>NC_056415.1:10641666-11283333 GCF_905147365.1 Aricia agestis
ATCGTTTCATAGCATTTGATTAAAAACTTAGGGGAAAGATTATCTGGTCCGGCAGATTTATTGGGATCAAGGTGCCTTAGCTGATTCTTAACAGAATCAAGTGTAATTTTAATTGAGTTAATATGTGAAGCGGACTCAGCATGGTTGATGCTTGCATATCCATCACTGTGACTAAGAATACCTAGATTTAGAAAAGATAACTGAAAGTGCTGAGAGAATGATTCGCAAATGGATTCACCGGATGAAACAATAGCACCATTCAAAGTCAGACTATTTGGGAGTATGTTAGACTTAGATCTGTGCTTGATATAATTCCAGAAATGCTTTGGATTATTTTTAATCGCCGATTCGGTACTTTGAATGTAGCCATTGTAGCACTCGGTTTCTAATTTTTTTACCCTAGTACGTAAAAGTTTAAAGGTTAATTGGTCCGATACCCTACCATATAATTTGAATTTATGAAGAAATTTATATTTTTGTTTAATCAGGCGCTTTAGTGCAGGAGTGAACCAGACTGGATAAGAGCTATGCTTCAATTTCTTAAGTGGGATATGTTTGTTTTGAATATTCTCAATACTTTCGTAGAAGAATGACACTGCATCTTCTAAACTCCTATGATTCAGTTCACATGGCCAGTTAATCAGGGATATTTCGTTATTGATTTTCTCGAAGTCTCCTTTGGTAAAATCATAGCGCATGGTATCAGCTGACTTTAAATACGATTTAATAGATAGGGGCACTTCTATGTTCAAAGCAGGGTGGTAGGTATCTAGCGGGACGAGGGGATCGAGACATTCACGGACGGAAACCTTGTCATTACATAAGACAAGGTCAAGTATTTTATTTTGTTTATTTCGTATGCCGTTATATTGATTAAGTGACAATATTTGAATTTCATTCAATAACAAGCATTCATCATTATTTGGAGCAGATAAATTGCTAGAACAGTAACAATCGACAGAGCTGTTATATACCCAATTAATTCCACTCAAGTTAAAATCGCCAATAACCAAAAAATTGTCAAGGGGACATTTAGCAACTGAGTCATTCAGCTTGATTAGAAAATTAGATAGTTGGTCCGAGAATGATCTAAGAAGCCCGAGTTTACACAAATACACAACACAAATATGTAACCTAATCGATCGGGAGCTACTCAGGTGATTACCACGCATGCTAATAGTAATCCAAAGGTCTTCCGCCGTCGAATGAAAAGTAGGTGCAGGTGCAGCCGATACATACCTTCGTACCGCAATCAACACCCCTCCGCCGCGCGCCTGGCCGGTCGTAACATAATCACGGTCTCGTCTCCACACTATATACTCATCACTAAAAAGTTCACAGTCTAGGAAATTATCAGTTAGCCACGTTTCTGTGAGTATAATTAAGTCGTACGTATTAAGATTTAACTGGCGATAAAATTCTATAGACTTAGTACGGAGCCCACGTACATTTTGGTAGTAGATGTTTAAATTATTCAAGCCGTCGTTACCCATGTCAATAAACAGAAATGTAATTATACGTATAGAAAAACACTAAATAGATATTAACAGGGTGAAATAGTATCGTAAATAGCAAGAATGGTAAACTGCTTACGCACGAGTCGCGATCACTGATAAGTAAAGACAATAGTACCGGCATAACGGAGTGAGCGAGCGAGATGGATTTACACGGGCAGTACTCAAGCGCGAGTGAGACAAACGTCTGTATTATATCGCGACCGTAGAAAACTAGATCATTATCAGAGATATTATAGTAAACATATATTAAATAAACTAATAGACCACGTAAATTTTTATTTTTTTGAGGTTTTATGTTGACAAAAACAATTATAGTGTTAGATAGGAACAAATGCTCAACAAAAGCTGTGCGAGCTAACAATATGGATGGGCGGTAGGCTAAATTGTAAACAAGAATGCAAGGGGTGCGCAACCTTTTTATACTATCACTGCAATTAAATAAAATTAAAATGAAATTTAGTTCACAATTATTACAGTACTGAGTGGTAAAAACAATAACTTTAGTAAGGTAACAAGTATTTACTCCAGTTTTTTTAAATCTAGTTCTGATCTTACAAGGATGACGCGTGACTCGGGATTTTTTCTTAAAAAAATCTTACACCCCTTGACCCAAGTGAAAGCGTAGCCTTTCTCCTTCGCCAGCAACTTTGTTTTATTCAGCAGTAGCTTGTTGTCCAAGGTCAGATGGTCGTTAATGAAAATTCTGCCGGTTCCATGCAGGTTTAGATCCCCCGGTGACAAATTACATTTCTTCGCTGCCGCAACAAAATCCTCCTTTAAATATCTATTATGAAGGGCCACGATGACTGGTTTAGGTAATTTATCGTTAGATGAAGGAATCCTGGCAACGTAATTAATCTGCTCTTTAGAGATAGGGCATTTAATAAATTTGCCAATGTTTGTGACTATCGTAAATAGGTTTTCAGATGAGGTCATAGGGAGACCTTTTATCTCGATATTATTTAGGCGCGAACGTTGTTCATTCTCACGTACAGTGCGTTCGAGACCGTCGATCCGCTGCTGGAGTGACTTGACTTCGTCGTTAGTTTTGAGAAGACCTTGAACCTCTTTCTCTAGTTTACAGATTTTATCCGTCGTAGACTCAAACATTTGATGTATAAAGTCAACCGACGTTTTGAGTTCGACCAGCTCAGATCTCAGGGAGGCAAGATCTGCTAGATCGGACTTGATTGACTTAATATCGGAGACCAATTCAGGAAGGGCCGCCATTTGAATACTTATACGTCTAATATCCTTCAAGACACCATCGAGATCAGAAGGAACTGGTGAAGAGGGGCTGGATCCACCTCCGACCGGAGCAAGAGTCTGCGTCGATCCCTTATTTTTACAAGATATACACTTCCAGTTATTTTTACGTTCTCCGAGCTTACGATAGCCTGATTCTGTAATCCCAGAACACCGGAAATCGAACCTATTCTTGCAGGTCGAACATTGCGGACCATCGATAAACTCAACATCACATTGGCTGCACTTAAACATCTTGCACTAATACGGATATTATAAAGACACAACAGAAAGAAGGTTATGCGCCCCTGACGTTCGGGACAACCGATACGCGTACACGAGTGCTCTGTTTGCTTGCGAAACGCAGACTGATATATTTCTGGATTTTTTATAATATTATACATAAAATATATTTAAGTAAAAAATAAAACGCCATCTGTTTTCATATATTAGAATTAAAATGTTGATTGCATTGATATATTTTCTGGATGGAATATAGGCCAACACTTGAACTCCTATATTATAGAGCGCCTTCTGTCATCAACTTGTCACATATATTAGAAATGCAGTAGGAGTTCTATAAGATAAGATAGATTATTATTATACCAAGTGATAATATTATTAAACATAATATTCTGACGTATTAAAAACTATAAACAAAAACATAATAACTAATAAGTATGATTAGTTCTATGTTAAAATGAAGTAAAAAATAAAACGCCATCTGTTGAATCGTATTAGAACTAAAATGTTCATTGCATCAATATATTCCTGGATTTTTTATAATATTATACATGAAATATATTTAAGATTTTTGAAATTTTATTTTAATACACATCCAAGACCCAGGAACATTTAAAACTTTCTGTTCCGCCTGCGGGACTCGAACCCAGGACCCCCGGGATGAGCGCTGGCCACGTGTAATGCGAATTCATTTTCATCGATATTTTCATGGAAATAAGATATTTTCCCACATCAAAATGTAGCCTATGTCCTTTCTCAGACTCTAGAATAACTGTGTACAAAATTTCATTGCAATCGGTTCAGTAGTTTTGGCGTGAAAGCGAGACAGACAGACAGAGATACTTTCGCATTTATAATATTAGTATGGATTCATAATAATAGTACACTTCTATCTGCAGCTGTCTCAATCAAAGTCAAGTCAAATCTCAATCCTATCTCTCTCTGTAAGGCTGCTGGAAGAGATTTCTATTAGAAATAAGCAGATCCTTTGTGTCATTTTATTGTGTATATTGTCCATATTGTAATTGTTTCTTGTGCACAGTAAATTATTGAATAAATAAAAATAAATATAAAGGATGTGTGTTTGTTATTTTTGTAGTTTTACTACACACTTACACAGACATATTTGATAGACAAAATTGTAAAAATTAGATAAACCAATAGAATTAATAGCATAACTTATTGGAATTTTGAATACTTATTTAAGTTATTATAATTAAATTAATGGAAGTTCATTCCGTCATTTAGTCATTTGTATTATAATAACATTCAACCATGTTAAGTTCGTGAACTCCTTATTTATTATACATTATCGACAGCAAAAAAGGAATCAAGCAATCTGGGTGCGCGGTAGTGCCCCCGCCAAGGGGAGCCAAGCGAAGCACAAGGGTTTTACTTACGGCCTCTACACCTAGTACAGTGCCTTGCAGATTCCCATACCGCAAGAGTCTTATGCCTCCAGCATTGGTGCTGATGTTACCACCAATTTGGCATGATCCTTTGGCACCAAGGTCTAATGGCATTATAAGATTTCGTTCTCGAGCATAATTATCTAGATTTTCCAGTATACAGCCAGCCTCACATACAAGAGCACCTTAAAAATTTAAATGAAATTGAAAAATAATGTTCATATTATCTCTCTTTAAATAATCTGTATAATTAAACTATTTGATTAGAAGTTATGTATTCTTTGTCATTATCTACCATTGATATATTGTCTAGAAATTACCTGAAAGTTCATCAACACTGATAATTTTGTTCATTAACATAAAATTAATGATGACTTCATCAAATACAGGCACCGAGCCTCCCACAAGTCCCGTGTTTCCACCCTGAGGGCAGACAGCTAGTCGACGCTCATTACAATACTTCAAAATCTGGGATACCTCTTCTGTTGTTTTTGGTTTTAAAACCACTTTCGATTGACCTTTAGGAAATTAAATAATAATATTTTTCTTTCATGCAAATACTTATAACATCTAAAATACAAAAATAAATTATATTATGTTATTTACCTCTGCAGTTTTTTATCCAATCAATATTATAAGGGAGAAGTTCAGACTCATCAGTCAGTACCCTTTCCTTGCTTATAAGTGATTGAAAGAATTTAACATCATCGTTTTTTAAAACTCCAAATTCCTTTCTTTTAACGCCATACTTTTCCTAAATTCAAATATGTACAAAAGAAACATTATGCTTTTTATCTAAGTTAAAACATTTTATATGTTAAAACAACATAATACAGTTAAATCGCTGTTATTATTAGTACATAGATAAAGAGAGTGTAAGTATAGAAAATAAAAATCTTACCGAAGAAAGTTGAGGCAGTGTTGAAAGTGTACGATTTAATTTATTTAATGTACATGTTTTAGTAATGTAAGGTGTAGAGAATAAATACCTAAACAACATTTCTGCTTAATATTATTGCTGCAAGATATTAGTTAAGCTTATTAAAAATAAATATTTCAAAATACAAAACCAACTTTTTATTCGTGTGCGTTGGCGCGTTGGCGTATCAGCAATTTATTTTCGTTTTGTTTTGACATAAAAATGATAAGACTTATCAGTGACAGCTGACAGCAGATTTTTTTTTTCTTCTTATAACGGCACTTCGTGGCCAGTGGCCATGGCCAGTGTCGAGTTTAATATTATTGCGGGAAAACAATATTCTTTAATACAACTTTTTTCTATATTATCGTCAGGTCAGTCAGGTCTAAAGTCTAGTCAAAGTCTAAGTATAAAGTCAATACAGTCAAGAAGTATAGTCGGTCGATTCAGTAAAGTGGTAGACGCTTTACTGAAACTTTCGATGGAGTTTTGGAGGGAACACAAAAGAACAAGTTTCTGGTTTTTAAATCACTTTCCCACGCTTGTGCACAATAACGAATATCTAATGGATGGTTAATATTAACCAATATTACACATTAAAAACCCAGGTAACACAATTTTAGGAAAATAATATAAAAACACAACATCACTCTTTCACATTCTCCGCAAAACCAGCAGATATTTTTATAATCGATACGGACCATGGAATTAATATGTACTGTACATATTAATTCCATGATACGGACTAAAAGAGCCCATTCACGGCAGGCCACCGTGCGGCGGCCGGCGTCACGCGCCGCGCCGGCTTATGTAGGATGGTGTTGGTGTTTCGCTTCCGTGTTGCAGGCCTGCACGGCGGCCTGCAACACCCAGACCCAAGCTCCGCCCACCACTTGCAGTGTAGTTCGACGCCCTGTGTGGCGGACTGCCGTGTAGAAAGCAGTCTGTCAGTCAGTCTCTGGAGTGAGGAGCGTGAATGTGGTTGCAGGACTGCATTCATTTTGTTGACACTTGACAGCAAAGAGAATAATGACAACTTAAATTGTTCCCTGATTTTCCTAAAATTGTGTTAATGGGGTTTTTAATGTCTTATATTGGTAGGCTATTAACCATAAGATATTCGTTATCGTGCACAAGTGTAGGAAAGTGATGCAATATCCGAAAGTTTCAGTGAAGCTTTAGCACTTTATTGAATCGACCGACTTGACTCCTTAACTCTATTGACTATTTACTTCGACTTTGACTAGACTTTTGACCAGACGATATAAAGAAACGATTCTGAAAATTGTATGCAACAATACTGTTTTCCCGCCATAAATTATAATGCTTGACACTGGCCATGGTTAAATAGCCGATGTGCCATAAAAAGAAAAAAAAACTTGTCCACTTTTGATAGCTTGTCAAAGCACCTGTTTGGCATCTGTCAAACACACCATACTAGTTATCTGTGAAACACGCGTTGACCATCATCCACGTGTGTTACAAATTTGGTGTATGTTCTAATAATTTAAAAAATGGTTAAAATTAAGAAAGAAAAAAAGAAAAGAAATGAACCAGTAGTACCAGCAAAAGATGAGAATGTTGTGCAACTTCCACCGATCCGAATGTCCGATGATCCAACGCCAAAACAGGCAAGTTTTCAAAACTCATGTTTATTTTGTATTAGGATGTGGTAAAGGATATGTTTTTATATTTGTGACTCTCCAGGTTAAATGGATTAATCGTCAACGAGTGCTGGTCTTCGCGGCCCGTGGCATAAACCACAGACATCGGCATTTAATGGAGGACTTGAAAAAACTAATGCCCCATCACAAAAGTGAATCTAAAATGGAAAGAAGCAAAAACTTATATGTTGTTAACGAAATCAGTGAAATGAAGAACTGCAATAAATGCATTTTATTCGAAGGAAGAAAGATGCGGGATCTATATCTTTGGATGGCTAATATCCCTAATGGTCCTAGTGCAAAATTTCTAGTAGAGAACAGTAAGTATACTGTTCTGTCTAAGTAATTAATTTTTATTAATGATTGGGCCGAACTGTTGACTTACCTACCTCTATTTATAACTTTTCTCAAGTTATAAGTGTTACTTACAACTTCAAAATGTACCTAATTAATTAACTAATAATCTAACATTAATCTGATTACTTACATAGTGTTATATTTTTTATTTCAGTTTACACAATGGGAGAGCTTAAAATGACTGGTAACTGCTTGAGAGGCTCAAGACCTTTGTTATCATTTGATCCACAATTCACCAAAGACCCACATCTTACTCTTTTGAAAGAGCTTCTGACTCAAATTTTTGGTGTACCTAAGCACCATCCCAAGAGCCAGCCATTCTTTGACCATGTCTATGCTTTTATGATTCTCGATAATAGGATTTGGTTCAGAAACTACCAAATTCTATCTGAAGATGGTGCTCTTGCTGAAATTGGTCCAAGATTTGTACTTAACCCAGTAAGTTGTTTGTGTGTTATATAATGTTAATTTTTTATTGTTTTTACATCATTTGACATTCATTTTTATTACCAGGTGAAAATATTTTCTGGTTCATTTGGTGGTGTAACATTATGGGAAAACCCTAAGTATGTGAGCCCAGCTAAACTAAGACAGGCCTTCTCCAAAAAAGCTGGAAGCAAGTATGAGAGAAGAATCGAAAAGAAAGTTATGAGCGAAGCAACAAGACCTGAGACTGGCTATCCCGACATAGAGGGAAGTGATTTCTTCAAAGGAGACCCAATTCAGAAAGCAGAGGATGTTGTTATTAAAGGTTGGTAAATTTTCTTTTGTAGTTTATAATTTAATAACCCCACATGTAAATAGATTGTCTGTACTGTTATATTGTCACTTACACTCTTTACTGAAAACCTAACCTAGCTCAACCTTTATTAAAATTTTTAGAGGAACTTATGGAAGAAGAGGACGAGGGAGTAGATGAAAATGAGAAACCTGCAAAAGGCATTAAGAAACCCAAGAGTAAACCTGAATTTGCTATCAGAAGGAAACAACTGAAAGCAAAAAGCAAAGCCATTTCAGATCAAATAAAGAAGAGAAAGCAAATAAAAACCATAAAAGGCAAAAAACCTGTAAAGAAATAATTATATTTTAGATACAATAAATACACAATTTAAAGGTAAAATATTTTTATTTCACAATGAAAGCATAAAGACATTTGTAGAAAAAATACAATGGAAGATTAATTTCATGAGGTAGTAGATATGAAAGCACTCGGAAACTATTTGATAATACAAATAATAACATTCAAAAAGTCTATTGAATGTGAAATATAAAAATTATTTTATGATTGCATGGAAATTCAAAATACTAATAATTGTTCTGCTTATAACCTAGAAAATATAAAATTATACAAATAATTAGTGTTACTTTTTCATTATGAAAGTACAAAACGCATCAAATGTGTGTCAGTCCAATATAAATGTGCAATAGCACCTAGTATTTATTATAAATTAAACTTATTAATAACGTATTTTTATAGTGGACGTATAAAATTTTGAGAATACTTATTCTTAGGACAGAAAATTTTTGAGACTCTAAAATTGAGATGTGTATTTCCTAATGTTTTATTATCACATGAAATAAGTGCTGGAAATAATAAAATTTCATAAACGCATCAATATAATTTTTCATTAAATTCAAAACATCTATGCTAAAATTCAAATTATAGTGTTTGAGAATGTAAAAAAATACTTGAAAGTATGTGATGAAAAAAGTCTTCCCCACCTAGATGCATTAAGTATTATTGTTATAACTTAAAATGTTGGGATAAAGTTTAGGCTGAATGTCATATTATGTTTCAGAAAATTATCAGCAAGAATCTGAAATCATAACAGATTACATCATAAGTAGAAGTAAGCCTCACAAAGCAGAAATAACATTAATATAACAGATATTCAAACGACACTTAGATTTTTGTGCTTTTTCAATACGTAAGTAAATTAACGATTACATTTAATGGAACAACATAGTGTTTAATGTTTAGGTTTAGTATAAATAGTTAACTATTTTAAATACATTCATAATCATAGGTATAAATGCTCTATTAAAATAGCTGTGTTAAAAAAGCAATAACCAAAAATATGCCCCAACACACTCAATTTATAGCTTTTGTATTATACAGCTATCGTTATTGATTACAAAAACAGATCATAATTAACAAAAAAATCAATAATTGCCTTTTAATATAGCAAAAATGCGGTGGTATTAAAGGTAAAGCAAACACATTTGTACTTATAAAGTAAAAATTATCGTCGTTGCGCCTGCCAAATCTTGTAGTTGTTTTTAGCATAAAGTTAATATACCTAGCGGAACAGAGAAACAAAGGCCTGAGCAAGAGAGATGTCACTATCAGTAACACTGCGTGGTTAAAAAAGACGTGTGATACGTGACACCAGCACTCTTTTTTTGACGTGCAGTCGGCACATGCCGCACGTTGACAATTTAATCTCATAGAATTGATGTTCAATCATGCTTGTGTAAGTGTATACGTAAACAAATTTTTCACACAGATGAAAACCAATTTCGGTTTTGTTGCTCAAGCTCGAGATTGTTGCTCAGTGCTCGATGCCGCTAGGTATAGTGTGTGTACCAAAAATAAGTGATAATACTTTAGGGTGTGTTCGTGTTCCTTGTAGAGAGTTCACTGTGAAAGTAGCAGCTCTGAAAAACTAAACAATTTTTTCACTTTTGTATGGGCAAGGGCCCGAGAGTCACGAGTTTCCCCATACAAAAGTGAAAAAAAAATTTGGTCTTTCAGCGCTGCTACTTTCACATTGAACTCACTACAAGGAACACGTACACACCCTAAAGTATTATCACTTATTTTTGTTACACCCTGTATATTAACTTTATGGTTTTTAGTCAAATTTTCAGAATAGACAATCAACTATTTTATTGAATGATTGATGGATTTATCAATAAATTAAAGGTCTTAGTTCATACATAATAAGATTTGCCACCATACTGCATTTTTAAAATTGACTAAAAACACATATTATACCCCAGTAGAGTTAGATTTTTTAAAAATTACTTATAGTCAGATTTTTTTTTACACCAGTATTTAGAAGAGGTCACAAATAGCTAAAATTCAAAAACTCGACCAAATTTTTAATTTTAAGCTATTCATGACCCCCCCTAAACATAGGTGCAAAAAAAAAAATTCTGACTATAATTAATTTCAGATTCCCACTAGGCTGAACTAACCTTACTGGGCTAGTAATATATACAGGATTTGGCAGGCGCAACGACGTTATGTCACATGATTCTTATGACTTAATGTAACTTCTCAAAAGAGATAAAATTAGTATTCTTTTTTAATTATTATTTGAGCTATTTGGACAATAGTCTCTATAAAATATAAATACCTAAAGCAAAATAATGTCTACAGTCAGCGTAAAGCAAGTCAAAAATACTTAAAGACTATTAAGAAATTATTCTAAAAGGTGCATAAGGTTATTATGGCAGGATTCCATTTCGAAAATTACCTGTGAATAAAAAAAAATGTAAGTGCTACCAGTGTAAAATTATTCTATGAGTGTATAGGCCGCGCAAATTACTCATCTGCCAATGCGTTGTGGACTCTGACGGTGAATTATTGTTATTAGTATACAAAATATTATGTAAGCAAGAAAAGTATGGTTCATTATTATTATAGTTTGTGCGTTCTAAAATGATATGCGTGACACATTATAATTGACAATAGTAGGGAAGTTTCCTAACAAAAATTCATAATTTAAAAATTAAAACCGACTTCCAAGGTAAAAACAATAAATTATATGAACTAAAAAGTATTAAATAATTTATTCTATCTAATAGTGCCTTTTTCCGAATTCGGCTAAAAATCAACTATTTCTGGGAGGCAATTCTCAGGATGTTCCCTTGATTACTCATGGTTCTCATCATCAGGTCACCACTTTGTGAAAATGGGACCAAATTGGAGTGAAACCTCATACAATAAAACAAAAATTTCGAAAACAAACGGCGAAGTAATCGTTGAACATACACAAATAAAAAAATAAAGAAAAATATCCACAGCCGAACATAATATAACCTCCTCCTGTTTGTTGGAAGTCGGTTAAAAATATCGAATCACTTCGTAAAGGAATTGCAATCGAAATTATCGATTTCGTACTGACATTTCAGTGGTGCCGGCGATTAAGATGGCCGCCCTTTTTTATCGGTTTGATTTCGATTCAACAGTGTCAATCTCTATTGACATAGGTTCCGTTTCATGCATGTTACATTTTTCAAATGTTTTCGTAACAATAATTTTATACTCCTATTTCACAGTTAATATTATCATTTTATATTAATAATTAATAAGTTAGCATTTAGCAACTTTTCATTTATATTCATTCGGGAAACATTTGTTTTTGTAGATGGAATATAATTTATAACATTTTGATTTTTTTCTTTTCTTGTAAAAAAAATCCGTAGCAAGGAATATGAGAACTGTCACCCATATCATCATAAAACGCACAAACTATAGTATATTATAAGCAATTAGGGGGGTATTACATTATCATTTATATATGATCATAACTATGATCATATATAGGATCCAATATATATGATCATTTGATAATATCTGTATATTACATTATCATATTTCATTGATCCAATTTACGTCATATGTGGTTTCAATAGCCAATGGAGAGCGCTAACGCTGACAGGTATTGACGTCAGGGTTACTAGATCTCAGAGAATTCGATTTGTCAAAAGACATCGTCATTTTTATTATGGCTTGTTTTTTGTTATTTCAGCAAGATTATCCAAGTATATAATTAGAAAAATAATGACATTACATTATTTGAAACATATTAACGAACAATAAATTAAAAACTCTTTTTTATATTAAATAACTGGCAACACCTATTTCTATGACCGTATTGGATCCAATCTCTCAGCAAATGTCAAAAATCTTTGATCAAGGAAGAAATGAATCATGTCTATATTACATTATCCAAGATCATTGACTCAATGATCTCGGATCGAATATATATGATAATCTAATATCCCCCTTAGACAGTAACATGTTATTGGTTGTTACTGTACATGCAGTATGACTTAGTTTCATTGAGAGATCTTAATGTTGTGCACGGCGTATATCATGATTCATGCAGTAACAATTATGAAATGTTGTGTGAGGGTGACCCTGGTGACCGTGCGAAAAAATCAAAGGTGTTAGGTGGATATACAAAAATAGATGACGCGACGTATAGTTCAAGGGTGGTTTCAAACAGATAATAAAAAGTGGAATGACTCGACAAAAAATTATAATAAGAAAAGTGAAGTGTTCCATCACTCCGCTGCAGTGTAGTTACCGCGCCTTTGAAATGTGAGCATTTTGTTTTAGAAATTCGTCATCGTCATTCTCTAAAGTGCTCTTTTATAATTTTGGACGTGGTGGTAATATGGACGTCCGCGGTAAAACGATAACATAGGGAAGTAAAATGTATGGAAATATTGAAGACGCTTTTAAATTTCCGTCGACGATAACTTTTTAACGTGCACGTTACAGGACATCACGACGTTTATAAACACTCTTCTGAACCGCACAAAACGTCCGCGGTGCGTAAAATCAAAAGGGCATTTAACGTACCCAACGTTTTATCGTGGAAGTCGGCGTCCACGATAACGTAACGCCCAGAATTATAAAAGCTCACAAACAAAATATCACATGCGATTGATGAAAGGGAAAATATTATTTTCAAATTAATTTTCGTTTTCACCAACCACCTCTTATCGTTAAGTGGGGAGTCATTTAAGTGTTTAGAGGTCATTTGGGTGTCTCGAATAGCCTTTCAAATTATGTTACATAAGTCGATGTGAATAGCACCAGGATATGTTTAGTATGTGACACATCTATTTACTTGCCTTTTTAGTTGATGTAAGATGGACAAACTACAGACCCTCTTAATACCCACACTTGTAATTTTACCAAGTATTTTAGGTCCTAAGGTCTGCGGGGCTAAAATGGTCGCTTTGAAGAATCATGATATGAATCATAATATGATTCATTTTTCTAAAATCGCAAAATGCAACTCTGCTTGCAATTCATTTATGTATTTTTGTACTGATTTGACATTTGTCAGTTTGACAGTTTTGACAATTCATTTGCTGAATTGATTGAGAGGAATTGCTAAATGTGACCATTTTAGCCCGGCTGAAGTGACAAGTATGTATAAGTTAAAATGTAATCATCATCAACATCTTTTAAGACAAAAATGCTGTTTCCTTAGCTCAGGGGTTCCCAAAGTGTGCGCCGCAGAAAGTAAAGAATGGCGCCGTGAGTAGATCCTCCATGATTATCCGAAACCACAAATATTATCATGAAAGGTGCTATTTATTTTGACTGTATCATTTTCAAATAGCTATCGCCGTGGGCTAAAAAATATTGGGAACCCTTGCCTTAGCTAGAAACTTAGGGAGTAGTTGGTGAAAACCAAATTTGGTTTTACGGTCAGTTGTTACTTGTCAGTAAAATCTAGTACTTGTTAAGGTCCTCCATTTCGGCGTCATTCGGCGTTCGCTTGTGTCCGCCGAGCTCGGCCAGGCGCGAGTGCTGCCACTGCCCGTCGCTGTTCATGTTGCGGTCCTCGCACACGCATAGGAATAGCGAGTCCACCACCATCTGAAATGCAATATCAGGGGTGCTATTCTCTTGCCTCGAATTTCGAGCGCAGGCTGTCCCTTTTGCGCGCATGCTGTGTCTCTAGTGTCAGGCGGCAGCCTGAGATCGAAGCGACAATCAAGGTATAAATAAGGAACTCGGAACACAGGTTGGAAAACACTGTTATAGACTAAGCAGTGGTACTCAAACTTTTTTATATGGGCCAAGAACACGTTTTGGTCCTGATGTCGCGGGCCGCAACCATTAGGGTTAAAAAATAACGTTTTTCAAAATTATTGATTTAAAAGTGTAAAAATTTTCACGACTATTACGACGACTTTGCACTATTCTTCAAGTAGGTGTGAATTTCAAAATGGTTTAACTTCACGCGGGCCACTGTTAAAGACTCCTTGTAGAGGATCTATTAAGCCGTAATTTTATTACCTAATTTTTTTAAATCTATTTTTAAAGGGGTTTGATCATTTAGTGATTAAGTCTTATAACCTATTTATAACTTAAAATATATATCAAAATATTGGAATGCCAACCTCATACAGTGACAGTATACAGTGGGCAATGAAGAACGAGAAGATACATATCACTAATGTGGGTACAGCGAAGAAGTGGAGATTGGAGTTTCTCTTGAGCAGTATGAGGCCGATGCTGCCAGTCACAGCTGTCACTATACACTTGCCGAGAAACAGTATGAAATCTCCCACACTGTTGATGGTAGCTACTTGTAACGCATTGTTCACTATAGTACTGAATGCCTGAAAATAGTTTCATGTTGTTAATTGAAGTATGAGTGCCCTATCAGAGAACATTTGGCCTATGTAATTTGGTCGAGTAATGTCAAGTTCGTGCCTACAGATAACTTACATTAACTTGACATTACCCGACCACATAATATAGATCCTTCATCTGCTTATAAATAATTTTCTACATGCACATTATGACGAAGCTCAAAGGGACGTGCCGCTTTTTCCACACATGTTTAATGTACGCTCACTCGCGCTGCGCTTGTCATAATGTGTGCGTATCTAAAGAGTTAAGACTTAAGAATGTAAAAGCGTATATAAATTATTATAAACATAAAATAATACCTTAGCAGCCGCCTTGCAAAAGTGCACTCGCTCAATAGTGATAATTGTGTACGCATTGTGATTGAGGTAACGTATGAACTTCTCCAGGCAGTAGAAGCAACATATGCCGCATTTGAGGCCGCACTTCGCACAATCAGAGCCTTTCTCCGCCCGCGCTGATAATCTGAAAAAGACCGATATTAGTGTCTGTTCGTCTTAACCGTTTAAGCGTGACGCTGAACCAATTATGATAAAATTTGACATGGTAATACTTTGAGTCGCGGGAAAGGGCACAGGATGGATTTATTCCAATAAATATACGGTTACTGCACGGTAAACGAATTTCGAAAAAACGAAATTGCGGAAAACATTTAATACGTAATATTTCCATCCTAAGCTTATGTTTTGTGTAAAAATATTATACTCGTAGTATGTGTAATGTGACTTACAAGACAATATCATTGCTATGACTTACTTCGCGTGTAAGTAGGTCAGGATGAGACGTGGTATCTTGAACAGCGTAATCAGGAACGAGCCTTTGGCTACGGAACCCAAATGGTACTTTAGTAGTTTGCCGATTGAGTACATCACTGGTGATGGATGTGAATTTGGCCCTCTGAAAAAGAATTGTCAAAATACAACATTGCATCGTTAAGTATCAAACACAGTACAAAGTCTTGTATGTAGTGTACATACTGACAATAATAATGTTTAACATTTAAACGGATTATATTTCAAATTGAAAAAGCATGAAGCAGTGAGTACTATTTGGTATTCTGTCTGTCTGTAACAGCTTATCTACTCTTTAACCGCTGAACCGATTTTGATGAAATTTTGTGTAAAGATACTTTGTTACTGGGGACATAGGATAGTTAAGTTAAACTCAATATCGCATTGCTAGCAAACTTGTTAATCTCTCACCTGAAGTACCAATGCGAGACAGCCCCAGCTATGGTCATCTGTTGGCATCCAAGTATGAACTCGCTGCCCCATATCAGAGAGATGAGGCACATCCACCACATACTCTTCACCCACACCGGGTCGAACTCAATACGCTCCAAAAAGTGTTCTAAAATCAAAAAATACAAATAGAGAACATTTTTTTTATTCAACCACAAATAGCAAGCGATTCTTATTCGTACGTAAAAGGAACATACTCATTTCTATGAGTATGTTCCTTTTACGCACGCACAACTTTTTATAAAATAGTTCCGAGAATATGAAAGGGCAATGCGCAGTGGTCGATTTTTATCAGATCTAGGGTGCTTGCGCTAGAATACACAACACACACGCTTTAGTGTAAATCGCGATCAAAAGGTGATACGTTATTGGCAGCAATTATATTATTACGTTCTTGTAGTAGCTGACTGCTGATGAAAGTAAATTGCTATTCAAATGTCACTTACTTTGAGATAAAGTATATTTATAACTAGGTAGGGCTAAATCAATGGATGTTTCATATTGTGTTTTTTAAGTTTAGTTTTATGTTGTACAAATAAAGTATTTTCTATTATATTCTATTTTATCCAGATACAAATTATACATCATATATATACTTAATATTATAATTCTACAGAGTTTGTTTGTTTGTTTGAACGCGCTAATCTCAGGAAGTACTGGTCCGATTTGAAAAATTCTTTTATTGTTAGATAGCCTATTTATCGAGGAAGGCTATAGGCTATATTTTATCACGCTAATATTAATAGGAGCGAAGAAATAGAGGAAAATGTGGAAAAAACGGGGAAATTATATGAAAGGGCTTATTTGAACGCGCTAATCTCAGGAACGACTAATCCGATTTGAAAAATTCTTTCAGTGTTAAATAGCCCATTTATCGAGGAAGGCTATAGGTTATATTTTATCACGCTAAGTCTAATAGAAGCGAAGAAATAGAGGAAATTGTGGAAAAAACGGGGGAAATCATATGAAAGGGCTTATTTGAACGCGCTAATCTCAGAAACTACTGGTCCGATTTGAAAAATTCTTTAAATGTTAGATAGCTCATTTATTGAGGAAGGCCATAGGCTATTTTTTTATCATGCTGAGACTAATAAAAGCGAAGAAATAGAGGAAAATGTAGAAAAATCGGGGGAAATTATATGAAAGGGCTTATTTGAACGCGCTAATCTCAGGAACTACTGATCAGAATTGAAAAATTCTTTCATTGTAAGATAACCCATTTATCGAGAAAGGCTATAAGTTATATTTTATTTCGCTAGAACTAATAAAACCGAAGAAATAGAGGAAAATGTGGAAAAAAAGGGGGAAATTATATGAAAGGGCTTATTTGATCGCGCTAATCTCAGGAACTACTGATCGGATTTGAAAAATTCTTTCAGTGTTAGGTAGCCCATTTATTGAGGAAGGCAATAGGCTATATTTTATCACGCTAAGACTAAAAGGAGCGAAGAAATAGAGGAAAATGTGGAAAAAACGGGGGAAATTATATGAAATTTGATGAATTATGTGAAATCTTAAGAACTACTAGAGCAATTTTTATGTTATTTGGCTAACATGAAGAATAGACCACGTGAAGGGACATAGGCTATTTTTTGCGGAACAATGTACGGTTGCGTGAAATTCCTAAATTACGCAAACGAAGCCGCGCGCGACATCTTTATGTAATAAAATTGTAGGAAATTCAATTCTGTACATTGAATATTTTTGTACAATAAATAATACTTGGGATGTGTCATGTGATCTACTATGCTAACGCGGACGAAGTCGCGGGCAACAGCTAGTTTTGTAATAAAAACTTATAAACGAGTTTGCCACATCTATTAATCCAATTTCAAGTAATTAGGCTAAAAGCTTTGCTAGTTTATTTTAATATATTAAGTTCAAAGACTGTATAAATGTGACACAGTAAATTTGTCATATCATGGTCCATGAGTCAGCAACCATCTCTAAATAGTATAAAACAAAGTCGCTTTCCGCTGTCTGTATGTATGTATGTATGCTTAGATCTTTAAAACTACTCAACGGATTTTGATGCGGTTTTTTTTAATAGATTGAGTGTTTCAAGAGGAAGGTTTATATGTATAACATATGCATAATATGGTAGAGAAACACTGATAATTTTAGAGGTTTCTAATGTTATGTCGTAAATAAATTCATTTTTTTGCGTTTATATTGCAAACGCTGGCTAAACCCTACGAGATAGATCAAAATAATGTACTACAGTATTGTACGCCTTAATAAGGTAAACAAAAAAGTCCGCGATGGTATATGTCTATTTCTTAGGGATAACTCACAATAGCCATTTTTGTTCTTTACTTTTTACGAAAAATAATGGCTTATTTACGAAGCGATTTTAACAATTTACAACATTAACCCTTATCCAAATAAACATATTTGGAAGCTAAGACATTAAATGTAGATTATAATTGTCTTTTACACTATACAATTTCAATCAATACTTTAGAAGTTTTCAAACGTATAAACTTACGCGGAATCAAAAAATATGTCGCGCGGCGGCGGCCGAGGGACATAGCGGTTACGGCGGAACCGGCCGGGGGCTCTCATAAGCTTCGGGCTTATGTTATTGTAGTAGATAGTGTATTTCGTCATTGTGTGGTTGTGCAGACGGTAACGCAGAGGAGCAACCACAGCGCTTTCTTTCAGATATTCATTGTTTCTGGTTCTTTGGTTTCTGAATTGTCGATAAAAATATATTTGACTTGGTTAGAAAAACGGACTTTTGTTTTTGCTTTGCGATTGGGTTATTTGTTGCTTTGTGGGTATTACTATACGATCATGCCTGGAAGACGTCGTCGTTCGAACATAGGTCGTAGTATAGTGAATTCCAAAAGAGCACGTTCAGTAAGAGATGAAGAATCGTCAACGGAACGTGAGACTCGCCTCAGCCAGAATAGTGATAGAAATCGGATACAGAGAGAAAGAGAATCGTCTGTAGAGCGTGAGGCTCGCCTCAGTCGGAAAAATGATAGAATTCGGATACAGAGAGAAAGAGAATCGTCTGTAGAGCATGAGGCTCGCCTCAGTCGGAAAAATGATAGAATTCGGATACAGAGAGAAAGAGAATCGTCTGTAGAGCGTGAGGCTCGCCTCAGCCAGAATAGTGATAGAAATCGAATACAGAGAGAAAGAGAATCGTCTGTAGAGCGTGAGGCTCGCCTCAGCCAGAATAGTGATAGAAATCGAATACAGAGAGAAAGAGAATCACCTGTAGAGCGTGAGGCTCGCCTCAGCCAGGATAGGGATAGGCATCGAATACAGAGGGCAAGAAAATCATCCGCACAGACACATAGCAACACCGAACAAAACGAACAACCAAACAGCCACAGACCCGAGAGAGTAACTAATTCATGGGTAAATAAAGAAAATTCTGCCAATTTTTGCGAAACTTTTATCGTTTACACAGCACAATAGGAAAAATCACCCGATTTTGAAACATTCTTCATTGGTGCTCCGCTTCTATTGGTCTTAGCGTGATAATATATTATAGGCTACATCCTACTAATATTATAAAGGCGAAAGTTTGTTTGGATATATGGATGTGTGGATGTATGGATGTTTGTTACTCTTTCACGCAAAAACTACTGAACGGATTTTAATGAAACTTTACAATAATATAGCTTATACATCAGAATAACACATAGGCTACAATTTTAACCGACTTTCAACATGGGGGAGGTGTTATGTTCGTTTTCTTATATTCAACGATTACTCCGCCGTATGTTACCCGATTTTTATATTCACAAAAAAGGTGATCTGATGAAGGATCCATAAGTAATCGAGGGAACTCCTCAAAACTTATAGGGAAACGTGTGGTGACTTCGGTTTCGTGAGAAGTATTCTAAGCATATGCTACCAACAAGTAAGATTTTGCACCGAGATATACCTGGTATACCGTGGTTCGGAAGGTGCTGAGAGAACTCCTGATTCTTTATAGATACAAGTTTGGGAGTTTCGGCGTTGTTTTAAGAACAGGAACCATATGCTACTATGCAAATTACATTCATCATCATCATCATCATCATCACTACCATATTATACCATTTCATAGTCTTTTAGATCGAGACTCGAGTTTGTCAAGCGATAATTAAAAAAAAATCTTTATTTTATTTCTAAAAATAGTTTGACGACCTCTGTGGCTCAGTGGTGAGCGCGTTGGTAGCTCAAGCCGGAGGTTGCGGGTTCAAATCCCGCCGACGGAACAAAAAGTTTTCAAAGTTCCTGGGTCATGGATGTGTATTAAATATGTGTATCATATAATTAAAATCTTAAATATATGTATAGTATAAAAGTATTAAATATATTTCCGTTGTCTGGTACCTGTAACACAAGTCCATCAGGTACTTACCACGGGGCCAGACTGACGTGGTGTGAAGCGTCCATAGATAAAAAAAATCTATACCTCCCTAATATAATAACATTGAAGAGTATGTTTGCTTGGACGCGTCAATCTCAGGAACTACAGGTCCGATTTAAAAACTTATCTCAGTGTTAGATTGATCATTTATCGAGTAAGACTATAGGCTATATTATATAATATATTATCACGCTAAGACTAATACGACCGAAGAAACTCAGGAAAATGCGGGAAAAACGGGGAAAATATTTTTTATGGGAAAATGTACGGTTTCTGTAAAATTCCTAATTTACGCGGGCGAAGCCGCGCGGGACATCTAGTAATATTATAATTATATATACATTTAATTATTGTACTTACTTTGTGTTGCATTTTGTGTTTGGATGCCGTTATTATTAGGAAGAGTGCCATTTATAATAAAATTCGTCTTATACGGTATACCAGGATAATTAGCTGTAGCTAAACATACCTAAAAACAGATTCTGATGAGAAATAAGAACAATGGAATATTTAGATTAAAATCTAAAATATGTTATGGTAAAAATTATAATCTTGAAAATATTTTGTGTAGTCAAAGTTATACACCAGGGGTCGGCAAGTAATTTTTGGTGGGGTCCGGATACTGTGGGAAAATTTTTACGAGGTCCAGAAAAATAAAATACACTTGTCCTGTGTCGCTTAAAAATATTATTTTAATTAATAAAAGTATATTTATACATATATACCTTATCTACGTATTAATTGATATTTGGTATACAATACTGTATATGAATATTTCGCGGTCCGAGATTCGACCTTTCGGCATTCGCGGTTCGCCTGTTGCCTACCGCTGTTATACACAACCAACAACCAGGGTTGCCAGATTGGGCGACAAGTAGCCAATTGGGCTATTTTGCGGTCCCCGGCGGCTACAAAAAATTTGGAATGGCGACTTATCGCCTGTTGGGCGACACGGTTTTTTACTTATCGCCTATTGGGCTACTGCCTACTATTGTATTTTCGTGAACGCGGCCATAATATCAACGAACGCAGCGATGCGTTGTCTATGCGCGGCCACTTCCACTCATAATCTGTGGTTCGCCGCGTGGGTGGCTGACGGCTGTTGAATATCATTCTGTTCAGGAGCAGAGAGAAGCAGTAGATATCATAGATAATACATATTATATATACTGAGTAGATACTAGATATGTTGGATCGTAATTTGCTCGACACCATCCAACTTTTTGCAGCAGATGACGATTAATATGCATAAAAGATTTTTTATTTGTAAATACATAATTTTAAAATAAATACATAATATGAATTATAGATTTTCATTGCTAAATATCACTTTTATAGTTGAAAAAAAAAACGCCAAAAATAAAAATAACTGGTTACCACTAATACAAATTTACAAGTAAGTATCCAATTAAACCAATAATCTTATGTTATATACATATACGCTTCTTGAATTAAACGAAGCAAGTCACCTTAAAACATTGATTAAATTACATGTAAATGTCGTAGGATGATTTGATAAATCCGTGTTTTCGCGAAATCCCTAGAATTTTCGCGAAAATTCTAGGGATTTCGCGAAAACACGGATTTATCAAATCATCCTACGACATAAATACATAACTCTAATGTAATAGAACAGTAGCATGCAGCATGATAATAATATTATTCATACGTTTTATTGACATTACGTTTAATTACCGTGTTTTTTTTTTATTGGGCTACTTTGGGCTATCTTTTTATCGCGAAGTGGCGATTTGACCGGTCTTTGATCTGGCAACCCTGCCAACAACTAGGTTATTTTATACTTCCTACCTTTGCTAGCCGTAACTTGTATGTTATGAGTTATGTTAGTGACCATTTCCAGAAGATATTATATTAGTGTAAACAAGTTACAACAACATATTATGAGTAAATAATGATCTATAGTAATATTTAAAATGCGGTAATATAATATTATACATTACAGTATTACAGTACAATATTAATGTAATTGCCTATTATGAAATAAATTAATGTTATAATATACCTATATATAGATAGCCTGATAAGACTTCTAGCGCGGATTATACTGCCATTTGTTATACTTTTATTACTTATAAAAATTGTGTTTGACCGTCAAGACCACATTCTGGCCAAATATTTAATTGTAATTTTTGTTTTCCATTGCCGAGTGACAATATGTAGGTCGTAGTTATTTTACATTGTACATTCTTATCTGCAACTCAGGCATTTAACGTAATGACATAACGACACGATATCGCGCACGTACATGAGATCATCGCTACGCGGGTACAGGGGATATGACTAATACAATAAATACATGTCTCCAATGAACATTAAATTTTAGAATATTTTGTAAGGCTACAAAAAAGTAGTCGGGTCAATATCTTCCATAACACTATAAATACGAAAGTGTTTGTCCGTCTATTTAAGAAAGAAATACGTAGCACCTCCATTGTGGGTATTGCAGACACAATAGATTTTCAATTGTTATACAGCAGCCGGCTGCCGCTTGGGGATTGATAGGTTAATGCTACATAAATTAAATAAAGTGGTTCGGCACAAACCTATCTTTTCCCTAAGTAAGGGGTTCCCAAACTGAGCACCGCAGCGCCCTGATGCCCCGTGGAAGGGCAAAAGGGGCGCCGTGAGTCGAAATCATTATCCGACGACCACAAATGTTATAAAATAAAATTATATTATGAATTATACAAAGCAGGATTAAATATTTATTATTATTTACCTGCTTAACCTAACTATAATAATCATTGATGGTACTGTTCAACATGAAAAAAATGTTTATGTATCTTTTTGTAATATCTAGGTAAAGAACCATGATAAAATATTGAACTTGTAACTGTACCGCAGGCTAAAAAAGATTGGGAACCCCTGCCCTAAGTAGTAACAGAAACAACCTGTTCTGCTATTAGTTTTAGGTTATCATCTTAGCATCATGAAAAATAAGTACTTACCACAACTGTAGACCAAAATGCAAAGAAAATCACCAGGAAGAAGAATGTGATAATAGGTTGTAGAAAGAGAGCCGGTATTGAGCCTAAACAATGAGCTGTTTCCTTAAATAGTGCAGCCAAAAATGACACACGACTTCTCATCACAAATACCAACAGCAATAAAATAATCTGTAATAGTATATTTGTATTAACAACCTTCTGCGCACAATTATATTCCACAGAATATGTATGGTAAAGATATTATAAGCTCACCGTTATGATTGTAGCAATAATTGAGTACCACAAAAATGCCTTTTCATTTTTCAATGATTCCTGAAAATTGTAATGTGATTTAATAATAAGTTCATTCTGCATCTATCTATTTTATTCTATTTTATTTGTGAGAAAGAAATACATTTAGAGACCTTCGATCATTAAAAATTTCAAAATAAATACTTACAGCTAAAAATATTGTTGTGTCGGTAAAATCTTTCTGCTTTGTCCTCAACTCATAATATGTATACCATAGCAGGCCTGTACCAACTACACTCGCTATTGATACTACTATCATGAATATCCATGATACTAGTGAAGCCAGCAGATGTAATATTGAAACCATTATCAAGGAAAAAACTAGAAATAGTACACAATTTAAAAACATTATTTCAAATTCAAAAATTAACAACAAGAACCACAATTTACTTCTCAAACTAAAACTACTCTTGTAGAGATATACTTACTAAAGGCTATAATAACACATATAATCATTTCTTTCCAAGAAGAGTATAAATCTGATAGCATTTGTTCAACAGTATCCCAACTGTTCAGCAGATTGTAGAAGTCTTTGAACACTTTTTGAGTGACATCCTTAGCTGATCTTGGAAAGCATCTATTTAAAAGTGGAAAGGACTCGTATACTGGTATAGTGGGACATGGTCCATAAGAACCATGCAAGTCTTTAGTATTATACACACTGTTCAGATTAGTTTCATAAGTACATAAGTTGGAGCCAGTCTCCTTGTAGAAATTCTGTAGGTCCGACAAGGTTTCCATGTTCTTGTTGGGACACTGCTTCACGCATATTTTGAGAGATCTTCTTAGTTCTTTCACATCCATAAAGAAAAGGTAAGATTTGTCCACAGTACTTATTCCAGATGATGGATGCTCAATCAATTTTTTATTGCTCTTGACTCCACAGGTATTACCGAAAGAATCGAATCCATTTATAAGGCGTTGAGGATTTCCATACATGAATGATATTATTGCAACAATGAGCTGAAAAAAAATTAAACTTAGAAATTTTTAACCAAATTAAATGTAACCAAACTATAATAATATAACTAAGGTGAAAGGATAATCATACCATTAAAATCCAAAAAATTATGTACAGAACTAGCCATAAAACATCTGTACATCCTTTTCGAGGGGTTTCATTTTGTGGAGAAATTTCACTCTGCGTGCAGCCCATTTTTTATATTTGGTATGCTTTACGTTTATAATTGTTAGAAATGTGACATTATTCTGTAACAAAAGCTCGGGGTTATTAAAAATAAAGTACTAATTCTAGAAAAACACTGCACTACTGAATCAAAATAAATGATTTGTTTACTGAAAATTGATGATCAGAAATACTTTAGGTAGTCCACAGAATACAAATGACTTTTCCCAACCTTTAATCACTCGACAGTCGACACTGGCAATAGTTTTAGTCGTCATAATTTAAAAAAAAAAAAAGGAGGCGTAGATTACTTAACAGATAACAGATGAAACTTGATAAATGACAGTAGTATCCCTAAGTAGTCTGTGATGACAGTATACAAATCCTATAAGCCACTCTGACATTGGCAACTAACCGAGGCGGCCATTTTTAAAAGAAGAAGAAGAATATAAAGTTACCGAGTTTTACTTTTAGGTTAAAATTTCATATATCCGTAAACTAATTTTAGTAAAATGTTTAATAATTTGCTTTCTGTTAATAAAATAGTACACAATTTAAACTTTGTTCGATTTATAAATAATAATGTTACAAGTATCACTAAAATCCATAGGGAGATTTATACCAGGATGTATCCAACAAAAGTGGTATTATCTAATGGTGCCTCCATAAACATAAGGTATCATGAGCCAAGGAAAATAATAAGAGTACGTACTATGCTATATTCACAACATTTTCTTTCATAATGCACCATGTAAATACACTTCACATTTGAGGTACCGTAAATAGCATAGAAGACCTTTATAAAGTTTGTATTTATAAGAATATTTTTATCTTTAACCTAGTCATAGAAATGTATAGAATTAGGTGCAGTTATAGTTAGTAACATTTGTTAATTTGTTTATAAATTAATATTAAACTTAATGCAATCAATTATTATTTATTTTTAGCTGCCTTTGAATATGAGTCTTCTGTCTGAAGAGGAAAGAAAGCTTCGTCTAGAAAAACGAAAGCCTAAAAGAAAAATTAAAGTGTCTGACACTTTGGAGGATAATTTCAACGCAAAGAAATATTTAAAGTATATTAAAAAATAGTTTAACTTGTATTAAATACAAGTTAAACTATTTTTTAATAATAAATTTTATGATGTAGCATAATTTAGTGATTAAATAAAAAAATACTATAACATTAAACACTTGAGTATTAAAATGAAAAATATATATATAAATAGTTATAATTAAGAAATATGCTATACTAGCTATGCCTCATATGTACTTATTTATTTTTTTGGAAGAAATCTGTCTTCACACCTAAATTGATTGTGTTGAAATTAGTAGGCGTAGCCAGGATTCTATATAGGAGGGAAAGGTGATGTAAAAAGTAAGTAGGGAGATTGAATGCCTTTCCTCTCACCCTGCAACTCCGCTCCATGTTTAGGTATGAAACTCGTGAGCATTACATTCAAAGATTCAAAGATTTTATTTGCAAACTAATAAGCGATTATAGGGGGGAGAGCAGCTGCCCCCCCTGCCCGTACCTCGCTACGTCCATGGAGATACTTTGTGTGCCAGGAAACTGGAAAGGACATAGGATACTTTTCATCAACACATTCAAGGCGCAACATAGTTGTGGGCAACAACAAGTAGTATATTATAAATTATAATATACTTGTGGTATATGCGTGGCTGCCACAAAGGAAGATATACCGACGTCCCGAGCGTCACGAGTTTCCCCATACAAAAGTAAAAAAAAATTTGGTCTTTCAGCGCTGCTACTTTCACAGTGAACTCTCTACAAGGAACACGTACACACCCTAAAGTATTATCACTTATTTTTGTTACACACTGTATACGACAGCTGAGATGTATCACATGGGCTCCGGCCTGACCGAGAATAACACCTCGCTCGGTCGGAAGATCTTCCTTTGTGGCAGCCACGTATTATTCCCACATTGGTGACCCTCGACAGAACACGCCTCCTTCATCATCATCACTCCCCCCAAGGAACACTCTCTACAAGGAACACCTACACACCCTAAAGTATTATCACTTATTTTTGTTACAACCTGTATATACCGACGCGCTCAGAAAACTTCGATAGCGCGATGCAGGAATGTTAGGCGAATTGTGGGTACCGCCACATACTTAATGACTTGTAGGTGGATCTTTAATCCACACAGTCTGCAGGGTAGGTTCCGTCTCAACTCCCAAGTCCCAATTCCCAACACCCAGCCTCAGAGTCTACTAATAAGGTTTTGTCAAACGTGAATTCTGAAGTAGGTATAGGTACACTATACAGTATATTTATTACTACTTTAGATAATATGTTTGTCTATCTGTCTGTTACATTTACTCACTCAAACCGCTAAAATGATTATCCCGAAAAAATGTACAGTTCCCGCGCGATAAATAATTTTGGCGCACAGCGCAACAGAGTTGCGGACATCATTTATAGGCTCTAATAACTACAGTTATCCCAATCCCCCTTTGCCGCACCAACCTGTACGGTATACCATAGACAAAGTATTATAGTCTATACTACCTCAATGCGGTATACCGTACCCTACACCGTACGGTCTAATAATATTATCTTGCTTCACTGTTCCAAGTTCCATGAGGTCCTAGATATACTTCATACTTGATACTCCATGCCGCCGTCACGTCCACCGAATGCCGATGCGCTTGCCGCTTTTTTGGTTCTCAGAGGAAAAAAATAGACTTGTCAGTTCACACTTCTGACAGCTGACTTGTCAATCCGCCATATTTTAGAATCTGTCATACGACACAGCATATTTATGAAAAAGTTCTTGTAACTTTGGTATGAAATTTGTTTTTAATTGTTTGATATATAATTAATTATCTTTAATTTTTAAGAAAACATTGTCTTGGTAATTATTGTGAGGTTTTAATTCATTGTTTCAGAATTTAAAATGAGTAGTGTACACGCCTAACCTTGTCAACTTACGTAAGGTAATCTAACGCAAAAATGGGAAACACAGTGACTGCAGAATCTCTCCATCCCCAAGTAACCGGTAATAATGAGAACCCACCACCTGAGTGTCCGATGCATAATAAAAATGCCCAAAAGGAAGAGGTTAAGAAACCACCCTCCGAATGTCCAGTCAGTGATAACAACATTAATCCTTATAACATGGTATGTAGTGTTTTGATTTTTAACTGCTTATTTCTCGGAATAAAGTATTCGATTGTCCGGGACTTAATATACAATAAATAAATTTCATGAAAATTGGTTCAACAGTTTGAGTAAACAGACAGAAAAACTTTCGCATTTATGATAATTGATAATAGTAATATAAAATTATTGCTTTTACCGAAACTTGGTTAAATGCTAACATTTCTAGTCAAGAAATCTTTGATAGTAGGTATATAGTAGTAAAGACAGACAATGTACCAATAGAATAAAAAAAAGATGGAGGTGGTGTTTTGCTTGCAATGGATAAGGAAATCCCTTCAGTTCGTGTATAAAAATGGGAAACTGATGATGAAAATCTGTGGATAAAAGTTGAATTAACAGTAGGCAAAACTATTAAAAAAATAGCGATTTGCATAGTATATTTACCACCACCAGTTAAATTAGAAACATTAACTCGGTTCTTAAATAGTATAGAAAAGGTAATCAAACAGATGACATCATAATTCTTGGTGACTTTAATCTGTCTTTCATAAACTGGTCTAAAAGTGCTGTCAACCAAAACATCATGATCCCATCTAATTATAGTTCACCTCTAGGACAGAACTTTGTTGACTTTATTTCAGCTAATAACTTACACCAAATTAATAGTAAGTATAAGCAATAGTGATATGAAATTTTTAGATTTAATACTATGTAATGTTCTTAACGCAATAATTGTATATAGACCCTTAGGCGATCTGCGTAAAATTTATAAAAACCATCCAAACCTATTACTAAGTGTTAATTATAATAATCAGATTAGTTCATATCTCCGTCCAAAGACTAATGTAAAGCTTAATTACCGTAAAGCTGACTATAGTTTAATATCACGTGATCTCAATAATGTTAACTGGTATAATATGCTATCAAAATGTAACTGTGTTGACGATACTGTTACTGAACTGTATAAGGTGATAAAAGAAGTCATCGAAGATCATATTCCCAAGCATAAGGTTAAAAGTAATAGGACACCCGTTTGGTTTAGCAGTAATCTGTGCAAGCTTTTAGCTGAGAAAGATGAACTCCGTAAGAGATTTCTTAAATATGGTAACCCCCGAGACAAAATTGAATTCGATCTACTACGCTCTAGATGTCATAAATTATATAATAAATGCTATTCGGAATACATAAATAAAATTGAATCCCAGATACCGAGTAATCCAAAGGCTTTTTGGAGCTTTATAAAAAATAAACGTGGTGGTCATTCGACAATACCTGCAGAAATGCATTTAAATACTGTAGTAGCTAAGTCTGGCGAAAATATTGTAGAATTATTTGCTCAACATTTTTGCTCGGTATTCAATAAAGATGTATCACCTAACACAACAATGGATACATCTGGCACTATCTCATATAAAACTATGTCAACCATTAAATTAACTGAAAGTGAAGTTTTGGCCACCATTAAAAAACCGACCATCTAAAAGGAGCAGGACCAGACTCAATCCCTCCACTATTTGTCAAACGCTGCGGGAAAGGCTTAGCTCAACCTCTCACCATGATATTTAATCGCTCACTAGAAGAAGGTAAATTTCCCCAAGAATGGAAAAAGGCCCGAATTGTACCTGTTTATAAGAAGGGGAATCAATCAGATGTATGCAACTACAGGCCTATTTCCATACTTTCTTGTTTTTCAAAATTATTTGAAGCTGCAATACTTCCAACAATCACTTCTTTCACTGAGCCTAATTTAACAGATCATCAACATGGTTTTCGAAACGGACGTTCCACTGTAACTAATCTTGTGCCATTTGTTTCCGATTTATGTGAGCGTGTAGATAATGGTGAAGAAATTGATGCGATATATACTGATTTTAGCAGCGCGTTTGACAAGGTGAATCATCGTCAGCTAATACAAAAACTCAGGAATTTTGGCTTTACGGGTTCTCTCTTGGATTGGTTTAAATCATATCTCCCGAATCGACCGCAAAATGTCGTTGTGAATGGTTTTGTGTCGCGTACGTATTGCGCAGATTCAGGCGTTCCACAAGGTTCCCATTTGGGTCCAAAGCTATTTTTACTATTTATTAATGATATTACATCCCGAATAAAATACTGTCTGAAATCTTTATATGCAGATGACTTGAAAATATATAAAATTATAAAAAATAGTAGTGACGTTGCTCAAGTCCAAAAAGATCTAAACGAAATAAAATCTTGGTGTGAGGGCATTTTCAAAAAAACGTGTACCCTTGCAAAAATATGTCTATATTTTTTAAGGTCATTTATTTACCTTTATTTGAATGTCATATACAAGGACAAATATTGAACTAATGGAATAAGTTAAAAAGAACGCTGAAAACGTTATATTATTCTGATATTATTGAAACAAAATCGAATTTTCGACGAAACATGTTCCGTTGTGCGACTAAATGTAAAATATAATTTAATACAAAAAAATACAGCAATAAATGGATTTCTTCGTTAATTTAATCTAGTGAAATGCATATTTAATTGTTTATTAAAAAAAAAATTTATAATTTCAAGGATCAACAAGAGTAGCAATTATTTTTAATCCATAGTGTGACTATGTGACCTACCCACTAGGTTATTTTTCATTTTTTTACATGAGTAAGTAATATTTAACATATATAAAGAAGTTTTTATAACACAAAAACCTTTAATTTAAACATTTTTATTGTTACACTACTTATAAAAGTAAAAAATTCTTTGATTTCATAGATTTAACTTCATTAATTAGAGGGACGAACAACTCATAATCATAAAGATGTGTTCACATGTCTACGAATTCCTAAGTTATTAATGACATCGGATTATATGCACGATCAAAGTGCCGAAATATCCATGCAAATATGCACGAAAAATGGTCGAAATATGCACAAAATATGCACAATCTAAAGTCGCTTAATATTAAAATTTATTATTTTTTTGAAGACTTTTCCGGTAGTGACATTAATAAAAGCGCCAATTTTTATAATTACATAAAGTCCAGGATTTTTAATTTCTTGAAATAAAGACTTTTTATTTATTTATTATACGCCAATAATAATTTCCTACCAACATTTTCCGATTGCAATCTTAATGCCCATGGAAGTTAAACTACCGAAATATGCACTATCAACGAAAAATTGCCAAAATATGCACTATCGCCTAAAAAGTGACATTATATGCATTTGCATATGCAAGTATGCAAATGCATATAATCTGATGTCTAGTTATTATAAATCTGCAAATATCAACGACACAAAATGATTTTCAACTTTACTGATAGAAAAGTAGTGGAAATAAAATCAAAGTTATTAAAAAAAATAAAACTTTTAGGTACTTAAATTTTAAATAGTATATTTGTTATTGTTAAGTAAAGTCGACGCCTTTATAATTTGGCTGTAGCGATATCGATTTTTCTCAGCAATGACTAAAGCTAAGAAATTAAAGTTCATTGTCAGTATTTAATCAATCAATCAAAAGTCACTTAATATTAAAATTTATAATTTTTCTTAAGACTTTTCCGGTAGTGACATTAATAAAAGCGCCAATTTTTATAATTTCATAAAATCAAAATATTTGTACGTTAATCGTACCAGTTTAAAAATCACCAATTTTCTTAATAAAATCTGTGAATTAAAAAATAATTTATTTAAAATGTGAACTAAGCCTTATGCTTTCCGCCTGTTGTGACTTGTCCGTTCCATTATATGTGACCATACGAAAAGTCACAAGTCGGAAGTCACGTAATATTACTTTCTTTTACTTTTAAAGTGTTTGTAAATAACCGATAATAGTTATCAAAATTTCATTTTTTTTACTAAATACTAAGCTAATTTTGCAACGTGTTAACAGTAAAAACAGTTGGAGAAAGTATAATAATGCTTACAAAATATGGTCACTTATCTGAACAAATAAACCGTTCCTGAAGAACCATCCAGCCTGCGTCCGCGTCTTGTAGCAGATTTTTAACTACTAAATTCAAATTGAAGTTTCTCGATGTACAATGAAATATAGTGCTATCATTTAGTGCCGAAAATATTTTTGTAGTATGTTTATAAAACTAAAAAAAACGGTCACTAAACCGAACATTCCGGCCGGGTTGTTTTTTCATGATTATAATTTTAATTAATTTGTAGTTAAATTATGTTAGATTTTTCAATAACAAGACATTCAATTGATACATTAAGTATTTAAGAATCTAACATATGTTTTTTTAAGTAACTTACTTTAAGAAAAAAAATAGTTATTAAAGATTTTGTTACAACTTCTGGGAAGGGGACAGGTGAATTTAATAGGTTTCGGTACTTAAAAATCCTTATAAATCTCATACTAAATAAAATTTTATACAAACGTGAATGTATTTTAATAAAAGAAAACTTGTTTTTGCTCCTACATTAAAATTACAAAATGTTAGTATGTAATTTTTTACAAATAATCTGTAGCGAAGTCAAGGGACAAGGTAAAAACCAGGGGTACACATTTTTTTGAAAATGCCCGTGACTCTAATAACATGATGCTCAACGTTAATAAATGCTTCCATATAAAATTTTCACGAAAAATAAAACCACTTGCTTCTGAGTATAAAATTGATGGCTCTATTGTAAAAGGGGTTGATGAAATTAAAGATCTCGGTGTAATCTTAGATAACAAATTAAAATTCATCAAACATTATGATAACATTGTAGCAAAATCCGCTCGTATGCTCGGCTTTGTTAAGAGAAACTCTAAAAATTTTAAGCAACCCAAAACTAAAATCATGTTATATAACGGACTCGTCCGTAGCCACCTTGAATATGGTAGCATAGTCTGGAGTCCATAATACGTAGTGCATTCTCAAAGGATCGAAAACATACAGCGGGCTTTTACTAGATACCTAGCTTACGGCAGTAGCGGATTTTCACATAGGCAACCATACGAGCAACGTCTGAATAAATTCGATATGGTCACCTTACGGAATAGAAGAATATTACTTGACTTGTGCTTTCTGTATAAAATTATCCACTGTAAGGTCATATGTAACAGTCTGCATGATCGTATAACCTTAAACATACCATACAAATATCCTAGAAATAAAATAACTAAGACATTTTATATTCCTCCCTGCAAAACTAATCTTGGGTTACAATCTCCGATGACTAAAATATTTGCTCAATATAATAAATAAATAAATAGTATTATTGATCTCGATGTATACCATGATAAATATTTTGACTTTACGAAAAAGTTAAGAGACTCATTTGTTTAAGTTTATATTATTTTATTTAATTAAAAATTTTGATGAATAATAATTACATAATATTATTGTTATTAATGCTATGTACACCGTAGTTGTTGTATGCATTAGATCATATAATACAAATTGTTATTTTAGTTTTAAGTAAAAAATGTATGCGATGTGGTTGTACTTTATCAATAAATGAGTATAAATAATTAATAAAAAAAAACTTACATTAGTTTGTATAATATTTTAGTTTATTTTGATGGACAATACTTTCTTTTATAATTATAATTATTATAGATGCCACCTGCTAATCAACAACCTGCACCTGATCAACCATTTCCTCTTCCAACTCAAAGACAAGTGTCAACAATACCCAGAGCCATGCCTGATGGTTCTACAGAGTTTTGGGTATATCCAAGTCAGCAGATGTTCTGGAATGCTATGCTTCGTAAGGGATGGAGATGGAATGATGATCAAATTAAACCCAAAGACATGGAAGACATTATCAGAATACACAATGCAAATAATGAGCAAGTATGTATTTTAATAAGCACTAAAAAATCAGACTAAAACTTCACAGTTAGCTAGCTTTTCCAACATGTTTTTTTTTTATATATTTTTTTTTATTTAAGGCTTGGCAAGAAGTCCTGAAGTGGGAAGCTCTACATGCAAAGGAATGTGGTCACCCAAGGCTCAAGAGTTTTGGTGGGAAAGCCTCTGATTACAGTCCAAGAGCTAAAATGCGCTCTTGGCTTGGGTAAGTCATTAATTTAGCAATATTTCAACATTATGATGGAAGCATTGAGAAAGTTCCAATAAATACACAGTAATGAGAAGTAAACAGAGAAGTTGATTTCTAGGCAGATGGCGGATCTAAGTAATTTGGTTGCGTTAAGTCAAGCCCAACCAACCAATCACAGCTAACCTTGAATTGACATAAGCAGAACAAATGACTTAGGTCCGTCAACAGCTTAGGAATCAATTTCCTCGATGGTACAATAAGTATTTGAATAAGTACAGAATGATACAAGTATCTGAGATTAATCATTATAATTATTGTTTTGCAGATATGAGCTCCCCTTTGACCGCCACGACTGGATTGTGGACAGATGTGGCAAAGATGTACGCTACATCATTGATTACTATGATGGAGGTGAAGTGGACAACAAATACCAATTTGCCTTGCTTGATGTCAGACCAGCGCTTGATTCTTTTGAAAACTGGTGGGATAGAATGAAGGTCATGTACATGAGATATCGCTATGAAATTGTGGGCGAAAAGGATGGAAGTAAATTAACCAACTGAATACAAATTTTACTTATATTCTTAGTTATTAGACATGTTAAATTAGTCCCCTTGAATTTTAAATTATTGATAATGTAACCAACTCAATGTTGTGTGGGGTTCTTCTGTCGACAGTCAGTGTCACCGCAGCAACTCTTTGTGATTGTTTTACTTAATTATTGATAAAGTATTATTGTTGACTATTAGGTTATAAAGATAACTAAATTAAAGGCAATATGTTGAAAGTTTATCCTTATTATGTAGGTCTGACCATTGTCTCATTATGTGCATTATAAATTAACCCTTCGATCGTGGAAAAACGAGACACAATAGAATTTCTATTGTGTCTCCATCACCGGTGACCGTATAGGGCTTGATGAATTAAAAAGTTAAATATAAGGTCACACTACTTTGTGTACTAACTGAAGTAATAAAACAGTCAGGTTCATTTAATCTTAGTTTTATTTTAAAAATCCTACCATAGCTGTAAGTGACAAAGTAAACAAAACCATTTATTTTAATAACTTGGTAAATTAATATGAAAATAAACCCGAATCATAATTAATGAATTTAATTTCGTAAATTTGAGTGTTAGTGTTTGGTTGCTATTGCCATATTTAACTGTGCGATAAGGAACCAAATTAAAAATGGTTGAAGTATGGGAGACTTTATGTTTCTTTACTTTTTATGATGTGACATGTACTTGACTACTTAAATATGAATAATTGAAACAAAAACAATTTAACATACTTTTTATCTATAGTATAATAGCATAATATCTTGTAATATGTTTGAAATTTTAAACTGGTATTAATGTTTAATTATCTATATCCAAAAGAGGTTGTGTTGATGTACCTTTGCACTCAGTCTTGAATATTTCAACTTGTTGTGCAATGTAACCTTCAAAGTTGTTGTATGGACAGCTTGGTAATACTTTTGTTCTGGGTTTTCTATAGGGGTAATTAGAGGTGCAATGATAAACAGATCGCAGTGTAAGCACGGGAGGTTTATCTGGAAATTGAAGACCTGTAAAAATATACAAATATATTAGTCGGTTCGCACTAACACCACACTGCTACAAATGATTTTAAATTTACAATGCACAATTTTAGTATCTCTTCATGGATTTATCTCAAAAAAACAACAGTGTTGCTGTGGGTTTTTATTCTAACACATTTTGTTGAGATTCTATAGTACTAGACGTGATGTAATAATAATAATTTTTTAAATTTTTATTTTCTAATTAATTTGAAAATATTCACTAAAAGTATTATAAAGGTTTTAAGCTTACCAATATCAATCTGTAAAATCCAGTGGAAATCATTCATTTCAAACAATAAAGCTACACTACTAGCATCATGCTCAAGTATAGCACCCTCATATTTTACAATTATCTGTGCCAGCAATTCCCTCTTCAGTTTATCATTATTTAGTAGATCTTGGACCTAGAATTCAAATTTAATTAAATAATATTTGAGAATTGAATTAAATACATATAAGTATAACATTTGAAAAAAAAAATAAAGAAAACCTTTTTACATTTATAATTTATACTTAAATTTACCTTTTTATTTAGTATTTCTGTAACCAAGGGCACATAATCCATGAGTACACCATTTTGATGCATTCTGAAAAAAAATATTGCATAAATAGTGCTAAATGCTTTCTAAACTATTAAGTAAACTAGAGATCGCCCAATGGTCGAAATTCGACCTTACTTGCAACGACATTAAGACTACTATGTACCTACCTATATTTTGTAAAAAAAATATTGACTTCATCATAGTTTTTTTCAATTCTTGTCTCTGGGACTAAGTGATCTCAGACTGGCCGTTTAAGCATTGTCTAATAGTAGAAAATAAAAAAACAATAATCCATTTTCAATGAGGGATTTTCCTATATTTTTAATTTGATTGTCAAACAGTTTCCATTTTAGTAACTAGATGGCGTATAGGTAGACAACTATCGGTAATACCAGGGAATACCATCAATAATTGCTACAAAACTGGGCAAAATAATGTAAAACTTGATACATTTCAACTTGAAAAAGACGCAATAATATTCCAATGAATAAAGTTATTATAACGATGTTTTAGCTAAAATTCACGGAAGAAATAGCCCTATTTACCGAAATTCACACCAAATGTCACAGGAATTATACATTTTGGTTTTGACAACATCTTACCTGCACTTGTGCAAGATAACGGATATTTAATGGCTAATATTTGACCAATAATGAATATCAAAAACCCAAATAACATAATTTGGGAAAAAATAACAAAAACCACACCAACAATAAAAAGTAGAAGAAGTTTGAAAGTGACATGCCCGCCACAACTCTTTCAGTTGTCAAGTTTCAGTTTGACAAATTTTTATTATGTCAGCGTGTTCCTAAACTATTACCAGTGTACTGGCCTAATCGCTTAGGCCAATGATCGCTTAGGTTTAAGATATTTTGATTTATGTCACACTTGACAGTACACTGATATTTTTTGGAAACACAACCCAAATGTAGTCAGTGATGCCAACCTGCAGATAATTTCAGATCGGTGAGGAACCAATAGAAAATCTAGAAGTATCTATCCTTACGCCATCTAGTTAAGATTGTTAAAATTAAAATTAAAAAATTTAAATGAAAATCCCTCATTTGTCAACTTGTTGTCAACAGATTTTAACCATAAATAAAAGAGTATAATTCGTATGTTTAGGCTTGTCACTCAAAAATCTGTCATCTTTTTAGTAGTAGTGTCGTAGTATGTGTAACGTTTTATTTGTTTAAAATATACAGTGTGTAACAAAAACTAGTGATAATTCTTTAGGGTGTGTACATGTTCCTTGTAGAGAGTTCACTGTGAAAGTAGCAGCTCTGAAAGACGAACATTTTTTTTCACTTTTGTATGGGCAAGGGCCCGAGCGTCACGAGTTTCCCCATACAAAAGTAAAAAAAAAATGTTGGTTGCCTGCCACTTTCACAGTGAACTCTCTACAAGGAACACGTACACACCCTAAAGTATTATCACTTGTTTTTGTTACACCCTGTATATGATAAAGGCATAATTTTAAAATAATATAACTGTGCGAAATTTCATGCACCTACGTTTCCCCATTTTTCGTAAAAAGGGTTACAAAGTTTTTCTCTCACGTATTAATATACGTGTTATATTAGTATACGTATTAGTATACCTAAAAAAATCTTAAATAAAAACCAAAATACCTTAATGAATTACTTACGGTGGTAAAGTTATGTTGCCAAGAACTTTGGTAAGGAATGGTGATAAAATCAACTCTGCATTTGTTGAATTAGGATAGCGAACAAGTAGCAGCGCTGTATCAATACCAGGATTTTCATTGATTCTAAAAAGAAATCCTTGAGTAAATATCATTGTTGTGCTTGCTGAACCCTCTATGTGGTTTTAGTCAAATTTTTCAGGGGTAAACAATAAACTATTTTATTTAATGATGGTTGGACTTATCAATAAATTAAAAATGCAGTATGGCGGCAAATCTTATCATGTACAAGCTTTTGCCCGCGGTTTCGCTCGCGTTAGGAAGTATTATATATACAAACTTTCATCCCCTATTTTAACCCCTTGGGGTTGGAATTTATGAAAATCCTTTCTTAGCGGATGCCTACGTCGTAACATCTACCTGCATACAAAATTTCAGCCCAATCCGTCCAGTGGTTTGGGCTGTGCGTTGATAGATCACCATGTCAGTCAGTCACCTTTTAGTTTTATATATATAGATGAACTAAGATCTTTAATTTATTGTTAAATCCATCAATCATTCAATGAAATAGTTTATTGTCTACCCCTGAAAATTTGACTAAAAAAACAGCATTTGGCAGGCGCAACAAGGATATACTTGAAGATAATAATAATATGACACTTTAAGGGTCAAGTCAAATGAGCGTAATTTGTGAATTGTGAGTTACAGAATTTCTGCCGCATAAATATAAAAAAAAAAAAATATGAGTCACAAAATTACGCTCATGTGAATCAAACAGGGCTTTTGTATGAACTGAATGCAGCAGAATTCTGCCGAAACCGAAATCCTGCGACTCAAACTCACAAATTACGCTTGTTTGGCTTTGCTCTAATAGTTTAGGTGACTTCATAGTCAACTTGAGAAATTGGTTAGAAAAGGTAAAACATATAAGTGGCAAAACAGACATCTTACCCATCATTATAGATTTCAGGTAGTCTGGATGTATCCACTTTAAGTTTAATGAGGAACTCAACTGTGTGATTGCCAACAAACACTTCAACATCTTCTTCCGTTGTAAGTGCATTGCCTAATAAAGCATTGTACTCAAATGATGCTCTAGAATTTGGGTCTTCATTTAATTTTTTTACCTAAAAATATTTAATTCATAAAATATAATATTTAAAAATATATATTGTTACGGTACATGGTATGCGGCCACGTGGTGCCATCTAGCGACAAACCAGCGAAACTTACCGAGGGAGCACAGGCAACATAAATCCCCTACTCAATACTGGATGGCAGGAGGTGCGCAAGTACATACTCGAACCTTCTAGAAAGGTTCAATGTTTGTTTACGTGTTTACCGTTTATTTGTTTGCGTGTTTACGTGTTTTAATTTAGAGTTTATGACTGAGTCCATAAGGTCTAAATTAAATTTGCTAAAAAATTCAACTTACTGCACTTATCGTAAGGACGGCAGTTTTATTGTGGTACATGCTCGAGCCTCCGAGAAAGTTCCCACGGTTGTTTACTTGTTTACGTGAATCGGGAACTTTCTGGAATTCGTCTCGCCATATAAAAAGCCGCAGGCAAGCCCGGCGAGTTCAGTTCAATCTGAGCGATCTTCGAGGCGACAACAAGTGATCAATAGTGAGTGAACCAGTGAAACCTACGACTTGGTTACGACCTAGGACAGTGATAGTGCTTAGTGATTGGACCTAGTGATTATTGTTTGGACTTAGTGCTAAGTGTTGAGACCTAGTGTTTAGTGCAGTGTTAATAAAGTCTTCAAGAGAGTCACCAGGTCTTTCTCTCCAAATCCTCGAACCCTAGCACCTAACAATATTTTATAATTATTAAATTAACTTGATATTTCAATAATAATCCTGCACAAAGGCCCATAGTTCTAAAGTTCTAAACAAGCTGTAACTGAAAAGCTCTATGTATTTTAATATTCATAGATTAATAAATTATTGGTCAGGTATAGTAGGTAAGGTAATAAGGTAAGGTAGGTAGGTGTTTTAATATTCATCCATACTAATATTATAAATGCGAAAGTGTGTCTGTCTGTCTGTTACCTCTTCACGCTCAAACCGTTGAACCAATTTTGCTGAAATTTGGCATGGATATACTTTATATGGAGGAGTTTTTATCCCGGAAAAATTTATGTTTCCCGGTTGATAAACGAATTTTGGCGCAACGGAGTTGCGGGTGTTATCTAGTAGATTACTAATTTATTTGTCAGGTATAAAAATATTTGCATTGTATGATACTAGGATAGTTAATTATTTAATATTACCTGATATGTTTTGTAGAAACATATTAACTCTGTCAATACATTGTTTAAACTCCTCAAGTTACTAGGATTCCATTGTGCTAGGCTTGGTAGACTTTTTTCAATAAAATCCTCGTCGACGTTACTAAAGAAACTATCATCGTCAAAACGAAAATCCGGAGCAAACCATGGCACAGACGAGTCAAATATTACTTCCCATTTTAATTTCCTTGAGCAATATGGTAGTAAGAGGCGAAATTGGTTATGGTTACCTTTTGAGTTGCTTCCAATTTTTTCTATTTCAATTTTTGACTTGCACAATCCTGAAATGATTGTCTTAGGGAATAATTATCTGCTACCAAGTAATTTTAAGTTCTATTTTGATTGTTATGCCATTTTACTCACCGAGTCGCAAGTCTGTGTATATTGTTTCAACATAAGGGCGAAATGCTATAGAAATATCGTCCACCTCAGTCATGATGAAGATTGAAGCTTGAAGAATGAAGGCCCACTTGAGGGTATTAAACCTTTATGAAAAAAAAAAATGAGTTGTGATTTTGTAATCAAATTAACAATAAAATTATATTAACTATTAAGTAGTGAGCCTTTCCAAAAATCAATCACGAAAGAACGACAATGGTTTTAACTTTTATTAAAATTTTAACTTGTGCAATTTATAAAAACAAAAATAATAATTTTTTTCTTCTTCTTCTTATTTAATTTTTGACAATAACGTTAGAACTTTTTCTTTTTGTTTTTTTTTTTTAGTAGCAGTCTAGTCCCAAGGTATACCAAGTAGGGTGAACATTAAGTGATTGGACAGTTCATAGTACTAGTCATTGGACAGAGCACAAAAATACTATTTATTATGGTTGCTTTAAAAACTACCTGTTTTTCTTTAAAATCAGGCATTCAAACAGGCAAAACAGGCAGTTTTTAAAGCAACCTTTATATAATACAGGATTATTTTTTCACCGGTACAATAAAGCCCGTCACAGACTTAGCTATAATATACAATGTGTCCCGACACCGGTGTCCGATCCTTGGCTCTCAAATTTTCTCTCTCTCTCACGGTTGTACAATGGCAGCCATCTAAGTTTTTCTCGGGCTTTCACAGTAATCTGACCAGTACTTGTCATGTAAATGTCCTATGAACATAAAAAAGGTCTCATTTGATAGCTTAACTCGTGAACTACGCTTACACAGGCAAAATGTTATAAATTTCGTGGAATTAAACATAGAAAAACCCATAAACTTATAATATATTGTCGAAGTTTATGGAAAAACCAAAGTTTCAGAAAAAAAATTGTGTATTTTTTAATTAATGGCTTTTTGTGAAAAATTTAACGTATTAAACTAGTTCTTTTTTGTTTTATAAAGATAGAGGAGGTTTTCATCTTAAATAAATTCTTTACTAGAATGCTTTAAGTCAGATAGTTTAGAAGTTATTACGATTTTCATAATGAAGTGTAGGTCAGATTAGTATTATTAAGTCAGAGAATATTTTTTTTGCAAAAATTGGAGAGTACTCGCAGAGTTACTTATTAGACTTCTGTATTTTTTAATAGTAATATAAGGTGTGATCTAACTGGGCCACTCAGGTTTTTTAGAAAAACTTAATAGGCTACTTGACCAACTTTTTTTCTTCATGCTAATCGCTTCTTAATCATTAATTTTCATAAAAAAAACTAATATTTTAATATTTTACACAGTAGAAAGTTAAAAACCCATAAAAATGTTGATTGAAAAATATGCCTTATAGATGGCGCCGAAAACACTGTCCGCCATAGTGTGCCATCATACGTTTTGTATTTTAATTTTTAAACTCTCTTAAACAGACGGGACTCCCGTCTGTCACGGAAGCTCCATACAGGGCCATGGACTGAAGGACCCCTGTATAGAGCCGCCGACAAGTTGACCCAGGACCCCTTAAGTTGGACAGGAGGCGTCCAAGGGCCGCGGCCGTCTTCTTCAATCGGGGACTGGTCACGTCCTACTCGGCGGCCTGCAACACCATTCACCACAAACTATATAGAATGCTAACGCATCCATTCACTATCCTGCTAAGCCAGCGGACTGCACGGCAGTCCTGCCGTGAATGGGCACTTGCCCCTTTGATGGTCCCAGGTCCCTATAGCGAGTAGCGACGCGCGACGCGACGCCATGATGAACTTTAGCGTTTTAGCGCGAAATGTTAAAACGAACTTTAAAGAGTGGTTTTTTCAATTTAAATAAGAATACAGTATTTTTTTTTTATATTTTAGGCATCTGTCAAATAAATACCTACATATTTTTCTAAAAATGTGTTGTGGCTTGTGGCAATAACTGTCATAAGTCATGACACTGAGATTTGTAAGTAAAAAAAATAACCGACTTTTGACAAATCAATTCCAATTTGTCAAAATAAATTTTATGGCCAAAAAAATTACAGAATTTTTGTACAACAATAAATAGGTGTCATCTTAAAATTTAAAAGCAATTACAAATTTTAATCATAAGTGTGAACCTAAATATGAAAGATATGACCTCCACAACCAAAAATACCGTTTCCGAGTTAATTCAACTAGCGAGAAAATTCAATTGTTTTTATTTACAAGGTGCGTTTTATTAGAAATTTGACGCGACCTCGCAATGTTTTCTTTAGTATACTAATTTGACCAACTATGCATGATTTTAGGAATTCATCAAGGAATTTGCAAGCCGTTCTTAGTTGCTGGTCATCAAGTAGGCCTCATCAGACCTGACGTTCTGAAGCACTTGCATCGATTTCCGGAGGTAAGTATTGGCGACGCATATAAGTTCTTATTGTTAAGTCATTAATATTAATAAACGTGGTTCTGAACAGGTTTTTAGGATAACTGGCAAATATGTTGAACTTAATCCTGCATTTAGGGACTACCAACAAAGAACAAGTAAAGTTGCTGAAGTCTTGCAAAGTCTTCGAAAGGAAAATGAAATATGCGCTTTGAAAGGCTGGAGAGATGAGGTATGTCAACTTAGTAAACTTAGCAAAACATATAATTAACTGTTTTATTATTTAAAAGTGTGTACTCTGAGTATGTGCTCTGTGGAATTATTTTATGATAGTCAGGAGCAACCCCACACTGCCTATAGCTCCACAAACTTCAGAACTAAATTTATGATTATTCTTTATCATACCATTTCATAGAAACTTATCAATTACAATTTCTGTACATATGCTTCTAAAGAAAGCCGTAACAACATACAATGCTTAACAATACTAGACTATATTGACCATAATATTATAATATGGAATTAAAAATAAAGAATTTGCTGACACATTATTATATATTTCCAGTGTTTTGAAGTCAGCACACCATTTTGTCATGAAAGTCTTCTGGAAATGGACAGAAGTGCAGTCTGCCTTTTTGGTATTAGAAATTACGGAGTCAGTATTAATGGTTATCTGTTTCACCCAGCAAAAGGTTTATGTATTTGGTTGCAGCAAAGAAGTTTTACAAAACAGACTTGGCCAGGTAAGTAAAAATAATATATTTTATGTAAGTATATTAAATACTAAAGTTGAAGGCTTTGTATTAGGTTTTAGGTTTCAAAACATGTTCAATGAAAGGATATTTGTATATTTTTTGTTGTGTTGACCTTTGAAACGTGTAAATTTCGCGTGTAGTATTCTAATCCCATTGTCGCGTCAGCATCGTGTGAAAACACTTGAGGGGCGCAAGTATTATAATTTTTTTATCATACTTACACACAGATAGATAATGTAATCACAACATTAAATAATTGCACATGTAACTGTTCCCTCTTGTTATTGATACATCCAGTTATTATCTGTAAGAGGTAAATATAAGAATCAAATTTTGCACTCAGTCAATAAAGTTTCCATGGCATTTTTATACATCCGCGAGGTTTATCATTAAGATGCACACGCATCGTTTTGTCGCCGTTATCAATGTGTTTGTAAAAATGTATCCCATTGCTCCAACTTCTTTTCCTACTCCTTTACTGTTCATGCAGTCAGATTGTGGAATTCCCTTCCCCATGCCATCCGTGATAGTCCTACTATTACTGTCTTTAAAAGACGCTTGAAAGAGCACTACCTCAATTCTGAATCCAGCCATGATTATTAAATATACATATAGAATGTATTTATTTATAGTATATTAAACTTAATTTATATAGTTTATGATATAGTATACATATTGTATTATAATATAGTAAGTATGTTATTATTATTATTTTAATTTAGTTGTATATTTCATTTGTGTTTATCTGTGCACACCCTATTTGATGTTTTCTGATCAAATTTCTCTTCTTAGGTCTGCTGGAAGAAATCTCTTTAGAGATAAGCAGTAGGTACCTGTTGTGTCGTCTTTCTTTATAAGTATAACTTGTTACATGTTTTTTGTGTGCAATAAACGGTTAAATAAAAAAAAAAATAATGTAATCATAACCAGTTATTTATTCAACATAGAAATTCTGTTACATTACTCCCAAAGTGTGCGCATAGAAATTTTCGTAATTTTTCGGCAACGGTCGTATTTCCCGAGCGTCGGAAGACGTCGCTGCAAGCGCTGTTTTAAACTTAACTTTAAGAAAAACAGCGCTTTGCAGCGAAGTAGAGGCGCCTGACGTTGCTTGGACGTTACCATGGTAACGCCGCGATGGCTTCTCGGTGACCGGCGACAGCGGACTGTCACCGGCTATATGATATTTACTTCTATTTCCTTTGAACAAGGTGCAAAATGCAAGTTTCATAGATTCGGGTGTTTTCGTGATTACGACAATTAGCGAAGATTTCTATGCACATTATTAATTTGGTAGTACTTACTGTACTTTATTAATTCACAAAGAATTCAAATCTATATTATACAAAAAATTGTATATTGATCTCTCGCTAGATTCTATTTTACTCGCACAAGATAAAGTTGCTATCGCGCTATTGAATTACAATAATTGGGATAGCAACATATTCATACGCTAGTAAAATTGATCTAGCCATAGTTTATTGTAACCATGTACTTTGTGCCTATCCTCTTAATGATGAAAAGACTTCGAGATATATTTAAAAGATGATGTGTTAGTTATAATATTTTCGTCCTTGTCTTTTAAGCCTCTTTTCGTACTCGACAGAGACAAAACACCGTATGTGTAAAGCATCTGCAAAATCCTTGTTTACACAGACAATTTTCATTATTTTTAATTTTTATTTCTTGGAATGATTCTTGATTCTTTAACAAATTATAGGAAAATGGGATTGTTTCGTGAGCGGTGGTCTGGCAGTAGGGTACGGGATAATGGAGACTGCTATAAAGGAAGTGGCCGAGGAGGCTTCAGTGGTCGGAGATTTGGCCAAGAAACTTGTTCCAGCTGGATGCGTTAGGTTTGTAATTTCATGGGTGTTTTTTATCGGCGGATTAATTAAACAGTTGTTAGGGTCCATTTCGCCTATTACAAAATATTTATGCTTAGTTATTTGCTTAGCCCCAAGGACATGAAAACCATAAGTCTGACTGAGAAAGGGTTTGGATTCGAAAATTTCCCATTGCAAGTTATAAACACTCGCCGCGTTTACCAATGAGTAATGACGGTGCGGTAAATTTAAGAATCCCGAGACCAACGGGATCGTCAAAAACACGCTAATACTGCTTTGGCTATATAGTATATACCACTAGCCACACATGACTGGCACAGCATAGTCTAAGCGATAAGTTGAGAATGGCAAAATATAGAGATAAGGGTCATAAAAATACGTGCGTTAGCTCATTAGATTCGGGAAGACGTCTAGAAAAATGTATCGGAAGCGTGTATTAGCACACAAAAATTGCAAAATTTATAAGCAAATTAGGTTGCAAAAAAAAGGTATTATGTTTTTTGTTAAAAACTCCGAAACTATTAACATTTAAGAAATTTAAAAAAAAAATCTTAAAGAAGAGGAAATTTCCATAAGAAAATCCCAACTCCCGGAATTCTATCTCTATTATTTATAATTTTAATTTAACGCTGAAAGTAAGCCTCCGCGCGGCATTTTTAGGTAGCGCGCGTGGCTTCAAAACCGAGCACGTCACACTGATTATTTTTTTAAAGGTATTAAATATTAATTTAAAATTTTCAAAAACTTATGGTGTATTCCGAACACTTCAAAGAATTTGCTTCTGTTGGGAATTTAACTTAAAGTTAATTTTTCAACTAATTAGACAAATGTTAACTAACGAAATTTTTTCGAACTTCCGTCCTCATTGTACTTTAAAGAAAACGTTTAAATAATTTTCGTAAAATTTTTCACTTCGTGGAGCCCTTGATATAAACATATTAACAAGATCACGCCATAAAAGTTAAAAAAATTTAATACTTTGTTTATAATCATTTTTTAACTTGAACAAAAAACTAGAAATCCACGTAATATTGTCAAAAAAAGTTGTTTCATTTATTATCACGTAATTGATTTCATATCAATGAAGGACAAGTAAAAAAAACAAAATCCGCCATTTGATAATAAAAAAATTATAAACCAATGGACTATTTCGATGCTTTTAAAAATTTTTTTTCTTACCTTTATTCTCTTGAAAATATTATGATTTTTAGAAACAAAAATTTTTCTTAATAACAATTTTTTATTGTTTATATTCGTTGTTTAAATTATTATTTTACAAAAAAATTTCCTCTTAAAAATCATGATTGATCGTCTTCCATATACTTAATATTTTCATATAAAATTATTTTTTATGAAAATATTATACGTATTTTTTACGCACGTATTTTTATGACCCTTATCTCTATATTTCGCCATTCTCAACTTATCGCTCAGACTAGCAGTCTTAGGTCCAATTTCACCAACCTCTGTAAAAGTTATGCTCGAATTAGTATCACGTTACCTCTCGTTTTTCATACTAATGAAAGAGAAGATATTAACACAACAGACGTTGGTGAAATCGGGTCTTAGTGTCTAAACACACCATGCCGAAGATACGCGGCCGAAGTTCCGAAATTACGTCGCGTTATATCGTATGAGTAGCGCATTGCTGAAGTACTCATGCCGAACTTCGGCCGCGTATTTTCGGCCTAGTGTTTAGACACTTAGGACCTGTTTCATTTCACCACTTTCTGATTAAGTTGAGAATAGGCTAATTCACAAGTCACAACTTTTTTGACAGATTCTCCATACTTGATCTGTCAAGTTTATTGGTGGATAGCCTATTCGTTACTTATCAGGAAGTGGTGAAACAGGACCTTAGTATTAAGAAATATGTATTTTAAACCTTCCCAGCTTCTACTTTGAGAGTGAACGAGGTCTGTTCCCGAATACGGAGTATGTATACGACTTGGAGATTCCCCTGGACTTCGTGCCTCAGAACGCTGATGGTGAAGTGGAGACGTTTGAGTTGCTGACTGCTGACGAGTGTGTGCAGCGAGCTCTGTCGCCCCACTTCAAGACAACTAGCGCACCAGTGCTACTCGACTTCCTCATCCGCAGGGGATACATCAATCCTGAAAATGGTAAGCTTGTTGTACACCTGAAAAGGTTTATATTATGGATATCTTTCACGAAAAAGTACACAATGAATTTTGATGAAAGGAGCATGTAGTAAAATGTCTACCTAGCCATTCTCTTTTTATTAATACATAATATAAAAGTTTAGGCTACATATCGTCGACATGAGATTGGTTTTGAACACGTCACACACACTAAATAACAGTTGTTCATAGAGGTGTAGGTTTTTAAATTTTATGGGTTAAAACCCCAAACCGTTATAATCTTTGGATATAACAAACAAGTGTTACTAGTTTATCTCGTTGAAAAGTTTGACACTTCAGTACTGCCATATGGCTCAATATTATAATAATTGAATTATTATTCCACCAGCTTTTCATGTTATGTGTTTCGATATCGTGACTGTGACGTGATGTTTAATGTTTTCAAATTATGCGAATTGTTCAACTAGTGTTATGTTATGACTTATGAGTATCAATCGTCGATGTTTTAATTTCTTTTTTTAAATTTTAATCGAAATTAAATGACATACAAAATTTTCAGAATCAAACTACAGACACCTAGTGGAGTTACTGCATGTGCCGCTGCAGTCTATCTACAACAAGAGTCACTCAGATTTTGTATCTAACGGAGATTTCTTAGAAAACAAGTTAAATGAATAATGTACTGCTTACTTTGTAGACACCTTAACAGTTTGTGTTATTTGTTTTAAAGACATAATATACTTCTTGAAAAGTATGTTTCGAATTACTTATTTACTCGTAAGTCGTAGCCAATATTTTGAACTGCTGTTTGAAAAGTTATGTTAAAATTATTATTGGACCAAAAACATTTTTGTGATTGTGGATATTGATAGTGTTAAAAGCGGAGGGAAAATACGAAATCATGATAGAATTGTTTGTTTATCTTGTAGGGCTTTAAATTATGTTGTGTTTGTTGTGTGATACTTTTAAAATCTAAATTTTAATGATGGACTTTTTTGTCTGACTGCGCCAGGCGGATTAGTATTATTTTTTTGTAAAAAGTTTCATCCTATGATTATGTAATAACCAATGCTTCAATCGATCATACATGATATATCATATTATTACCAGTTTCATTTCAGCAAATTGTAAGACTTCTTACAGACGAACGGCACGTGTCGGCGGCACGCGTCAGCGGCAGTCGACGGCACGTATCCGCGGCAGTCGATGGCAGTCAACAGTTCATGACGCTTGCAGGGGGCCTACCACGACGTTTCCCAAAACTATTATGTTTCCAGAACACTTTGTTGTAAGGCTACAATAACATTACCGTACTCACTTTTCAAATATAATTTTACTTATAAACAGTAAAAAATCTAAAACATCGTTATATCCGCTGTGAAATATCAACTTTTTTAAGATCGCTAGTTTGACGATAAAGTAATATTGGTCATCTGTCAAACGGATTATCGACTAGCCTAGTAAATGAAAGAGGTGTGTGGATGGAAAAGTCAAAAGCAGTAATTTTGACTTAGGAACTTTGTTTGGACTAATTATGAGATAAACATACTGGCTAGTCGGTAATCCGTACGCTGCCGATATAGTGGACGTACTGTGAAAAAGTTATCCGTTTGATGCAAGACGTTCGTTGCGTACGATACCGACCTGTGGACGCTTACCTTTACGCGGTTAGTCACAACTGCAAGCGTGATAAACTGTCGACGGTTGCCGTCGACTGCCGCCAACACGTGCCGTAGACTGCCCCCGGCACGTGCCGTTCGTCTGTAAGCGCTCTAAGGTGCAATTCAGTTTATGACTATAGGCCTAACGAATAAAACTAGTGCGTAGCGAACTTAGTATTAACCGAGTATTTGTATCGTTTACTTTATTTTAAAATTGACCAAGTGCTAATATATCGTAAATTAATATTAGGAAATTTGCAAGTTTTCACGATAGTTTAGCTAGGATTGTTTAATTTCTGTGATACTTTACCAGTTGTATATTATGTGGAATTTGTATATTTATCGTCTAAGACGAACCGGGATTCTTTTAATGTTCAGCTGGAATGCGAATTCCCGCAGATTACTTCCATAGTGTAAAACGGCAACGATCTAGTCATATGATTTGTATTGTAGTTGTTGTCGGTAACTCATTAAAATTCAATTCAAGTATGAATAATAAGTTTACTAATACTACTACTTATAACCTACTCTTTAACTCATCAATAACGGCGGTTCCCAATATTTGATCTATCTCTGGTTTGGCCCTACTAGAGATAGGAATAGCTCACATTAGACATTAGAGACATATATTTTATGTCAATTGTGAGCTATTACTATCTCTAGTAGGGCAAAACCAGAGATAGATCAAATATTGGGAACGGCCGTAAGATAATTTATGTACCATCGAGGAAGTTGATTCCTATGCAATTGACAGACCAACGTTATTTGGTCGAATATGTCAATTCAATGTTAATTGTGATCTGTCAGCTGGGTTTGACGTAACGCAACTAAACTACTTAGGTCCCCGATTTGCATAGAAATCAACTTCTCTGATAGTACAAACTGGATTCAAAGTAATCACTATTTATGGAAAGTTCAAACATGAGCAGTGCCTAAGTTCTTCCCAAAATAAGGTCATGTAAAACATTAGTTTTTATTAAAATTATTTTAATGCGAATACATAGTCTAAGAAAATTAGTTCCAAAATCGTCGATCAGACCAAACAATTCCTGTAGTTCTGAAAGTTGGTACAGTTATTCATAAAGGTGTCCAGATGAAGATACTAAAAGTAAGAGGAAAAGAGGAACACGAGCCGGCGGTGGGGGAGGAGGGGAAAGGTCTTTTTTCAAGGTTTTTGCTTGTGACTCGAAAATTATTTATATTCTATTTAGTGACTTCTACATTAATTATCTCCATTAAATTTACTATAGATTATAGAACAGCGGGCATTAAGTGTAGTCTTATCTGTAACGGCTGCTTGTAAAACGATTAAGCTTCTTATTTTTATCACCTTTAATACTCTGTATTTCCTAAAGTAATGATCATACAGTAAAAATGGTTTAGACGTAATTTATAGGAAATTTAATGTAGAAGTCACTAAATAGATATTATAAATAATTTTCAAGTCACAAGCAAAAGCCTTGAAAAAGAGACCTTTCCCCCCTCCCCCACCGCCGGCTCGTGTCCCTCCCTCGGGGACTTTTAGTATATTCATCAGGACACCTTTAGGAATAACTGTAGCAACTTTCAAAACTACAAGAATTCCTTAATTTTCTCAGACTTACACAATTTAAGAAAAAATCGTTGATTTTTCATGTCACTATTTACTATGTTTAAACGCACAAATTTATGAAATTATAATTGTCGTCATGCTAATAAAATTAACTGTACTCTCTTTAATTTATGATATTGAAATGGGATATTGTTAAAATCTATTTAGCTTATAGTTTCGTAATTTAATGCTTACAAAATCTCAATGCTTTGTAAATATACATTTATGTTTTTATCAATTCCATTGCTAGTATAATTAACAAGTGTGCAGAGGAATTTAGAATAATTGTAACTTGTATCATATTCTTCCATACGACATTGCAGTCTAATTCGAGTGCTATAAATAAAGAAGTGTAAGAAATTTCAGTTAAAATGCCTATATTATTAATGATTAATAGGCATTTTGCCTATTTACGTATACAAAATGTAATGCCTAGAGTTAGATCGCTTAGGGTAGTGTTGGATTACTTAATACGCTAGTGATATTTTAGGTCGTAATAGTTTTATATGTTTTTATGATATCGCAGTAGGTATCGGCGAGAGATTTCAACATTCAATATTTTATTAAATTAGATAATGTAAAGTCACTTCTATAATATTATTTATATTGGCAACCTTTTTTCGGGATCTTATTGAAAAAAAAAATAATAAAAATTATTAAAATACAATGTATTTATTTAACTGATCCTGTACTTTTGTGAGTTTAGAAACAAATGAACAAGAATAAAACTGGGGTAAGTGTCCACATTACTTGTCTTTACAATGCAACACATTACTATTTTTAAGCAGATTAACTGTACTGTATGGATAAGGGATAACAACATGTGGACACTTTCCATTAACAAATTATGTAATACGTGAAATGTAAATAATTCCTAAGAAAGTAAATGTTGAGTAATTCTATGAATTTATTTTGGCTGTTTTGAAACTTTAAATTTCACAAACGATATGACCTAACTATGGCTCTGCAATTTATTGCAGTATCAAGCACATTCGTAAAAATAAAGTTAGTTTTATTTGCTTTGAAAGCTAAATTTAACAATACAGTATAGTAATACATGAATATAAAACCATTTGTTCTTTAACAGAATAAATCAACACTTTTATTGGTATTGAAAAAATATAGCCCGATCAATCTGAGCAGGACAAGCACCCATTACCTGATACGGTTGTCGTACATTTTGCGAAAATATACCGAGAGCTGAAAAAAGGCGATCCTTTGAAACTTCAAAATATTTGAACTGGCACAAACAAAATATTCAAAGCAAAATTTTTGGTTACATAAATAATTACATAACATTAGCCATCACGGCAGCATACCAAAGTTAGCATTTTATTGTGACTGCAAGTAGGTAAGCGTTTATTGTACGTAAGAGCGAAAAGCTATCATACCGCCAATCAACTGGAATATATTAAAATAATATATTGTTATGAAAGTTATTCAACAGTATTGCCAGTTTTATCACTTTTCTATAACGAGACGCGCGTTAGGACTTAAAAGTTTTAACCCTTCATTCATACAAAAATATTTTTTTATTAAACATTTCACTTGCTTGTAGTGACCTAAATACATTAAGCTTGTATACTTTTAATCCTTACGGCTTGTACTTAAAGATCTTAGCGTCGAACTGCTAGATGTGTAACATCAAAATTGAAAACATGAGTGGATGAAGCGGTTTTTTTTTGTATAAATGGAGGCTTTAGGGCCGGGAAAATGATTTAAAATTATAAAAAGTTGATTCCTTGTATCTTAATACATATAACTCAAAGCCCAAAGGTGACTGACTGACTGCCTGAAATAGTGATCTATCAAAGCATAGCCCAAACAGTGGGCAGATTGAGTTGAAATTTGGCATGCAGGTAGATGTTATGACGTAGGTATCCGCTAAGAAAGGATTTTGATCAATTCTACACCCAAGGGGATGAACTAGGGGATGAAAGTTTGTATGAAACTTTGTCAATTTAAAACCGTTCGGGCTGCGACTTACCTAATTATTAATAATACTTCTTAATGCGAGCGAAGCCGCGGGCAATAGCTAGTAGCTTATATATTCGGCAGATGAAGTAAGTTACAAAGTTTGTTTAAATTATGAGAGAAAAATGAGTAATTAGAGCAATTACTCATTTTTTCTCTCTATGTTGTAAAATGTTAGTTACACGGTTCATCAACTCATGTCTTCAATTATTAACTCTTGTACTCTCTTTTCTGGTACGATCAATGTTAGTTTATCATAACAGACAAAACAAACTTGTATGAAGGAAGAGTTGATGGCTACTTAATAATCATCGCCACGGGAGACGACCTCCTTGCATGTGGGTCGAAGGAGGATGGTGTGCTCGAACTGCGCCGTGTACGAGCCCTTAATATCGCAAAGGGGTGGGTAAGGGTCGACTACGCCCTTATCGCAGAGATCTTTGAGGGCCATGGCGTAGCGCGAGGCCCCAGCACGCTCCAACCAGCGCTTGCAGAATGCCAGTGTACCAAAGTTCTTGTTGATCAGGTTCAGCAGTTGCTTGGATGATTGCAATCTGTAATTTTTGTCATGATGTTTAATGCCAACATTAATACACACACTGGCAAAATTAGCGGAACATTGGTAAAAAGGGCCAAAACTTGAACTCAAGTGGGCCGGGCTGTCTGAAAGCCTTTTTTATAGTTTCTAAGCTCATTCAAGAAATAAAATATTGAACAAAACTGGCAAGTTGACAGGTTTTTATAGCAATTATATAATAAGTGTTTTTCGATTATTGACGTTGTAAGTGTTCCTGATAAGAATGGCGTTTTAGCAGGGTGCAAGGTATGCTCAGCTCATTTGATTGTTTGGTTTTTGGAAGAACACATTGCTTAGATACAAAATTAGTGATCTCCCAGCATCTGCGACAGCTAGAGCTGTAACCACGATAGAGAAAGGTCACACCTACCGTTCGGTCAGTCAGGCCAGGTGTGTCGGCTTCCGTGGTTCATCGTAACTTTCAACGCTTCAAAGAGACTGGATCTTACGTTCGGAGACGAGAACAAGGCAGATATCGGGTGACAATGGTTCAGGATGACCATTTTGTAAGGAAACAAAACTTAAGAAATCGACCTCAAACTGCTATGCAGACACGAAACCTGTCGTAACAGGTCCAAGATGAACGTGTAAATGATTGTACAGTAAGAAGAAGACTCAAAGACGTTAAATTAAACTCAAAAGTGCCAGCAAGGGCACCAAAACTTGAGACAGGACACCGAAGAGCCAGGCTAAGATTTGCACGTGAACATCAAAATTAGACAAGTGAGTGAAATCTTATGCTGTACAGTGATGGGAGCAAATTCTGTGTACATTGTATTGACAGGCGATAAAGAATGTGGATAAATCATAAGGAAAGCTACAGGCCATCAAACTTACCGGAAACGGTGGCCTATGATGCAGGCTTCGTAATGGTTTGGAGTTGCATATGATTTGGAGCCCGCATGGAGCTGATGATTATAGATGATGGTACTTTGACAATACAGAGCTATAGCACCGACATCCTGGAACTGCATGGTGTGCCTTTTACACAGTTTTAGGTAGTAATTTCAATTTTATGTGCGTCCATAGAGTAAGAAAATCGGCCATTATTACCTAAACGATGCTGGCGTAGCCCAAGTGGAGAGGCCAGCGTGGTCTACGGATGTGGATCCGATTGAAGACGTGTGGCATATCAATGGGTGAACGGTACGAGTTAAAACTTCAGCTCCAAAATGTGTCCAGGAGCTCGAGTTGGCGCTACTGGAGGAGTAGGAGAATATCCCACAGGAAATGATTGACAATTAAAATGCAAGCATGGAATGGCGTATCCAGGCCCTCTTGAGATCCATAGAAGGCATTACACCAGCATTACGCGCTTTTAACATGGCATTTCTTTAATAAAAATGGAGAATTTATCTTAAAAACTTACTACTGAAATTTCAAAGATTTTCTTAATTTTTTGATTTTTGCTGATTTTTTTCTATTTTTCACGTTTTTATGCCCTAAATTTATATAAAATTTATTTTTTAATAATCAATTAGTAAATAAATAAATAAATATATAAAAATCAGTGCACAATTTAAAAAAAAATGAAAATTTTGTTATGTTCCTCTAATTTTGCCGGTGTGTTTATATTTTAATGAATAATAATGTTGTTTGTGTGTGTTGGAATTAGATTAGGCCATAATATGATTCTAGGAAACAAATGTCAAACAAGGAAATTCAACAACCTGTAATAAGAAAATTCTGTGTGACTAACTACACTCTCTCGCTGTTGTGTTTATGGCTTATTTTAATGAAAATTTGCAACAATATATATAAATTATGGCTACATTAAAATTACAATATATAATATGCTAATTTTTCGTTTCTAGTTATATGTATGGTAAAACCTCGCAAGTCACATTACTGTCACAAATGTTGGGTAAACATACCTTAAAGGCACGAAGGGTTGTTCAAAGTTCTTCATGTAGTGTGAGCAGTCCATGTCATCATGCACCTGACCCCGGCCAGTGGAGCCGAACGTCTCGATGGCGTAGAACTCGTTCTCCTCCATGCGGGTGGTCTCCCCACCCTTAACGATAGGCACGGTCTTGCCAGCATGGATGCCTGGATGGAGGTTATTATTTTATACGTAACAACTTTATTTTTATCACCCCCGGATGGTAAATGTAGGAACAGCAGGACATTACAATTTTATTACCCGGATAGCTAATGGAGACCGGAAAGGAGTTACTATGTTACCATACAAATCCTTACTAGATGACTACTTTTTTACAATACATATATACCCAAACATTTATTTTGTGACTCTAATATTTACTGACATCTTTAGTAACATAGTAATAGCAAACATGGTGACCATTACCATGCATTGAATACTTACGGTAGGGTCCAATGGAGTGTCCATTTAGATTACGTATAGGCTTCACTTGATAAACATTTCCATCTAATTCAACTTCATGCGATTCCATCACCTAAAAAATACATAAAAATGTCTCATTAAACACTTTATGGAATTATAATTATTTCTTAATCCATAAATCAATACACAATATAATAAACAGATAAAGAAATATCTATAATTCTACTTAACTGATTTCTTTTACCAATGTATAGCTAAGATTTCCCTAAATGGGATTCTGATGTATGTACCATGGGCAGAGCCGGAGCGGGCCAGTAATTGGTAGATATCTGTCCATAAAAACCAAAACTTATAAAAACCCACCTCCTGTACTGCAGCACCGACGTCACATAACCTCACATCAACACCAGAAGCCTTGATACCAGCCTCGGTGGCCTCCTGAACACCCTTAACCAGAGGGTCATAGCGAGGGTTAAAGTGCAGTGTGAAAGCACAATCAATGATTCGTCCATTTATGTGAGTGCCAAAGTCAATCTTTACAACGTCGTCATAGTTCAAAACAGTGTCGTCACCTAAAACCAGTGTTGTCAAGATTAAATTGATTAAAAAATTTTGTAGCTTTGTACTAATCTTAAATTAAGATGTCATAATATTATTTACCAGTGTTTGGTGTGTAATGTGCAGCACAATGATTACGACTGCAGCCAGTTGGGAAAGCAAGACCAGCTTTGAGTCCGTCTTCACCAATGAGACGCCTTGCAGTTGATTCCAACTCTTCACATATTTGAATCATAGACATTCCAGGTTTGATCCAGTTGCGCATATGTTTACGAGTCTGTAAAATTGTATATTACAATCAGTATGAAAATACAATTAAGTATGTAGTTTATACAAAAAGTTTAGCAATACACATTTAGGGGGGGTATTACATTATCATTTATATTGGATCATTTGATCATATCTGCATATTACATTATCATATTTCATTGATCCTATTTTACGTCATATGTGGTTTCAATAACCAATGGAGAGCGCTAACGATGACAGGTATTGACGTCAGGGTTACTAGATCTCAGAGAATTCGATTTGTCAAAAAACATCGTCATTTTTAATATGGCTTGTTTTTTGTTATTTCAGCAAGATTATCCAAGTATATAATTAGAAAAATAATTACATTACATTATATGAAACATATTAACGAACAATAAATTAAAAACTCTTTTTTATATTAAATAACTGGCAACACCTATTTCTATGACCGTATCGGATCCAATCTCTCAGCAAATGTCAAAAATCTATGATCAAGGAAGAAATGAATCATATGTCTATATTACATTATCCAATATCATTGACTCAATGATCTCGGATCCAATATATATGATAATCTAATATCCCCCTAAGGGGACGGAGGAGACGAAAAATCGGAAAATTTTCTATTTTCTTGAATTTTAAATGGGCATTAGTATAATGAATGCGAGAGTAGAACACCCGCGTGTCAATTCGAAATAGTTTTGATGCTACGAGCTACCAAAGTTCAGCGTGTTTTTGGCGGCCCGGAAGGGAAAAATCCATATTTCTCCAAAACTTTTACGTAATAAATAAAATTTTGTATACCACCTGAAAGCATATTAAATAAGGCATATTTCAAGCTTTTTTCCTGATTCGCCGTATCAATATTTTACTAACAATATAATAATTTTCATTTTTAGCTTTTTATTTTTTTTATCCAAAACTAAACAAAAGATGCAATCGAAAATATGGAAAAATTAAAGGTATACAAGCATTCTATACGCTTGTATTATTTGTAGTCTTTTTGTTTTCGCGTGACCACCTTGATTTTTTTAAATAAATACTAGAAATAATGTGACTATTTCTATTGCATTATTGACAGCCATCCATTGAAAGACGTATGGTGGCAGCCCTAGCGTAGGATTACACGATCAAATATCTCCATTTGCAAACGGATCTTACAGGTGATTTTTTTTGTGCGTATAGAATGCTTGTATACCTTTAATTTGTCGATAATTTCGATTGCATCTTTTGTTTGGTTTTGGATTAAAAAAATAAAAACCTAAAAATGAAAACTATTTTATTGTAGGTAAAATATCGACACAGCAGACAGGAAAAAAGCTTGTAATATACCTTATTTAATAGGCTTTCAGGTGGAATACAAAATTTTATTTATTATGTAAAAATTTTGGAGGTATATGGATTTTTCGCTTCCGGGCCGCAAAAAAACGCTAAACTTTGGTAGCTCGTAGCATCAAAACTATTTTGAATTGACACGCGGGTGTTCTACTCTCGCATTAATTATACTAATGCCCATTCAAAATTGAAGAAAATAGAAAATTTCCGATTTTTCGTCTCCTCCGTACACTGTGTAATGTAATATGTAGATATGATCAAATGATCATATATATTGGATCCTATATATGATCATAGAAATGATCCAATATAAATGATAATGTAATACCCCCCTTACACATGAGCCTTGAGCCATTTAATGTTGTTTCTTAAAAGATTTAGTGCTTAATAATACACCTACTTATTAAAACCAAATGAATTTTATAATTTACTTAGATGTATGCTAACACTGTTGGTATTTAAGTTTTTTTAGTGCTATTAATTTAGTCCAGCTGAAAATAGCTGAAAAGTGTTCCAAAAAATATGTAAGTATCTGTGTTGCAGCGCCTAAATCTTTTAATGTCAATTTAGTTTTTTATTTCTTAAAATCATATTTGCTATGTCATTTTTACAGGTGTTTTAATTATTTTTGCTAATAGGGATGATGACAAGGTCAAAGATTAGCGAATTTTGTTAATAAAATAAAGAAATCACGGTAAAAAATAAGTGTTCCCAAAATTTCAGCTTGATAGCATTTGTATTTTTTTTGTTATGCGCCTTCAAAGTTGTATATTCAAGTCGAATTTTTTTTTCAATTACATTTCTTAATATTTGTATACAATTCAATAACTTATGCACTTTTGTTATTAAACCACTTTCATAAACGCAATATTTAATATACATGTCGAACAAAGTTGTCTCCCGATGCGTACAAACTACGAAAGACTGATGTCATACTTTCGTAGCACTTTGTATGGGGTGTTTCGGGCAGCTCTTTTTATGAGATATTTGAATTGTCATATCTTGGTGAATTTTTAAGCTATCCGAGTCATTCTTTCAACAATGTTTCTATTTTTTAAGTGTCTTTCAATTACTGATAAGAAAAAAAATAGTCATCATGCCTATTGGTAGGCGGTAGGCAACATCTTGTTTTCGTCCATTCTCTTTTGCACTGTAAAGCTGTTCACTTGTTACAAAACTAATATATGTACAAAAGTTCTTCTAAATTACATTTTATTCAGTATCCTCAAAATAGGATCAAAATTAACAAAATCCAGTTTCAACATGAAACAATCTGAAACTTATTAGTTTATTGAAAAGGTTAATTAATATCCTCCAATAAAAATCATTCACCTGTCTATGAGCTTCAGCAGCATGTCTTATCTCCTGATAGATGTCTTGATGCATTCTATCCAAAGCTCTCTTCTCTTCACTTGAGAAGCGGTCTTTAGCAGTCCTCTCATCAATGCCCTCTGCTGGTCCATGTTCCATAATCTGGCCCTCCGGGAAGTTGCCTAGAATGTTTTTTCCCATTTAGAATAAAATTAAAGGTACCTAATATTTTTAAAAGTATTACTATTGACCTTAAGGAAGAGAGCATATTGTTCCCTTTTAAAAGGCCAGCAACGCACCTGCAGCTCTTCTAATGTTGGGGGTGTCCATGGGCAACTATGCGTTTGGGCTCTTATTTTGTATAAAAAAATATTTTTGAGTTGTTGGAAACAAAATTCTTACCATCTGGGAAAAGTTCGGCAATTGGTATGGTTGGAGGATCAGTCTGCTGGACACCTTTACCACCTTTTTTATTTTTCTTCTTTTTCTTATCTCCAGAACTTTCTTCTATAGTCAAAGACTGCGTCTTTTCAGCTACTTCAGATTGGGAATTTGTGGTACTTTCTGTTCCCGCTAAAATCATACAGCATGTTGGTTAAGTTGAAACAAACAATGTAATTGCAACAGTAAACACTTTTTAAAGAAGCTGTAACACGAAACAATAAATATCTTATTATTTACGATTATAAATCGGTATTTTCCGCATTATTCGTCTTCATCAAGTTAACCTAACCTGCCTTCTTCTTCTTTTTTTTCTTTTTCTTCTTCTTGGCTGGATCTTTGACTTCTGAATCTTCAACCCCATCTAACTCCTCCTGTTCGTCATTTTCCACTTCATTATTCTCAATTATTTCGTTTTTAATATCAGCCATGATATCAAAAATTATAAAAATAAATTCTCAAACGTCAAAAGTCTGCATGCGACTATTTTTTTTTTGGCTTTTTGGCAGTTGGCAGTTTGGCACTGACACCGGGGGTGTACTTTGCCACACACAAGGTAATATTCTTCTTATGGTGGCACTTCACATGGCTATTGGTATAATATTTAAAATATTTTGCTATTGGCTATACTTTGCATTTGGCTAAATTATTGACGTATGCAGTAAACAAGCAAATAAAGGCAAATACGGCCTTGCATATGGTGGCACTTCACATAATATTAAGTATTTGCGTATTTGATGTATTCGCCAAACAATCACCATGTGTAGACGGTATGTATGAACGCGCTAATCTCAAGAACTGGTCCGATTTGAAACATTTTTTCAGTGTTTGATAGCCCATTTATCGAGGAAGGCTATATGGTATATTTTATCACGCAAAGACTAATAGGATTGAAAAAATAAAGGACAATGTGGAAAAAACGGGGGGAAATTATTTGAAAGGGCTTACTAGCTACTTTTTTTAAAAAGATTTAATGACCTGGTAACGAGACCTTTAAGCCAAGTCTTTTTAAAGGGTTTTTAATTTATGTTATTTAGCAATAATTATTTAGCTGTTATTCGGCACAGATAAGAAGTAGACCACGTGAAGGATCATAGGCTATTTTTGTGGACTAATTTGTCTGTGGAATATCTAATTTACGCAGGCGAAGCCGCGCGATATCACGAGGTATTACACTAGACATTTTTTTTTCAGATTTTGCTAAGTATAAATGTGCATGCATTAGTACACTGGTCACTATACAGTATAGTTGATGCGTTTATGATTAGTTTAGTGCATAGGTTCTCAACGTAGGCGATAAAGCCCCCTTGTGGGCGTTTGAGACTTTCGGGGGGGCAGTAGAAGATCCAGAAAAAATTAGGGGACATTGAGATGGTGCAGATGGGGCGCGGGTAGATTAAAAAATATAGTCTAAAAAGGCAAAATAATACACGCTAATCACGTACCTACAAAAGTAAAATAAAAATTAATTTGTAGGTATTGTAATCATTTACTTATATCACGTCAAAGAATTCTATTTAAACATGATTTAAACTGAGGAAGTCTTTGTATCACGTGTACACGTATTTTGGCAGAATGAGCAATGGATTAAATGGCAATAGCTGTTTTAAATTCGCCACAGATTGTAGATAAAATTAAGATGGGGGCATAGAGTACCTATACATTATAGCAAGCTATAGAGTGCTTCTAACAAGGTAAGAACTGTAAGCACGAGTGTGAACATAATCTATACTAATATTATAAATGCGAAAGTATCTCTGTCTGTCTGTCTGTCTCGCTTTCACGACAAAGCTACTGAACCTACTAAAGCCTGAGAAAGGACAAAGGCTACTTTTTAACTGGAAAAAGGGGTTGTAAGGGGGTGAAAATGCGTAAATTTGTTCAAATTAAGTTAGTTCTAAAAACTCATAACAGATGGCGCCAAGAGTCGCCTAGATCGCCCTATCGCTTGCTCATATGTATTTCTATAAGAGGTGGTACCATGTTGAACTAAGTTTCTCGATTCTTTCGATTGTTATACACGTTATTAATTAACTAGCTGTTGCCCGCGACTTCGTCCGCGTTAGCATAGTAGACCACGTCACAAGTATTATTGTACAAAAATATTCAATATACAGAATTGACCTTCCTTATAATATTTAGATGTTCCGCGCGGCTTCACCCGCGTAATTTAGGAATTTCACGCCACCGTACATTTTTCCGCAAAAAATATCCTATGTCCCTTTACGTTGTCTATTCTTCATGTTTGCCAAATAACATAAAAATTGCTCCAGTAGTTCTTAACATAATAAGCAATTTCATATAATTTTCCCCGTTTTTTCCACATTTCCTCTATTTCTTCACTCCTATTAGTGTTAGCGTAATAATATATAGCTTATAGCCTTCTTCGATAAATGAGCTATCTAACACTGAAATAATTTTTCAAATCGGAGCAGTAGTTCCTGAGATTTGCGCGTTCAAATAAGCCGTTTCAAATAATTTCTCCCCGTTTTTTTCACATTTTCCTCTATTTCTTAGCTTTTATTCGTTTTAGCGTGATAAAATAAAGCCTGTAGCCTTTCTCGATAAATAAGCTATCTATCACTGAAAGAATTTTTCAAATTGGACCAGTAGTTCTTGAGATTAGCGCGTTCAAATAAGCCCTTTCAAATAATTTCCCTCGTTTTTTCCACTCTTTTCTCTATTTCTTAGCTCCTATTAATACTGGCATGATATTTGGCCGAAATGTGGTTATTTCCCCGGACACCTCTTTTAAACAGTATTTACGATAACGTCTTGCCAATTTTTGCTTTTCCAACAAGAATTTGTAAAAATCTGACTAACTCAAGTCCGTGCAAGAAACCGTGTGTATGCTTAGCGAGTTTTTATCTTTCGTTTATTGCTGCATGACTTAAAAGTTAAAAAACCCGGACACTTTTCAAAAACCCGGCCGAACGCACCCCGGACGCCCTTCAAAATAGGACAAATCCGGGGAAACCCGGACGGATGGCAACCCTAGGTAAAGCTAAAGTTGTGTAACGCAGCTAAGTTGTGTAAACTGTAAAGCTAAATAAGCTTTAAAATTTGGTATGAAAAGTTTAATTAAAAAAAAAAATATTATGTGCACACTACACGGCTGTTTTGGGTATTTTGATTTAACGGGTACCAGGGTTTTAAAAAGCTTTTGACACCAATTTTGTTGACACCGCGCGCTATAAACTGAAGTCCACGCGGGTCGCGGACGAAGTCGCGGGCAATAGCTAGTTTTCCTATAAGCGTCAAACGATGGCGCATGGAACATCACTAGACATGCGTTATACGTTTGACAAGTATCTATTATAGATCTTCTGCTTACGATCGGCACAATGGGGAACGAGCGATGGGCGCGTTCTATAGCTTGCTAATGTATACTCTAAGGATTTGGGGGACGGGACGAGCAAACGGGTCATCAGATCATGGAAAGCAACTTCCGTCGCCTTTTAAGAGGGAATAGGGTAATAGGGGAGGGTAGGGATGGGAAGGGAATAGGAGAGGGTAGGGAAGGGAATAGGGTAGGGTATTGGGCCTCCGGTAAACTCACTCACTCGGCGAAACACAGCGCAAGCGCTGTTTCACACCGGTTTTCTGTGAGAACGTGGTATTTCTTCGGTCGAGCCGACCCTTTCGTGCCGAAGCATGGCTCTTCCACGTATACTTCCGGAAAAACAAATAAAATAAGAAAAAAAAACTTTGAACACAAATACTTAGCTGCGGTTTAGGCAAATTCTGAAATAGCTTAATGTATAGTATGATAAAATTACCACTTTACATGCCATAACACCACTTGTTCAAATATGTAATATTGGGCGATAAAATTGATCGTCTAGGCCCTAGACGAAATCTAAATCCAGTCTAAATCCAGCCTAAGCAGGGCCCTAGACTCTAGGCTGGATTTATATTATGCTTCCGCGCGAACGCCCTGTTTGACCACGTTTGAGCTACACCGAGAGATCACAAGCAAATGAATGTAACTGTTAAAAACCGGTCAAGTGCGAGTCGGGCCGCGCGCAACATAGGGATCCGTAGTACCGCTAGTTTTTTTTAAATTTTTTGTATAGTCTATGAATGTACCATCGAGGAAGTTGATTCCTATGCAATTGACAGACCAACGGTATTTGGTCGAATAAGTCAATTCGATGTTAATAGTGATCTGTCAGCTGGGTTTGACGTAACGCAACCAAACTACTTAGGTCCCCGATTTGCATAGGAATCGACTTCTCTGATAGTACATTTATAAAGTGTTTTACACTACTATCAACATCATTTCAGTTACGTTCAAAGGAATTTGAAAGAAAAGTTTCTACTTCGCCGAATACTTAATTTTTTTAGTTGGTCGATTATTATTTGTTACTCAATAACTTATGAAGTTTTCTTAGCCGTGACAATTTCCTTTTAAATTCAGCATATTCCCTACTCCAGAACTTTAACGTTTTTTTCGGCTTTGAAACTCCATATTTCACAAATGGATCGGAAAATGATCTATCCGCCGTACTCAGAGACATTAAGTTATGATTAACCTTCAATTAAATGAAGAGTTTGACAGATAATGTACGGAGCTTAAGTTAAAATTTTGAATTAATTACATTTAAGTAATTTGTGTTCCACTCTGAGTACGGCAGTTAGAATACTAGTTATATTTTTAAAAAACCTATCCAACGACACGAAAAAATATATCATCCCCGCTTGATGTGTACCAAGGTGGAGGGTACCATAAAAATATTTTTATATACATATTTTATATAAGTACCATTTTGTCGACATCATTAATATGTACATAATGTCGAATTACAGTTACATTTGTAGTTCCTAACTCTATAATATAGTCTCTGAGTAAAACCGCGGACAGACAGACGAATAGACAGACGGACAGACAGACAGACAGACGGACGGACAGGTGGACAGACAGACCGCAATTATAAGGGTTCCTTGTTGACTACAGAACCTTAAAAACGGAAAAAATAGTAGAGCACTATGAAAGATATTAATTTTTAATTCTCGTTCAAAATGAATAGATATTTATTATCACTTGAAACGCGAAACAGATGTCTCTTAGCGCTACCGTTGAACTAATTATTAAGATGCGCGAATGAGTCCTTAGGATACAAGGGTAGGATGTTTATCGCAAATTAAAATTCAGTCCCCTCGAGATTTGCTACGAGTATTTTCTGCGTTATAATATTAGGTTGGGGAAAAAGTTTCTTCGCATTTTATATAAAAAATCAAAAGGTTTTTTTATAAAGTTTATTTACAACTGACTAAAGTACGTAGGTGCCATTTTGTTTGATAATTTTTTCTTATTTTCCTGTTCTGAAACTTTTTGCTATCTTGTTGGTAGGGACATGATCCAATTGCTATAAATATTTTGGGGCTTCTGATGAAAAAACTGCGACAAGTGGTTTTGGCTCTTGTGATGTCAACCTGACACTGCCTAAGGAATTCTGCAGCGACCGAAACAGGTGGAAATCTGAAGGTGCAAGGCCAGGACTATACGGCGGATGCATTAACACCTCCCAGACAAACTCCCGTAATTTTTGCTGAGTGGCTAAAGATGTGTGAGGTCTAGCGTTATCATGGGGAAAAACCACACCCCTTCTGTTGATTAATTCCGGCCGCTTTCTCTCAACTTCTTGCTTTAATCTCATCAGTTATTCGCAGTACAGTTCAGAATCGATGGTCCTGCCAGACGGTAACAGCTCATAGTGAATAATGCCCTTCCAATCCCACCACACACACAGCATCGCCTTGTTGCAAGTTAACCCGGGTTTCGCTACAGTCTGTGAAGCCTGAGCGGCCTTTGACCATGATCTTTTTCGCACGTTCTTGTCGTACGTGATCCACTTTTCATGACCAGTTATCAGCTTCTTCAAAAATGGTTAGGTTTCATTACGTCGTAAAGAATCACAAATGAGTACACGGTTCATTAGGTTTCTTTCAATGAGCTCATGAGGCACCCAAATATCGAGGTTTTTTGTGTACCCAGCTTTTTTCAAATGCGCCAAAACCGTTTTGTTGTCAGTCCCCAGTTCTTCAGCTACATTGAATCTACTAATAAGCCGATTATGCTCCACTTTTTAAAAAATGGCATCAGTTTCGACAAGAGCGACGTGCATCTTTGATATCAAAATTTTCGGATGGAAAACGCTGAGCAGCTTCCCATATATGCGCTACTTTCACAGATACTGCATTAGGTCCATAAACATCACAATTTTTTTTCGCGGCGTGTGTTGCATTTTCACCTTTTTTGTAATAAAATTTTAATGTATCGAACTTCTTCATTATAATCACTCATTTTAACAATAAGAAAAACAAATGAAAATCTCACATTTACCTAATTTTAATTAGAAATTGTCTTCTGTAAAATTAAAACTTTTTAATGATATCTAAATCAACCAGATACAATTGGTATAGCCCAAGAGATTTTATGACAAGTTCATACATACTATAATGCGAAAAGACTTTTTCCCCAACCTATTACAAATATAAAGTCTTTCATATGCCAGGTGAAAAAAGGACGACGCGGAATCATCGCCAAGTTAGTTTTTTCTTAATCTATATATTATACTAGTCTTATATATAAAAATGGATTTTCAAATGTGTTAGTCGCGCTAAAGCTCGAAAATGGCTGAACGGATTGGGCTAATTTTAGTCTTAAAATATTCGTAGAAGTCCAGGGAAGGTTTTAAAGTGACACGAAGTTCACCGGGACAGCTAGTATTATATAAAAATGGATTTTCAAATGTGTTAGTAATGCTAAAACTCGAAAACGGCTGAACGGATTGGACTGATTTTAGTCTTAAAACATTCGTAGAAGTCCAGGGAAGGTTTTAAAGTGACACGAAGTTCACCGGGACAGCTAGTATTATATAAAAATGGATTTTCAAATGTGTTAGTAATGCTAAAACTCGAAAACGGCTGAACGGATTGGACTGATTTTAGTCTTAAAATATTCGTAGAAGTCCAGGGAAGGTTTTGAAGTGACACGAAGTCCACCGGGGCAGCTAGTAACTCGATAATTAATAAATAACATTTTAAAAATCCGCCAGGTCAGTGTTTCAATGATAGAATTTTATACAATACTGTATTGACTTAACATATTAACTTAGTTTAATGCACGGTTATGGCAATATATGAAAAATTCGCGAAAATTAGATGCATCTTTGTGATTTTTATCTATCGAGACGTGTTTTCGCTCAGATCTAATTTTTGGAAATATAATGCTGTATCTATGTTTAGAAAATGAAACAATTCGGGGCTTATTAACATATATTAACATAGAAAATAATTTCAAGTATAAAAATAAATTATAAAATCGACAATATTGGGTTAGTTAATACATTGTAAAAAGAAATACTTCCTTTTACAAATAGCGTGATCGTAACGCACCGTGTTTACAAAAGCACGAGTGTGTACAATGTACATAGCTACAAGTTTGTATACACGGCGCGGAAGGTGTTCGAAGTTGGCATGGCAGTCGTTCGCCGCGGGTCCGCCGGTCGGCACGGTCGCGCTACGCCACCTCTACGAGCTACGCCGCGTAGCCACTTTGTTTATAACGTTACTATTCAAATTAAAAAACTAACCGCAGTATTTGAGATACAGTGCGTGTTTCACTACTTATGTTTACTTCGTGATACAAGGTGATAAAGAGTTTGTACAGTGATAATATATCTGGGTATCATTATTTATTTTGTCAACTGCGGATACAGTCAAAGGTGAGAATAAATTTTCGGTTGTCGAAATATTAAGGTTTGATGGTTTGTTTGGTTGGTACATTTGTTTGTCACGACGTATCGATTACAAAATGTACAGTGGTCAAATGCGTATTTCCTAAAAATACCTTCAAAAGTTTAATGTTTGTCCGTTATATTCAATACTGTGTAGGTAAGTACGTCTACTGAATATAATAAACTGTACAATGTATTTTATATTTAGTAAAGGCAGTTTTTATTGTAACCTTAGGGCCTGTTTCACCACTTTCTAATAAAGTGCCTAATAGGCTATTCACAACTTTTTTGACAGATTCTCCATACTTGATCTGTCAAGTTAATTGGTGGATAGCCTTATCAGAAAGTGGTGAAGCAGGCTCTTAGTGTTAAAAATGTTTTAGATACTCGACAAAGCAAACCAGGGGCCTTACTCCCGAAACTGGTGCCTTACTCCCGAAACTGATATCGATTACGATTTTCGATTTCAACGGTTTTTTTACATTTTTAGACATATTTTAGATGTCATCGACATAGTGTAAAACTTGCGGTTCAAAGAAGAATTATGGATTTTAAACAACAGTTATCATATGTTATCGCGATGTGTATAATGAAGTTTATTATTATTATCTTTATACATATATTGAGTTTTCCGGAGGTGTCTAGCTGAAAAAGTTTGTTAGTGGACTTATCCTAAAACCTTTCTGTGGAAGTTGATTACAACTTTATGTAACTTTTTGTGACTTTATACATACTATTTCTTTTGCTTTAGTTTAATTAACTTTTTCACGTGTTCGTTATCTTGGGTTTGTCACCGGTTGCAGTGCCACTACTGTAAACTGTTGCCTTTGCTTAAGAGGGTGACTAACCCAGAAAATCAAACATCGTCCTTCTCTCTTCACACTCAAGCCCGTCTTTCATATGCCAGGTGAAAAAGAACGACGCGGATTCATCGCCAAATTAGTTTTTCCTCAATAACTCGATAAATATACAACATTTTAAAAATCCGCTAGGTCGGTTTCTCAATGATAGAATTTTATACAATGTGTTAAAATATTAATTTAGTTCAATGCACGGTTATGGCAATAAATGAAAAATTCGTGAAAATTAGATGCATCTCTGTGATTTTTTTCTATCGAGAAAATTTTAAGATATCATGTTTTTGCTCAGATTGAATTCTTGGAAATATAATGTACGAGCTTTTGCCCGCGGCTTCGCTCGTGTTAAGAAGTATTATTATATACAATCTTTCATCCCCTATTTGAACCCCTTGGGGTTGGAATTTATCAAAATCCTTTCTTAGCGGATGCCTACGTCATAACATCTACCTGCATGCCAAATTTCAGCTCGATCCGTCCAGTGGTTTGGGCTGTGCGTTGATAGATCACTATGTCAATCAGTCAGTCAGTCACCTTTGAGTTTTATATATATAGATTGTTATATGTAATTTTAGAAAATGAAACAATTCGGTGCCTATTTTTAAGTATAAAAATGAATTATACAATCAAAAATTTTGGGTTGGTAGCCCCCTTAATTAACTTAATGGCATGTCGCCCCGATAGGAAAATTGTGTCGCCTTGCTGTGTCACTCAAATGCCGTTTAACCGGTATAGATTTTGGCTCTACCCTATAAAGTTAATATACCTAGCGGAATAGAGAAACAAAGGCCTGAGCAAGAGAGATGCCACTATCAGTAACACTGCGTGGTAAAAAGAGACGTGTGATACATGACAGCAGCACTCTTTTTTTGACGTCCAGTCGGCACGTGCCGTACGTTGATTTAATCTCATAGAATTCATGTTCAATCATGCTTGTGTAAGTGTATACGTAAACATATTTTTCACACAGATGAAAACCAATTTTGGTTACGTTTGACAGCTCGAGATTGTTGCTCTGTTCCGCTCGGTATATTAACTTTATGCTCTACCCCTAAGCGTTGAAAATCCCATGTAAGTACTTGTATTTTCCAGATTTAGAGAGTATTATCGTCTATGAGTCGTTATGATATAAATTGTCCTGCGATATTATAAATTATATTCTGTATGTTAGAAAAAAATACCTGAGTCTGGGTAGCCCGTTTTTTACGAGAAAAAGATATTCGCAGAAACCGTACTATTGTTTTTAAACTTAAAATAATATGTATATTATTTTTAGTTTGTATTGCACTATTCTTATTATTAGTTGTTCTTCTCCGTGAAATATGTATTATCTGTATATGCCCTTTTCTCGATCAAAATATTTGAAAGTTTCACCAAAAATACTGACTTGAACAGTAATTATGCACCCTAAATAATGCGAATTCAGCATACTATTTAAAGTTATTTGCGAAACTGTTTTACTGAACGAATAACTATTATTAAAATAGTATATCTAACAATTCCTTAGTTCAACAAACATACTACAACTTTTTAAAGGAAAACCATCACCTAAATTACTTTTAGGAACATCATTTATTCTAAATAAAACCCAATTTAATCATAAATTGTTATGTTTGTATAATTAAGAACACATAAAAATCATCAAGTGCTAATTTAACATGGACTAAACTTTGCATAGTGAATGGAAACTCAGTTTATAAACAATAATAATAAACAATCGGCAAAGAGCGAGTCGGATTCGCGCACAAAGGGTTCCTTACCGATATATTGCAAAATAGGGGTTGACAAGCTACTAAAGAAAAAAAAAAAAGAAAAAAACAACTGGCTTCAATTATGACACGACGGAGCGCCGCTACGCGGGGTTCCTACTTCTGGTGGGTTCACAAAAAATAACCACGATGGCTAAGGCGGGATAGCTCCCGCCTTAGCCATCTAACCTAACCCAATCAAGTCGATCAATTATTTAAGAATCATTAAGAAATTTATTAACCCATACAATTACAATATAGTAGTGAATTTTGATAATTTTTCTTAATTTTTAATTTTTATCAAATATATAGTTTTGAAATGATAAAATCTTTCAATTATCTCATCATAATTACCAAAAATCTTTGTCGCTAATACAGAAATCGATCAAGATATCTCTGTGGTCGCTAAAGAGTAAAGAGCGAGCACAGAGGCCCCAACATATTTTTCAGTAAAACAGAGAAACAAAAAGAAAATAAAGTTAGGTTAAAAATATTTTAGTTGCACGATTTATCAATTTGTAGACTTGTTTTGATAATAGAAATTGATTTTATTGTGGTGCACCTTTCGATATCGTTTTTAGAAATTCCGTTGTAAGATTGTCCAATTTAGAGTGCAAGTTAGTATTTTTGATAAACAATTAAAATTTTAGTTTTACAAATAATATATTTGATGTATGAACCATATTTTTGGTGTGAATTCGGTAATAAAGGTCGTCTCGTTTTGTATGATGTTTAAGTTTTTTTTGAAGGACATGTTCAGTTAATCAATTGTTTTTTTTTTTGATCAGCGTTAGTTTTTCTGGTATGCATTCAGTTAATTAGCGGGGTTAAGGTAGTGTGCTAAAAAATTATTCTGATGTGCATTTAATAATATCCCTTAACTAATTAATTAAAATATTATTGTAATAAGCATATTCTGTGTTAACAAGCTTATACTCGTAGTAATTATAATGTTTTCTCGCGTGGTGAACTTTCTAAGGTGTACCAGACAAACCTTGCAGGTTTAAGGTACATTCTCAAATAGATATAAGTTAGAATTGTATTACTTAAATAAATAAAATAATAAAATACTTTTTTCGCAATAAATGCCCCAGTAGTTTTGGAGTCTATTGCAATCAAACAATAAATGTTTTAACTTTTTAATAATAAAAAATAATATTGTATGAAGCATACAATTTTTGATTTATTAATCGTTAGTAGCTTCTAGTCTTTTGCTTCTAGATAGTTACTAATCCTCTTATTTATAAGTATCGTGCAGTAAACCGTGCATTACTAAGAATAATAATATGATTGATATACAATAACATTATGTATCCACGTTATTATAAGCTGTGGAAATAGTAGGTGTTTATAATGTATGAGGCAATGTGCTAGAAAAATTAAGTACTTAAGCTAGAATAAACAACGGTACATACCTATTAACATTATTATATTCTACCAGGTGTCTACCTAGCCCAAAGAAGTAAATAGTTCTTTTGATTAAAGTGATGAGACAGCAAACATATTATGCTCGAATGGAATTAAATGATGTTTATAAAGGACAATGAGTGCCCGTCCTGTCCTATGTAGACCGAATGACACAATAAATTTGGCACTCAACGGGGCACAAATCTACTCTACGTCGAATGTCTACGTTATTGCCAGTAAAAAGGCTAAAAGCTAAGAGACTGAAGGTACCGCTAAAATGCACTCTCAACATTATTGCTAACTTTTATTCTATCAAAAGTGTTGTAAGTCGATTTATTCCTTCTATCATCTTCAGTATAATTCGAAGGATTTTTGGTGTAAGCCTTGATATTATAGTGCTACGCAAACTTGCCAATAAAAGCTTAGTAGTTGTTGCGAGCAATAAGGTTGAGCTGGAATTCGTTTATCGCGTAACAGTGCATTTTTCCGAGAAAACTGTCCTATATCCTTACCCGAGACTTGAAAGTTTCACAATAAATTATTGCAAATCTATAATGTATTTTCCTGTTTGTTTTGTAATTTTCAGTATAATGATTGATGACTTTTTTTTAACCTAAATGTTAATAATAAGAACCTCAGTCCTATGCCAAATATTTTCTTAACTGGTTCAAGAGTCAAGAAGTCACAGATTACATCGCGGCTAAAAGCAAAGTTTTGTCGCGATATGATTGTGTCAAATGTTGAGGCTGTTGCGGCTTAGTGAGAAGGAAAACGAGCGGCGCATTATATTAGCTGACCCGCAATCAACTACCCCAATGACAATATATTATGCGGCAAATTCATACACATCTGAACCTCGTACGACACGATATTAATTATTGTAATCGTAGGTACCTGCATCCTCTACTTGATTGCTATTCGTATATTTGGATACAAAACAATATAGGAAAATATTTTGGACTCTATATTTACACGGAAGTATGTTAATAATTTGTTGGATACTAAATGTTTACAGATTTGTTTTTAATGGAGTCACATTTTATTCAATAGAACGATACCCCATGTGTAACCAGGTCGGGGTCACAAAGCTGATAGGGTAACAAAACATAATGTTTCACGATGAACAACAGTTCATACTTCATAGTACTATGTTTTAGGCAGTAGGCCGACTTAGAAGTATCCTCTGTACGTTTGACGTAGGTCGTAGTCATAAATTTAATATACCTAGCGGAATAGAGAAACAAAGGCAAGCGAGATGTCAATATCAGTAACACTGTGTGGTAAAAAGAGACGTGTGATACATGACAGCAGAACTCTTTTTTTGACATCCAGTAGGCACTTATAGGCACGTTGACAGTTTAATCTCATAGAATTCATGTTCAATCATGCTTGTGTAAGTGTACATACGACATACGTACACATATTTTACACACAAATGTACTTAAATCAATTTCGCTTTCGTTTGACAACTCGAGATTGTTGCTCTATTCCGCTAGGTATGTTAACTTTATGGTCGTAGAATGTCATATCGGCCGGCGCGCGCCGATTCTGCGTTGCTCAGCCGCGCCCGTTCATACTTCATGGCATGCTACAGCCATGGACGCCGGCAGAAATAATTTCCAAGGGGTGCAGATTTTTGTTTTCTTTCTTTTCATTTTACTTTTTACGAAAAACAGTGACTGTCTATTTACGTCAACAGAATACATTTAGTGCCGAAACATTACGAACCATAATATTTGTACGGCATGGTAAAATGATTTCCAATAGACGGCTTTTTATTTCAATAATACCTGTTGATCCCGAGATTCCCAAGGGGTGCAAGTGCACCACCTGGCACCCCCCTGCCGGCGCCCATGGCTACAGCGGTACTCGCACCGATTCGCCAGTTTGTTTGAAGTCGGCTGGTTCGTTCTATCTATCATGCCTAAAACATACTATAATAATATAATATCTATGGACGCTTCACACCACGTCAGTCTGGTCTTGTGTTATGTACCTGAAGGACTTGTGTTACGGGTACCAGATAACGGAAAGATATTTAATACTTTTATACTATACATAATACATATATTTAAGATTTTTATTGTATTATACACATATTTAATAAACATCCATGACCCAGGAACTTAAAAAACTTTTTGTTCCGTTGGCGGGATTCGAACCCGCGACCCCCGGCTTGAGCTACCGACAGCCCAGCAACTGAGCCACAGAGATCGTCAACCATGAACTGTTATTCATCGTGAAATGTGTTTTAGGTTATGTTTTATCTGCTGAGTCATCGACAACGCAGACATACGAGCACGTCGAAGTTTACAGGCCAGCGGGTTAGGTTCCAATCAGATAATACAACAAAGCTCGTGTATTCAAATTTTAGAGGATTAGCAAGGCAGATTACAAGGTAGATTACATTGTGATGTATCAGTCGTTATAGCTACTAAGGTTCACTCGGCGTAACTGGGCGGTTGCGGTCATTGACTCCCTGTCAAAAACTTGTCATTTTATATATAAACCGCGATCGACAATAACAGATGTTGTCAATCGCGGCTCTGTATAGAAAATGACAAGTTTTTGACAGGGAGTCAATGACCGCTATCGCCCAGTTACGCCGAGTGAATCTTAGTAATGTTAGTATTAGTGGAAGCTGTAACGACTGATCTTAGATCTATCTACAATCAGCTTACTACTTTCTAGTAGTAAGCTGATTGTAGATAGATCTAGTTTCTTAGTTTTTGCATTATACTTAATATTATAATTTGTTACACAAATTCTTGGTATTTTTTTCCAAAAAAGTTATTCTGACGTAATAAATCAATTAAATATCGTAGTTTTTATTATTCGTAGATATCGAGGTTATAAGATATTAAATTATTGTACTAGGTACATATTATGGGAAGTTTTAACAGGTTGTGTTTATATCTTTGTTAATTAAGATAATATTCACACAAACGTCATTTATTAGCAAGGATCAGCGAATGATTTTTCGTTAGCAGCCATGTTTGTGTAGCAACGTTAGGCCTTGTGAGAGTCTGTGTGACCATTTAGTACTTTTATTAGCTAGATATAAAAAAAAACCACTTAATTCTGTTCCTGAAATATATTGCAATATTGAATATGTTATGCTTCACCCTTAGACACGTTTTAAATACAAATACCTACAAGCATAATTAATTATCATTCTCTTCAAATCACATCGACTTATATAAACTAGAGATCGCCCAATGGTCGAAATTCGACCTTACTTGCAACGAGATTAGGACTACTACCTATATTTTGTAAAAAATATTGACTTCATCATAGTTTTTTTCAATTCTTGTCTCTGGGACTCGGCTGATCTCAGACTGGCCGTTTAAGCATTGTCTAATAGTATCTAAAATTAAATAAAAAAAAACAATAATCCATTTTCAATTTGTCAACTTGTTGTCAACAGACTTCAACCATAAATAAAAGAGTATAATTCGTATGTATAGGCATTGTCACTCAAAAATCTGTCATTTTTCCTAGTAGTAGTGTCGTAGTGTGTGTAACGTTTTATTTGTTAAAAATATATATGATAAAAGTATTTTTTTTACGTCCGTGGATAAAAGCATAATTTTAAAATAACATTAGATAGATGCACTCTTTCACCATATAAACTATAAATGTGCGAAATTTCATGCACCTACGTTTCCCCATTTTTCGTAAAAAGGGTTACAAAGTTTTTCTCTCACGTATTAATATATAGATGTTATAAATACTTACTGCATTTCTAAGCAATAATATTAGGAAAGGAACAGCTCTTCGTTTCCCTTTAAAACTTGTTCATAAAAGAAAAGTAAAGAAAACTATAAATCAACACTGAAATAAACTTTATGTTTGATGAATAACTTTAAGCTGGAAATGGTCATGGTGTACCACCATTACAACATAACACCTATAAATTAGTCATGAAAAATTACTATAATTTATTAGTTAGCGTGTTGCCTTATCTGAAAATGTTTAAGGAATAATGGAAAAGTACAAAGTTATTTGGAAAATTTTCTCCATCATACAATTTTTTTAAGTGGTTATATTTTGTATGTTTATGTGTGTTGCATAATTATAATTATATCTAGCCAGTGGTGTGGAAGGCTGTAATTTTATATGTTAATTTGAGCTAATTTTAACATTTTTACCCTTATAATGTACGAGCTTTCGCCCGCGGCTTCGCTCGCGTTAAGAGGTATACAAATATATACAAACTTTCGAAAGTTTGTATATATGGTTGGAATTTATTAAAATCCTTTCTTAGCGGATGCCTACGCCATAACATCTACCTGCATGCCAAATTTCAGCCCGATCCGGCCAGTGGTTTGGGCTGTGCGTTGATAGATCACTATGTCAATCAGTCAGTCACCTTTGAGTATTATATATACAGATAGTGGTTAATAATACATATTTTAAAGTTTAAACATTTATTTTCAAAGCTCTTCTGGGTAAAATTTGTAGAGTATGTTACTCATTACTTTTGATGATAAACATCACAATTATTATTTAGCGTGTGTCATAGTATCAAATAATAGTTTTAATATATTCAAAAACATGTAGATACGTGAAATTAAAATTTTATTTGTGACATTTAATTTATTTTGATCAAGGCTAAAATATTATATTACGTACCTGTCACCCACGTAAAATTTTAAAGGAAAAGCAGTATACTATGTCCTTTCCCGAGTCTCTCTCCATGTATCTCCATGCCAAATTTTAGCAAAATCGGTTCAGCGGTTGGGGCGTGAAGAGGTAACAGATAGACAGACAGACAGACACACTTTCGCATTTATAATATTAGTAAGTAGGTAAGTATGGATATCTAATAGTATAAATATTGCTAATCTAATAGTATAAAAGAACATATTACGTGAAAACGGTTTGGCTCGTCTGTTACTGCTCTGCATTTCAACCCAAACTTTTAAACCCAAACGTAATTTGCATTCATTACTGCCGGCCACTAGATTATGATCACCATAGTCCTACGTGAGCCTTGACTTCTGACCTACCGTATACGTTTTAAAGCGATTCCTATCGACCGCCACCTATTGTGCCATGGACAATAGCTTAGCAAAAATTGGCTTCAACAAGTGCGAGCGCCTTTACTGATAATGTTATGTTTTGTCCTTGTGTGTAAAGCGACTTTTTAGAGCTCCGTAGCCAAATTCCAAAAATCGGAACCCTTATAGATTCTTCATGTCTGTTTGTCCGTTCGTCCGTCCGTCCGTCCGTCTGTCTATCCGTCCGTCCGTCCGTCGGTCCGTCGGTCCGTCGGTCCGTCCGTCCGTCTGTTTGTCTGTCTGTCTCTCTGTCGTAAAGTAGGGGCATGATAAGTCTAAAAAAATATATACGATGTACATTACTATAAAAATTACCAACGAAAATTAGTTTGAACGAGATCTAGCAAGAAGTTTTTTTTATACATCATAAATGGTAAACCTTCATTTAACTTTCATTAAATCGACTGAAATATAAAAATAAACCAAAAACCTTTTAATTTCATAAAAATAAACCTTTTTGCTGCTGCGGAACCCTACATGGGCGAATCCAACTTGCAATTGGCAGATTTTTTAGCGTAGGGGCACAAACATTTGTATGACATTTTAGATATAAGACGTGTCCATACAAAGTGTGAAACTTTTAATTATTTTTATGTTTTATTAAGAATTATTCAAATATTTTCATTCTTTACAGTTAAAAAGTATAAAAGTATATATAAAATAGAAGTTGAATAAAGCTATGGTATAATTTTACACATTTTTTTCACGACATCTAAACGCACCTGCGCCATAACGTTTGCAAAATGCGAAGGGTTCCCACAATAGGATTGTTATCGGTTTCGCCAAAAGTATTATAGGACCTTAATGTTATATAAATCGATAGTTAAGTAGTGAAAATTCGGTATATGACATTTCTGGAGTGATTTTCCTCAATCGACCGTTATCTTCTTCTATTAGTTAATGATCACGTTTATAGGTCGCGAGGAAAGAGGAAATGCATAGAGTTTCTACAACATAATATTTGGAGAAAGTCCACTCGGTTCGTCGCCATTCATTAGGCAGCCAAGTTGTCTTTGAGGTCGGAGCTTCCTAATTACTTTTTAATGTTCCTAGTAAAGATCACTTAAAATACAGTTCAATACGGCCTATCAAGAAGGTCTGTTTCGGGAACTAAAGAGATTTTCATTAATTGATCCAAATTTTAACATTGTCAAATTGTTTTAAAGTGAAATTTATAATGTAGTTATGATTGAATTTGTGAAGCGACGACACGAATTCAGCGTGTAATAGAACATGTGAGCACTCTCGCCGGCTCGGGGCCGCCGAAATCCATCACACCAGCGTTACCCACTTCACTGAATACCGCTTAATCTGTGAAGCTAAATTGTTTAGATCCATCTAAAATAATTTAAGGTTGAACAAGTACTTGAATAAATTACTCACCCATTAGAGTGTAGTATTATATAAAAGAAGTGCGGTCGCAGCAAGACATTTAAAAGCCTGTCGTCAGATTTGGGGGAGTGAACACTGAACATACGTTTTGTGCCTATTGTTATTCGAAACCCCCGTCCCGAATAATAATAGGTACAAAATGAGTCGTATGTCGAATATCATTATATTTTGGATTTACTCTATTAATTAGCAAGTCTTTGTTGGTAAATCTATGTAAGCAAAGTCATCAGTATTGTGCCTAGTCATAACGTGGATTTTAGGGGGCCATGTCCCCTGCCCCTCGGATCGAGCCTGTAGGTAGTGTTGCCAGGTGTCCCGATTTGCGCGGGATGTCCCGATTTTCAAGGGTCTCGGGACGCGTCCCGATTTATACCTAATCGGGACGCCAAATGTGAATAAATCAAAAAGTGAAAAAGAAAATCATAAAAAAAAAATTAAGTAGGTAGGTGCGTAGTTTTTAATTTTTTACTCATCACATCACTATTTCAAATTCAAAATGGCATCAGCTTCACGTCACTTTGCATTGCATGAACGAGAGAGCGTAATGTAATGGATAAGAGTGAGAGAGTTGAGACGTGTGTATGCATTGCGAACGTCACTCAATCAATCGGTCAATACTCAATTCGGTCGGTCGGTCGGTCATTCGGCAATCTGCATTCTTGCATTTCGTTAACGTTTTAAAATGGTTTTGTGCCTTTTGTGTGTCTTTAGATTAGAATATTATAAAATAGTAAATAAAAAATTTGGACAACGATTAATTATAGGTATACGACTTTACGACTTTATTTTTTAATTTTCACTAATACAGCAAGCAAGACTGACTACTTGTTTTAGAATAAAGACATATTTGATATAGATAATATAAAACTAAACTTGCACTATTAATATAGAATGCAATAAATTAAACCCTAATTTAAAAACACGTTGTATTTTTGTTTGTCCCGATCTGCAACCCTAAATCCCGATTTTCTTGACCTCATGTACCGACTGAAAACAAATCGGACCTGGCAACACTACCTGTAGGCCTACTACGAAACCGTTCTTTGACTCAAACAATTGAACGAGAATGCCGCGTCTTGCTCTAACAACGTCATTTCACGTTTGTTAGAGTAGGACGCGCCATTTTCGTTCGATTGTTTGAGTCTCAAAACAGTTTCATGGTACGACCCCTGAAAAGAACTGTAGTATTATAATTCAAGCACTAAAGCATTTAATTCAGTGATTCTTTTAACAAAAATTTGAAATGGCTACATTAAGAAGATTCTCAAGTTTACGAACGGAAATCAGAATATTTTTTTATAATTATCTGAGTCTCAATTATCATATTTTCTGCTTTTTGAATTGTAATAAGATCAGAATGATATTATTTATGTTGTAATTGATATTGTACGATGCATAATAAAGTGATGGTAGATTCCGGTTTAATTGCATGTCATTGTTTTCGTCTCTTTTGTTACAATCTGCATCCTCCTTTATAAAAAATGAGCACGTAAGTACGATGAACGTTCACTAATTAAGTATCAAGATATTTTTTCGTTTTTGTTTATAAATTAACGTTGAAATATGCAAACAGGAACCTGTCATGCCCAGGTTTTTACCAGGTTAGGTATTTAGGTAGAGATATGAAGAAATATATAATAACTAGCTGTTGCCCGCGACTTCGTCCGCGTGGACTTCAGTTTATAGCGCGCGATGTCAACAATATTGGTGTCAAAAGCTTTTATAAAAAAAACCCTGGTCCCCTTAAATCAAAACAGCTGTGCAGTGTGCACATAATATTTCATTTTTTAAAATTAAACTTTATATATTATGCCAAATTTTAAAGCTTATTTAGCCCCCCAATTACACAACTTTACCCATAAACTATTTATCATTGATAGGTTTAATGTTACGTCACTGTATATAATATAAAGTACTGACTTATTAAATAACGTAAAATAGTAATAGCAATCGAAAAAAATCGAAACTCGAATGTGTAATGATACCAGCTCTTATAGAAAGATATTGGGCAAGTGTTAGCGCAATGTAAGAGACTTAATTTGAACAAATTTTCGTATTTTCACCCCCTTACAACCCTTTTTTCCAGTAAAAAAATATATATATATATACACAGCCGAACATATAACCTCCTCCTTTTTGGAAGTCGGCTAAAAAGTAGCCTATGTCCTTTAGACTATCTGTATACAAAATTTCATTACAATCGGTTCGGTAGTTTTGGCGTGAAAGCGAGACAGATAGACAGACAGACAGAGATACTTTCGCATTAATGATATTAGTATACATAACAATCGAAAAAAAAATCGAAACCAGAATGTATAATGATACCACATCTTATAGAAAGATGTTGGGCAAGCGTTAGCGCGATGTAAGAGACGCACGGCGCCATCTAGTATGAATTTCCAGAACTAACTTAATTTGAACAAATTTTCTTATTTTCACCCCCTTACAACCCTTTTTTCCGGTAAAAAAGTAGCCTATGTCCTTTCTCAGGCTTTAGACTATGTAGTATCTGTATACAAAATTTCATTACAATCGGTTCGGAAAGCGAGACAGACAGACAGACAGAGATACTTTCGCATTTATAATATTAGTATAGATAACCTGTGTATTAGTGGTATCTCTGAGGGTTAAAAATGTGTTTTAACCCTTGTCGTATAGTAAACATAACGTCACGAACTATACCGTATGTTATTATTAATACCGAATATAACAGTATAACAGTATAATTAATAAAGTAAAAAGTATTTGATTTATTGAATAAAAGTTTTATTTATAACATCGAGTCTATAAAAGGTTCTCTGAAGTCAATACATTTGGTGGAGCTCGTTTTATAAGTTAATTGGGATCGAAGTCGCGAACTCTACGAAATGAACTCGTAAAATGTTGGACCCTTCGTTTGATTGCTGTCTAACTAGCTACTAAGGGTGGGTTGCACCAGAGGCGTGGTTAAAGTTAAAGTTATGGTCAAAGTTATGGTTATAGTTTAGGCTAACTTTAACTTTAACCTTAACTTTGACTACAGAATTTGACATAATATGACAGCTGCTCCGACAAGGCTTGAAATGAACTTGGGCGGGGGCACTGCTGGTAAAGGAGAACTGTCAAAAATGGCGTTTTTTGTATGATGACAGCGTTAGTTCCTTTTTTCGCCACGTTTATTTAAAGCCTAGTCGAGCTCAAGGTTATGGTTTAATATAGCGTCCATTTTTGACTTTAACCAAAGATTAGTCATTTTGCATTCTAGTTATAGTTAAAGTTAGAGTTATAGCTAAAGCAAGTTGGTGCAACTTAAAGGACTAAAATAAACCGTGCGAGTGGATTTTAAATCTGTCTGGTTTCATTAAAGTAAGTCTTGCAGTAAAATAGCTGAGTTAGGTTTTTAGACAGGCAGCCGCAGCGCTTGTAGTATGCTAATGTCGGGGCGTCGCAATGTCACAGCGAGGGAGCATTCAGGACTCAGAAGACATCATTATGTTTAAATTATTTACTCTCTTTCAATTGATTTTTATTTTTATTCACTAGTGAAAAGGACACATTGATACATAGGACATTACTAGTTTATCAAAGTTGATGTTTAAGTAATAGTTAATTAAGTAATCATTAAAATATGGTATAGTTTGTATCGATATGAAGTAATTGTTAAATACAGTTCAGCCGTAAGACTAGTATCCCGTGACTTAGGACAAAACAGACTGTTATCTAGGATATACACGCAGTCGATCTTTTTTTTTTTTTCTGCGTTTACATATTCTTTTGCCTATTTCTTAGTTATTAGTATGTATTATGTAATAAGCTAAAACACGCGTTTCTTTATCTGCGGAAAATCCCAAAACAATAGTAAAATACATTTAACTTTTATCTTTTTCTATAAACATAAAGCACATCATTGTATCGAGTTAAGTTGAGGTTATTAGAGTGTACATTGTAATTATTTAAATGAATAGAATAGGCTTTGTATTTGAGTGGTCGTAGTAAGTGAGGTATGTACCAGTAATTACTATAATATGTAACCGCTCAGCCTTGGGAGCGACGCTATCAAATTAATTAGCTGTATTATATTCGTGACTTGACAGATCGCTCCTAAAATACTGGTTGTTTTCGTACAAAATATATAGTCTGAAGACCTCCTGATGGTTGGCGCAGTTATTTTACGCTGCTTCAGATTTTAAATAAGTAAATAAAAAAAACTTGAGAGGTGTCAAGGGACACCCGAATGGGACGAAATTATTTTTTATATTCAAAAAAACCTGTATACATATACACTAAAAAAATATTAAAAAAACGCCATCTATTAACGCCCAGGAATACTTACTATCAACGCCCTCTGCCCCTAACATGCAGGTTCTAATAAAAAGTGTCAAATCAATATAAAATATCGTTCAGTCTAGCCTTCAGATTTACGCCGAACGCGCGATAAGGAACTTCGTTCCAATAAAATATTTTTTTATTCAAAATGGGTATCATGATACACTTTTTGAAAGTCGTAGAAAGAACGAAGAAATTACGATGCCTACCACCAGTTAGGGAACTAACCCGGCGAGAAGAACCGGCGTAAGAAACTCGAACGGGGCCATCTTTTACTAAAAAATGGAAAATTACAAATTTAAAATAAAATAATATAACAATGTTATGGCTCACAGCTATGTAACAAAAATAAAAGTAAAGTAACTTGCATGGAGCCACCCTATTCCCAAGGTGTGCTGACTGCTGTCCTCGATGAAATCATTGACTTTATAATACGCTTTAGCACACAAACGTTCTTTAACTGCCTTAGTATCTTATTTACCCCATGAAATAAGATCACGGTATTCTTGTGTTTAGTTTTTGTCTCTATTTCATATTATTGTAAATAAAATATGTTTCATTTAATTTAGATTGAATTATAAAAATACAGAACCAATTTAAAGCAATCTTCGTTGGGGCGTTACTTGAGTTATGTTGTGAGATTTGCAGTTATAGAACGTATGTCTGCATAATATAGTTTAAATTCAATCCTAGAACCAAAACACTCATATTATACGCTTATAAGATGGCGCACGTGCGAATTATGTCCTGAGCTTTAATCCTTAATATTAGGTCGCATCCAAACATCGCCCAGATTGTCTACATAATGTATTGTGTGCGTGCTTCTATCCCGAACTCATGTTGTATCGGCGACTCATGGCACAATAAATAAAACCTCTATTGCCCCATATTTGTGTACCTGCATACTCCTGCCGATTGGGTCGACAGCAAATATACCTTATAAAGTTATAACTTTTATTAGTATTGCTCGAATATTGCTGTTCATATTGAATATGGAGTAGGGTTGTCGCCATCGAACGGCTAGATAATAATTAATATGCAGCGGAGCGATAAAATGTTTATTGCAAATAAAACCGACCTAACATAAAAGGTTACGAGATAATTGATAACTCGGCAATAGAATTTAATAGAGTCATCGCAAAATGAGCTTCACAGTTGTGTCAGATTTTGCGTCGTGTTCTTCCCCGTTGTTTGAGAAGGGGACATCCGGTGGATCGATTGATGGAAACCCTAATCACTCTGGCTCGTGAGGCATACAGATAATTTCGTGACTAAAACCTTTTTATTCGCAAACTCTCGTGAGTATTATGAAAACGGTTAAACACTATACACTTTACCCAAATTGGATTAATTATAACGTAGTAGGTGCGCGGTGTCTGTGTGCCCTTATTTAATACCGGCTTTCAATTAATTTACTGAAAAGCATGTAATCACTTACAAGAAGTTAAATCAAAATGTATTATTTAACATTAAAATTGCCCAATAGTTACGTTTGCTTAGGTTTGCTTAATGAAATAGGTTAGTTATTCTTCTTTGATAGAAGATAGAGCCTAGTTTACAAAATATTATATAAAATAACGAGCTTTTGCCCGCGGCTTCGCTCGCATTAAAAAGTATGTAATATATAAAATTCTCGTGTCGCAGTTTTCGTTGCCATACTCCTCCGAAACTCGATTCTCATGAAATTTTGTGAGCATATTGAGTAGGTCTGAGAATCGGCCAACATCTTTTTTTCATACCAAATATTATTTATATGGCAAAAAAACATTTGCCGGGACAGCTAGTTATTATATACAAACTTTCATCCCCTATTTAAGCCCCTTGGGGTTGGAATTTATCAAAATCCTTTCTTAGCGGATGCCTACGTCATAACATCTACCCGCATGCCAAATTTCAGCCCGATCCGTCCAGTGGTTTGGGCTGTGCGTTGATAGATCACTATGTCAATCAGTCAGTCAGTCACCTTTGAGTTTTATATATATAAGATATGCCTAGCTTATAAATGCTGATAGAATCGGTGAAAATATAATAAGGAAGATTATTTTATAACTAAGAGCTGCAGGTGCGTTGCCGGCCTTCTAAGGGGTAATAGGGGAGGGTAGGGAAGGGAATAGGGGAGGGTACGGAAAGGAATAGGGGAGGGTACGGAAGGAAATAGGGGAGGGTAGGGAAAGGAAAAGGGTAGGGGATTGGGCCTCCGGTAAACTCACTTACTCGGCGAAACACAGAGGAAGCGCTGTTTCACGCCGGTTTTCTGTGAGGACGTAGTATTTCTCCGGTCGAGCCGGCCCATTCGTGCCGAAGCATGGCTCTCCCACGTCAGAGATTCTAATGTCTTACGGACCTACCTGACAAACAGCATATTATACAGTGTGTAACAAAAATAAGTGATAATACTTCAGGGTGTGTACGTGCTCCTTATAGAGAGTTCACTGTGAAAGTAGCAGCGCTGAAAGACGACTTTTTTTTTTCACTTTTGTATGGGCAAGGGCCCGAGTTTGTTACACACTGTATATTCTGAGATTTGCTGATTAATCAGCGAGTTGAATTTCAGTTTTAGATATATACCCCTAGATTAACTTCTGAGTTCTGATATAAAAACATACAGTGAGATGTAAAATCAACCGTTTTGCAGTGTTTACTTTTCACAGCATTTTGTCGGTTGTGTGACGAAGGTCTGACAGAGCGTGTTGCGAGACAAAGCTCAAACTTTACCTCAGATACATTAAATTGTATAAAAGTATGTTTGAAACTCCATTGTGGGTCAGAGGGGGCACCTTCGAGACCTAGATATGCTTTCAGATACGAGTAGATGTTATTATAATACATCGACGCGATGTTATAAACAAAACAAGAGAAGTTATTATATTTTAATGTGGTATTTCAAAGAGCCATAAATCATTATTCATATACATATACACATTACTCTGTGTGAAATGATTTTTCGTAAAATCCTTACAGATTTAAGTGATAAAAAATATTATGTCCTTATCCGGGACTTACGGTTAACGCGTAGAGAAATAACCTATAGTCACTATTTTGCTTTGTTTCATTGTTTATCAAATGATAAACAATGAAACAAAGCAAATATGTAGGAATAGAAATAATAAAATTATTATTTCTATTCCTACAATAGTATGCATGAAACGTATGTAAAAATCCTCCTCGCCCCGTTATAAACTGTACGTTATGCATAAATTTGAAGCAAGAGGCTTATGTGGCACGATCGGCCCTCAGCCGTGGTCTAGTGCCTGTAGTATGTATAGATTCTTATACCGCACTACGTATACGTCCTTATACGCACGAACAACGCTCGTTAGCTATAGGGTTAATGCCTTTATATTTCCCGTATTATGCCTAATCATTCACGAATGGATATTGTAATAGAAGAATAGGGAAATAGGAGTTAGCCTAATTCCTATTGGCTACGTTTACATTCTCATAAAAATTAAAAAAGTTTTACTTTGAATTTTATATCTTGTAATATCTATGTGGTCGCTCTCAAACCCCAGGAACTTGTGATTTCCTCTATTACTGTCTACTACTATACATCGTTTCGATTCTTTTTTGATCTTTGACATAGATATACTAAATTAAATATTTTACCAGTAATTTAGTAATCTATATATTATATAAAACTCAAAGGTGACTGACTAACATGGTGATCTATCAACGCACAGCCCAAACCACTGGACGGATCAGGCTGAAATTTGGCATGCAGGTAGATGTTATGACGTAGGCATCCGCTAAGAAAGGATTTTGATAAATTCTAACCCCAAAGGATTAAAATAGGGGATGAAAGTTAGTAATAAATAATAATACTTCTTAACGCGAGCGAAGCCGCAGGCAAAAGCTTGTATAATATAAAATAATGTAATTGAACTTTGGCAATAATAATAATTTGCATGCCTCAGATAGGTTAGAATAAGTTTTACCTCCTGTATAATTCAAAATCAAAATCAAAAAAAAATCAAAAAATCTTTATTTTCATTAAATTTACATATTTGCAATGTGGTGGAGTTCTCCTTTTAAGTAGAACTTGTATTAGGAGAGACCCGCTCTATCGGTCTAACATGAATTACATTATGACATTACAGTGATTTATGCTTGTTCCATAATAATTGATTTTTTATCTAAGATATAAAGGCCTAGTATAAATTAAAGTTTCAAATGTGTGTGTGTGTGTGTGTGTGTGTGTGTGTGTGTGTGTGTGTGTGTGTGTGTGTGTGTGTGTGTGTGTGTGGTGTGTGCATTTTAGTGCTCTATTTATTTGTGTTACAGGTGTTGTAATAATAAAGGTATACTTATATATTTTATTTTTCAATATTATGTATAATTGTAATCTGTAACATCTTAATTACTTACTTAATCTGCAAATAAATGATTTGATTTGATCTTAATGTAGACATACTTCATTTAAAAGGTATATAAAGTATCTAATGTCACTTTATGTATTGCTAACTATTATTATTATTGCTAACTAACTTTATTGCGCGTGCAAATATTTAGCACATTAATGTATTATAGATTAACTTGGGTAGAATATATCTTACAATGAATAATTTAAATTTAGATTAAAATAAATTTAAACTGAGTTTAGCAGTACTAATATTATACTTTCGACAACTAGATATTGAATACAATAGATTTAACATAAAGTGATTAAGACGTCTGATTGTTTTAAGCCACCAACAGATCTAGACCTATAATGATATTTATAAATTCTATTTCAATCTGGAACCTTCTTGAGAGCAGTCTGCTATTAGGGTAAACTCACTGAGGGTCTTATTTAACAAGTAGGCACTCCCGCCCTTAGTTTTCTTAGATAAATATTGAATTTCAGTGATACTCTACAAAGATCCAATTTTCGGCAGAGAATATTGAGTTATACAAGAGGGCGTTAGGAAAACATAGCAATATACGTATTAAGTACTTAAATACGGTTACAAGGTAATTGTAGTGTCAGTGACCTCAGTGGCTAGCTTTGCAGTTATGGAATTCCGCTTTTTTCTATGGTGTGTACGTTTGCAATTACTGATGAATTCATTTTTTTTATGAAATAAGGGGGCAAACTAGCAAACGGGTCACCTGATGGAAAGCAACTTCCGTTGCCCATGGACACTCGCAGCATCAGAAGAGCTGCAGGTGCGTTGCCGGCCTTTTAAGAGGGAATAGGGTAATAGGAGAGAGTAGGGATGGGAAGGGAAGGAAATAGGGGAGGTAGGGAAGGAAATAGGGTAGGGGATTGGGCCTTCGGTAAACTCTCCATTGTTTGTGCTAACCCTGAATCCATCACTATCAGAAATTTCGTCCAAAAAGCTGGTTATGCAAAATTGCTGTTCATAGACGCGTTTCTGACTGTCTGTCAAAGGCTTGAAATATAGAGGTAACTTGTTAGTTGTTATTATTCTGTAGTATTGGTTTATTGCCAGTACACTGCAGTCCATATAAGTACGCCGACATAATGCCGACATATGCGTCCGTGTCGCGCTGAAACGGCCCTTCCTATTATACAATCCCCCCTAATATAAAACTTAAGTTACAGAAGAAATTGCAACAAACATAAAATTATAATGTTCGCTAAAATCTCAACAGTCCTCTCAGCGGACAATAAACGATCGGAAAACGTCCATGTTAATGGGTTTATGTCTGTGGGTTTTTATAAGGACGTCTGTCGTAAACATAACGACGCCGCTCAAAAGTGCCGCTAAGTAGCAGCAGGGCGGGTAGGGGAGGTGGAAAATCTACAAAACATTCAAAATTACTCATGAAATACGTGTGATATAGAAATGTCAAATAATTGTCTCGTACATTCTACCTCTCAGTGTGTCTCTCACATCACCTTTATTCCGACTACATAAGGATTATTCTTATAAAAACGTTGATGTAAAAGTCTAAACAGAAAGTAAGAAAAATACTATTTAAACTCGTTCTCAAGCGACTCAATCTAATCTACTCATTATATAAAATCGCACAGGATTTAATGCTTCAATCGGAAAAAAATACATGAGTTGAATTTTCGTTATATCTAAGGTTGACCGAGTAAGGATGTAAAAGAGGATTGATACGGTCGTTACGTGGTGACACGTTTGTACTACCCTCATAGTTAGGGAGCCCATGGAGGGATATTGTGACATTCTCAGGCGCTTCAGATTAAACTTGTACTAAGTCAAGTCCAAATGTCTTCAGTAATCATGGTATAAAAATAACAAATAAAACACAAATTCTTTATTGTGCGCTACTTTTTTTTTTTGCCTTATAAATATTTTTATCCATTAGACTTCTCAGATATTAATTTATCTTCGACAGGTTATGGTTCGGTCCTAGTTTTCGTAAATTTAATGATAGATTATAAAACAACAATTATTTTTCTAGCATTTTGATTTTAACATAGCCTCAAATCTTAGCACTAAAAATGCATATACTATGCTTTTTTCATATGAACTTGTCTATAAAACCTACTAAGTCTCTACAACATTAATTGAGCATGTGCACGAACGGCATTCTGGGATTCCCTACAATCATCCTCACGCCAACCCTCCGACCCTCTTAACCATAAAATATGCACTGCCCCATCATTTCCTCAATGTAAATTCAATAACTGCTTAATAGGATGCCCGAAATGAGGTTTACTACAATTAATTACTGATCAATTAATTAATAATAACCGGTTTTAAAACTTTAGGGTTTAAATAAAATTGGAGTAAGTAAGTACATAGTATTATAGTAAGCAGATAGTAAATTATTAGTATTATATTATGTAACCAGTTGTTGCCGATAACTTTCGATTCGATTATAGTGCTGTAATTGAACATTTTCCGTTACAATCTATTTTATATCTTCGGGACTTAAAGCACTCCCAAATTTAATCAAAATCAGTTCAGCGTTTAAGCGTGAGGAAATAAGATACAGTCAGCTGATAGACAATCAAACAAACAAATAGTGAGATACTCGTATACACTTTCGCATTAATAATATTACTATGAATTTTATCTGTAAAGTAATCAGTTCGTTGTTTATGATATTATATTTTATACTATTCAAATAATTTTTATGATAAAAGCAAATAAACTCAATTTATTACCAGCATCGTTTATTACGTTCGTTTTCCGTTATTGGTTTACAACTGCGGATTGTTTATTTCTCATTTCCGTTAAGAAAATACATCATTCAATGTAATTATAACAGCCAAAATTAACTCCGAACTATTCGAGATATTCAAGCGTTGAATAATAAAAGATGCCGAATATTTTGAGTGTCGCGGTATTAGTTGCGAAATCCTCCGGATATGTTTTGATGAAAACACCAATTTCTGGAAAGAATGAGTACTGAAAAGTTATATTTTATTCTTGAGTTATTGATAACTGTATGAATAATTCATTATTACAATGAAAAATGTAAAAATAACCTGAGTTATGTGGATATGTATGCGGGTATATATAATGGCATTCACATTGGCGTGACCGTGCCCCATTGTGGCATGCAACCGACAGCAGGCAGCCGGCACCGAGTCTGGACATTTGGACACGCAAATTGACTTCCAATTGCAGTTTCAACTTAACATGAACGGAATGGATTTTGTATTAAACTCGATCGTTACGGTTTTCCGTTTTATAGTTAGATTTGTGACTATAATATGAATAAATGCTTACATGTTAATGATGCTAGACATTAAATATTATGTTATTGGGAGATTGAGATTTGCTCGGAGTGCCAAGAAAAAACAAAACATAATTTAAGAAATGCGCCATCTCGGTACCAGCAATAAAAATAGCCAAATCGTTTTTTCTTTCCCAAAAACATAATAGGTATTATGTATTAATAGAAGTATCACCGTGGCTGAAAAATGGAGTAAGCATCTAGTTTAAGGTATGTGTTTGTTTTTGAGAAAAATGTCTAAATAGCGCTTCTTCAACCTAGAGGCTTGAAATCAACGAGAATTCATTTACTAACTAACATTTTGGTCAAGATTTCAGAATCACCAGAGACCAAATTGACTCAAACTGAAATGGAGACCGAATACCTTAATAGAACCAACGTTGATATGGGGGTTGACAAGATACCCATCCGTTTTTTGTTATTCAATTGAATTTTGGTGAAACTCTTAACAGATTCGCATGATATCTACATAATTACGGAAAACGAAACGAAACGAAGAATTAGTTAAGCTGAGACCGCACAGGACATTAAGTATAATGCAATGGAGCTACACGACGCCTAACATCCAAATATTCATTGGCTAAACATTTTAACGAAAAAAAAAACTAGTTTAAAGTATATTTACTCGTCACCTTTAAATTGTCCTCTTTCCAACAAAAAACAATTATCAAAATCGATTAGTAAGCGACAAAATTGTCCATGAACAAACAATGAAAAAGCATATTATATACGGTCAAATTAACGAACTGTCAACAGCAGTATTTCCGGACCTATACGATCTGCAAACCTTCAAGAAGAGAGCGTATTCTCTCTTAAAGGGCCGGCAACGCACCTGCAGCTCTTCTGATGTTGCCAGTGTCCATGGGCGACGGTAGTTGCTTTCCATCAGGTGACCCGTTTGCTCGTTTGCCCCCTTATTTCATAAAAAATATATGAAACCTTCATTGTGGAGGCCAGTTTAAAATTATGTGAGTCACGCCGCAATATACGGTAACGGAACTGCACGACGCGGTACTCAACGTTAACGGTTAAACTCTGGTCTCTGAAGTATCGTGTCTCTTAACTGCTATGTAGTTACGGCTAGTGCGGTTTCACCTTTAGCAGTTATTTGTGTTTTAATTATAATTCCTTAGTTATATTATAAAGCTGAAGAATTTGTTTGTTTGCTTGAACGCGCAAACCACAGGAACTTTTTGTGTTGGATAGTCTATTTATCAAGGAAGGGTTTAGGTCAGCTATCCCCAACCCGCGGCCAGTTAAACCATTTTAAAATTAGTGAAAGACGTGAAATTTCTTCCACTTTTAAATCGTTAATTTTGTAGAACGTTATTTTTTAACCCTAAAAAAATTTGTTGCGGTCCGTGACACCAAGACCAAGACATGTTCGTGGCTCGTATGAAAAAAAGGTTGGTAACCAATATGAGCAAAAAATCTGAGGAAAATGTGAAAAACGGCGAAAATTATTTGAAGGTCATATCAACTCATATCTCATGAACTACTGGAGCAATTTTTATGTTATTTGGCACTGAGTAGAGTAGAGCACGTGGAGGGACAAAGGCTATTTTTCGCTGGAATATGTACGGTGTCCGTGAAAATCCTATTTTACGCGGGCGGAGCCGCGCAGAACGTCTAGTATATTAACAATTGCCTCACTTTAATTAACTTAATGAAATACCGTTAAAATGATATCCCGTAACAATAAAAGCCATATCGGTGCTCTCAATAGCCGATGTTGTACATTTATGTTTTAATGAAGAGGATTATTTCTAAAACTCATTAACCCAGAAAATATATTCGACGTTCATAGAACAAAGTTTAAAATTTCATGTAATGAGGGATTAAAATACTGTATAATTTGTCGGCCGTAAACACATATTTTCCGCACACAGTTTCCGATTATTTTTTCCAAATTAGTTTTCTGTATTCGGAAATCCAAATGCATAGAATCAGTGGAAAATACATTAACTGGCTTCGCTTTTTTCCGGACGGAAAATATTCCGCACGTACATTTCAAGTGCAAGCCGGCGCTTTCACGCGTGAAATAAACGAACGTTTGTCCTAGTATCATGGAATTCCGAATGCGGAAAACTAATTCGGAATTCGAATACACTCATTTTGTACAACAGATTTCCTAATAACAAATAATTAGCTTTACATTTCTTTCCCTTTCGAATCATGTACCATTAGAAAAGTTTATAACTTAATCTTATATTAGTATAGATATATAATATCTATGTAATTTGTTTTGTCAAACCTAGCCGGTGGATCACGACTAACCCTACCTATTAACGTAGGTCCACTATCTTTTTTCTTTAATTTCTCTTTTTTCTTTTATGGTAGCACCGAATACATAAATACTACGTATGTTCTCTATAGTCTGTACTATAATTCTTAACCGCTACGTTTATTAGCTAATTACCTAACTACAATTATTTTCCTCAGTAGTTTCTGACTTACTACAAGGTGATTTTTTGAACGCTCATTTATTTTGTAGTCGTTGAACAATATGTTGAAAGTTTTATGAAAATTGGTATCGCGCTTAGAGCGTGAAATTGCCCACTCGTGATCGCGCAAAGAATGTAATAAATATAACACTTTTAGCGATACGCGGAATTTTACTTTACGACAGAATTTGTGACACATAAACAAGTTATTAGTCTTCTGGCTCCTATTTTACTGACTCGTGTTACCCTGCACCTGACAGCTATCTCAATATATTGAGAAGGAGACCTGAATATTAAGAGCTTTTATTGGTTTAGTTTACAGTATTGATAACATTAGGTAGGTACCATCAAAGAAGTTTATTTTTAGGCATATTATGTCTTACTTAAGTTATTTGGTTGGAAGTCACGTCAATTAATTACTATAATCTGTCAGCTGGATTTGATAATGATGATATAATAATAATAATAAGAATATCTATGGACGCTTCACACCACGTCAGTCTGGCCCCATGGTAAGTACCTGAAGGACTATATATATATGCTATATAGTTCGATCAAATGAATAAATTTCACTGGTAGTATAATGTACTTTTCACATTTCTTTAGTTTTCATGTGACCGTGAAAACTAAAGTAAAATTCATGTACCATCTAGTGTCGAATATGCATAATTTAAAAATTGAAAGAGCAGACCGTTTTACGTTGCAAACAAACTTTTCGTATAAGTGTAGCCACAAATAATAAGCTACTTGAGGTCAAGTTTTGTCAATTTCATTGAACAAATGCATATTTCTAGTAGAACTTGACCTAGAAAACTGAATTTCACCTTATCATCAATATGATTGATAAATAAAGTCGATTTGAAAATATGATTTTATATTTTTTTATTTGTACTGACGAAAATGGTTTTGCGGTTCTTCCGATTTGGATGTGACGTCATCACACTAGTAATTAAATATTTTTTATTTAACGCGCTCGTTATAATTATGTAAGTTTATCTGTACATAAATAATAATAATAATAAGCCTAGAAAGATTTGTAAAATATATCCCACCAAAAACATTTTCATGTAAAAATGTTGCCAAGATGAGAACATAATAATTTTATAGTTCGTCGTGTCAAAAAGTAGTGAGATCTCATGTAGAGCCAAGTTTCTAACCTTATATACTCAGCCCTAAATCTAAAAACCTTAATTTTACACTAAAGCGCGGCAAAATATTTGATATTAATATTATAATATTCACCCCCACGAGGAGAATCTAAAAACTCTACACATTAGTTAAAATCGGTGGCCTGGCCATACGTTTCTTCTGTCTGTCTCTAGGCTGTAACTCAAGAACGGTAATAGGTAGAGAGTTGAAATTTTCACAAATTATGTATATCTATTGCCGTTGTAACAACAAATACTAAAAATAAAATAAAAGTAATATTAAAGGGGGGCTCCCATACAAAAAACACAAATTTTTTACTAATTTTGCTCTATAATGGTACGGATATAGGTTAAGTTGGGTTTGATAATTTTTTTGTTGTTTTAGTACTAATATCATGTTACATACCAAATTTCAGCTTTCTAAGACTTCAGGAAGTACCCTAACAGTTTTGATGATCGGTGAGTCAGTGACCAAATTGTGGGTTTTTGGACACCTATAAAATCTATATAATAATAATAGCTACGATATTCAAACTTTGCGCATTTAATAACTATACCCATGTCACTATATCTTAAAAATTTCAACTATCTGGCATTATTCAAACCAAAGTTACGAGGGTTCAAAAATACGACGAAACGTTTCGAGAAAAGGTAGGTAGTGCCCTTGCGCGCTTCGCTTGGCTCATCTTGGCGGGGGCACTCCCGTGCCCCCAGATTTTCTTGAATAATTCTAATAAAACATCAGTTTTATATACTATCTCCATTTACTGTAGTTGGGAAATGAAATGGCCAAAACTTTTCTCCAAATGTTTTCAAGATTACAAATGATTTCTCATTTCTTATTTAATTAATTATTTTCTAATTTTTTGGCACTTCTAGTCTCGTACGTTTAGCACATTAAAATTTTCAACAAACAAAGTATAAAATACAAGAAATATGACGTCACACTATGGCGGACAGTGTTTTCGGCACCATTTAAAAGGCATATTTTTCAATCAACATTTTTATTAGTTTCTACTGTTAAAAATATTAAAATATAAGTTTTTTTTGTGAAATTGACTGACTAAGAAGCGATTAGCATGAAGGAAAAAGTAGGTCAAGTAGCCTATTGTTACATGTTTTTATCTGAATTTCTATCAAACTCTATTTTCATTTAAATTTTCCAAACCTTTTTAGAATTGACAAAAGCTTTCAATGAATGAGCAACATAAAGTAAAGCGAGGAATGTACCGATCCTTTGAATTCGCGTGACTTGGCTGCATGTTCTACGGCAATGCAGCTGTATCCTATTTATATTGGAGTAACGATATTACACGGCTAAGTTTTCATAAAACCTGCAATAACTAATGATATAATTCGATTTTGTAGATTCTAAGTTTTCAGTATTAACTTAATTAAAGAAAATTTTAATATGTACCAGGCTTCACCTAATCTATTCAAAATTGTCTTAGGTTACACATTTAATCTGAAACAAAATATGTTTTGTGTTTTTTTATTCTAAAACTAAATACAATAATCATAAAAATACAAATCCACACTGATTTCGGTTTTTGGTTTCAAAATTTCGGTCGCGGCTGGTTTAATTGAAACTGATATAAAATTCGACGCATCTAAAAAAAATTGAGTTAAAATTTGATGATAACTGATTGGGCACAATACAGGGGAATTATCTTAACTCTGAGAATATCGACAAATTATAACAAAATAATTTTGTACCGAAACGATTTAAACGTGTTATACAAATAAAACAATATTTGAATATCACTGTTGATCAAATAGTGGTTTCTACCACTGGAAAATTTTCGTGTATTAACACTAATTGATTGCACACAAACACTATCATACAATTATACGTGTAAGCCCTTAAAATTAATCAAGGAAAATAGGAACCAGTTTTACGGGCACGTGATACTGCATTGTTTTACTACTTTTAGCTAACTAAAATTACGCTATTATGCTGGGCCAATGCGGCCTAGTATGAAAATATACAATGTTTCTCTCCAACTTTTGAAAAAAAATTTTTTTCTCTGGCTTCATACTAATCTGACCTATACTTCATAGAAAAATCGTTATAGCTTCTAAACTATATGACTTAGGCCATTGAAGTAAATAATTTATTTAAGATGAAAACCTCCTCTATTTTTAAAATAAAAAAAAACAATTTAATGTGCTAGATTTTTCACAAAAAGCTATTAATTAAAAAATGCACAATTTTTTTTCTTAAACTTTGGTTTTTCTATGTTTGATTCCACGATATTTATAACATATTGCCTGTGCAAGCGTAGTCCACAAGTTTAGCTATCAAATGAGACCTTTTATATCTTCATAGGATATTTACATGAGAAGTACTGGTCAGATTAGTGTGAACGCCCGAGAAAAATTAAAATGGCTGCCATTTTACAACCGTGAGAGAGAGAAAAAATTTGAGAGCCAATTTGTCGATAAAATATGCCATATTAAAGGATTGGACACCGGTGTCGGGACACATTGTATAATATTGCATCTAAGACTTCTTTGTTTTACCGTAAGATGTGGTAATGATGGAAGATGTGGCTTGAGTGCCTTAAAAGGAAGATCTTCCGACCGAGCAAGAAGTTGTTATCACAAAGTCAATATACCTAGCGGAATACAGCAACAATCTCGAGCTGTCAAACGTAACCAAAATTGGTTTTCACCTGTGTGAAAAATATGTGTACGTATACACTTACACAATCATGATTGAACATGATTTCTATGAGATTAAATTGTCGACATGCGGCACGTGCAGACTGGACGCCAAAAAAAGAGTCTCTTTTTTTGAAGAGACGTGTGATACATGAGTATCACACGTCTCTTTTTACCACGCAGTGTTACTGATAGTGACATCTCTCTTGCTCAGACCTTTGTTTCTCTATTCCGCTAGGTATATTAACTTTATGGTTGTTATTTAGACGTAGTCATGACTCATGACAACTCCTTTCATAACCTCTAAACAAACTTCGATAGCGTCATTCAGAATTGCGCCCTGTTCGATCCGCATTTCATGTAATGAAAATTAGATGTTCTCCAATTATCACCACCCGATAAGCACACAAAATATCAACAAAATCCTTCCCACTTGTTTTGTCGTTTGACAACAAACGCTGCGCTATTAGAATTTATATTGCGTTATATACGTGTAATAAATGAGTACATGACGATATCGGTCTAATTCTGATGTGTTATTAGGGCTCATATTGGCCGATAAGCTTATTACATTTGACAATAAAAGACGTAATATTCGATACTCTCCTGGATTAATAAGTTTCTATTACGTTATACAATTTCTGGGGATTCGCCGATGGACACAATGGAGTCGATGTTCTTAATTATCAATCATAGCCACGTTACTATAGGGCAGGGGTCGGCAAGTAATTTTTGGTGGGGTCCGCATACTGTGGGAAATTTTTTACGAGGTCCAGAAAAACACACTTGTCCTGTGTAGCTAAATGCGTATACCTTATCTATGTATTAACTGATACTTGGTATAAAATATAAGTACATTACAATATTTCGCGGTCCGAGATTCGACCTTTCGCGGTCCGCATACGGACCGCGGTCCGCCTGTTGCCTACCGCTGCTATAGGGATTCTATCGTTTTGTGTACCCAAAACTTGGTTGCTTACCACCAGATAATATTATACTCACCTGCAAAAGAAACATCAGCATGCTCCACACACATTTAGTATTGACTTTTTATATTCTTCTTATGTTTGGGGAACATACTAGTAATGTCTTGACATTATGAATTAAATGAAATACAGATTATGAATCCAGATAGCCATTTTGAAGTTTGTGGCTGGCTTAATACTTGTACTTACCGAAGTTTTTAACTTAATAACTTGTAGATTTAAATAAAACCTTTGACGTGATTTGTCGGCTTTAGACGAGTTTTACAATGGTAATTAATTTTTTTTTCTTCAATATAACAATATATTCATAGTTTAAACATGTTAGACTGTTATTTAAATTTTACTTGCTAAATACAATATAGTTAAAAAGTTGGCAAATTCTTAACCGAGAGAAACAGTTTTAATTAATATCGAACAATACATTGACCACGAAAGGTTTCCTAGAAGAACAAACTCTAATAAAGAGAAGCAACAATTATTAAGTTTTTCTTGATACTGTTTTTGGGTAATACAATAAAAAGCGCTCAACCATTATTATTCTAGTTCGGAAAGTCTCGTTTGTAAGATAAGGTTTCACGACCCTAAAAGTTTTAGTTTGTTACAAACGTGGAGGACTCGGTTGACAAAATGTATTTTTTTTTGTTTCTTGCAAGATGTTTGCAAAGATATTATCAATACTGAATAGTTTAATATATCGTTTTGGTTCACAATTAATCATTATTAATAAAAACTTTTGAGTGAAACTTGATGTTATTATAAATTTTAGTAATTAAATTATTGTTCTTTTAACATTTATAACTAATTGTCCTTGTATGTCATTAAAGTATCTAATAATCATTGTACTCATATCACGAAGAAAGTATTAGTAAAGAATTTGGGGCCAAAGAGCCCTTGCCGCTTATAGACTAGCACGAGTCGGTGCATGAGTACCGAAAACTATTCCACCTCAATTTTTTTATGCGATCCTTTTCAAATTGCCCTCCTGATGATATAAATGCATGTTGCCATGGCGCAACCCGGTGCCATATTGTTTAAACAAACATTGTTTGCACAAATGCAAGGAATTGTTATTTTTCAACCGGACAATTTTTTTAAATATTTTTTATTGATATACCAATAAAAAAGGTCCTATGACTTTTCACGATAAAGTTAATATAGCCATGGCAACATGCATTTATATCATCAGGAGGGCAATTTGAAGAGGATCGTATAAAAAAATTGAGGTGGAATAGTTTTCGGTACTCATGCGCCGACTCGTGCTAGTCTATTATGCCTTCATCACAATTCACGATCCGTGTCTACGAACTTCGTAGCACTCTCGTAGACCTAAGCTACCGCGTAGCGCTACGAAGCTACGTGGCGGTCGTTTGCTTTGGCTAGCGAGGTTAGTGACCCCATGTGCTGGCCTCGGTTTTATAATTTATAGTCGTTCGTAATGTCTATGGATGATAATATCGTTATGAATGTTTGCTTAAAATTGATGAGTTTTATATGTATTTTTTGATAGAGCATGTTTATTAAGGTCTCTTTAAAAATATTGTATAATGTATAAGCTTATATTGCGCCCTAACATTGATTTTGTAACTTTTTATTGATAAATAGAGGATTAAAAAAATACATTCCTTAAAAAAATTGTATACTATTTAAAAAAGTTAAATTGAATTATATTCAAAAATATTTCAAAATATCAAAATCTTATTTCTATTCGTGTCAAATGAAAACAAATAAATAGATTTGGTAAAGCTATGCATCATGGATCAGGCGTGTGGATCAATCGGATTTTGAAATGAAAAATGGTCTTTGAATGTGTGGAATTCTCTCGCCATAGATCCCCGGCTGGCGTCAGAAAGGATGGAGGAATTTCAAATGCCGTTCGGGATTTTTGCTTTGCTGGATAAATGTCGCGAGACACAATAAAGACTTTTGAAATGTATTTAAATGTATAAATATTTCGTATCAATATCAAAATTATTGAATTAAATAAAAGTTTATTCAATAATGTTGATATTGATACGAATTATTGTACCTAAAGGCACATAATAATATGGTATTTCTAGGCTATATAATAATGCAGATTGTATTATGCAGCACCTCATCAGTTTTTATAGATCATGTTATAATATAATATATTAAAATAATTTATCTATTATATAAAAATAAGTCGGGTTTTCCTTCCTGACGCTATAACTCCAGAACGCAAGAACCGATTTCCACGGTTTTACATTCGTTGGAAAGGTCTTGAGCTCCGTGAGGTCCATAGAAAAAAAATTCAGAAAAAACTTCAAGAGAAAGGCAGGAAAACAGGGAAAATCATTTTATGGCAAAACAACGTTTGCCGGGACAGCTAGTCGTAACGTATAATGTTTTCGAATTAAAAATCTTTTCTGATAACGTTACGAAAACGTAGCTATAAATAATTGATCCCGCAGGTCTAACACTTCTCTATTAAATTAGTGACAAGTGGGAAGTATGATGAGATTGGCGCGATGGTGTCCGCTTTTTGTTGTAACGGTGCGAGCTCAACAAAGGTGTGCTCTATTTGCATTTATATTGACTCCACAAGAAAGCGCCGCAGAATTAAAATAAATTAGACGTCGTACAACGTGCATATTTTTGGGGTTGAGTACTTTATGCGTAGTAACTGGGCCATCCTTTTATGTTTATTACGCGTTTTAAAATCTGAATATATTGTGCACGGATTACCTGTTTTATATTACTTTTTTTTCATATATTCTAGTAAGCAAATTAAGTTAACTTGCTTATAATAAGGTCAAGTGCTTCGAGGTCTTTGTAACATTCATTGGATGAAGTTTTAGCTGGCTGAAAAGTAGCGCTGCGTTGCGCGATGCCGAGATTTCGATTTTACATATCTGCGACAAGTATACATCACCATAAAGCTTAGAACAAACCTACGCGTCAGTGACGGAGCGTCAAGTTGCGTCAAGTTGTCAAATGTGTTTTTTGTATACAAAACACACATTTGACAACTTGACGCTCCGTTTCGCAGTCGCCTGGTCGCGTAGGTTTGGCCTAAGCTTTAATATTCACCGTGTCTCTTTTTGGTATGACCTGTCCCTTACTTTTTTAAATTTTGTACAAAATATGTTTTTTTAATTTAAGCTTCCATATGTGCCTACCGCCTACGAGCATATAATGTGATGTAGAATGGATCAATCTCCAGTTGATTATACACTGATTCATGGCCGCAAGCGGTGATGACATTTTCATTATTAAACCCCAGTCACAGGACTCCGTGACCGACACTGATAACAGAATACCAAATTTCGTGTTCCATTCAATTAAATTGAGATCAACGAAAAAGTATTATGAAAACATTAATTACTAAATAAGGATTTAAGTTACTAAACGATGGCCGCAAGTTCGTTACGCAGAAATTCGTTTATCGCATAAAGTTATTATACCTAACGGAATAGAGCAACAATCTCGAGCTGTCAAACGAAATCGAAATTGATTTACGTCTGTATGTAAACATTTGTTTACGTATACACTTACACAAGCATCTTTCTAAGAGATTAAATTGTCAACGTGCCGATAAGTGCCGACTGGACGTCAAACATAATATGAAAAAAATTTGTTCTGCTGTCATGTATCACACGTCTCTTTTTACCACGCAGTGTTACTGATAGTGAAATCTCTCTTGCTCAAGCCTTTGTTTCTCTTTTCCGCTAGGTATATTAACTTAATGGTTTATCGCGCAGGAACCGTACATTTTCGGGATTGAAACTATTTTGTATCCTTTACCAGGACTCAATATATGTTTTTTATTATATATAGTATGGATTTATAATACAATCTTTATCGCAAAATCGTCTTTAAATGCCTTTGCCACGTTTGATATCTCTTATGGACTAATCATTTAAGTAGTCCATAAGAAATATTAAACGTGGCAAAAATAATTAGGTACATACATTTATGTGTACTTAATGATTTTTAATTTATTTAACGAATGGCTGACGGTTGTACATAGGAATTTGAAATATAATAGTAATAAAGCTTCATTAGTTAGAAGCTACAAGTTAAGCGTAATGTAACAGGTTTTTGGTATTACACGGCAGAAGAAAAACAGCAGCAGCCCTAATTATGAAATACGGTAAATAAATACATTTACGTTTCCATTTTATTTTCCAGCCCAAACATTTTTCAATTTATGTTCCGCTAATATAGCGTAGTTATTATATAAACGTAATGATTTGATTTTTCATTAAAAATGGTAGATTTTAAAAGTTTTTAGGGGCGTTATGCACTTTGTGGACTTTGTGGGATAGATAAAATAGTTAAACAAGCGTCAGGATACGTCGTCACGTGACCTGAACTAAAATTCGTAAGAAGAAGGAGGTTTTTTCTTCAGTTACTAAAACATAATTATATTTGAATTTGGGGTGCGAACCTTTGTGGCATATCTAGCCGCCGGCCATCTTGATTTTTTCCGAGCACGATAAAAGTGGTATATTATTTGGATAGAGGACACTTATATAAACAAAAAATGTTATAGTCATACGTGGGAGAGCCATGCTTCGGCACGAATGGGCCGGCTCGACCGCAGAAATACCACGTTCTCACAGAAAACCGGCGTGAAACAGCACTTGCGCTGTGTTTCGCCGAGTGAGTGAGTTTACCGGAGGCCCAATTCCCTACCCCATTCCCTTCCCTACCCTACCCTATTCCCTTCCCTTCCCTTCCCTACCCTACCCTATTCCCTTCCCTTCCCTTCCCTACCCTCTCCTATTACCCTATGCCCTCATATATATATATATATATATATATATATATATATATATATATATATATATATATATATATATATATATATATATATATATATTTTTTTTTTTTTTTGTATTTAGTGTACTTAGTGCAGAAAAAACTACCTACACTAAGTACACCTGAAGATGATTAATTTCGAAACCGGTCGTGTAATTTGTTAATAATTTCTTAATATAGTGGAAAAAGTGCACGCAAATATTGTTTTATTAGTGTTCAATATATATATATATATATATATATATATATATATATATATATTTATATATATATTATATATAATATGGTATCCTAAGGTGTCACGTTTCCGAGATATTTAGAAGTACAGAGTACACAAATGGCGATATTTACTTCCAAATATCTCGGAAATGTGACGCTTTAGGATACCATGTTAACGAGTATATAACATTTTTTGTTTATATAAGTGTCCTCTATCCAAATATACCACTTTTATCGTGCTCGGAAAAAATCGAAATGGCCGGCGGCTAGATATGCCAGGCTCCATACAAAAATGTTCGAACCCCATACGTTATATTTTTTTATAGTAATAAACAACTTGAAAGAAAAGTCTGCATAAATAATATTTTATTACACTCATATTTCAGTGCAATATCTGTGAAAGGTCAAGTTTTATTGCTTGCTTAGTGGCTTTTGGCACAGTCACTTTCAAGACATCACTACTTTGAGTCAACTAATAATTTCCAAGCACTTTTTCACACACTTTTACCAGAGCTTTTACCTCGATTCTGCTATAATAATCCAATATAATGCTCCGAATAATATTTTTTTTATGGATTTTTTTGGAGTTTGATCAGAAAGCGTTTTTACGTTGATTTGATATGGTATACAGGGTGTAACAAAAATAAGTGATAATACTTTAGGGGGTTTACATGTTCCATGTAGAGAGTTCACTGTGAAAGTAGCAGCGCTGAAAGACCAAATTTTTTTTTCACTTTTGTATGGGGAAACTCGTGACGCTCGGGCCCCTTGCCCATACAAAAGTGAAAAAATTTTTTCGTCTTTCAGCGCTGCTAATTTCACAGTGAACTCTCTACAAGGAACACGTACACACCCTAAAGTATTATCACTTATTTAATATTTTTGTTATAACACACTGTATATTGTAGTTTTATTATGCTGAGACAGTAATAAGGTAGGCTGATCACCTGATTGTCTGACAAGTAAGATGATCCATGCGTCGGATGGGCATGTAAAAAGTCGGTCCTGCGCCTGATCTCTCGCCAGTCGTGTCGGTCTTCCGTCCCACTGGGTTATGAGAGTAAAGGAATAGAGAGTGCTCTTGTGTACTGCGCACACACTTGGGCACTTTAAAATTACTCCTGCGTAGCTGGCCTGGTTCCAATTAAACCGGCCACCGTCACCGAAACCGGTGTGGGAGCTATTATTATATAAGGTATTTTTATTATAGTCGAAGCTGTATTCTGTCGAAATGTTGGATTTAAACATGATTAGAGTAGTACTAGAACATAAAGTTTAAGTATTTTTAAAGTTATACAATGTAATACAATGTAACTTAATGTACAATGTAACTTAATGTAAATAAATCTTAATGATTATTACGGTGGTTTGAATAAACTCAATATTTAATTTAATTGTTTGTAAGTCTCAAGACGTCTATTGACGTGGTGTAGATACAATATGGAAGTTAAAGGATTAAATGTTTCAAAACATGTCGTTGATAGAAATTAATTTGCGAGTTTAATAACGCATCGGGTACTTGGCCGGGGGAGAGAGGGAGGTATGTATGACGACCTCTGTGGCTCAGTGATGAGCGCGTTGGTAGCTCAAGCCGGAGGTCGCGGGTTTGAATCCCGCCGACGGAACAAAAAGTTTCCAATGTTCCCGGGTCTGGATGTGTATTAAATATGTGTATGATATAATAAAAAATCTTAAATATATGTATAGTATAAAAGTATTAAATATATTTCCGTTGTCTGGTACCTGTAACACAAGTCCTTTAGGTACTTAGCACGGGGCCAGACTGACGTGGTGTGAAGCGTCCATAGATATTATATTATTATTATATTATATATTATGTTCCTTGGTCTACCGCTACACCGCCTGACATGTATGGGTTCTTACATTTTAATTTAGTGTTTATGGTTTACTATTTTTACGGCTGCCTAAAGCAAATTGTTGCATTAAAGGGGGGTGAGCCAAAATCTTTTCGTTTTCGCTTCGTTATAGAATCGCCGATCAAAATGTATGGAATTGACATAAGACGAGTCGAACGTCAACGTCATATTAAAGAACCCTTATGTCAATTCCATACATTTTCATCGGCGATTCTATAACGAAGCGAAAACGAAAAGATTTTGGCTCACCCCCCAGGAATGTCGGTTGAAGTGATGACGAAACAGTTGTAGGCATATATACTTTTTAGGTAGAAGGGCCATAAGAATTCTCCCGCAGTCTTTCCAATTTTTTATTAGTAGTATAGTTTCGAATTCATTGTAAATGTACAATTAAGAGTACATTCAAATTCATAACTGCATATAAAATGCGAAGTAAAAATTCGTAGCGAGTATTAAACTTTTAACCTCAACCCGACAAAAAGAAACCTTATTAAAAGGCTAATAGGATTAAAACCGATTGTCACACAACGTAATAAAACCGCCGGTGAAACGGTTAAGGCTCCGACTGCATTAGGGGTAATCCTACGCGCCCGCCTGCATAAAATGCCCGGCTCGACTAATATGCACTTTGATAAAATGGCTTAGTGAGCGCAGATAGTTGGAAAAAGCTGTTAAAAGTTATTTCTAATTACATTTTCCACTATTTCTTGTACATTTCTAAGGTGTTCATCATTTCAAGTTTCATCATCATCATTATCATATCAGCCTATAGTCGTCCACTGCTGGAAATAGGCCCTGCCTATGTCCAGCAGTGGACGACTATAGGCTGATATTGCTTGCTGAGCTTTTTAGTGTACCTAGCTTTTTTCAAATGCGCCAAAACCGTTTTGTGGTCAATTCCCAGTTCTTCAGCTACATCGTAACTACTAATATGGCGATCTTGCTCCACGTTTTCAAAAATGGCATCAGTTTTGGGCGACCAGAGCGAGGTGCATCTTGGGGTATGAAGATTTTGGCCGACCTACTTTCGCTAAATGTGTTTTTTCGCGTTGCAATATCTTAAATTGGTAAAACTTTAGCAGCTCAAATCTTCGAAATGTGACACCTTACGCGGTTTTGTCCAAGATTATTTTTTGTTTGTATTGATGTTAGCTATCCATTTTTGAAAAAAATATTCGTGAACACGAAAAAACACATTTAGCGGACAGTAGGTCGGCCAGGCTCCATACAAAAATCTTCATACCCCTTTCCGGATTGAAAACGCTTAAACCAAATTTGCGCTACTCTCACAGATACTGCATTAGGTCCATAAATATCACAAACTTTTTCGCGGCTTGTGTTGCATTTTACCTGTTTTGTCATAAAATTTTAAAATGTATCGAATTTATTCATTAGAATCACTCATATTAACAATAAGGGCCAACCCTCACTTACCACAACCACACGACAACCACACGACGTGGTCGGGCGTATATTTCGTATTGTAAATGAACTGGACCATTCACACGTACCATAACCGCTCAAACTTATATTGAAAAGTTTTCGTGATAATAATAATTATTGTAACCGGCATCCTCAGGATGTGGACTCTACGAACAACGTCCGTTAAGTCTTGCTACGGTGTTGTGGCGAAACGCGCGTCGAGGTTTTCAACCTGCATGGTGGTGAGGGGCCTTGCACGGATTTGCCAACATTATTGCTTGTGTGGTGGTGGTGTTTGCAAGTTCTTGCATGCGAGTGTACGCATAGGCAGTGTGGGAGGAGGGAGGTGCTGTACGCATGCCTATGCGTACACTCACTTATTTACTTAAAGGTGGAAGTTGTTTTCGCGGAATATTGCTAAAAATAATAACAAACTAAATTTAGACCGTTATTATTTCATTTCCCGCTCGCCATTGTAAATAGCATAGACTTCGACAGTATATATTAAGTCTATGGTAAATAGATAGGAGTAGAATGAGGTAATATTTTTTTCGTGGGTATTTAACTTTTTTTTTCAAATGACCTCACTTTGTAATAGCCAGAATCGGCAGTTAAAAAAAACATAAATTAATAAAGCCGAAAAAAAATTTAAGAGTGGGTTGCACCAGAGGCGTGGTTATATTTACAGTTATGGCTAACTTAACTTTTATCTTAACTTTGACCACAGAATTTGACAGATGTCTGAATTTGAGTTTTTTTCTTTTGTTAAGGCTACAGTTAATGGAGTTGAGAGTATAAAAATGAATGACTTATGACAAAACTGTGCGCCATAGTTACGATTATTATTCATTACGGTTACAATAATTATTATTATCACGAAAACTTTTCAATATAAGTTTGAGCGGTTTTGGTTATCGTTAAATAAGGCGTCCATTATTGACTTTAACCAAAGATTTTGCGTTGTAGTTATATTTTAAGTTACAGTTATGGACCATAACTGTAACTTAAAATATAACTACAACGCAAAATCTTTGGTTAAAGTCAATAATGGACGCCTTATTTAACGATAACCAAAACCGCTCAAACTTATATTGAAAACTTATGGTGCAACCCACCCTAAGGGTTATTTTAGTGAGTATATTGTCTCCGTCATCACACTCTTAGGTAGGCGATTCACGCAGGAGCAATTCAAAAGAAGAAGTATTCCTTGTTCTATAGTCTATCGACATGTCAATTATAGCATACTTATTAGAAAATGTGGGTATTTGATAAAAAAATATTTGTTTTTGTGTCAAATTGAATTTGGAAAGTGTCATCATAGTGTTTTTATTTTTACAAATACGTGATAATTCGGCTATTATGGATATATGTTGTCGATTCAAAACCCTTATTTTATTTAGATCTACTTGTTATTATGCCAAAAATACCGAATATTCGTAACAAACAGGTAAGAACATTTTGTATGGGGAAAATTAAATTGTCGTTATTGGCATATAACTTGCAACTTTTTCATTATTTCTCATCTTTAAACCCTTCCCTGGACTTCTACGAGCATTTTAAGTCTAAAATCCGCCTAATCCGTTCAGCCGTTTTTGAGTTTTAGCGCGACTAACACATTTGAAAATCCATTTTTATATATATAGATTATATGAGTATGATAACATCATAATAATTATATTGGCATCTTATTCGTTCATATCAAGAATTTATTATGATTTATGATCAATCGTAATGAGCAAATATTATTTCGAGTTTTTCATAGAAAACTTTTTGGAGAGCCTCACAACTTCTTCGGTATTGAAAAGTATTATTAGAATTGGCTTTTACAAAGTTCCTAATAATTTAATGATCTTGTTGTTAGAATTACTAAGAATAATATTGATACTCAAAAAATACAAATTTCTTTCCGAGTAAATCCTTATCCTATTCGTTTTAAAATAAAAATAAATAAAAATTGTTTTATTTCCGAATAGATTTGTAACAAATACTTTCAGAACGTTGATGCTAATGGTGCCTACCACCGGTTCGGGAACTATCCCGGCGAGAAGAACCGGCGTAAGAAACTCGCACGGGGTCCCACTTTTTACCAAAAAAGTGAGAAAAAAATTATTCTTTTTTAAAATAAAATTTACAATTCTAACTTAAAATTATACAATGTCAACATCCATACATAATTGTAAGTCATAATATAATAATTTAGAAGTAGCCTTGCAAGGAGCCATCCTACTCCCAAGATGTGCCATCGTTTATGAAATCATTGACCTTGTAATAGGCTTTGGCACACAAACGTTCTTTGACTACTTTTTTAAATTTATTAAACGAAAAATTTTGAACGTTTTCTGGGATTTTATTGTACAGGCGTATACATTGACCTTTAAATGATTTACTAACTTTACTAAGTCTGATCATCGGCAAATCCAGCTTGTGCTTATTTCTGGTGTTCCTACAATGAATGTCACTTTTAGCTTTAAATTTACTTATATTTTTTCTAACATATATTACATTATCCAAAATGTATTGAGAAGCAACAGTTAGAATACCAATTTCTTTAAATTTATCTCTCAGAGATTCAAAAGAAGACATTTTATAAATAGAGCGTATGGCTCGCTTCTGCAGCACAAATATTGTATTAATGTCGGCAGCGTTTCCCCATAAAAGGATTCCATATGCCATTCTACTATGAAAATAACTAAAATATACTAATCGTGCCGTGTCTTCATCAGAAATTTCTCTGATTTTTCTGACTGCATATGCCGCAGAACTGAGCCTACCTGCAAGATTAACAATATGAGGACCCCACTGTAATTTACTATCAAGTGTTATACCTAAGAATACAGTGGTGTCTACCAAATTCATCTTCTCATCATTCAATAGTACATTGGTTTGGACTTGCCTAACATTGGGCAAAGTGAACTTTACACATTTAGTTTTACTGGAATTTAAAAGTAAGTTATTAGCATTAAACCAATGTACTATTTTTGAGAGAGCACTGTTTACCTCGTCGTAATTTGACTGTTGTCGCTTCACTTTAAAAATAAGTGAAGTGTCATCAGCAAAAAGTACTATCTCATTATCATTTTCCTTAACAAGTTACAATTTTACTATCGCAACTTCTGTCCTAAATCAAAATTAAGCCACAGAATGGTAACTATTTATGTGTTCAGCCTATGGGTACCGGGGTACTTAGCCAACTTTCATAACTTAAAGCGAAGTAAAACAATAAGACAAAAAGCAATATTTAATGTGGAGTTTGAAATAAGAAGTTACCGACAAGTATTCGAAAGTTCATAGTGTACGTAAGTATTTTTAAAGTATTTTAACTTCGATTTCAAAATAGAATGCTGCAAGTTATCTGTACTCAAAATTATGTTATATATACGTAACAAACGGCTAAAAGAAATACCCCAAAGATAAAATGCGAAAGTATGAAAAAAGATTGCTAATCATATTAATTCGCCTCTACTATCAGACCAATCTTGAGAGCTTATTATGACATGATTTATCGCTAAAATAGCTGATTATTATGATTAAAGGCTCTATTCAGAAATATTAAATGTCAACTTTTATGACGTGAATAATGGATGAGCGCTTTCTGCATACTTTTGATAAGTAATTGAAACCGTAAATAGGTGGGGCGTTTCCAAAGATTGATTTGGTTATTTAAAATAATGATGCCTGTAACAAATATACAAATCGATTAACTCATATTTATATTAATTTTGTGAATTTACCCATCTAAGACGTACAGCTTTTTCTATTAAAATTTCCTTAATTTACTTTGGCATTCAGGAAATATTATGTTTTCTATTGTTAAACAACAAATGAATATCAACAATAGGTTTTACGGCATTCATGAAAAATTATTGTCTTCCGAATAAAAGGGTAGCGCTAGACGTCTTTAAAAACCTTTTTTTTAAGCATTAGGGACGACTCAATAAACGCTGAAAGGGTGTGAGGGACGGCGGGAAAATGTTAATTGTGACAGTGACGCAGATGACAGAAATGACAACGAGTTACGAGGCGTCTTGGCATGTCATGGCGTGACACGGCGCCGAAACCCCGTCACGATGTCTGTTCAAAACAACAACACTTTATTAGTTTCATAACACAATAATTGTATTCTCAGATATTGTGAATCTATTTTGACACGAGTAGTATTTGAGTTTTGATTTATGATTCATATTGTTAGCGTGGGAATCTTCTAATGATAAGCGGACTGTATTTGACGTGTATATTTTGATATTTCTATATAAGTTAAGTCTATGTAAGTATAAGCAATTGGTAACGACTAGCTGTCGAGTCGGCCCGATGAAGAGTGGTAGCTGCGCCCGCGCAGCGTGAGGTGAAAGGGGTCCGCGAGCCGCGCCCCGCGCGCCCCGCCAGGGCCCGCTAAGGCCGCGAACACAGTCGCGCTGTTGTTTGCGCTAAGGGCGCGAACACATATGATGAAAAAAAGGCTTTGCTTGGTTCAATACTGCGTAGGGTTCTTCTTTGTCTTCTTTAGCCTTGCTAGGTTACATTTACGAAATAATATACCTATTACTTATTATGTATAAATAATAAACCATTAGACAGGGTGAATATTTCTTTCGTTTATATACTTTATAGTAGATTGATTCGAAGTAGCAGTTGAAAAAAATAAATATTATAATTTCGTGCAAATTCTGAGAAAGGGATAAAATTTATTTAATACTTTTTATTAGTTCATTGTTGAGAATAATCTTAATGTTTTTACCTTGGAAGTTGGATTCATATTTATAATAATAACAGAAAAAAATTAGGTAGGACTAAAAAAGTGAAGTGTTATAGAAAATAGGAAACGATATTGATTTCGAATATAAAGCCCTATAAGCTCACAGAAATAATGTCGTGATCCGTTACATGATGGGTTTAGAAATTTGATATCTTATAACGAATATATTTTGTAATTTGAGAGTTTAAATACATTTTCCAACTATCATAAATATCATTATATGCCGCCAATATTTTATTTATGAAACTGTTTCCTATTAGTCCATTGAAATAAATATAATCTTTCACAATAAAATACAAGTGCAAAACAACACATTAAAAGCTCATTCCTATGCGATATGAAAGGTCACCCTTTATAAAAACGTTTCGTTGTAGAACAGGATTTATTTCAAACTCATCCGTCAGCGCCACGTGTGTCCGAGCACCTGCAATTAAAGCCTCTTAAAGAGATTTCCACCTTTGTTTCCCTCCAGCTCTCCCCTGAGTAGCTGGTAATGACACAAACTTTCATTTGCAGCGGTCGGCGTACCCAGCGGAACAAGTATTTCATAATCCATTTGTTTTAAAAGTGAAGAATATAATTCATAAAGTAAAGTTATTCATATAGTAATAAGTGAAGAATAATTGTGCTTTTGACACCGATTTTCCTCAACTCGATCCTTTCTTTTTTTAGGGTTTCGTACCCAAAGGGTAAAAACGGGACCCTATTACTGAGACTTCGATGTCTGTCCGTCTGTCTGGGCTGTAACTCAAGAACCGCTATAGCTAGAATTCTGAAATTTTCACAGATTATGTATATCTATTGCCGCTTTAACTATAAATACTGCAAAAAAAATAAAATTAAGCCAAAAAAAACCAGTTTTTTTTGCTCTATATCAATAATAGCAACAGGTAGGTACTTGAGTTTTTCGCAAAGTCCTTAGTTTTATGTGTATTTTAATATTTTATAATAACATTAAAATAAAATAAAAAATTAAGGGGGGCTCCCATAAAAAAAAAACACAGTTTTTAGCCTAATTTTGCTCTATTATAAGCATTGAGATACTTGGCGTCAACATATCGAGCGAAGTCTAGTTCCGATATCATCTTGAGGGTAAGGCCAAATTAGCCTCGAAGAAGCTTGGCGTTCTTAACAGAGCGAGACAGTACTTCAGCCCGGACCAACATGGAATATTGTTCTCATCTCTGGGCAGGGGCGCCAAAATACCAACGGCTCCCTCTGGATCCAACGAAGGGCCGCTCGAATTCTTGACTGCCTTAGTGTTTCAAACAGCTTGGACCCCCTGGAATTACGCCGAGATGTAGCTTCACTCTGCATCTTCTATCGGTTGTATCACGGGGAGTGCTCTGAGAAATTGTTCGGAATCATACCACCTGCAACTTTTCGCTATCGTCCCACGCGAAAAACATACCATCCTCATCACCTTGATGAGTGGCAGTCTTCCACAGTGCGTTTTTCGCGTAACTTTCTGCCGCGCACTGTAAAACTCTGGAATGAACTGTCACCAGCAGTATTTCCGGACCGATACGACCTGCAAACCTTCAAGAAAAGAGCCTATTCCCTCTTAAAAGGCCGGCAACGCACCTGCAGCTCTTTTGATGTTGCGAGTGTCCATGGGTGACGGTAGTTGCTTACCATCAGGTGACCCGTTCGCTCGTTTGACCCCTTATTTAATAAAAAAAAAAATGGTACGGAACCATTCGTGCGCGAGTCCGACTCGCACTTGGCCAATTTTTTCTACTTGCCATTTTATGTCTCTTCTTTACAAATATTTCTTAGTTTTCGTTTGAGTTGGATAGGCTTCGAATCTATTAAAGTCTTGTTGAGCATTTTACTTTAGATAGCTTTTGAAAATATTTTTAAACTTTCAGAACTTTCGCACTTCTTCCGTTTGCGGTCACTTAGTCAGCACCGACCCGTTATTTCGTAGCTTTTGGATGCCTTAATAATTTGGACTGCAATATTGATTTCACATAAATATTTAATATTAAGCTCTTTTATTACCTACGTTATTTATAATGAAAGGCGTCAAGTCGAATTTCGTAACGAACAATGTAAAAGTAATAATTGAACATTGTTACTGGAACGGATAAGTTTTACGGCGAAGTTATAAAACGAAAGTTACTAATTGTGAGCCACTGTAAATAATTAATCCGACGTTGAATTTCCACTGTCACGTGCTTCGATTGTATTATACAGGTATTTTTTTTATCTCTTTTTATTTAGGGATTTTAGCACACATAGTGGCTATGTCAATCCCATCTTGTTTATAAATCAACTTAACACTTTTATTATAAGAAGTTATCTTATAATAAAAGTGTTGTATCAAAACTAAGTGATAATAATACTTTACGATGTGTATGAGTCCCCCGTATAAAGTTCACCGGGAAAGTAGCAGCGCTGAAACAGTAATTTTAAAAATATCCATACCCTTACTAAAATTATAAATGCGAAAGTGTGTCTGTCTGTCGGTCCGTCTGTCTGTCTGTCTGTTACCTCTTCACGCCCAAACCGCTGAGCCGATTTTGTTGAAATTTGGTATGGATATACCTACTTGAAGTCCTAGGAAAGGGGACATAGGATACTTTTCGTCCCGGAAACTGTACCATTACCGTGCGATAAACGAGTTTTGACGAAACTTCATACGTATACGAACGGGCGTCATCTAGTAATAGGAGTTTAATAAGAAAAAATACCGCAAGCTTTAAACTAAATTCAGTTCCTCTGTAACTTTTGCAATATTAAAGCGAATTGATAAACCCAAGTATTGGGCGCACAATGCACATAATAAAGTAAATAGGACCCAATTTTATCCACGAACAAATGATTAGCTTGACTAATTGCCCGTCGACTTTCAAAATTATCCGGCAGATAAAATGAATACTTGTTTGCCGAAAGCCTTATAGACGCTGTCACGCCATTCCTGTATAATTACTAGCAAGGGGAAGTATCGACCGAAGTACGTCGTATAAATTGTGAACTCGTACGAGCCACTCAAAACCGCGATCACGACGGCTCACTCTGCGGCCTCAAACATAAACAACTCCCCAATAAAATCTCCACAAACGTCCGTGTTAAATTGCATTTTATGTGGGTCGCTATTAAACATTTTTGTATCATAAAATAGAAGGAGATTAAACTCGGGCTCACTTAGGGATGAGTAACGCTAAATGTTTACAAAAACTACGAAGATCGTTTCAGCAAATTGTGAATTTCGTTTGTTTATTTTAACTTTTATCAAATACCTATATGTAGGTAAGTGTAATAGATATTTGATAAATGTTAAAATAAATAGTAATCACAATACCAAAGAGTTTTCAGTAAAATGAGAGCCTTTTACAACCAAGTTAGTTCTCGTAATTTTAACGTAATGGTACTTTTCACATCATTCTGTCCGAACTTCTGAGAACATTGTTAAGACAAAACATAACAGGGAGGAAAGGTTTCAAACTTTGTCCTTTAATTTGATACCATGATTGCCGACCCTTATTTCGGCGAACTTTCAACAAAATACTACGTATTTACCTCGGGATAAATCCGTCAAAGAGGATTAGAAATCTCCTGTGTATCGCTTAATGTGAAAATAGCATTACAAAGGTAGTTTATTTTTTGCTTCCCCAAAAATACAAAGAAAGTTTTTGTCGTTACTGAAAACTACGAGACAGATAATATATCTCTGTCACGGAGGAGCCGGAATACACTATCATCTGCAAATATGTTTAATATTTCGGGAAGACAATAATATCATCTCACTCGATACGTCGACCCAGTTTACCCAATTAAAGATATACAGACTTATGCTTTTAGCTGTTTTTAGCCTTGCTCGAGGTTCAGCTTGCTAAGGTGTACTCGGGGAATCGAGACAGTAGCGGTCATTAACTACCTGTCAAAAAACTTGTCACTTTCTATATACAGTACTCCCAAATGCATGGAAATTTTCGCTAATTGTCGTAATCACGAAAACACCCGAATCTACGAAACGTAAGAGCCCCAAACAATGCATATTTTGCATTTTGCACCTTGTTAATAGGAAATAGAAGTAAATATCATATAGCCGGTAGTTGCCTGCTGTCGCCGGTCCGTCAATAAGTGCTATAACTCACCGGGAAGCCATCGCGGCGTTACCATGGCAACGTCGAACGAAAGCGCTGTTTTTCTTAAAGTTAAGTTTAAAACAGCGCTTGCAGCGACGTCTTCCGACGCTCGGGAAATACGATCGTTGCCGTAAAATTACGAAAATTTCTATGCGCATTATCACTTTGGGAGCACTGTACCGCGATGAAGTGTCAGATGTTCCTAGTCTAACCGCCGTATTCAGAGACATATTTTAATTATAATTAACCTCCAATTTAATGAAGAGTTTGACAGATAATGTATAAGGCTTATGTCAAAATTTTATAAATTAATTACATTTAAGTAATTAATGTTTCACTCTGAGTGCGGCAGTAAGGGCGATATCGTATTTTGCATACTCGATGTGAACTGAATAATATGAAGCATATCACTTCAAACTCATAAAAAGTTGGAGATTATCTATTATTTATATTCTAAGAGTTACCAAGAGGTTTTCCGATGAATCTGTAATAATCTGCGTCTTTATAAGAGGCCAATTTTATTCTTAAATATTCTAAATACAGTGCGAGCATTTTTCATTTAGTGCCTAGACTAAAAAGGTCAATGGCAGCTACCGCCATGTTTCACCGAGCACAGTATAACAGTTTCTTTATTTCGCATTTTACATTTATGTAATAGAAATGAACTAATTAAAAACTTTTTAAATTGTCGTTTCTTGTTTTTCGCGCTACAAGCAAAGGATATTAAGGGTCTGTTTCACCACTTCCTGATAAGAATATCCACAATTAACTTGACAGATCAAGTATGAAGAATCTATCAAAAAGGTTGTGAATAGCTTATTAGGCACTTTATCAGAAAGTGGTGAAACAGGCCCCCAGAATTCTATGCTTGCGAGTATTTTTACAAATTAATATTGAACTCTAGAAACGTCTTTTCCGACTAAATTTTTTTGGGCTGATGCTAAAACATCTTGATACAAGATTTTTAAAAATGTTACGTCTTTAATAAGCACGAAATAATTATAGAAATATTTTGTAATTTGCTCCTTTTACTTATATCAGATCAAGCTCATATTTCCAGCTGAATAGAATTCGTAGCAGCAGCTATTTTGAGGTAATTAATATTATTACGGATATTATGCTATCTGAATAGCATTTAATCAGATGTGATAAATAGATGAGCGAGGTATCTACGCAATACGTTATATATACATAGTACGTGCTATATGTGTAGTGCAGATTGCTTATGTACCATCGGAGAAATTCTTTCATGTAACCTATGTAATTTGGTTGGGTTACTGTTATTCGCAACTTGTTGACAGGGCTAGACAACTTGACCAAATTACATTATAATTTAAAAAAAAATCCTATCCTTAGTACAGGTTCCCTAGAACAATTTTTTTCCTATCAATCAAATCAAAATATTAAATCCTTTCTATCTCTGTCAGCTACCACTTTCGAGAATTTTCGCAGAGGAAATTGTAGTTCGTCTTATCAAAATGAAGTTACTCACGAAAAATTTGCTTGATAGAAATAAAAAAGAAATTGATCTAGGGAACCCGGACTATTGGTAAAGAGTCGAAAATGTAAATTACGTCCTACTTTATAAAGTAACTGAATGTTCAGCACAAACTTCAGAGATTCGCAGCTCAGCAAATATTTGGCGTGCGACTCTCATGTGGTAATCAAATATGAAATAAGCAAACACGTCTTCTAAAAAAGGAAGATGCTACATACAAAATGCTCTCCTTCAAAAGTATGAGTTGCCACTTGGCAGGTTCCCTATAATTTCACTTATTAAATGCTTTCAGAGGCCTGTAAGAATTATAGAGATTACTGAGTATTAAATACTCAGTAATCTTTATTCAATTTTTTTTTCTGTGAGTCATCAGTCAATTATTGACTGATGACTCACAGAAAAATAATTGAATGTATGCTAATGACTGACTTCTAAGATTTTTCGACAGAATTAGTTTATTTATTCCACGAAGATATTGTTCGGCAAATGTTTTAAAAAGTACTAGTGGATAGATCTAATTTCTGTCAAAAAACTCCTGGAACCGACTATAAGTACTTAACTCTGTTGCGAGTCAGTAAATAGAGCCTGTTAAACATATAATTTCGTTAAAACAATTAAACATAATTATTTATGTTCATTTCTTTTGTTCCTTGCTAGCTCAAGTAAATTGTGGCACGGTGAATAGAAATCTAAAGTCACCGCAGCATTTAAAATGTAAATAGTTCGCGGAACAAGTTCAATTGAATTCACGTGCGGATTATTGTGCCGGCCGGCTCGACCGCAGAAATACCACGTTCTCACAGAAAACCGGCGTGAAACAGCACTTGCGCTGTGTTTCGCCGAGTGAGTGAGTTTACCGGAGGCCCAATTCCCTACCCCATTCCCTTCCCTACCCTACCCTATTCCCTTCCCTTCCCTTCCCTACCCTACCCTATTCCCTTCCCTTCCCTTCCCTACCCTCTCCTATTACCCTATGCCCTCATATATATATATATATATATATATATATATATATATATATATATATATATATATATATATATATATATATATATATATATATATATATATATATATATATATATTTTGTATTTAGTGTACTTAGTGCAGAAAAAACTACCTACACTAAGTACACCTGAAGATGATTAATTTCGAAACCGGTCGTGTAATTTGTTAATAATTTCTTAATATAGTGGAAAAAGTGCACGCAAATATTGTTTTATTAGTGTTCAATATATATATATATATATATATATATATATATATTTATATATATATTATATATAATATGGTATCCTAAGGTGTCACGTTTCCGAGATATTTAGAAGTACAGAGTACACAAATGGCGATATTTACTTCCAAATATCTCGGAAATGTGACGCTTTAGGATACCATGTTAACGAGTATATAACATTTTTTGTTTATATAAGTGTCCTCTATCCAAATATACCACTTTTATCGTGCTCGGAAAAAATCGAAATGGCCGGCGGCTAGATATGCCAGGCTCCATACAAAAATGTTCGAACCCCATACGTTATATTTTTTTATAGTAATAAACAACTTGAAAGAAAAGTCTGCATAAATAATATTTTATTACACTCATATTTCAGTGCAATATCTGTGAAAGGTCAAGTTTTATTGCTTGCTTAGTGGCTTTTGGCACAGTCACTTTCAAGACATCACTACTTTGAGTCAACTAATAATTTCCAAGCACTTTTTCACACACTTTTACCAGAGCTTTTACCTCGATTCTGCTATAATAATCCAATATAATGCTCCGAATAATATTTTTTTTATGGATTTTTTTGGAGTTTGATCAGAAAGCGTTTTTACGTTGATTTGATATGGTATACAGGGTGTAACAAAAATAAGTGATAATACTTTAGGGGGTTTACATGTTCCATGTAGAGAGTTCACTGTGAAAGTAGCAGCGCTGAAAGACCAAATTTTTTTTTCACTTTTGTATGGGGAAACTCGTGACGCTCGGGCCCCTTGCCCATACAAAAGTGAAAAAATTTTTTCGTCTTTCAGCGCTGCTAATTTCACAGTGAACTCTCTACAAGGAACACGTACACACCCTAAAGTATTATCACTTATTTAATATTTTTGTTATAACACACTGTATATTGTAGTTTTATTATGCTGAGACAGTAATAAGGTAGGCTGATCACCTGATTGTCTGACAAGTAAGATGATCCATGCGTCGGATGGGCATGTAAAAAGTCGGTCCTGCGCCTGATCTCTCGCCAGTCGTGTCGGTCTTCCGTCCCACTGGGTTATGAGAGTAAAGGAATAGAGAGTGCTCTTGTGTACTGCGCACACACTTGGGCACTTTAAAATTACTCCTGCGTAGCTGGCCTGGTTCCAATTAAACCGGCCACCGTCACCGAAACCGGTGTGGGAGCTATTATTATATAAGGTATTTTTATTATAGTCGAAGCTGTATTCTGTCGAAATGTTGGATTTAAACATGATTAGAGTAGTACTAGAACATAAAGTTTAAGTATTTTTAAAGTTATACAATGTAATACAATGTAACTTAATGTACAATGTAACTTAATGTAAATAAATCTTAATGATTATTACGGTGGTTTGAATAAACTCAATATTTAATTTAATTGTTTGTAAGTCTCAAGACGTCTATTGACGTGGTGTAGATACAATATGGAAGTTAAAGGATTAAATGTTTCAAAACATGTCGTTGATAGAAATTAATTTGCGAGTTTAATAACGCATCGGGTACTTGGCCGGGGGAGAGAGGGAGGTATGTATGACGACCTCTGTGGCTCAGTGATGAGCGCGTTGGTAGCTCAAGCCGGAGGTCGCGGGTTTGAATCCCGCCGACGGAACAAAAAGTTTCCAATGTTCCCGGGTCTGGATGTGTATTAAATATGTGTATGATATAATAAAAAATCTTAAATATATGTATAGTATAAAAGTATTAAATATATTTCCGTTGTCTGGTACCTGTAACACAAGTCCTTTAGGTACTTAGCACGGGGCCAGACTGACGTGGTGTGAAGCGTCCATAGATATTATATTATTATTATATTATATATTATGTTCCTTGGTCTACCGCTACACCGCCTGACATGTATGGGTTCTTACATTTTAATTTAGTGTTTATGGTTTACTATTTTTACGGCTGCCTAAAGCAAATTGTTGCATTAAAGGGGGGTGAGCCAAAATCTTTTCGTTTTCGCTTCGTTATAGAATCGCCGATCAAAATGTATGGAATTGACATAAGACGAGTCGAACGTCAACGTCATATTAAAGAACCCTTATGTCAATTCCATACATTTTCATCGGCGATTCTATAACGAAGCGAAAACGAAAAGATTTTGGCTCACCCCCCAGGAATGTCGGTTGAAGTGATGACGAAACAGTTGTAGGCATATATACTTTTTAGGTAGAAGGGCCATAAGAATTCTCCCGCAGTCTTTCCAATTTTTTATTAGTAGTATAGTTTCGAATTCATTGTAAATGTACAATTAAGAGTACATTCAAATTCATAACTGCATATAAAATGCGAAGTAAAAATTCGTAGCGAGTATTAAACTTTTAACCTCAACCCGACAAAAAGAAACCTTATTAAAAGGCTAATAGGATTAAAACCGATTGTCACACAACGTAATAAAACCGCCGGTGAAACGGTTAAGGCTCCGACTGCATTAGGGGTAATCCTACGCGCCCGCCTGCATAAAATGCCCGGCTCGACTAATATGCACTTTGATAAAATGGCTTAGTGAGCGCAGATAGTTGGAAAAAGCTGTTAAAAGTTATTTCTAATTACATTTTCCACTATTTCTTGTACATTTCTAAGGTGTTCATCATTTCAAGTTTCATCATCATCATTATCATATCAGCCTATAGTCGTCCACTGCTGGAAATAGGCCCTGCCTATGTCCAGCAGTGGACGACTATAGGCTGATATTGCTTGCTGAGCTTTTTAGTGTACCTAGCTTTTTTCAAATGCGCCAAAACCGTTTTGTGGTCAATTCCCAGTTCTTCAGCTACATCGTAACTACTAATATGGCGATCTTGCTCCACGTTTTCAAAAATGGCATCAGTTTTGGGCGACCAGAGCGAGGTGCATCTTGGGGTATGAAGATTTTGGCCGACCTACTTTCGCTAAATGTGTTTTTTCGCGTTGCAATATCTTAAATTGGTAAAACTTTAGCAGCTCAAATCTTCGAAATGTGACACCTTACGCGGTTTTGTCCAAGATTATTTTTTGTTTGTATTGATGTTAGCTATCCATTTTTGAAAAAAATATTCGTGAACACGAAAAAACACATTTAGCGGACAGTAGGTCGGCCAGGCTCCATACAAAAATCTTCATACCCCTTTCCGGATTGAAAACGCTTAAACCAAATTTGCGCTACTCTCACAGATACTGCATTAGGTCCATAAATATCACAAACTTTTTCGCGGCTTGTGTTGCATTTTACCTGTTTTGTCATAAAATTTTAAAATGTATCGAATTTATTCATTAGAATCACTCATATTAACAATAAGGGCCAACCCTCACTTACCACAACCACACGACAACCACACGACGTGGTCGGGCGTATATTTCGTATTGTAAATGAACTGGACCATTCACACGTACCATAACCGCTCAAACTTATATTGAAAAGTTTTCGTGATAATAATAATTATTGTAACCGGCATCCTCAGGATGTGGACTCTACGAACAACGTCCGTTAAGTCTTGCTACGGTGTTGTGGCGAAACGCGCGTCGAGGTTTTCAACCTGCATGGTGGTGAGGGGCCTTGCACGGATTTGCCAACATTATTGCTTGTGTGGTGGTGGTGTTTGCAAGTTCTTGCATGCGAGTGTACGCATAGGCAGTGTGGGAGGAGGGAGGTGCTGTACGCATGCCTATGCGTACACTCACTTATTTACTTAAAGGTGGAAGTTGTTTTCGCGGAATATTGCTAAAAATAATAACAAACTAAATTTAGACCGTTATTATTTCATTTCCCGCTCGCCATTGTAAATAGCATAGACTTCGACAGTATATATTAAGTCTATGGTAAATAGATAGGAGTAGAATGAGGTAATATTTTTTTCGTGGGTATTTAACTTTTTTTTTCAAATGACCTCACTTTGTAATAGCCAGAATCGGCAGTTAAAAAAAACATAAATTAATAAAGCCGAAAAAAAATTTAAGAGTGGGTTGCACCAGAGGCGTGGTTATATTTACAGTTATGGCTAACTTAACTTTTATCTTAACTTTGACCACAGAATTTGACAGATGTCTGAATTTGAGTTTTTTTCTTTTGTTAAGGCTACAGTTAATGGAGTTGAGAGTATAAAAATGAATGACTTATGACAAAACTGTGCGCCATAGTTACGATTATTATTCATTACGGTTACAATAATTATTATTATCACGAAAACTTTTCAATATAAGTTTGAGCGGTTTTGGTTATCGTTAAATAAGGCGTCCATTATTGACTTTAACCAAAGATTTTGCGTTGTAGTTATATTTTAAGTTACAGTTATGGACCATAACTGTAACTTAAAATATAACTACAACGCAAAATCTTTGGTTAAAGTCAATAATGGACGCCTTATTTAACGATAACCAAAACCGCTCAAACTTATATTGAAAACTTATGGTGCAACCCACCCTAAGGGTTATTTTAGTGAGTATATTGTCTCCGTCATCACACTCTTAGGTAGGCGATTCACGCAGGAGCAATTCAAAAGAAGAAGTATTCCTTGTTCTATAGTCTATCGACATGTCAATTATAGCATACTTATTAGAAAATGTGGGTATTTGATAAAAAAATATTTGTTTTTGTGTCAAATTGAATTTGGAAAGTGTCATCATAGTGTTTTTATTTTTACAAATACGTGATAATTCGGCTATTATGGATATATGTTGTCGATTCAAAACCCTTATTTTATTTAGATCTACTTGTTATTATGCCAAAAATACCGAATATTCGTAACAAACAGGTAAGAACATTTTGTATGGGGAAAATTAAATTGTCGTTATTGGCATATAACTTGCAACTTTTTCATTATTTCTCATCTTTAAACCCTTCCCTGGACTTCTACGAGCATTTTAAGTCTAAAATCCGCCTAATCCGTTCAGCCGTTTTTGAGTTTTAGCGCGACTAACACATTTGAAAATCCATTTTTATATATATAGATTATATGAGTATGATAACATCATAATAATTATATTGGCATCTTATTCGTTCATATCAAGAATTTATTATGATTTATGATCAATCGTAATGAGCAAATATTATTTCGAGTTTTTCATAGAAAACTTTTTGGAGAGCCTCACAACTTCTTCGGTATTGAAAAGTATTATTAGAATTGGCTTTTACAAAGTTCCTAATAATTTAATGATCTTGTTGTTAGAATTACTAAGAATAATATTGATACTCAAAAAATACAAATTTCTTTCCGAGTAAATCCTTATCCTATTCGTTTTAAAATAAAAATAAATAAAAATTGTTTTATTTCCGAATAGATTTGTAACAAATACTTTCAGAACGTTGATGCTAATGGTGCCTACCACCGGTTCGGGAACTATCCCGGCGAGAAGAACCGGCGTAAGAAACTCGCACGGGGTCCCACTTTTTACCAAAAAAGTGAGAAAAAAATTATTCTTTTTTAAAATAAAATTTACAATTCTAACTTAAAATTATACAATGTCAACATCCATACATAATTGTAAGTCATAATATAATAATTTAGAAGTAGCCTTGCAAGGAGCCATCCTACTCCCAAGATGTGCCATCGTTTATGAAATCATTGACCTTGTAATAGGCTTTGGCACACAAACGTTCTTTGACTACTTTTTTAAATTTATTAAACGAAAAATTTTGAACGTTTTCTGGGATTTTATTGTACAGGCGTATACATTGACCTTTAAATGATTTACTAACTTTACTAAGTCTGATCATCGGCAAATCCAGCTTGTGCTTATTTCTGGTGTTCCTACAATGAATGTCACTTTTAGCTTTAAATTTACTTATATTTTTTCTAACATATATTACATTATCCAAAATGTATTGAGAAGCAACAGTTAGAATACCAATTTCTTTAAATTTATCTCTCAGAGATTCAAAAGAAGACATTTTATAAATAGAGCGTATGGCTCGCTTCTGCAGCACAAATATTGTATTAATGTCGGCAGCGTTTCCCCATAAAAGGATTCCATATGCCATTCTACTATGAAAATAACTAAAATATACTAATCGTGCCGTGTCTTCATCAGAAATTTCTCTGATTTTTCTGACTGCATATGCCGCAGAACTGAGCCTACCTGCAAGATTAACAATATGAGGACCCCACTGTAATTTACTATCAAGTGTTATACCTAAGAATACAGTGGTGTCTACCAAATTCATCTTCTCATCATTCAATAGTACATTGGTTTGGACTTGCCTAACATTGGGCAAAGTGAACTTTACACATTTAGTTTTACTGGAATTTAAAAGTAAGTTATTAGCATTAAACCAATGTACTATTTTTGAGAGAGCACTGTTTACCTCGTCGTAATTTGACTGTTGTCGCTTCACTTTAAAAATAAGTGAAGTGTCATCAGCAAAAAGTACTATCTCATTATCATTTTCCTTAACAAGTTACAATTTTACTATCGCAACTTCTGTCCTAAATCAAAATTAAGCCACAGAATGGTAACTATTTATGTGTTCAGCCTATGGGTACCGGGGTACTTAGCCAACTTTCATAACTTAAAGCGAAGTAAAACAATAAGACAAAAAGCAATATTTAATGTGGAGTTTGAAATAAGAAGTTACCGACAAGTATTCGAAAGTTCATAGTGTACGTAAGTATTTTTAAAGTATTTTAACTTCGATTTCAAAATAGAATGCTGCAAGTTATCTGTACTCAAAATTATGTTATATATACGTAACAAACGGCTAAAAGAAATACCCCAAAGATAAAATGCGAAAGTATGAAAAAAGATTGCTAATCATATTAATTCGCCTCTACTATCAGACCAATCTTGAGAGCTTATTATGACATGATTTATCGCTAAAATAGCTGATTATTATGATTAAAGGCTCTATTCAGAAATATTAAATGTCAACTTTTATGACGTGAATAATGGATGAGCGCTTTCTGCATACTTTTGATAAGTAATTGAAACCGTAAATAGGTGGGGCGTTTCCAAAGATTGATTTGGTTATTTAAAATAATGATGCCTGTAACAAATATACAAATCGATTAACTCATATTTATATTAATTTTGTGAATTTACCCATCTAAGACGTACAGCTTTTTCTATTAAAATTTCCTTAATTTACTTTGGCATTCAGGAAATATTATGTTTTCTATTGTTAAACAACAAATGAATATCAACAATAGGTTTTACGGCATTCATGAAAAATTATTGTCTTCCGAATAAAAGGGTAGCGCTAGACGTCTTTAAAAACCTTTTTTTTAAGCATTAGGGACGACTCAATAAACGCTGAAAGGGTGTGAGGGACGGCGGGAAAATGTTAATTGTGACAGTGACGCAGATGACAGAAATGACAACGAGTTACGAGGCGTCTTGGCATGTCATGGCGTGACACGGCGCCGAAACCCCGTCACGATGTCTGTTCAAAACAACAACACTTTATTAGTTTCATAACACAATAATTGTATTCTCAGATATTGTGAATCTATTTTGACACGAGTAGTATTTGAGTTTTGATTTATGATTCATATTGTTAGCGTGGGAATCTTCTAATGATAAGCGGACTGTATTTGACGTGTATATTTTGATATTTCTATATAAGTTAAGTCTATGTAAGTATAAGCAATTGGTAACGACTAGCTGTCGAGTCGGCCCGATGAAGAGTGGTAGCTGCGCCCGCGCAGCGTGAGGTGAAAGGGGTCCGCGAGCCGCGCCCCGCGCGCCCCGCCAGGGCCCGCTAAGGCCGCGAACACAGTCGCGCTGTTGTTTGCGCTAAGGGCGCGAACACATATGATGAAAAAAAGGCTTTGCTTGGTTCAATACTGCGTAGGGTTCTTCTTTGTCTTCTTTAGCCTTGCTAGGTTACATTTACGAAATAATATACCTATTACTTATTATGTATAAATAATAAACCATTAGACAGGGTGAATATTTCTTTCGTTTATATACTTTATAGTAGATTGATTCGAAGTAGCAGTTGAAAAAAATAAATATTATAATTTCGTGCAAATTCTGAGAAAGGGATAAAATTTATTTAATACTTTTTATTAGTTCATTGTTGAGAATAATCTTAATGTTTTTACCTTGGAAGTTGGATTCATATTTATAATAATAACAGAAAAAAATTAGGTAGGACTAAAAAAGTGAAGTGTTATAGAAAATAGGAAACGATATTGATTTCGAATATAAAGCCCTATAAGCTCACAGAAATAATGTCGTGATCCGTTACATGATGGGTTTAGAAATTTGATATCTTATAACGAATATATTTTGTAATTTGAGAGTTTAAATACATTTTCCAACTATCATAAATATCATTATATGCCGCCAATATTTTATTTATGAAACTGTTTCCTATTAGTCCATTGAAATAAATATAATCTTTCACAATAAAATACAAGTGCAAAACAACACATTAAAAGCTCATTCCTATGCGATATGAAAGGTCACCCTTTATAAAAACGTTTCGTTGTAGAACAGGATTTATTTCAAACTCATCCGTCAGCGCCACGTGTGTCCGAGCACCTGCAATTAAAGCCTCTTAAAGAGATTTCCACCTTTGTTTCCCTCCAGCTCTCCCCTGAGTAGCTGGTAATGACACAAACTTTCATTTGCAGCGGTCGGCGTACCCAGCGGAACAAGTATTTCATAATCCATTTGTTTTAAAAGTGAAGAATATAATTCATAAAGTAAAGTTATTCATATAGTAATAAGTGAAGAATAATTGTGCTTTTGACACCGATTTTCCTCAACTCGATCCTTTCTTTTTTTAGGGTTTCGTACCCAAAGGGTAAAAACGGGACCCTATTACTGAGACTTCGATGTCTGTCCGTCTGTCTGGGCTGTAACTCAAGAACCGCTATAGCTAGAATTCTGAAATTTTCACAGATTATGTATATCTATTGCCGCTTTAACTATAAATACTGCAAAAAAAATAAAATTAAGCCAAAAAAAACCAGTTTTTTTTGCTCTATATCAATAATAGCAACAGGTAGGTACTTGAGTTTTTCGCAAAGTCCTTAGTTTTATGTGTATTTTAATATTTTATAATAACATTAAAATAAAATAAAAAATTAAGGGGGGCTCCCATAAAAAAAAAACACAGTTTTTAGCCTAATTTTGCTCTATTATAAGCATTGAGATACTTGGCGTCAACATATCGAGCGAAGTCTAGTTCCGATATCATCTTGAGGGTAAGGCCAAATTAGCCTCGAAGAAGCTTGGCGTTCTTAACAGAGCGAGACAGTACTTCAGCCCGGACCAACATGGAATATTGTTCTCATCTCTGGGCAGGGGCGCCAAAATACCAACGGCTCCCTCTGGATCCAACGAAGGGCCGCTCGAATTCTTGACTGCCTTAGTGTTTCAAACAGCTTGGACCCCCTGGAATTACGCCGAGATGTAGCTTCACTCTGCATCTTCTATCGGTTGTATCACGGGGAGTGCTCTGAGAAATTGTTCGGAATCATACCACCTGCAACTTTTCGCTATCGTCCCACGCGAAAAACATACCATCCTCATCACCTTGATGAGTGGCAGTCTTCCACAGTGCGTTTTTCGCGTAACTTTCTGCCGCGCACTGTAAAACTCTGGAATGAACTGTCACCAGCAGTATTTCCGGACCGATACGACCTGCAAACCTTCAAGAAAAGAGCCTATTCCCTCTTAAAAGGCCGGCAACGCACCTGCAGCTCTTTTGATGTTGCGAGTGTCCATGGGTGACGGTAGTTGCTTACCATCAGGTGACCCGTTCGCTCGTTTGACCCCTTATTTAATAAAAAAAAAAATGGTACGGAACCATTCGTGCGCGAGTCCGACTCGCACTTGGCCAATTTTTTCTACTTGCCATTTTATGTCTCTTCTTTACAAATATTTCTTAGTTTTCGTTTGAGTTGGATAGGCTTCGAATCTATTAAAGTCTTGTTGAGCATTTTACTTTAGATAGCTTTTGAAAATATTTTTAAACTTTCAGAACTTTCGCACTTCTTCCGTTTGCGGTCACTTAGTCAGCACCGACCCGTTATTTCGTAGCTTTTGGATGCCTTAATAATTTGGACTGCAATATTGATTTCACATAAATATTTAATATTAAGCTCTTTTATTACCTACGTTATTTATAATGAAAGGCGTCAAGTCGAATTTCGTAACGAACAATGTAAAAGTAATAATTGAACATTGTTACTGGAACGGATAAGTTTTACGGCGAAGTTATAAAACGAAAGTTACTAATTGTGAGCCACTGTAAATAATTAATCCGACGTTGAATTTCCACTGTCACGTGCTTCGATTGTATTATACAGGTATTTTTTTTATCTCTTTTTATTTAGGGATTTTAGCACACATAGTGGCTATGTCAATCCCATCTTGTTTATAAATCAACTTAACACTTTTATTATAAGAAGTTATCTTATAATAAAAGTGTTGTATCAAAACTAAGTGATAATAATACTTTACGATGTGTATGAGTCCCCCGTATAAAGTTCACCGGGAAAGTAGCAGCGCTGAAACAGTAATTTTAAAAATATCCATACCCTTACTAAAATTATAAATGCGAAAGTGTGTCTGTCTGTCGGTCCGTCTGTCTGTCTGTCTGTTACATCTTCACGCCCAAACCGCTGAGCCGATTTTGTTGAAATTTGGTATGGATATACCTACTTGAAGTCCTAGGAAAGGGGACATAGGATACTTTTCGTCCCGGAAACTGTACCATTACCGTGCGATAAACGAGTTTTGACGAAACTTCATACGTATACGAACGGGCGTCATCTAGTAATAGGAGTTTAATAAGAAAAAATACCGCAAGCTAAATTCAGTTCCTCTGTAACTTTTGCAATATTAAAGCGAATTGATAAACCCAAGTATTGGGCGCACAATGCACATAATAAAGTAAATAGGACCCAATTTTATCCACGAACAAATGATTAGCTTGACTAATTGCCCGTCGACTTTCAAAATTATCCGGCAGATAAAATGAATACTTGTTTGCCGAAAGCCTTATAGACGCTGTCACGCCATTCCTGTATAATTACTAGCAAGGGGAAGTATCGACCGAAGTACGTCGTATAAATTGTGAACTCGTACGAGCCACTCAAAACCGCGATCACGACGGCTCACTCTGCGGCCTCAAACATAAACAACTCCCCGATAAAATCTCCACAAACGTCCGTGTTAAATTGCATTTTATGTGGGTCGCTATTAAACATTTTTGTATCATAAAATAGAAGGAGATTAAACTCGGGCTCACTTAGGGATGAGTAACGCTAAATGTTTACAAAAACTACGAAGATCGTTTCAGCAAATTGTGAATTTCGTTTGTTTATTTTAACTTTTATCAAATACCTATATGTAGGTAAGTGTAATAGATATTTGATAAATGTTAAAATAAATAGTAATCACAATACCAAAGAGTTTTCAGTAAAATGAGAGCCTTTTACAACCAAGTTAGTTCTCGTAATTTTAACGTAATGGTACTTTTCACATCATTCTGTCCGAACTTCTGAGAACATTGTTAAGACAAAACATAACAGGGAGGAAAGGTTTCAAACTTTGTCCTTTAATTTGATACCATGATTGCCGACCCTTATTTCGGCGAACTTTCAACAAAATACTACGTATTTACCTCGGGATAAATCCGTCAAAGAGGATTAGAAATCTCCTGTGTATCGCTTAATGTGAAAGTAGCATTACAAAGGTAGTTTATTTTTTGCTTCTCCAAAAATACAAAGAAACTTTTTATCGTTACTGAAAACTACGGAACAGATAATACATCTCTGTCACGGAGGAGCCGGAATACACTATCATCTGCAAATACGTTTAATATTTCGGGAAAACAATATCTCGCTCGATACCTCGACCCAGTTTACCCAATTAAAGATATACAGACTTATGCTTTTAGCCTTGCTCGAGCTTCAGCTTGCTAAAGTATACTCGGGGAATCGAGACAGTAGCGGTCATTAACTACCTGTCAAAAAACTTGTCACTTCTATGTTATACAGTACTCCCAAACGCATGGAAAATTTCGCTAATTGTCGTAATCACGAAAACACCCGAATCTATGAAACGTATGAGCCCCAAACAATGCATATTTTGCATTTTGCACCATGTTCAAAGGAAATAGAAGTAAATATCATATAGCCGGTGGCTGTCCGCTCTCGCCGGACCGTCAATAATGCTATAACTCACCGGGAAGCCATCGTGGCGTTACCATGGTAATATTCAAGCAACGTCAGGCGCCTCTACGTCACTACCAAGCGCTGTTTTTCTTAAAGTTAAGTCTAAAACAGCGCTCGCAGCGACGTCTTCCGACGCTCGGGAAATACGATCGTTGCCGAAAAATTACGAAAATTTCTATGCGCATTATCACTTTGGGAGCACTGTAAAACCGCGATTGACAATGAAGTGTCAGTTTAACCGCCGTACTCAGAGTCATTTAATTATGATGATTAACCTCCAATTTAATGAAGAGTTTGAAAAGACAGATAATGTATAAGGCTTATGTCAAAATTTTAATAGCTTATTTTTTTTATTTTATTTTATTAAGATAACTACAACCTTAGAACTAACTATTTAAATATACAATGTATAGTTAACTAGAAGGTCAATTAAAGTTACCTACTTAAATACAGCTTAAATACTAAACTAAAGCTTAAACCGACTTAATTAGAGTATCTAAGTATAAGCACACATCATTTTAAAACATCTAATTACTATTACATAAATTTAACTAATACAATGTACTTAAACAAAGAAATAATATAAGAGAGGGTAGAGAAGAAAAAAAAAAAAGAACTTAGATTGCCTCACTACCATTTCATGGAATGTTGCGTTGAGGTAAGATACGGTTTAGTCACACTACAATACATACTTATTATGTTATAGATAATAATATAGAAACTATTACAACCAAAAATAACTTTGATTCCATTTACACTAATTAACATTACTTATATAACTTTCTAGCAGCAATAGGTATATCACATGCAAAGTCATAAAATAATACTCAAAATAAATTAAGATGAAATTAATGACCGCTCTCACCAGATAAAATGTTTTTTATTTTGTTCATAAAAGATTTTTTATTTCCAACAAAAATGTCAACTTCAGAAAAGTATTTATTGTAACTTTTTGCAACTCTTGTAAGTACAGCATTTTGGCCATAAGATGTACGATGCGAAGGCACACTAAGCATAGGGGTGTTTCTCGTGCGATAAATTGGTGTGTTAAATGTTATTTGTGCAAGCAATTCTGGGCAGTTTATACGCCCTCGCAGTATATCAAAGAGTAGGCTCATATTCATTAGAGAACGTCTATCCTCAAGAGATAGTAGGTCATAAGTCCGGCAGTTGTCTGTGTAGTTGGTAACTTTATTTTTAATTCTGAAATTTATATATTTTACAAATTTCTTTTGGATTCTTTCAATTTTGCTGATGTGGACAGCATAATAGGGTTGCCACACTTGACAAGCATACTCTAATATACTCCTGACATATGCGTAATAAAGTACTTTTAAACTAAGAATATGATTGAATGGTTTGCAAGTTCTTATAATAAAACCTAAGTTTTTGTAGGATTTACTTACTATCGAGTCAATGTGTTCAACCATATTCATTTTAGAATCAAATAAAACACCTAGGTCCTTTACTATGTTAACTCGTTTTATAGGAACACCATTAAACATGTAATTGTAAATTATAGGTAATTTCTTACGACTAAAAGATATGCATTGGCATTTACTTACGTTCACGGAGATTTTATTTTGTTGATAGTAATTGTATATTCTGTTTAAATCGTCTTGTAGTTTCTCACTTTTTTAAGTAATTAATGTTTCACTCTGAGTGCGGCAGCAAGGGCGATATCGTATTTTGTATACTCGATGTGAACTGAATAATATGAAGCATATCATTTCAAACTCATAAAAAGTTGGAGTTACCAAGAAGTTTTCCGATGAATCTGTAGTAATCTGTGTCTTTATAAGAAGTCAATTTTATTCTTAAATATTCTAAATAGAGTGCGAGCATTTTTCATTTAGCGCCTAGACTAAAAAGGTCAATGACAGCTATCGCCATGTTTCACCGAGCACAGTATAACAGTTTCTTTATATCGCATTTTACATTGTGTAATAGAAATGAACTAATTAAAAACTTTTTAAATTGTCGTTTCTTGTTTTTCGCGCTACAAGCAAATGATATAGAATTTTATGCTTGTGAGTATTTCTACAAATGTTAAATGCTAGAAACGTCTTTTCCGTCTTTTGGGCTGACGCTAAAATATCTTGATGCAAGATTTTTAAATGTTACGTCTTTAATAAACACGAAATAATTAATACGAAAAGTCTATTAAATCTTATTATATATTTTGTAATTTGCTCCTTTTGCTTGATCCGATATAAGTATCGGATCAAGCTCATATGTTCAGCTGAATAGAATTCGTAGCAGGAGCTATTTTGAGGTAATTAATATTATTACGGATATTATGCTATCTGAATAGCATCTAATCAGATGTGATAAACAGATGAGCGAGGTATCTACGCAATATATTATACGTGCTATATGTGTAGTGCAGATTGCTTATGTACCATCGGACAAATTCTTTCATGTAACGCAGATTAACCTATGCAATTTGGTTGGGTTACTGTTGTTGACAGGGCTAGAAAACTTGACCAAATTACGGTCTCCATCTGTCTATGAATCAATCCTATCCTTAGTACAGGTTCCCTAGAACAATTTTTTTCCCATGAATCAAATCAAAAGATTAAATCCTTTCTATCTCTGTTAGCTACCACTTTCGAGAATTTTCGCAAAAGAAATTGTTGTTCGTCTTATCAAAATAAAGCTACTCACGAAAAATTTGCTTGATAGTAATAAAAAAGAAATTGATCTAGGGAACCCGGACTATTGGTAAAGAGTCGAAAATGTAAATTACGTCCTACTTTATAAAGTAACTGAACGTTCAGCACAAACTTCAGAGATTCGCAGCTCAGCAAATATTTGGCGTGCGACTCTCATGTGGTAATCAAATATGAAATAAGCAAACACGTCTTCTAAAAAAGGAAGATGCTACATACAAAATGCTCACCTTCAAAAGTATGAGTTGCCACTTGGCAGGTTCCCTATAATTTCACTTATTAAATGCTTTCAGAGGCCTGTAAGAATTATAGAGATTACTGAGTATTAAATACTCAATAATCTTTATTCAATTTTTTTTTCTGTGAGTCATCAGTCAATTATTGACTGATGACTAACAGAAAAATAATTGAATGTATGCTAATGACTGACTTCTAAGATTTTTCGACAGAATTAGTTTATTTATTCCACGAAGATATTGTTCGGCAAATGTTTTAAAAAGTGCTAGTGGATAGATCTAATTTCTGTCAAAAAACTCCTGGAACCGACTATAAGTACTTAACTCTGTTTCGAGTCAGTAAATACAGCCTGTTAAACATATAATTTCGTTAAAACAATTAAACATAATTATTTATGTTCATTTCTTTTGTTCTTTGCTAGCTCAAGTAAATTGTGGCACGGTGAATAGAAATCTAGAGTCACCGCAGCATTTAAAATGTAAATAGTTCGCGGAACAAGTTCAATTGAATTCACGTGCGGATTATTGTGTCTGGCAATAAAGGCTCTATTGTATGCCACAGCCATGCCACCGTCACCGGTGATTAAGCCTCGGGAAATCGCATAGAATCGGTTAGAAAAATGTCGGATCGCATTTTAGGGTTGTGTTTTTGTAATTCAATTACATAAGCGCTACATCCATGTTGTACATTTGATATTGCGATAATAACGTTTAGATTTTAGATTTTTATAAACCCGCTGACAGAGCGAACAAAAATGACCAAGATTGCTGCAAACCATGTCGGCCAATTTGTTTTTCATATAGTTACAGCTACGTAATCGTTACGTTATCGAATGTCAAATATGGGAGCCCGGAGCTGTGAAAACTATCGTATAATAGGGAACTTACATAAAGGGCGGAACAGAGGGCACTACTAACACATGCAGTAAATAATCCAACCGGATTATTTACTGCATGTGCTATAGATAGAGCATACTGTACATAACTGTAGATAGAGCATGCTGAAATAAAATAGCTATATTTTAAACACAATTAAAGGTGCTGAAGTTATAGCATCAATAATTATAATTCTGGCAGCTGACATCTTTTACTTCAGTTACCTTCTCTCCAGTAATACCTTAAAAGAAGCTTGTAAGAGTTTCCTTACAGAGTCACACAGAAGCTTTAAAATACACTTTGTAATTAAATTTGTTTTAATGTGTAAGACATTATCAGTATTTTTCCTATTTATTGGAAAAGTTTTAAAATAAAAAGTAATTATCATTTCGTGAAATATTGATAAAATATATTTTAATAAGCTTATCATATTTAAAGGTAGGGAAATATTTTGATGCTTGGAGCATAATTAATTGACTTTGAACCTTAATACTGGTACTAGTCCGGGTTCCGCAAAACAATTATTTTTTAAATTACTATGAAGCTAATTTTTTGTGAGTAGCTTCATTTTGATAATACGAACATCAATTTTATTTGCGAAAAACCTTGAAAGTGGTAGCTAACAGAGATAGAAAGGATAATGCTTTGATTTGATGTTTACGAGACGTTAAACTTACGCCTGATGATGATTTGTTTCGAAACCGGTCGTGTAATTTGTTAAAAGTTGTAATAATATCTTAATATAGTGGAAAAAGTGCACGAAAAGTTGTGTTTTATTAGTGTTCAATATGAATTTCCACCAAGAACCGACAGTACAATCAATAACATACAATAACTAATAGTTTAATACTTTCAGCTAGTACCCACATTCATTATTGTGCTACTTATAGTATAGAGAACTTATTTTCACTATCTGTAAAAATAACTTGATTTATAAGCGCATTATATTTTTAAGTTGTGAAACTCAATAACAGCCGCCTTACAGACGGAACGTCACAAAGGTTATTTTTAATCTGTCCTCATTACGACGTTTATAAATCATCGAACCTTCCGCTAAAGGAAGTGAAATAAAAAAGCGCTTAAACTGGTCTTAAAATTTGTGAAATATGTTGAAAGTTTTATGTCCCGCAGGAGGCTTTAATGGGAGGTGGTGCCCAATTTACTTAATACACCTCCGATGTCGTAAACGTTGTGTTCGCTGTAACAAGCAATACTTCACCGGCACATTTGTATATCAGACGGCTATAAGGTAAACTAATGTAGTAAAGACTTACGCCGCACTCATAGACATAAAGTTATTACTTATGTAGTTATTTAAGAGTGACAGAAACATTTGAACCAGATAACAGAACCTTTATGAATATGAATGTTATGATAAATATGAATTACTAGATGACCCGGTGAACTTCGTATCACTTCTCTGCTTTATGAACCTTCCCTGGACTTCTACAAACAACTATTTCGAGACTAAAATCAGCCAAATCTGTTCAGCTATTCTCATTTATCAATATATAATTTTAGATTATATATTGATAAATGGAATAAAATTAAATATTGATAAATTAAATTCATGAATGCATGAATTTAAGAAGTTTCCTGCATGAGGTATGCAGGAAACTTCTATAGGTCCCATGATCAAATTGCTACCTTGGTAATCGTAGCACCTGCAGCGTGGTCAGAAAAGGGACGTCTAAAAAATTTAGATAGCTTATGTCGAGGGGTATCCGAATCACCTCAAAGTAGGTAGGTAGGTAGGTAGGTAGGCGGTCGGCGCGGCGGCGTGCGCCACCAAAGAAACACCACTCCGCTAACCTTCGCGCGCGCGGTGTCCATACGTTGGGTACCTAATTAAGCTACATTTACTCAGTGATCAATTGATTTTTTTTCCATCTAATATACGTATAGCCAAATATCACGTCCTCAAGTATTGAATATGTCTAACCAGTCACGCAGCACTTGTACATAATATTATTGTATTATATAATACGAGCTTTTGCCCGCGGCTTCGCTCGCGTTAAGTAGTATTTTTTTTTTTATGAAATAAGGGGGCAAACGAGCAAACGGGTCACCTGATGGAAAGCAACTTCCGTCGCCCATGGACACTCGCAGCATCAGAAGAGCTGCATGTGCGTTGCCGGCCTTTTAAGAGGGAATAGGGTAATAGGGGAGGGTAGGGAAGGGAAGGGAATAGGGGAGGGTAGGAAAGGGAATAGGGTAGGGGATTGGGCCTCCGGTAAACTCACTCACTCGGTGAAACACAGCGCAAGCGCTGTTTCACGCCGGTTTTCTGTGAGAACGTGGTATTTATCCGGTCGAACTGGCCCATTCGTGCCAAAGCATGGCTCTCCCACGTATAAAAAATATATACAAATTTTCATCCCCTATTTGAACCTTGGTGTTAGAATTTATCAAAATCCTTTCTTAGCGGATGCCTACGTCATAACATCTACCTGCATGCCAAATTTCAGCCCGATCCGTCCAGTGGTTTGGGCTCTCCGTTGATAGATCACTATGTCAATCAGTCAGTCAGTCACCTTTGAGTTTTATATATATAGATTATGCTCTGTCTATTTTAATTATTTTGCAAGAGGGTAATATATTCTATTTCTATTAATTTAATGTTCCATAAAAGCTGGTCATTATATTATGCTCTTGAGTACAATGGATAGTTTAGACACAATGTAGTAAGAAATAGGGGTGAGTAGAATTCAATAAACCAACATTGTTGTAAATGGCCACATACAAAGATGCTTGTGCTGGACGAAACGAAAATAATATTCCTAGCGTTCATTTTCTAAAACCTTTGCATAATATTTTAAATTTAGTATCAGAAAATCCTTTAGCAGATTGGTAGATTCGGTGCATCCATGTGGAGATGATGTTCGTTGTGTATAATAAGTTGTTATATTATCACAGGTATTACAGGTAAAGTGATTTTTCATTTTGTGGCCCGTGGCCAATATTGAAACGAATGCTGTTGCATACAAAAGACTCCGCTCTTATGACAATGTAACCCAAGTGGAAGATCGGGGCCTGTTCGTATCGCTTGAGGTAAGGAGGTATGACAGATTTACAGGTAACCATATTTTTTCGGCGTTGATTTAGGGCACCAATTTTCTTAATGTATGAGGTGGCTCCCACTGGTAGATATTAATTTTGGGACACATCGCCGAAATAATTTTCGTTGTCTACGTAATTCATCGTAAGTCCTAAGCGACATTATATTACTACGGACTTAAGAGATTTTCTGTAAAAGTAATTCAAAAGAGCTAAGTCTCTTTATTGTGTAAGAAGAAGTGAGTTTACTCGGAGCAAACACGTGTATACAGGACAAAGACCACGAAATATAGGAAGAAACTAGCTGTCCCGGCAAATATTGTTTTGCCGTATAAAATATTTCGATTTTCGCCCTGGATATTATTATATTGAAGTGACTAAATAAGTTTGTCACCATGGCAACGTCCATCGCTATCCCGTCACACAAACAATGGTCGCCGTCAGTCTCGAGTTGTAATAATTTACTATTATTTATTCAACAACTGCACTTATCAATATAAAAAGTAGATGTTGTCCGATTCTTATCCTAGCCGATATGTTCCTTAAGATTAACGAAAATGGGTCGAGCCGTTTCAGAGGAGTTCACGCATCCCGTGACACGAGCATTTTATATACCTATTAGATTATAGGAAATTAAAGACATTTATTTATGGTATCTATTAGAAGCATGTGAAAGTTTATAATATGTGGGTACATGGTTGAATACTTGTTATTCTTTTGTCCAAAATCTATTCAGACGTTGATAAAAGGCATAAGAGTAGTTTCGGACTGTGAATTAAAATACTTATTGCAGGCTCAATGGGATGCTGTATTTGTTACGCGGATAGGTTGATATTATAATAGGAAATATTTACGTTATGTTAAATAAATGAAAAACTAAACAATATTTTGTTCATTAAATTAGCGAAAAAAAGACAGGAAAGAAAATTGTACACTTTATTACTAAATTATATGGATCACACACTTTGGAAGTGTAGGAACTAATGGACAAAGTTTTATAGCTATCAGACAGTGTATCATCCACTCATGTTGAATACAAACAAAGTTACGCATCTGTGTTTTACATATTATAGAAGGTCTATTTTAGAAAAAGTACAAAAACACAATATAAAAGCATAGATCTCAGAATATTTTAAGTGTTATGTGATATTTCCTAAGCACGCAGATTGGCACCTACAATGAGTAATGTATACTTAGATTTCCTTTTTTGGTACATATATTCAGCGTATTATATTCACTAGCGGTTGCCCCCGGCTCCGCCCGCGTGGATGTAGGTTACCGCTGCAAAAAGCCTACCCAGAAAAGACTTTAATTTCACCATAATTTCAAAACCAAACTTCCAATTTTAATCATTCAAAGACCAATTAATATTATCGACATAAACTGTACTTAATGATGAAATAATTTATTTTGATAAGGATTAATAGCATGGGTAAAATAAATGCGTTTAAAAATAATCAAAAAAAAATCAACATTTTTAAAATAAAAAAAAGGTTATTTTGCCTCACTCGACATAGATAAGTGTAGTCTGTTGCGGTTTTGTAGGTATTTATAAGATCTACAATTATATACAACATTTTATGGTTCTATCTTTTATAGTTTAGGCAGCGTGCGCAAAATAAGTAACTTTTCTGGTTGATTTTTTACACCTTGCGTCCGAAAAACCCAAATATCTTACGAAACCCTATTTTTTTCCAAAATAAAATGTATCCTATGTTCAGCAGAAATAATGTAGGATTCCAATGGTAAAAGAATTTTTCAAATCGGTCCAATAGTTTCGGAGCCTATTCAATTCAAACAAACAAACAAAAAATCAAATCTTTCCCCTTTATAATATTAGTATAGAGTGTAGATTAGTGTAGATTAACCCATCAAGCACCAAAAGCTCACTGGTGAGCGAGACACAATAGAATAACAATAGATTTCCAAGAATCCACGATCGAAGGATTAATATGTCCGTGAACCAATCGAAGTACTCGTATGTACCAAAAATGCCCTCGCTTTTAGCGCAGATTCAGTTCTGCGTTTACACGCAAGGATTTATGTTTTTTTAATAGGAGTATGTTCTAGTTTTTTTCTTACACCTAGTTTTTTTTCTTACACCTAGATAATAAAATAGTGTTAAAATGTTCGCATCGCCGTTATCAAGTTAGTGAGCTCATAAATGTTGACGTGTGTGAGGCCACGGTGTTAATCGAGTGATAAATTGTTTAGTCTCTTATTAAATTAACGGGAGGTAGCTTGTTAGGGTCTAAAGTAAACGATGTATCTTTATTCAGGCTAACAATTTATACATAAGTACTAGTAGTTGTAGAGTATATAGACTCGATGTGTAACTTATAAGGCAGACCCTACGTGGCCTTACCTAATATAATATAGTAATTTATTTTAAAAAAGCTACGAATGACAAAAACTATAAAAATATAATATTGTTTGTTTAGATTGAATACGCACAGAAAGTACTACACTGATATTGAAAAAATTTGCCACATATATAGAGTAAGACATTGAGAAGATAGGTGTAGGTATGTAATATTTTGTCGCGGAAAATTTACAGTTACCATATAATTCTATTTGTAAGTACAAAGCCAGGAAAACCTCTAGTAGTGAATACTTGTATCAAATTAAGCAAACCCCAAAGTAAGTTCACAAAGGAGTTTTTACGTGATTACCTTCATATATCGTATTAAAGGTAAATAAGTACTGATTTCGAATCGACCTTTGCCTGAATTGAAAAAGGTTTGGTACGCAAGAAAGTATGAACTTATGCGTAAAGATTATTTTATTAAGGTAATAGGGTTTCGGGCGCCATTATGGATCGATGCGCATGGTAATGGGTTAGGTGCTACAGGTGTGAAAATATTAACTTTCGGGCCGAGACGATAAATCGTCACCGTGTTGAGTCATTCTACATTAAGGCGGCGTTTCCACTAAAGCGGAGCGGAGCTTAGCGGTGCCGAATTGACCAATCACCATGCCCGAAATCTTCGCTGTCATTTCGCTGGAATAGCACAATGGGGATTGTCCATTTTTTTTAAATTTTGCTCATTACAAAAACATTTCGAGGAATAAGGTCAGTGATCATTTTTCTGTATATAAACGAAAAAAATACCCAATAGTTACTTATATTTTTGAACAAATATGTTTAAACTTTGTTTGACCTTCAATGGCGTTAAATTAGCAATAAATTCGACCAACATTACGTTTCGAACTTTTGGTAAGCTCTCGTATCAGCTTTCACATAATGAGAACTTGCATTTGACGAACCAGCCATTATAAATAAGATTGAAAGAAAAAACATACTGCAGGGGTCAATTATTGGCCGCCGATGATGACGTCAGAGCGAAACTTTAAACATTTATTGAGAAAAAACTAGCCAATGAATTTCAAAATTATTTAATTTATATTCTTAAAATACCCTATTTTAACGAAAAAAAAATATCAAAAGTACATGTGACTTTTTTTGGACAATGCCCATTGGTCAATTCGGGCACCGCTAAGCTCCGCTCCGCTTCAGTGGAAACGCAGCCTTATCGAAGGCATCAATTGAATTTCACGATATACGTTACCCTGATGTACCATCAGAGAAATTGGTTCATTTGCAAATGGCAACCCACGTATTTTGGTCAGGTTATGCTCAGCCGACAGAATGGGAATAGACGTGGGAGAGCCATGCTTCGGCACGAATGGGTCGGCTCGACCGGAGAAATACCACGTCCTCACAGAAAACTGGCGTGAAACAGCGCTTGCGCTGTGTTTTGCCTTTTCCCTTCCCTACCCTCCCTTATTCCGTTCCCTTTCCATCCCTACCTTCCCCTATTACCCTATTCCCTCTTAAAAGGCCGGCAACGCACCTGCAGCTCTTCTGATGCTGCGAGTGTCCATGGGCGACGGAAGTTGCTTTCCATCAGGTGACCCGTTTGCTCGTTTGCCCCCTTATTTCATAAAAAAAAAAATACGACTAACATTGACTAGACGTAACCCGACCAGATTAGTAGATCCACTGTTTGTCTTTGTATACTTTTTTTTTATTGGTACATAGCGAACATAATTGATTAAAATGCTCCAATTAATTATTATAATAATTATATCTTAAAGTTAATCATTCAGTTTTCCCTAATGTGAGCCAAACACATGAAAATTCTTAGCATTAAACCTTTAGAACTTAACTCTCATACGAAACCTTAATCCTCATACGAAAATCATTAATACTTATATAAATTGCTAGCAATAACCAAAAAGTAATCATACAAAAATGTTTCGTATTTCGGCATCACTGACGTCGGACACGGGGTTTTTGTTCCGATAACTATAATATTGACTATTGTTTTCGCTGAAAGCCTCCATCAAGTCAACCAGGACCTGACCAAAAATCAATGTAATCCATTTAACAAAACAAATTTTCGCGTCAATTCACATATTTCACTGTTAAGCTGTGATGTGGAGTTGAACCTTTTTCGTTTGTAGATATTTTCTTAGCACACATTCTGAAATTTCAGTCGCCTTTGACATAAAGAAAACTCTAGTGCGACGGCCCAAACAAGATTAATTCGTTGGGTGTAAATATTATCGCCTCTTTAATATAGGATTACAGCATGTAATGTAGTCCATTCTGCTACATAATATGATTATATCGGTAGTAGCAACTAATGAGCCATTATACATGAAATAAAATGCAACGACAGCAGCTTATATTATAATGTTACGTGTTATAAAAGGGGCACAAAAATTCATAGCAATATAGAAGTCAAAGGTAACTCTTTCCAGCGCTGTTACCTTCTTATATTATAAGAGACACATACACTCTAAAGAATAGCCCACTTAGTTCTGTTCCACTCTACCTGTAACTGCACTACTTCGACACAAGGATAGACTCCTGCGTATCAATGACCGAGCTTATTATTTATATTATTATTTATAATTACTAGCTATTTGACCGAGCTTAGCTCGGTATTCAATAAAACACGAATAAAATGACATTTCCTAAAAATGATTCCTAGCTAGATCGAGTTATCGCTCCCGAAACCCTCTATATACCGTACTAAATTTCATGAAAATCATTGAAGCCGATTCCGAGATTCCAATTATAAAATTTATATATATATATATATATATAAGAATTGCTCGTTTAAAGATATAAGATATTAATTATATCAATTTATCAATCTATATATATAAAACTCAAAGGTGACTGACTGACTGATTGACGTAGTGATCTATCAACGCACAGCCCAAACCACTAGACGGATCGGGCTGAAATTTGGCATGAAGGTAGATGGTATGACGTAGGCATCCGCTAAGAAAGGATTTTGATAAATTCCAACCCCAAGGGGTTCAAACAGGGGATGAAAGTTTGTATATAATAATACTTCTTAAGGCGAGCGAAGCCGCGGACAAAAGCTCGTATCTAATATACGTTAATAATATTCCAGAAAGAGGCAGTGTAATTTTTTTTCTATAGGTAAGTACATAATATTATAGAATTACAATAGATATTATAGAAGTACGGTCTACACGGAACTTGTAGGCAAGCTAATTTAAAGGATAATAATAAGCGCGCTACTGCGATTGCATCAAGGTGGAGTCGCGACGCAATATAATCACGGATTATGGAACTTCTCCGCCTTTTAATGTCACCCGGATTAGACGGGAATATTAAAAATACATTAGGAGACATTCACACAAAAAAGTTGAGCGATTACTTCATAATGATTGACAAAGTATTTTGAAGTACTATCTCCATGTTCTGTATCTTTTCATGTTTAACTCCCATAAAAATTGTTGCATATAATATATTATTGAATGTTGGAATTTATTCCGATTGCCTGCTTGTCTCTTGGAAGTCACATAACTTAATGGAACTTACATAGTGCACGCTCCTTAAAATATCTTAATTAGCACGAGGGTACTATATTACATTGATTGACTGTTTGAAAAGTTGCCGTAAGACCTAAAAGAGTACAGAAATAGTGATGTAAGCGTCATATCAGGTAAATAGTGTATAATACGTACGTTTACATCATCGTGTGAGTGAATGTAGCAGAATGAAGTGATCAAACACTCACAATGTAAGTCAGCATTTGTCGGCTGACGGCCAACGAGTGCTCAGTAAATTGTGGAGGCATTCTATTTGTCGCTTACATGAAAACGCTCGTGTTCAATCCACTTGTCGCTTAATACATTCTCTACATCAGACGCTTTAAATACTCAATAGTGACTTATACAAGCTTTTTCCCGTGGCTTAGTAAGCGTAAAATACGCCTTTCGCTTCCACTTCCGCTCCCTCCTCCGCTCTCGTCTCCACTTAAAAAAAGACCAATTTAAATTATTAAATAAAAAAAGACGAGACAATTCGACCGATACATTTAAGCAATATAAAGTTGAAAAATAAAAAAGCATTACAAGCAGGGATGTTAGACGGCCACTTGGAAATCCTTGTATCGAGCTGGCTGAAAACTGGTATCGGAGACAGAAAACTGGTACGCCTGTGCTACGCTCCGGCGCTGCGAACACTGATAGACAAATTGTGTCGGAAGTGGCATCCCAGTGAAAAATAATATTTTAATTTCGTATACTGTTAATAGAGGACAGTAATCATCGAATGCACGGAAGAAATATCATTTTAAACATTTTATATGTTTACAATTTACTTACTTATTTTATTTTCTTTTTCAAAACTTTATTAAAATGGCTGCAGTTTTTGAACCCACCGCTAAAATAAAAGAAAACGCTCTTATTATTTTTTTATCAGTTTTACCTAATGTAAAAAACCTACTAGGTCTCCATGACGCTCGAGTGACTACAAAATTAGCACCTTCCCCTCCCCTACTAACATATTACGCTGATCTCACTGCTTAGTGCTTCCTAGAGTAGAATGTAAGAGCCAATTTATTTACGTGTTCCATTTTCCATTCCTAGCGACCTTTAAAGCGCCAACAACAATACATTCTAGTGTTCAATGTAATCTACCCTTCGTACCATTTCTCAGTACATTAAAAATTGCGGAGTGATTTCAATGCGACATTACAAATGACGTTGGCGGCACCTCCGACGCCGTGCCTCGGGTATAAATCACCTCTTTGTACCTCCTCCGCACAGCTGATGTATTAGAACATAGTAAAGGCAAAATAAATCTAAACCATACTACTATTAATACCAATTAAACTGGGTTTATTTTGCCGCAAAATAAACGCGAAACATTGTCCTTTTTCACTAGCTGTTGTCCGAAACTTCGTCCGCGTCAGCAAAATGTGATAAAAAAGGAAATGAAAAAGAGAGAAATTTTCCCCTTCCTTACCCAAATAGTAAAAATAGGAAATTGTTAAGTAGTTGATCTGATCACTTTTCATGAACCTAAACTTAAAGATAAAAACGCCAGTACTGTATAGAAAATCTTAAGGATAACGAATAAGAGTAAAATTATTATTTTTAAACAAAAATTGAAACCGACTTCCAATTTGACAATTGATTGAAATTGGGCCTCCGGTAAACTCACTCACTCGGCGAAACACAGCGCAAGCGCTGTTTCACGCCGGTTTTCTGTGAGAACGTGGTATTTATCCGGTCGAGCCGGCCCATTCGCACCGAAGCAAGGCTCTCCCACGTATAAAACTATAAAATATTCATTATATTATGTTGGTTTAATGGGGAGTGTTATTGTTACGACTATTGTAGTTTACCCGTTATAGTTGTAGCTATTCGTACAATTCTGTGTGCTGCAGTTAGCTCTAAATGCCTCTGGAAAGAATATTTATTATTCACTCTATGGGTTTCCGCGGTCAATATAGAAATTTCTGGTTTCCCCGTCGGAATTTTATATGAGGATTACGTTAAGGAGTTTAATACTATAATCTTAATATGTATTGTAATGATTTATATTGAACGTTTTAATAAAACTTGTTAAGTTCTTACTTAGTATCTTGACATACACAAGTTACAATGTTTCCATTGAAAAGCATTAGAGAGTATTAAAAGTCTTGAATAACTATACATTGAGCGGTATTTATTCGAACAGAGTTTCACCTTACACGTCTCAAAGTTATTTACAGAATGAATCAATCAATGCAATATGGCTGGCTTTTATACCATTTTACACAAAAGAAACGAACTGCCGTTGACAATTCAAATATAGTAAAATAATTAAAAATGCCTAAGAATAAGTTAAATACATAGTTCTAAATATTAATTAATGTACTTCCCATATTTAAGATAATTATTTACTTAAATATGAGAAGAGGAAGTTATAACTGAAGTAAATAATCCTTCCGCCATTTATAACTAACTATTTGTCAAAATCAGGTACCTTACTTATCACTATTTAAAATATAATAATCACTTATTAAAATTATATATTATATAAACATAATATACCGATTTAAATAAATAAATATAATATCATATAGCTTGTCCATTGACATCCGCTAACAAAAGTTATATGCAACATCATAATCCGTACCTTACCTAAAAATTATTTCGTTGAACCTGCCAATGTTATTACCTGTTTCTGTAGTAAACAATAAGACGTCATAATATTAACCTCTATTACTTAATAATATTATAATAAGTACTTGTATTACTTGAGAGTTGAAGAAGCTGCTACGAGTGCCCTCTACGAGTCTACGCCGTAGAGTGACAGCCTACGCCGTAGACTCGTAGATAACTAATTTATAGTAAACGTCTACAATGCCAATAAAATGTATTCGATATTCGTTATTTTATTTTTATTTATTAGTATGGCACCCACATTTCTGTTTAAGTTTAGTTTTAGTAACACGATTGTTCCTAATATATACAGTGTGTTAGTGTAAACACCGTTATCCTTGAAACCATCAAATGAGCCCGTCAAAATGAACAACAACAACTTTTGCTATGACAACAATGCTGGGAATTCAAAAAAGAAATGCTGTCTTCATACCCATACAAATTGCCGATCCGGGCATCCGTATGGGTATGAAAACGGCATTTTTTTGAGTTCCCAGCATTGTTCTCAAAGAAAAAGTTGTTCATTTTGACGAGCTCATTTAATGGTTTCAAGGATAACGGTGTTTACACTAACATCTTGCATAAATTATAAGGTGTAACGAAATTAAATGAACATACTTTAAGGTTTGTACGTGTTCCTTGTAGAGGAACACTGTGAAAATAGCAGCGCTGGAAGAGTAACTTTTTTACTTTCGTATGGGAAAATTCATGACGCTGGGGCGCTTGCCCATACAAAAGTGAAAAAAAATCTTTCAGCGTTACTGCTTTCACAATGAACTCTATATAAAGGATAAATACAATTATCACTTATATTATCACTTTTTTTTTATGAGAATAAGGGTGCAAACGAGCAAACGGGTCACCTGATGGAAAGCAACTTCCGTCGCCCATGGACACTCGCAGCATCAGAAGAGCTGCAAGTGCGTTGCCGGCCTCTTCAGAGGGAATAGGGTAAAAGGGGAGGGTAGGGAATAAAAGGAAAGGGAATAGAGAGGGTAGGGAAGGGAATAGGGTAGGGGATTGTGCCTCCGGTAAACTCACTCACTCGGCGAAACACAAGCGCTGTTTCACGCCGGTTTTCTGTGAGAACGTGGTATTTCTCCGGTCGAGCCGGCCCATTAGTGCCAAAGTATGGCTCTCCCACGTATAAATCTCACTTAGTTTTGTTACACCTTGTATAGATAACAATAAAGTAAGTTCAATCTATTTATCGATGGCTAAGCGGATCGAATGATCTTTAACGCAATTGGTCGCGTCCCGTCGTTGATTACTTTGAGTCACTCAACTAAAGTGTTTGTGTACGCGTTGGAGGAACTTTATTAGCGTGATCACACCCTCGTTATAAGCGCGTGTTTTTATTGCTATGGCATTTTGATTCATTAGTATCGGGAACACACAACATGATGTCTATTAATACTTTTAACAGTCCTATTAAGGTCAGTACATTGCAACGCGTCAAGGTGATTTAATGCATTTATGATCGAATTAAAATAAATTGATATTGGTAATTCATTAAAACACCTAAAATTCTATTAAATATTAAATAATCTCATTAAGGTCAGGTTTATATTGCAACGTGGCAATGCTTTGCATTTTTAAATGAGTTATTCAGAATTGGAATAGGCAGCTAACGCGTAGTCACACTCTGCCAGTTCAACGTATGTCTTATTAGCTTTGTCGACACTGTGCCTTTTTCTATTGGTCAAGGGCATGCGTTATAGCGCAGTCAACAGCGAACGTGAGGCATACCCGCGACGCATGCTCTCTGACCGTATCCAAAAAACAAAAATGACAATAGCTTTGTCCACACTGTGCCTTTTTCTGTTCGTCAAGGGCATGCGTTATTACTTATAGCGCAGTCAACAGCGAACGTGAGGCATGCCCGCGACGCATGCCCTCTGACCGCATCCAAAACTTCAAAAATGACAATATTGGCGTTGCGTTCCTTGACGCATTCAATTATTGAATGCGCCAATATGAAAGTTGATGACGAAAATTGAAGATGAAAGTGCACAGTGTGGACATAACTATTATGCACTTAAGTGAATTCAATTCATGAAATGATGATTTAAAGAATGCATTATACCTCAGCTCGTTGCAAAATAAACCGACCCTTAGTTGACAAAATTTAAACATAAACTCCTGGATCTCTAATATTAAGAGAGAGCTCAAAGTGTGAAGTAATAAGGATGTGTTAAATCCTTTGCCTACGTAAACAACCATGCTGTTGCATCGCTCCTACGTTTCAAAGTTCCGTTTTAACATTTACCGTAGCATAATCGCTTGGAAGAGGCGTCGGAGAGTTGTAGTCATCAATATTATAGAGCCCAAGTTTCAAAATCCCCCAACTTGGGCGCTTGGAAGTTTTAAATGCTGTTGAATTAATCTATTATGTCGTCCCGGGGTGGAACTATCGAAAATTGTTTTAGGAAGCACTTAATACTTATTTATAGGTGACTAGATGTTTTCCGCAAAATTAGTTCAGGCAGAAATTTGTTTATCGCGCACCAATCACATGTTGTTCCATCTTTTATCCTTTCCCGGGGCTCTCGGCTCCTCTCTCTCCGTACGGATAAGGGACTTAAATGTGAAAAGGAATCAGAACTACGGTTAGATAGATACAGTTTCGCATTTATAATATTATGGAAAAGATATAATATTCTTAGAAAGATTCAGCGGGAATCATTAAAACAAATACACATTTGCCATACGGCCTTTTATTATCTTACAACTAATAACAATCTAAACGAAAACTAATGCTCTAAAACTAAACTAACAAATTAATAAATTAATAAAATATTTATCAAGCAACAAAATAACACAAATTAACAAGATGGCTACTAATTTAGGAATTGACTACTCAATCGGGCAGAGTTTCCCCTTACCAAAGCGCCTTACCGAAAAAGAGGGAGTTAAATGATCATGCAACGACTTATATAGGCGCTTTTCCCCACAGTGCTGTCATCAGTAAATTGGTGTTGCCATCCTTGCTGCAGGGTGGCCACTATGCTAACAATATTGTTATTTTAATTTCTGATTGTCTTCTTCAGTTTTGTCCAATAGGCTTGTCAGAAACTATTAACTTAATTTACAAAACATTTACTTGTAATTTGTAGCCTTCAATACTATAATTAAATTATATTTACTCAGCAACAATGTATAATATATAAATAAACGACGACCAAACATTAGCAACCATTTAACACATAACTAAATTATTATTTTTATGACTTATGAAATAATCCTTGAATAAAAAGACAACTTTATATTTCCATCGTATAATAAAATAGGAAAATTATTGCAAAAGACGCCGAGCAGTTCCCGGGAGAGTGGGTAATTGGAGGTAAACACAAAGGCCGGGGTCAATGACCCCGGCACGCGAACTGCACCGCGTTTTTTGGTTCGTTAAACTACTTTTTTGTGGCGTAGCATTCTATTGTATAAGGCCAAACCGGCACAAATTCTTGCTGAATACTTTTACATATTTACCATTTTTCATGAAAATTGGGCTTCGTGTAAATTAGTTTCCTGTTATAATAAAGTATAGTTTCACGTTATGGATTAAAAAAAGTTTAGTAGTTTATGATTCTATTTTTTTTATACAGAACATCTTTAAGTCTGAACTGAGCTTATCTCAGTAGGCGTTTTCTAGATTCTACGTAGTCTACGGCGTAGAGCGTGTACAATGTATAGAGTGACCAGTTTAAGCGCGACGTTCGTAGCATATTAAATGTATGCTACGAGAGTCACGCTTTAAGTGATCAGAGTATAGTAACAATACCTCTCGATTTTGGTGTCAGGTTTGTTTCATATGAAACCACGCCCGACATTACCGCTTTATACCACTTGAGTGCTCAGATATTAAGACCAGGACCAGTAGTGTTAGCACGGCGACCAGCGGAAATGCGAAAGTATGGACAAACTGTGGAAATAAACCTAAGGTGCCGTTCCGATCTTTTTTCGTTCCGAAAAATTCAATTAAAATGCCACTTTATGACAGACTATAGTCACAAACTGTGGAGATAAACTTAAGGTGCCGTTCTGATCTTTTTTAGTTCCGAATAATTCAATTAAAAAGCCACTTTATGACAGACTATAGTTCTAAAAATTCAAATAATATCCTACATTATGACATATACTATAGTGTGTCATAAAGTGGCATTTTAATTGAAATTTTCGGAACGAAAAAAGATCGGAACGGCACCTTAGGTTTATTTCCACAGTTTGTCCATACTTTCGCATTTCCGCTGGTCGCCGTGCTAACACTACAGTTCCCAAACTTTGTCTACTGCCCACTTTAAGAGCAAATTGTGTTTTAGCGCCCCTTTGTTTCAATTTAAAATGCATTCCGATGAAATACATCACCCATAAGCCTCTATACAACACCTCAATTTTTTTAAGGGGCCCTTTAGACCTTCAGCGCCAACAGGGGGGCGTTATCGTCCACGTTGGGAAATACTGCTCTAGACTTTGGAGTATAGTGTGTTTGCACGATTTACATACGTACACGTTCACCTCACTAGCCACCGCAATCTAACTTAATAGACATTGCATTTACTTCAATTTCGAAAATTTTGGTTCTTAGACTAGCCAACTTCCATTCCTAATGTACGAATTTAGTTACCTAAGTACCTGGTTTTATGATGTGAAAACGTTAAACATTTATATTTGATAACATAAATGCAGTTTACTTTATGCGATTATAAATTCAACAGCAATATTATGTTAATGATATTTAAATCAGTGCGATTAACATTGTTAACGCTATAATCAATTCAATATCTTATTTTGCCTCAGGCAATACAAATGGAAATTAAGCGTTTAGCAAAATCAGTTTAGGCTGAAACAAGACTGAATTTGGCAATGGCTAGAAACAAAACAAAATTGAAAGATCATACTTTACAATTTTCATTGACATTTAAATGTTTAATGCCATTATATGTAACACTGCGCCTCGTTTTGGCGTGACCTGACCCCTAAATTACATCTTGTGGGTGTAAAACTGCATCGTTAGTCCCATAGTAAGCTCCATTTTCTATCAAATATCAAACAATATAAAAAACCACGACTATCGAAACTCAAGGTTTTTGTGGACAAGATTTTACTACTTTTCCGCATAGTATTAAAATATAATGGCCTGGATTGCCATACAATAAGGCTTCAACTTAAAAGAAAAATAAAGTATCTTCCTCCATAGCCTAACAATTTCTTTAAATCAGACAATCGATGGATATCTACTGAGGCGAACATAACTTCTCCTTACAAGGAGACAGGGTGGAGGAGGCAAATGCAGGGAACTTACTTTGCCAATTAAACTTGAGCGAGGCCATTTTGCTTCAGTGCATTGCGACTTGCGGTGCGTTGTGTCGTTGGTACGGAATATGGGCTAAGCAAAACTGCGATATAGCATCGTAAATATGTATATTGGTGTTCAAATATTGTTTTCGTGATACGACGTCGACACAGCAACGCGGTATTGTGGCTTGGCCTTAACGCAATGTATGCCCGGACGACGCGCGTCGAATGGAAGTCTTCCTATGACATAACATAAGACATAAGGTTGTCGGATAGTAAAAACCGACAGTCACTTTAAAAAAAAAAAAAAAAAAAAGGGCTTCATGACATGCAGTCTTTAATCTAGTCGGTTTTTATTCTATAGCTATTAAACAATAAAGACAACTTTAGTTGACAACTTAGGTCAACAGTGGCAACAATTGGTAAACAAAAAAAAAATGATAGTCCCCAAGACGGCGACAACGCAACGCGTCAAAACACCGCGTCTGACGCACCGCGACAGAGCAATGTGGCTCTCACCGGTAAAGACTGTACGCGGATGCCGGGAATTGCACCATAAACAACAAATTACACCAGATAAAGGATAACATTGTGCTTGACCAAGTTTAGAATCGGCTGCAGAACTCGAAAACCACCTAATAAAAGTAAAAAAAAAAAACAATGGATTGCACCCTAGGATGCGGATTACAGAAGTAAAAAAAATAGCAGAAAGTGTGAGATAATATTACCTTCTCTCAACTCTTTTTACCTCTTACGAATTTAAGGTCAAGTCACGTGCTCTGACGCGAGTTTAACAAAAAATGCATAACGCTGTTGAAAACTTTTAAGCTTAAATATATATTTATTTGTAAGACTTATAATAATTGTAATGCTCTAAAGTTAAATGTACTTATTGCGTTTTTTAATCAATTTTTCATTGTTACAGGTGCACTGTTCATCGATTTGGACCTACAATGGATTGAAGTGATATTAGTGACAAATGAAATGTGACAGAGTGTTGGTATTAGTATACTTGGAAGCTCAAACAGCGGTAGGTGACAGACGGGCGAAGGCTGTGAATAGGCAGATAGATGATACGAAATGTGACAGTGCTACAATACTATGCTAACTGCTAAGTAGTAGTAAATGTAGTGACAAGTAGGTAGGAGAAGTGACTAGGGACAATCGAATTTTTGATGTGTCGTGTTGTTATGGTACCAGTGACTATTAAAATGAAACTATAGGTGGTGGTGGTAAAGAAGTACAAATAGGGTCGGTGAAACTCGTGACGGTGGTAGAGATATAGTGGTGTTACGGTGATACGGTGGTACTATTCTACCATCAGCAATTAGGGACTGTGCTAAGTGAAACTCTGACGGTGCTAAGTGGTACTGTGGTATAGTGGTACTCTGGGACTACCACTGGGATACAGTGGTATAGCGGTGGTGCTCTGGAACTGCCATCACCGACAGTGATGTCGGCGTGCGTGGTGGAGGAGGGTCGGGAGGAGGGGGGTGGCGTGGACGAGGTGCCGGAGCGGCCGCGTCGGGAGGTGCTGCTCAGCGCGCGGGGCCGCCGCGCCTGCTCCGAGCAGGGCCCGCATGCGCCGCATCTACGTGAGTATAATGCTAGAATATATGATATACAAGGTGTTTCCCTTATACAATAGAGATCAGTCTGAAAGTAAAAGAAAGAAAGCAGCGCCGAAAGAGCATTTTTTTGGGTGATTTGTATGGGCAAGCACTCGGGCGTCATGAATTTTTTTATACAAATGTGAAAAAAGTTACTCTTTCAGTGCTGCTACTTTCACAGCGAACTCTATATACCCATAGACACTCTACAGTATTATCACTTAGTTTTGTAACATCCTGTAGTTAAAACCATGAGGCAAAACTTTAAATATTCTATTTCTTCGCATCCGCTGTTTATTTTTGTCGATGAAAAAAACTTGTGTGCAACGAATACTGAGTACTGATTATGTTCGTACTGCGCGGTTCCAAATCCTTAGCAAACGGGTAGCATAACTTTTGAAACGTTCGTAAATCGTAGCACGTTTCACGAATTTTACTATAGATATAAAATTCCCTCTATAAATATTAAGTGAGATAATATTATATTTCATACTAGAAATCACAAGTAATTTCACCAAAAACTGTGTATAACAACAATTTTTTGTTAATTTTCCGTCTAGATCCATATTATGACTTAGTGTAATAAATAGATAGATCCCTTAATTTCTACTTAGCTAAATAAACAGGCGAACTTGCTTGTTGAAAATAAATGCCTGAAATTGAATACAAGAAGGTAACCACTGGAATAATAGAGTATATTAGACACTGTTGTTCATCGTCTTATTGAATTGTTGTAGTAACTAGGACTGGCATAATTGGAGTTTTATGGCAGTATTAAAGAGCAGTTCCGTGTCGCCCTTCACAGATAAATTATCGCGCACTACTGATTTACGAATATTGCATTGTATGGTCGCTGACAGAGTCCATGTACCATAATTAGGTCTAATAACCACAGAAACACGGGATAAAAGTGATAAACCGTGTTTTTCGCTAAATTTACAATCATTATATTGGCTAAACAGCCTTGTCATTAATACGCTCAACATTCTGTAAATTTATAATATGTAGGTGTAGGTGTACTGGGCACGCTTTAATTTGAGAGTCAAATTATTGAGCTCTCTTTCTGCACTGTTAAACATTTGAATCCTAGACTTTATTTATCCTAATATATATTAAATATTAATTAATTTCAAGGATAACGAACAACTTAGTAATTAAAATGTTGTATATAAAATTACACATAAATAATTGCCGTAAGTTTCTGTCAAACGTTTACAACATTAATTTATAACTAAGTTGTAGGAAAAAATATTGAGGTGGTATAAGTGCTAAACATTTTATTTTTGAATAATTTCCTGATACAGTATTTTCTGAAACTGATTAGTTCTGCCATGAATTCAATATACATTTTATATACCATAGAATACTATAATTATAAAATAACAAAGCTAACTAGTCTATCGTTAGTATACAATGTGTCCCGACACCGGTGTCCGATCCTTTTCTGCCAGTTTACAATTACAGTGAGGAAGAGAAAAAAATTGAGAGCCAATTTGTCAATTAAATATGCCATACACACTGACCTCTGTATTATAGAGGTCAGTGGCATACATCATAACATTAAACGATCGGGCACCGGTGTTGGGACACATTGTATAAGAGGGTTTATAACAATACCTAGTTACTAATCTAACACTGATTTAGATAACATACTCAGTACTCACACCTAATATTTACAGGAAGTATGTACCTGGTTCTCATTAATGATGTTATTATGTCCTCGTGAGTGTTGATCAGTACACATAATAATAGATGACAATGTAATTGCACCGTGTGCTAGTATGTTGTGTATTTAATTAAAAACTCCACACTTAAAGCACGCTGAAGAAAATTATAGTTCCATAAAATAAAATATAATATTATACAAAATACAAAAGGAAACGATACTGTATTAAATTGTTTTTATTGCAGAGTAATAAAACAAAGTATTATTATTCATGTGTTGTATCTTTATGGACAGCTTTTTGAATACGTAATGTTTTACAATGTTTTAAATAGAGGCTTATCACGCAAACTCAGGGTTTAAAATTAAAATGTTTGCTTTAAATTACTGGCTTATATTTTATACGTTGACATTGAATTTATTTTATCATATGTTCCATAGTAACACTCTTAGTATATAATAGTCAATTTAAATGTACATTTTTTCTTCACTAAGTTATAGTGACCACATTTTCGGTGAAAAGTTGCTCGCAGTGTCGCTCGTCCCCGAGCGACCCTTTTCGCCCTAAAATGTTTCGTCGGCTTAAGTGTTCTGTTAATTTATTTGAGGTCAATTAATATCTCATGAAAATATATTACGACGGTCAGAATTTGGTACAAAAATGCGCGTAAATCTTCCAAGGAGATTAATCTTTGTGGAATCAATGTTTCATGGTTAGGCGTTCTTTGTGCATAGAGGTAATTTATGTAAAGTTACCTTTTCGTTATTGAATCGTTTAATTCTGGAAGTAGAGTAAAAACTTTGGTTAGGTTTAACGGAATAGAATAGTTACTGCATTATTTTGTAACCAATTCGGAAATAAAGCATACCTAATATTTAATTTCATGTAGTAGACTGTAGAGGTTATATAAGAAGCTAAATGTCGAAACTATCGGGTTGTTTAAATCAAGTAGATAATATATTATTCATGTGCCAGTCACATGGATACAAAATATGTAAATTCCGGTCCTTCCCAGCGCAGTCATAAACCGTAGAACTCTTTCGTCAAGACAGCGACGTCAGCACATTATTTCAGTCCAGTAAGTACGTTGGAAGTGTCAGCTACTTTACATAAATATACTGCCTCACCCCGATTCTGTCTGTTGCCGATTTTAGTGTCTGCCATACACGCTACGGTCTACCGGAGAGGTCCACCTGTTTGCACTGCGCAGGTAGACCGGAATGTGTGTGGGCTTATGCCTTATTTTCGACATAATATTATTACAAATGAGCAAAATAACATTATATTATATTTTCTTTAAGGGTTAACTTACACCCAGACTAGCGCGGTTCTGGATTTGCATCCGTAGCAGGAGTCTGTTTATATACCACAGTAATTATTTGCCTTCAGTCCTCTAAAGTAGTTTCTTGTATTTCAATCCACAGAGTCACACGGGACGTCGCACCTATGGGGCTCTAACAGCTCCAAGAAGGGCTGGAGTCGCAAGCGCACGTCGGCGCCGCAGATGGGCAACACGCAGGGCTCCATGCCGCGCCTCGGCCTCGTGCTGCGCTCGCGCCGCAGCTGGCCCGTCGCACCGCAGTCGTATCGCAGGTCAGTCACTTCGGCCACCACCAGTAGGTACACTGCAAACTGCGAAAAACCTATAAACTCTACTGCTTTCCGGACCAATACGACCTGCAGAAGAAAGCGTATTTAATCTTGAATGGCTCTTCTAATATTGCGAGTGTCCATGGGTGACGGTAGTTGTTTTCCATCAGGTGACCTGTTTGCCGGTTTGCCCCCTTTTTTATAAAAAAAAGGGCTGAAAGAATTATTTTTCGCGGTTCGCACCGTCAGTGTACTAACAGCATAAATGCGGTTTTGCCCTACGTCCAATCCGAACTTGAGATTAACGCATGACGGAGAGAAGTGAGGTTTACGAGTAGAATTCCCGATAAGTGCGTGAGTTATCATAGAAATAGTTCTGCATCTACTCCGTACCGTATTTTTACGGATTCATTACGGACGTAGTGCGAAATCGCTCTTACTATTTTTTATCAAAGCATACTTAGGCCGGTATAAATATAGTCAGTACTCAAGATGCATCTCGGTCTCAAGACGCGGTTCGGCTCTATGATTGGTCCAAATTTTGACAGTCAACCAATCACAGAGCCTGAACCGTGTCTTGAGACCGAGATGCATCTTGAGTACCGACTATTGATACCGGCCTTAGATGGGAATAGAATAAAGTGGGAGGCGTAGGATAGCCATGCTTCGGCACGAATGGGCCGGCTCGACCGGATAAATACCACGTTCTCACAGAAAACCGGCGTGAAACAGCGCTTGCGCTGTGCTTCCCTCCGCCTATTACCCTATTCCCTCTTAAAAGGTCAGAAACGCACCTGCAGCTCTTCTGATGCTGCGAGTGTCCATGGGCGACGGAAGTTGCTTTCCATCAGGTGACCCGTTTGCTCGTTTGCCCCCTTATTTCATTAAAAAAAAAAACAAGTGAAATTGTCGTTATTTCGTACTTTCGGTAAGACTAACATGAATGCTCAACACTTTTAAAACTATTTTGGCCTCGTGCCTTGCCGTACCGAAGGCACGATATTTACCTCTAATTTTTAGTCATGCGAACTCGTCTGGTAAAGTTTTTAATAATATATGTAGTCTATTTCGTTCTTTAATGAACAGTAGAAGTATTTAAAGCATATGTTAGAAACTACTCAAAAACCTTCAGAAAAGTTTGTAAAGCTGCTAAAGCCCTATATATAAAAAATAAAATTAAAAACTCTAAAAATAAAATCAAAACAACATGGCAGGTAATAGCGGGTGAGACTGGAAATGTCACCTGTCGTAGCTCTGATTTTGAACTATACTTTGAAAATAAAAAGATTACTAATGATCAAGAAGTTGCGACGGTCTTTGAAAAGTTTTTTGCTGACATTCCGGTCTCAACGACAAAAAATTTAAATTCTTCGTCTGAAGCTGCCGAAAAGCTACTCAGAGACAATGTAAAGGAATGTGATGTCAATTTTAAGTTTAGAGAAATTAACCCCAGAGATATTATTGATACCTTTAAATTGTTGAGTATCAAAAATACTGCTGATCTCTGGGGCATGTCCACAAAAATTATTAAATCAATAATTGACATCGTAGCTCCTCATTTAGCAATGATTTTCAATGACTGTATAAAAAATGGTGTTTTTTACCTGACTTAATGAAGCATAGCAAGATTGTTCCTTTATTCAAAGCCGGAACTAAATCGGATCCCACGAATTTCAGGCCTATATCAATTCTACCGACCTTTAGTAAAATATTTGAAAAAATTATTTTAAAACAATTACTAGTACATTTTAATTCTAATAATTTATTACATGATAATCAATACGGATTTACTAAGGGTCGATCCACAACGGATGCTGGTATAGGACTCCTTTGCAGTATTTTTGAGGCTTGGGAGGAGTCGCAGGATGCCTTAGGTGTTTTTTGCGATCTCTCCAAAGCCTTCGATTGTGTTGAGCATGCTACATTGATCAGGAAATTGCGCCACTACGGAATTAAAGACTCTGCTCTCAGCCTTTTGACTTCTTACCTTAAAAATAGGACTCAAAGGGTTGAGGTTAATAGTAAAAGGTCCAAAGGAACCAAAATAGAATTAGGTGTCCCACAGGGATCTATATTAGGCCCATTTCTTTTTCTCATCTATATAAATGACTTACCTTATCTAGTTAAGGATAATAATAATGAGATAGTGCTTTTTGCTGATGACACTTCACTTATTTTTAAAGTGAAGCGACAACAGTCGAACTACGACGAGGTAAACAGTGCTCTCTCAAAAATAGTACATTGGTTTAATGTTAATAACTTACTTTTAAATTCTAGTAAAACAAAATGTATAAAGTTTACTTTGCCCAATGTTAGGCAAGTCCAAACCAATGTAGTATTAAATGATGAGAAGATGAATTTGGTAGACAACACTGTATTCTTAGGTATTACACTTGATAGTAAATTACAGTGGGGTCCTCACATTGTTAATCTTGCAGGTAGGCTCAGTTCTGCAGCATATGCAGTCAGAAAAATTAGGGAAATTTCTGACGAAGATACGGCACGATTAGTATATTTTAGTTATTTTCATAGTAGGATGTCATATGGAATCCTTTTATGGGGAAACGCTGCCGACATTAATACAATATTTGTGCTGCAGAAGCGAGCCATACGTTCTATTTATAAAATGTCTGCTTTAGAATCTCTGAGAGATAAATTTAAAGAAATTGGTATTCTAACTGTTGCTTCTCAATACATTTTGGATAATGTAATATATGTTAGAAAAAATATAAGTAAATTTAAAGTTAAAAGTGACATTCACTCTAGGAATACTAGAAATAAGCACAAGCTAGATATGCCGGTGATCAGACTTAGTAAAGTCAGTAAATCTTTTAAAGGTCAATGTATACGCCTTTACAAGAAAATCCCAGAAAACGTTCAAAATCTTTCCATTAATAAATTTAAAAAAGTAGTTAAAGAACGTTTGTGTGCCAAAGCCTATTATAAGGTCAATGATTTCATAAACGATGGCACACCTTGGGAGTAGGATGGCTTCTTGCAAGGCTACTTCTTCATTATTATAGGACTTACAATTATGTATGTGGATATTGTATATAATATTTAGTTACAAAATTGTAAACTTTATTTTAAAAGATTAATTTTTTTCTCACTTTTTTTGGTAAAAAAGTGGGCCCCGTGCGAGTTTCTTACGCCGGTTCTTCTCGCCGGGTTAGTTCCCGAACCGGTGGTAGGCATCATGTAGGACTTTCTGAAAACATTTATTTTAAATTTATTCAGAAATAAAACAATTTTGATTTGATTTGATTTGATTTGAAGTACAAACTTTTTTCCATCCAATGAATCTATGAATAAATTAGGAGCCTATATTACATTTGCGAATTGTGAAGAACTTTTTTTAATCTAATTAAATAATTTACATTGAAAGGTACAAATTACTGAAACAGGCTGTTTTTGAATTGAAAAATATCATACAATTTTATAAAGAACCTGATTATTGCCGTAACTTACAGAAAAAGTGTAATAAAGTTATTAAATAATGTTAACAGGTTAAATGTTAAATTAATTAAGTTCAAAGTTGTTAAATGTGCAAAGATACAGAGTATAGTATAATATTATAATACATATTAATTAACTACAGGTACATTTGTCACCTCCCGACTATTTTAATAATATTAAATAAGTTTTAAGATATATTTTGTACTGTAAATCACTAAAAATAAAAATCAAAGTGTTAGAAACTATTGCAACTCTTCAACCCTTAGCAGTATTTGTTTAAAACTGTGTAATTTTGGAAACTAAAGTTCAAGCCAAGTGCAACTGTCAACGTCTGGACGAGTTCAAATTGGAGCTGGATTATTCTCGAGGACTGCCTAATCCCGGGGAGTATTGCTTTTAATTTTCATAGCAATTAGTCACCTTTTACAATTTCAACAACTACAAATCCACTTTACACCGCTCACACCCGTGAGCTACGTCCAAAATCACACTTGGCATAGTTTATTTCTCTCTTGGCTTGACGACTAGTGGAAGCGAAGTTGTAGATAAAAACAACAAGCCCAGACAAAACCAAAACTAATATTACTATACATACATTATACAAGCAAAAGGACATCCTCAATTATATTTAAAAATAAAGTTTCAAACCTTGATTTGTACAGTTATATTCAGGTTTAATAACTACTATTTAATCTGTCTATACTGTCTTCCATACTTTGTTCTTTGCTTATTCTTTATTATTAATCTTAAATCTTGCCTTTCAAATCTTTTGCTAACCTTTTCCCTCTAAAATTGACTGTACATGAGTTAAACTGAAATATTGAGGCTGGCTTTTGCATTGAAAGTAAAAGGTGATTTACACTATTTACAATAAAGCCGGTTAAGCCCTAACATATTATATTATAACTCATTTCAGTGCTCGGGGATGGATAGTAAAATGATGACTCGCTCGGCCGTGGCCCGTCGCACCGAGGAGCAACTTCGAGTAACCCTCATAGAATTAAAGCAATATAAAGAACAATGCCAAATGCTGTTAAGGGAAAGAGATGATAACGAAAAAGAAATAGAATCAGTAATACAAAAAAATCAGGATCTAAAATTAGAACTCAATAAGTTAAGTCTTGACTACGAGGACATTCTTACGAAAAACATTGAGTTACAGAATATTGTTGACGGCTTTGACCAATGCAGAGAGGAATATGAAGACTTTCTCAAGACCTCGGCTAACCTCAAAATCAAGCTGAGTAATGCCGAAGACTACATCTTAAAACTAGAAGAACAAATTCATGCTCAAAATTCCACCCAAACCCAAATCTTATATAATGAGCTTATTTGTGATAAAAGCAACTCTGCTTCTAACACTAAATCTTGTCAAAACATTTCTACAATTGATTTAACTAGTGATGATACCTTACCAATATGTACATTGAATAGTAAGAGGAAATTAAAGAAATATATTAAAATCAAAAAGTGTATTAAAAATTATTGTAAACTTTCAAAGAAAAATAAAAAATGTTTAAATAATTTATCAAAAGTTATAAATGAAAACAAACTCTTGAATAATAACTTACTAAAGTGTAATTTTGACATAGAGCAAATAAAATGTAACTATGAGGCTGATGTATGTAACCTACAGCAAGAAATTTCGATACTTCTTGACTCTTTGGATAATTTAAACAGAAAATATGCTTTGTCACAACAAGAAACGCAGAGGCATATATCAGCGATGAATGATTTACTTGAAGTGACTCGTTATAATGAGGAACGGGTTTACTCTTTATTGAGAGTCAACGGTTCCTCAGACAAAGTAAATCATTCTGTTTTGAATAGTATAACTGATATATGTTCCAGGCAGAAGGTACATACTGAATGCCCACAAATTGCTTTGTTCAGTGATGAATTAGGTAAGGACTTAGGTATTTATTTAAATAGGATGTGTATTGGACAATCATTTTCCAATTTCTGTATGCCTGGAGCTACTTATAGTGAAATAATGTGCAGGGCTTTGGCTATGACTTATTGTCCGAATACAACATTAATAGTTTTAGTTGGGAGGAAGGGAAAATTAAACAAAAAACAAATGACCGAATTTCTAGATAAATTATTTATTATTGAAAATATTAATAATGTTATCTTGTTTACTTTTCCCTATATACAAATGTTGCCAAAGAGATATAATAAAGAAAACTATTCTAGGTATCAACTGAACAGCCTAATGTATACTGCTGTAAATAATAATTGTATCATTTTAAATGACTCACATAAGCAATGTCAGGTTGTAGACATTAATAATTTAGATTTTAAGTTATCCACCATGACAAGAGATAAGTACTTCTTATCTAATTTTTATAAAAGACGAATAGCCAGGTTGCTATTTAACTTTTTAGATTTTAAACAAGCCAAGTGTTTGGCTTCAGAGACTACTGCTTCTATTGAGCAGAATTATACTAGTCATAATATTAACGAATTGGAATATGTTCCAAATATTTATTTAAATTAGATAATAAGACAATGGAGGACATCTCTTGCGGAAATAAATTTAGTATTGAAAATCCTACCAATAATTTGTTAGACTCAAATATATTAAGTAAGAATAAATGTAATTTGATTAATCTGGTGCATCAAAATTTACAAGGTATGGTAGGTAAAGAACTTGAAATTGAGTTATTTTTAAAGGAATTTAACATTGATATTATTTGTATATCTGAACACTGGTTCAGACAATATGAACTCACTTTCAATTTCAATAACCACCAGATAGCTAGTTCGTTCAGTAGAGAAAATGCCATTAGAGGCGGCTCTTTAATATTAATTAGAAATAATTTAAAATTTAAGGAACGTAAAGATATTGTGAGTCTCTCTATTGAACGAACAATTGAAGTAGCTTGCATAGAGCTAAGTCATCTTATTATTGTGGGTGTATACAGGCCTCCTTCAGGGTTATTTGATACCTTTGAACAAACTATGGAACAAATACTGTCAAAAATATGTGCATCTAACAAAAGGGTTATTATATGTGGAGACTTTAATATTAATTTATTGGATTTAAATTCCACAACTGTTAGATTCACATCTTTATTTAAATCATATAACCTTTGCAATTTGTTTCATGAACCTACAAGAGTCTGTGAGACCACAGCTACTTGTATTGATAACATATTTACAAATCTCATTCCCGATAAAAAAGAAATAATTAATAAGTTAAGCTCTGATCACTGTGGACAGTTAGCATCATTTAATGTCAATTGCGATAATAACGTAAAGGATAATCTTGTGTTTGTTCCTGTGACTACAAAACGTATTGAGCAATTTAGAAGTAAATTAAATTCAAATATTCAGTCATTGGGTAGATCAAATAGCTCAGATGAAGCTTTTAATAATTTGTTTAAGGTAATAAGAACACAATTTAATACAGTATTTACTTCTAAAACAGTTAGAAACGATAATAAAAAAACCAGATTTATTGAATGGGCAACTAAAGGAATTAAAATAAGTAGGCAAAGATTATATGAATTATATGATGAGAGGTGTAGCAACAGTAGTGAATCATTTAAAGCATATGTTAAAAATTATTCTAAAACCTTCAGAAAAGTTTGTAAAGCTGCTAAGGCTCTATATATCAAAAATAAAATTAAAAATTCTAAAAATAAAATCAAAACTACATGGAAGGTTATATCTGGTGAGACTGGAAACGTCACCTGTCGTAACACTGATTTTGAATTATACTTTGAAAATAAAAAGATTACAAATAATCTCGAAGTTGCGACGGTTTTTGAAAAGTTTTTTGCTGACATTCCGGTCTCAACTACAAAAAATCTAAATTCCTCACCAGAAGCTGCTGAAAAGCTACTCAGAGACAATGTAAAGGAATGTGATGTCAATTTCAAGTTTAGGGAAATTAGCCCTAGAGATATTATTGATACCTTTAAATTGTTGAATATTAAAAATACTACTGATCTCTGGGGCATGTCTACAAAAATTATTAAATCGATAATTGACATCATAGCTCCTCATCTGGCAATAATTTTCAATGACTGCATTAAGAGTGGTGTTTTTCCTGACTTAATGAAGCACAGTAAGGTCGTACCTTTATTTAAAGCGGGAATTAAATCAGATCCGACTAATTACCGGCCTATTTCGATTTTACCGACTCTTAGTAAAATATTTGAAAAAATAATTTTACAGCAATTACTGTTACATTTTAATTTAAATAATTTATTACACAATAACCAATACGGTTTTACTAAGGGTCGTTCCACAACGGATGCTGGTATAGGTCTTCTTTGTAGCATATTTGAAGCTTGGGAGGAGTCACAGGATGCCTTAGGTATTTTTTGTGACCTCTCTAAGGCATTTGACTGTGTCGAGCATGCTACTTTAGTCAAAAAATTGCACCACTATGGCATAAGGGACTCAGCACTCAGCCTTTTGACTTCTTACCTCAAAAATAGGACTCAAAGGGTTGAAGTTAATAGTAAAAGATCCAATGGGACCAAAATAGAATTAGGTGTACCACAGGGATCCATTTTAGGACCATTTCTTTTTCTCATCTACATTAATGACTTACCTTATCTAGTTAAGGATAATGAGATAGTACTTTTTGCTGATGACACTTCACTTATTTTTAAAGTGAAGCGACGGTAGTCAAATTACGACGAGGTAAATAGTGCTCTCTCAAAAATAGTACATTGGTTTAATGTTAATAACTTACTTTTAAACTCTAAGAAAACCAAATGTTTAAAATTTACTTTGCCCAATGTTAGGCAAGTTCAAACCAATTTACTATTAAATGATGAGAAAATGAATTTGGTGGACTCCACTGTATTCTTAGGCATTACATTAGATAGTAAATTACAGTGGGGTCCTCATATTGCTAATCTTGCAGGTAAGCTCAGTTCTGCAGCATATGCAGTCAGAAAAATTAGGGAAATTTCTGATGAAGACACGGCAAGACTAGTTTATTTTAGTTATTTTCACAGTAGAATGTCTTATGGTATCTTTTTATGGGGAAACGCTGCCGACATCAATACAATTTTTGTGCTGCAGAAGCGAGCTATACGCTCAATTTATAAAATGTCAGCTTTTGAATCTCTGAGAGAAAAGTTTAAAGAAATTGGTATTCTAACTGTTGCTTCTCAATACATTTTGGATAATGTATTGTATGTTAGAAAGAATTTAACTAAATTTAAAACTAAAAGTGATAGTCACGGTAGAAACACTAGAAATAGGCACAAGCTGGAAATACCAGTGATCAGACTTAGCAAAATAAGTAAATCTTTTAAAGGTCAATGTATACGCCTTTACAATAAAATCCCGGAAAACGTTCAAAATCTATCAATTAATAAATTTAAAAAAGTAATTAAAGAACGTTTGTGTGCCAAAGCCTACTATACGGTCAAAGATTTCCTAAACGATAGCACATCTTGGGAGTAGGATGGCTGCTTGCAAGGCTGCTTCTACATTTATTATATGTGACTTACAATTGTGTATTCATATTGTATAGATTAAGTTATTTACATTGTAAATTTTATTTTTTTAAAAGACAAATTTTCCACTTTTTTACTAAAAAGTGGCCCCGTGCGAGTTTCTTACGCCGGTTCTTCTCGCCGGGTTAGTTCCCGAACCGGTGGTAGGCAACATGTAGTTCAACATTCTGAAAATATTTGATTCAAATTTATTCAGAAATAAAACAATTTTTTATTTTTATTTTTTTTATTTTTTATATATGGGTAGTGCAGCGAAGGGCAAAGGGCATATTATAATATCTACTAGTTATAAGCCGAGCTTTGTGAGACTTGACTGACTGATAATAACACATCTACATATAAATAAAAAATTACTTCGTTAAAGCACAAATCAATAGACGTGATAGTTTTTCCGTAAAGTGTACCACAAAATGTAAAGATTGTGGGATATTAGTACTAGGGCTGGCTTCGCTCGCCCTGACTAGTGCGTTAAATTATCGTGAAAATTAAGCCATACTAAAATAGTATGTTATTGGAGTGTGGCTTGATTTTGGCGTTAAAGAAATAAATTATGATTATTTTGCGACGTATTTACCTCTTTCATAGATAATATTCGCTGCCCTACTCTCGTCATTTTCCATTAAACTTAGGCAGCTTTCTAAGTTTTAACCCTTGTGTCTCGACCAGTTTCAGTCTCTGGGGAACCAAAGCAACTTAGAGGACATTGTGACATAACTTTTATCTATTGGCAGGTCTTAAAATATATGGATTATAATATTTTCAAAAAACAACTTTTGCATCATTTTCAGTAATTTGTTATGACTCTTTCAATTTTAACTTACAACTTATTACAGTAGGCTTGCTTAGCGCTGATTGTAAAGCTTTGGGCTCAAATAGTATATAATATGCAACGATATTACCAGGTAGTCAATTTATTCTGCCGTATATAAAGCGCATTTTCATGGGTTGTTGGCCAAAAATATAGGTTCGCCAGTCGGATTTTAAAGCTTTCACAAATTCGAGCGCACGCGGTCTCATATGAATAAACTCATGTTATTTTCATGTAATAAAACCGATTACAATTTTTGTATTTGCGATTTTAGGAAATATTTTTAAATGCTGCTACTTTATTTCAAGATTTAGTTTGTCAGAATTTAAAAAAAAAAATGTGTTGGATTATTTAATATACTTAACAGATTTTCTCCAAATTTATCGATAGTGAAATCGAAACAACCATTTATTTAAATCAGTATTCAGTATCGAACTAAGAATTTACTTTATATGATGCAGTTTTAGAATAAACTCGTATTTTACTAAACTGAATTAAAATAAAATTCATTACAAAGAATCAAAGAAAGCGAAAGGAATTACTCGGGAAACCGATTGTAGATTTAATGTTTCCCCTCACATTTGTGCTGTCTATTTTTATCGCGATCAAATTTACTTACCAAGCTCGTACCTACTGAAATATTCTGAGGGGTCAGCTATTTTACTGATCGATTCACTAATAAATATTTAAACACGTTAAATACGAGTGTATCACCATAAGTACGTAAATGCTTTGCGTTAACATATCAAGCGAAGTCCAGTTGCGATACCATATAGAGCAGTGATCCCCAACCTTTTTTTCATACGGGCCACAAACATGTTTTGGTCTAGGTGTCGCAGGCCGCAACAAAAATTTTTTAGGGTTAAAAATAGCATTCTTCAAAATTAACGATTTAAGTGGGAAAAATTTAACGACTATCACGTACACTTTACGTTATTTTGTCGGTGGGCGTGAATTCCAAAATTGTTTAACATCACGCGGGCCACAAATACGGTCCTGGCGGGCCGCAGGTTGGGGATAGCGGATCTAGAGGGTAAGGCCAAGTTAGCCTCGAAGAAGCTTGGTGTTCTTAACAGAGCGAGACAGTATTTCAGTCCGGACCAACGACTATAACTCTACAAGGCGCAGTTTCGGCCTCATATGGAATACTCTTGTCATCTCTGGGCAGGGGGGCCAATTACCAACTGCTCCCTCTGGATCGTATCCAACGAAGAGCCGCTCGAATTGTTGACTGCCATAGTGTTTCAAACAGCTTGGGCCCCTTGGAATTACGCCGAGATGTAGCTTCACTCTGCATCCTCTATCGGTTGTATCACGGGGAGTGCTCTGAGGAATTGTTCGGAATCATACCACCTGCAACTTTTCGCCATCGCCCCACTCGAAAAACATACCACACCTTGATGAGTGGCAGTCTTCCACAGTGCGTTTTTCGCGTAACTTTCTGCCGCGCACTGTAAAACTCTGGAACGAACTGTCACCAGCAGTATTTCCGGACCTATACTTACGACCTGCACACCTTCAAGAAGAGAGCGTATTCCTTCTTAAAAGGCCGGCAACGCACCTGCAGCTCTTCTGATGTTGCGAGTGTCCATGGGCGACGGTAGTTGCTTTCCATCAGGTGACCCGTTAGCTCGTACGTATTATTTCATAAAAAATAGTAGTTGCAACGCTTCGAGTACAGTAAGACAAACATTTAATATAATTTCAAACGTTATGGAACTAAACAACATAAATATTTCAACGTGGAATAAGCGGATAATGCAAAGCTTCATTTCAAGTTCCGCAACATAAAAATGCTTCAGGGAGATTTGGACCATAAAAACGTATCAACAGAACGATTGTGGTTAGAGCTGCTCTGCCAGGTCGGAATGCCAATGTTCAGATTCCGTAATAAAACTATATCGTAGGCTTTTGGTGGATAAAACTTTGTTTGTATAAAGGAGTGAGCACACTGAGACGGGCCGTGCCGGGGCTCAGCGTGCCGGGGCGCATCGCAAAAATCCGCCTCCATACAATTTGTATGGAAGTGGATGCGCGTATCGCACACTGTGCCTGGGCGCATCGGCGCGGATTTTTGCTCCGCGGATTTCCGTAATGCGACACGGCCCGACAAAACTCGCTACGCCCCGGCAAGACCCGCTGCGCCCCGGCAAGCCTCGGCTCAAAATCCGTCAATGCGTTGCGCGCCGACCCGCCCCGGCACGCCCCGGCACAGTGAGCGTTAAAATCCGTCAATGCGATGCGACCCGACCCGGGAATAGTGTGCTATAACTCATTTTGCGCTGCGCTGCGCCCCGACCTGCTCCGGCACGCCCTGGCACGCGCCGACAAAGTGTGCGCGAACCTTTATTCTGTAATTAACTTTGTTTATATTATGTGTATGACTTAGTACAATAGCTTACCTAGTCTAATACCTAACTTGGACTAATACAAGTGAATAACTCTGAATATAATTAATTAACTTAATCGTGATGAGCTTAGAAGTCCAAACCACATCTTCTGAGACACGCCAACGCTTGCGAAATGTAATTAGTAATTACACGCGTACTAAATTCATACAATACATGCATATATTTGCAAACCAATTTATTCTATACAGTTAATAAGCATACAAAAATATAGCCTAGAATATTTATAGAAGAGAGATAACAGACACTAGGCAGACAGCCAGAAGTTGCGGTAGGTTATATCGTACCCGCAACTCTGCCTCAAGCGATGAGTGGAGCACCATGGGGTTTTAGTGGGTAGCAGGAGTCCCACATACCCCGGCCGATATCCCCAATTTGCCGGGGATGCGTAAAGCATTTCCCCATGTTAAAAAAGGCAGACAGCCAGAATACATTACGCTTGTACATTTTTAACAATAAAAGTTAACTATTATAGGCGTGCGGTGTAAGTTACAAGTCTCCAAACAATTTATTCAAGGTATTTACAAAGTTTTTCAATCTATCGCTTTCTTATTTCAAATTACGTATGTATTAATATTAAACGTTTATTTATGATATATCTCAACTTATTTCGATCTCGTTAAGTTGGTTTTCAAGTAATCTCTTGCGTATAAACCAATTTATTCTCGAGTAACAAGTTGGCTTTAACAAGTTTTTGATACTTTATTTTTTAAGTTAAAGTTTTTTAATATATTTTTTGGAGTCGTTTATTGAAGTGATTTTGTTATATTTGAGGCACAATGAATTCTGGGTCTGAATTTTTATTGCTTATGATTCGAAAAAACTAGCGACTTATGGCTTGCTTTATTACTACTACCTAGATTTCAAAGTACTCACTCAATAGTCAATAGTCAATACTTACTTTAAAGTCCTATTTTGCAAAATAACCAAAAAGCGATTTCGTAGATGAAAATACATCGCAAAATGAAGTGCCTATTATGATGAAGGTTTTAATTTAATGAAGTTAATTAATCTGATGGGCATCGACATTGATTGCGCTTCTCAATCTGCCGGGAATAGCCTCGTCAACGGGCCGCTAATGTTTATTTTAATCACTCGATTTCACTACTTTACGAGAACTACGTCGCTTTCAATTTATTACTATTAAGGTAAGTTCAGACTATGACCCAACGCGATGCGTTTGGATGAAGTTTAACTTGATAATTTTGTATAGCTTTTATCGTGGACTGTGAGCGCGCCGACCGAATATAATGTAACGAAAATAAACCTAACACCCACTCCGACTGACACAGCGGTGCGGCGGTGAAAGCTGTGCATCTTCTAACGTCGTCTAAGTTCGGCAGACTTCGGCACGATGTTTGTGTGCGGGCGACTAGACGTATGAGTGTAGACTAGCTGCTAACTGCAATAGCTTTACCGCGGCAATGCCCGAATGCGACACGAATTTTATTTAATTTTTTACTACATAATATAGGCCCCTCACAGATCGGGCAACTCAATATTCTAATTCTTAGTGAAAGTGTAGTTCAAACAGTGCTATTTTTCTCATGTAGCAGTGTTGGGACTTCCTAAAATATGACGAAGTGAATACATAAACAAATCTTCATAATGGGGCAAAAACTCTACATTCTACATATCGAATACGCAAAAAAGGGAAAACAAAAAGTTTTTACAAGGAAATATAAAGTGGGAATGATTTTTCCCGTGGCGACGTATTGTGGACGAGCTGTCGACGAACCTACGATGAATTCATAGCTATTAAATGATATTAATCCTTACGCCCTTGTTACAAGGTCCTATTGGCTGTAACATAATTTTGAACAGAATGTATGTTTTGTTTGGAGAGCCCTTCACACCCGAGACCCTACACGCACTTGAGTTTTTCTATATTTGTAACTAGGATTCTGCGATTTCTTGCGCGAGATGGACGGAAAAATCAATTATGTATCTTAGTAAGTATTAAAACTAATGTTTATATCTTCTTATATGAAAATAAAATCTAAGGAGTTTTCTAGATTAACCTGGTCTACCCCGTTAGTAAATACTAGCTACTAAATACTAGGTAAATACCTAACGTGAAATCTTAGGGTTGCTTCAGACCGCAACGCAACGCGTAGTTCATTTCTTTTATATGGATTTGATTTGATTTGATTGCAAGACGTTTCACGCAATTGAAATCTGTCAAATCCATACAAATTTATGCCGCGCCGCGCCTCGCCTCGTCGCGTTGCGGTCTGAATTGACCCTTATACTTACTTCGACTTTTTTCATATTATAATAACATTGTTAAAAATTAAAATATCTTAAATTCTTCTCTACAATTTGATTTTTATAAAAACTCATTAAATAGTTTGCCTCGAGGCTCGAGACGGCCTAAAACTTTCGCATTTCAACTTAAATAAGAATTTAACACGCCTCATCGTTAATGATAACAATGTTTACTTGAAAAAATTACAAGCCTTTTTTGAAATATTCAAGATTTTCAAGCGAGATTTTCAGCATAAGATATTCTGAATTAGAATGTTTAGCGATATTATCGCGAGCTATAAACTTCGTAGAAATGTGCTAAATACAGCAACGTATTACAAAGTAAACAATACGGATGTGCTACACACAGCATCTCTTTGTAGTTTGAAGTTGATTGTTTAGTAGTTTATGTGTATTAAACAAGCCACTTTTGTTTTATAGCTTGCTGCGTTTGATATTTTCAACCTGTTAGGCTACGCATAACTTTGAAACGAGCATGAGAACAATAATCATTATAACATGTCGTAAACCGGAGCAGATTTATTATATTTATATTGACAGCTAATAGCAGCAATCAATGAGGTATCACCACGTGATCGCAATGTACCAATAACAACATGTCCGATGACTGATGTACCAAAAACGCGTCGCGCGCGCACCCGCCTTGCTTGTACTTCACCCCACCAAAGAAATCTTTCTCCTTCAATTTTTGATCGGCGATCCTAATATGTCTGGTTTAAATTATAGTTGTTACCTGCGGCCTATAATAGGCATATATTTTGTTTCACAGTTTGCTACCTCTTATACGTTGAACCTGCTACTTTCCCTCGCTTGAAATTAAACTGTTTGTGTCAGTGTTGTTGCTTATTCTCTGAGTGAATGCTCTTTTATTGTTCGCCCCACATTTTTATAATGATTAAAGTATTTTCTTTTTTAATCTAGAAACGGAGCGCTGCAGATTCAATTTAGACTTGTAATTGAAATGAGCTGCTTTTAATATAATACCTGGATCATCATAATAACGAGTAAGTTGCTAATATTTTTAAATTGATTTTGTTATTATTTTAAGCAATATTCCGCGAAATAAACCTCAACCTTTAAGTAAATGAGTGAGTTTATGCATAGGCATGCGTACAGCACCTCCCTTCTTTCCCACACTGCCTATGCATACACTCGCATGCAAGAACTTGCAAACACCACCATCACACAAGCAATAATGCAGTTGGCAAATCCGTGCAAGGCCCCTCACCACCATGCAGGTTGAAAACCTCGACGCGCGTTTCGCCCCAACACCGGAGCATCCTCTGCTCTCGCCATCTCGGAGTGGACTCTACGAACAACGTCCGTCAAGTCAGGTTTTCAACCTGTAGGTTTATTTCCAGAATATTGCTTAAAATAATAACAAACTAAATTTAAATATATGGATTTCCGCAAAGTAACGCCTGATTCTATTAACTATGCTAATATTTTGTTTAGTTTTATAATTTGCATTGTCTTCTGTTTCGATACGTGAGCAGACAATAGGTGTATGAAAATGTAGACGTTATATCGAGAATTCAAAATATTGTTTTGTTAGAGCGGTGGCTGAGAAGACACCTTTTTGGGTCAGTGGGTGCGAATGTATTCTTAGCGTCAACAATAATAACGTGAGTTTATTTTACGACTTAGCATATGATAGGTAATAATATCATCACATGAAGGTGAACCATAAGAAACAACCTTAAAAATAAATGATTAAATCACGAGTGTATAAAAATATGAATCACAATAAACACGGCGCCAAATCTTACAAATACTTGAATCACGAAGAAAATTTGTGGCGTTTCTATGATTTGATTCCTTAGAAAATTGGTACGACGATAAATCTTTGCTTTCCCTGCTCTAGAACATGCCGGAGAAGTATAGTGCGTCAAGAAAGTGAAGAAATTAAAAAGTGGCAACATCGTAGTGTCATCCTTTTTTTGGGTTCTGTAGCCAAATGGCAAAATACGGAACCTTTATAGATTCGTCATGTCTGTCTGTCTGTCTGTCCGTCCGTATGTCACAGCCACTTTTCTCCGAAACTATAAGAGCTATACTACTGAAACTTAGTAAGTAGATATAATGTGTGAACCGCTTTAATATTTTGGTACAAAAATGGAAAAAATTATCAAAACATTTAGGGGTCCCCATAGATACAAATGACACAAAAAAAAATTTTTTTTTCATCAATCCTGTGCGTGTGGGGTATCTATGGATAGGTCTTCAAAAATTATATTGAGGTTTTTAATATTATTTTTTTCTAACCTAAATAGTTTGCGAGAGAGTCTCCTCCAAAGTGGTAAAATGTGTGTCCCCCCCCCTTTAACTTCTAAAGTAAGGGCATGATAAGTCTAAAAAATATATATGATGTACATTACTACAAAAACTACCAACGAAAATTGGTTTGAGCGAGATCTAGCCAGTAGTTTTTTTTATACGTCATAAATGGTAAACCTTAATTTGACTTTCATTAAATCAACTGAAATATGAAAATAAATCAAAAACCTCTTAATTTCATAAAAATATACCTTATTGCTGCTGCGGAACCCTTCATGGGCGAGTCCAATTCGCACTTGGCCGGTTTTTTTCTTAGATTGATTTGAAAGGGATGACACTACGATGTTGCCACTTATTAATTTCTTCACTTTCTTGACGCACTGTATACAACGAATCTACCATCACACGAAAAATATACCTTGTCACAGTCGGGCACCCCCGACTCCAAATTACATCAAAGGGTTACAATTACTGGTTTGTTAATTGTTTACCGCTGTCAATCCTGGCGACACAGAAAATAGTGGTGGGTAAACACCAAGATTTTTTGTTGTTCTAGCGTATTTTTTGTGCACTATTAAATTTTAATAATTAAAATTCATGGCGACACAGGAGAGATGGGCAAATATACGCTACAACAAGAGAAAGTAAGTAGTAGTGCCTAAAATTTCCACTCGTAGTATAGCAAACGCAATCGTATTCTATTTCCTAGTGGACTGGCGAGCGGCGGAAATTGGCGGAGTATCGAGGCCGCCTCCAATCTGTCACACGTTCGCTTCTGCCGCTCAACCCTTGCACTTTCTATCTAAAATATTATGCTTGCTAATTATGGAATATTCTAGAACGAATTCCTCGAAATTCGAATAATCTAGTCACTATTAATAGATCTGTGCGTCATTACACAGAATTTTTTTTTGGAAAGCTTGTCTTGTTTATCGCTTACGAATTTAACACTATTTTGTTATAAATTAAACACTATCTTGTTTCCATGAATGAAAGAGAACTTTTTAAAATACTATCTCTTGGGTTTTAGATACATCCTGTGTATACTCTCTGGAGCATTTTTTTTTTAAGAAATAAGGGGGCAAACGAGCAAACGGGTCACCTGATGGGAAGCAACTTCCATCGCCCATGGACACTCGCAGCATCAGAAGAGCTGCAAGTGCGTTGCCGGCCTTTTAAGAGGGAAAAGGGTAATAGGGGAGGGTAGGGAAGGGAATAGGGTAGGGGTTAGGGGATTGGGCCTCCGGTAAACTCACTCACTCGGCGATACACAGCGCAAGCGCTGTTTCACGCCGGTTGTCTGTGAGAACGTGGTATTTATCCGGTCGAGCCGGCCCATTCGTGCCGAAGCATGGCTCTCCCACGTATGATAATAAGGTCTGGAATATTAATTTATTTTATGTGGAGTGTTACACCTCGTACTTCTTAGTAACAAGGCCACTTAGCCCATATTACGCCCCTTTGTTAAATTTTTAGTTAATTTGTGTAGTTTAAAATATAAACGTTTTTAAATTTTTACATGTTTGTAGGTCGTTAGTTATATTGTAAGGTCACATGCATTGTTAATTTGAGCCATATATTCGTGATGTTGTTTTCGTTTAAACATAATGAAAATGTGAAATTTTCCAGTGTTTTTTTTACATGAGCATGCTGCTCATGTAAAAACAACACTGGAAAATTTCACTAGCAATAATTGAAAGGTTTTCACTTTTCCTAATGGAAAATGTTCCACAAAACCTGTGTCGAGCTGAAACATAGAGCTTTGCTGTGTGTTCTGAATTCAAATTGAGTTAGTCAAGAATTTCCTACCTGCGAACTAATTCTGAGTCAAATCTAGTCGGATTGTGTGGTCGAGCTGTGCACGCCATGACTTAAGTACCTACTCGTAAATATAGAACACCTCACTACAATTTAATATAATAATATATACGGGCCTGTCCACATCTCCACGTCACGACGTCGTCAACGTGGAACGGTGCGATAACGTGGCACGGTACGTTGACGTGACGTGCAAATTTATGTTAACGTTACGTAAGGGCCTGTCCACATGACGGGGAGATGTGGACAGGCCCTAAGCTCATCAGCTTTACACAAGACAATCTTAGATATTTATTTATCTTGTGACCGTCAAACTTGTGAACCGTTTTCGCAAATGTAACAATTTGTAATATAATATATAATCACAAATTCTCTGCTTGGTTGATAAAAAAAATCGCTTGGGGTCCATTTTAAGAAATTATATGACTTTTGCAGTCCACACATTAAACAAAAAAAAATATTTTATAAACAAAGGTAATTACAGTATTTATTTACATATCAATGAGAAAAGTTACAATTTTTGTTGCTTGTTTAGAGTGAAATTGGTGCAAGCTATTGTTCATCAGTGAAGTTTATTTATAGCCATTTGGTGACCCCTGCTCTACATTATATCCACTTCTTTAGATAACTCTTGAAATTCACCTTAACGTAAAATAAAAATATCGTCCATTTATTGTACAAAAGCTCAAGGAAAGTCGACGAAATTGCCCCATCGAATTCAAAGCAAAGATGCCAACGTTTCCCATAAAAATGACGAAACTCTATGAATCAATCAAGAAACGCGCGCAGTAAAAACACGACGCTATTTGTTAGAACGAAAAATATATTTCACGGCATCACTTCCATGATTAAAAACAACACCATGTGCTTCTGTTCGATGTAACTTTTTAAAATTTCAGCTGTAAATATTTGCGCAGAATCATGCGCTGTTTTATGAGCTGCTGTATATTAGTAATCGAAGGCTGCTGTAAAAAATAATTTGGAGTACACCTGTGCAGTGGCGGGACAATACCTAAATTTCATGTGGGCGGTAAATGTTTTGCGAGGCCCCCTGATGGATGACGGCATTTTGTTGAAAGAAATAATTTTTTGATATTCAATTTTTTATTTATATAAAAATATGAGTATCAAAACTCGGAAATCCTAATAAAATCCTTGTGGTACAAGGTCGTGGTCCCATGGACCGCGAGACCGTAAGGGGTGGCCCACCACGTCCATGCCTTCTTACGTCGCCTCTACACCTGTGGCATCGATGAGCGAGGCAGGATATATCGGCAGTCATTTTCTAAAAAAATACCAACGTGATCCATCATTTTCTAAGTAACTATTTACCTAATCAATCAGCAAATCTATATTGCTACGCTTAAGAAATATAGGTTTCTCTGAAAGCAAAAAGTTAATGATATTCCTAAACAAGAAAATGTACTGTGCGGAGGTATGACGAGTTGTTATTTATTAAGATAGATGTTTGATCCTTCTTGTAAACTTTGGTAGACAATCAGATTAATTGAAAAGTTTGAGAAGCGGTTCCGATCATTATAAATCCAAACTATTCCTTTCTCCAAAAAAAAGATAAAACTTGACTTTATATATACTATAAACAATGTGCCTTTGAATAAAGTAAACCTAATCCGGGACTTAGGGTTGATGTTAGATTCTTCTCTGCATTTTGATACACATATTGACAATATAATTAACAAAGCCTATCGCATGTACGGTTTCATACAAAGGTCCACCCGTGACTTTGTGAGACCATCGACACTATTGCTGCTATACAAGACCCTAATTAGATCACAATTAGAATACGCTATACCCGTTTGGAATCCTCTTTACGTCAAATATTCCGATAGAATAGAGTTAGTACAAAAAAAATGCCTGCGCACCATATTTTTTAAATGTAAACAATCTAAATTGCCATATAATGAGCTGTTAGACCATTTCAAACTTTTAAGCCTAAAATCCAGACGTACACTTCTTGATATCATGATGCTACATGGTTTATGTAATAATAAATATGACTGCTCTGATATCACCAATCAGATCTGCTTCTCGGTGCCGAGAACAATTTATCAGAGAAAAGCGCGACAATTTCAGTTATTCTTCACTAAAACGTGCAAGACTAATGCTGGTCTCCGTATCCCCCTACGTCGTCTTGTTGATACATACAACAAATACTTCACTAATATTGATATTTTTGCCCTTTCTGATAGTTTAAAATTTAAAAAACAAGCCATGGAGACATTGATCAAATTAGCGTCTGAAAATGAACTCTAACTTATTTACTTATTGAAAATTTTGTTTTATTTTACATGTAGTTTTTTTTTTTTTTTTTACAATGTACATTTTTATTCTGTGTTATACTTTTTTGTTTTTTAACTTTACATTGAAAATATCCTTTGTTTTAATTCTTTTTATTATCTTTAATTTAATGTGTTATTGCTTTTTGTAGTTTAGTATCTAGTCTTACTGTCACATATTTTTATCCATATATACGCTGTGCTTTCCGTTTTTAATATGCGAACAATGGTGTGGGTTATGTGTTTACCATTTCTAAACCATAGGTAATTGTAATAACTAAGTTTTAACATGTAACTGTTTATTGTTCCTAATAAAGAAAATAAAAAAAAAAATAATTATAAGTTTGAGAACTGCGCTAAAAAGTTACAGGCGAACACAACTTTCTATTGAGTTAGGTATTATATTGGTTAATATTGCTAATTTTATGAATAATATAATTTTAAAAATTACAGCATAGGACTTGGGACTTAGAAGTTCGAGTTATTCTTAAAACGTGTGAATATAGTACGGGAGCCCCAGAACATTTTTTTTTAATACTATCAAGCAAATTTATTTGAGTAGCTTCATTTTGATAAGACAAAAAACATTTTATCTGCGAGAAATCTTGAAAGTGGTAGCTAACAGAAATAGAAAGGATTTCATACTTTGACTTGATGGTCCTAAAATATGGATTCTTCTATTTGTAGGACAATCATGTTACTCCATTATATAATTAAGTTTTAACCTATCAATATACAAACAATTTGCTTGTTAGGGTTCCGTTTTAGGGTTCAGTAGTCAACCAAGTTTTGTTAATTATTATAGAACCCTATAACGGAACACTAACGAACAGATTTTTTGTATATTGATAGATTAGTAGTCCGTAATATTGTCCTACAAATAATATTTTAGTACCATAAATTCAAAGTATAAAATCCTTTCTATCTATGTTAGCTACCACTTTCGATATTTTTCGCTTGAATTAAAAATGTTGTTCGTCTTATCAAAATGAAGCTACTCACAAAAAATTTGCTTGATAGTAATAAAAAAAATGTTCTGGGGCTCCCGTACTGTATCTAGGAAAGTATTTAGATTATTAAATACTTTCCTAATAATTTAAGATTTAAGTAAGTAAAACTTACTTAGTAAAAAAAATTACCGTGAAAAATATAATAATATTAAGCGTAGTATTAAGCATAAAGGAAACCTGTAACGTAATTCGCATTGAAAATCATTAATATAATCAAGAACTGAGAATGGGAAATGGTTTTTCTTTTTAATTAGTTTTAGCGCCATCTTTGTTATTGCGTCTGAACTAATACGCTCCCTGGTCAGCGTGTAAAGTTACCTTTGTTTATAGATGACAGCTACACATGCGAGTTAGAACTTAGAAAGATAGCTAAAAGATGGCACTACAATCGCATATTTGAAATAGTAAGTCTGGGTTTGAAAACAATACATTTTAAATATTATACTTTTTACGTTCAGCCTACTTGCTTCAAATCGTACTATAAATTATAATAGCTGGTATAGGCATAATATTTGGAAAACATTTTGATGCTTAGGATTTGCGTCACAGATATCAGAAACAGTTGGTTTAATATCTCTATGATTTGCGTAGTCAGATCGTGGTCAGAAAAATAGAAATAAGAGGGCCCTGAAGAGAGAAGCCCGTAGCACGAGCTACACTTGCGCTACGAGATAAGTCCGGCGTTGAATATAATATACAAGGTGTAACAATACTAACTGATAGTTCTTTATGGTGTGTATGAGTCCACTATATTCAGATGAATGTCAAATTAGCGCTGATATATTTTTTTCAACTTTTGTATGGGAAAATTCCTGACGACTGAAGAGCTGCTAGTTGCTACCTTCACAGTAAACTATATATTAAAGGGGACACGTACACACCCTGAAGTATTATCACTTGGTTTTGTTACACCCTGTAATCTGTATAGCATTAATTATTATATTTGATCAAAACTTGAATCAGTTTAATAAAACTCAGCTCATAGACCACGGTTATTCATAGGCAGTTGACGGATCTACGTCGTTTGGTCGGATTATGTCAATTTAAAGCAAGTCGTGATCTGTAGCTGGGTTTGGCATAACTCGATCAAACTACGTCCGTCATCTGCCTATGAATCAACTTCTCTGATAGTACATTTAAATACAAATACGTAATAATTATATACTAGCTATTTGACCGAGCTTTGCTCGGTATTCGACAAAACACGAATAAAATGACATTTTCTAAAAATAATTCCTAGCTAGATCGATTTATCGCCCCCGAAACCTCCTGTATACTAAATTTCATGAAAGTCGTTGGAGCCGATTCCGAGATTCCAATTTTATATATTATATACAAGAATTGCTCGTTTAAAGATATAAGATATAGTAAATTTATCAAAAGAAAATGATAAATGGTTCATTAGTAGTAACTGGAAGCTTAGGATTACCACAATACTTACTCAAAGTTGTGCCGTCCTTTGATTAATAAATTCATGAATTTATTAGCTTAGTCGTAGAAACCATTTTAGATTCTAAATTAAATGACAATTAAAGCTGGAAACAGATTTAAATTTAATTAATATTTAAGGGAATTCGTTAAGGGAATTCGTAAATAACAACTACATTTTAAATTATATTTTGTAAGGGACATTTCATTCGTTATTCTTTATAGGTGTACCTCAATGTGTATAGGCAGAGTAGACAGAATGATATGTCTATTGTGGTATAGGTGTAAACGACCACTTCTAGTCTTACACGGACTGACACAAGGAGTAATGGAGAGAATAAACCTCGCATGATATATCGTCGCACGTAGTTCAAGCTCGCAATACCGTGTAAGATTCTCAGTCACATTTAATTGATTTAGATGAAACATAAATTAATGAATGAATAAAAAAAATGGGGAATAGTGAAATTTAATGTTTTAAAGAATTGTGCGCAGAGGCATGCCAAATAACAAAGAGAGAACTAACGAGCAAAAAAAATGAGAGGTGGCAAGGGACACCCGAATGGAACGAAGTTATTTCTATGTTCAGAAAACCTGTATACGTATACACCACTGACCTCCATTATACAAGTACGCTGGACTGATGATACCCTTTGAAATGACAGCTATTTTTTGTGCCCATTTGAAGCGGAATCATTCCCATCTCCCCCATTATTAGGGATAGGAACTAAATTTGACGTAAAAATGACGTTTGAAAGTCGCCATCATGTCGCCATATTGGCGCTGAAAGCAGTAGTGGGAGTATTTGGAACTAATACTAGTGATGTACAACTGTCTTTTCTATTATCGATGAAATGTTTCCAGATTCAGATAATGTCGACCATTAGGACAAAAATATTAAATTGAATAATACAAACGCTACATATTTGTAGTAAAGATTACAGACTTCCTCTCCGTAATTTAGATAGGCGTAATAAATTAACAACGATTTCATACGTAGATAACGTGAAGTAGCAGTACCTATCTATAATCCATTTATTTTTAGCAGTTAGCACTATGAAAAACTAAAAACAAAACTGAAGATAAGCTTCTAACGAAAACTATGTTGTATTGTATTTTCTAATTTCATTTCTAATATTATCAAAGTAGTGCTACAGTGTATCGTATTAAAGCTGAACAAAGCTGAATAAGTGTTCTGTGTGATTAGACCCTAACTAATCTCATCATATCCATACTAATTATATTATAAAGCGGAAGAGTTTGTTTGTTTGAACGCTCGAGCTCTAATTTCAGGAACTGCTGGTCCAATTTGAACAATTATTTCAGTGTTAGACAGCCCATTTTATATATTTTATCACGCTGAGACTAATAGGAGCTAAGAAATAGAGGCAAATGTGGAAAAAGCGGGGGAATGTATAACGTGAAGGATTATATAGGCTATTTTTTGTGGACCAATTTGTCTGTGTAATTAGATATTTACGTGGGAGAAGCCGCGCAGAAAGTCTAGTAATAATATAAAAGTTCCTTATTTATTTATGGATCTAGCATGCCAATTTTTATCGATTTACTTTATCTCATTTGATTCTCGCCATTTTGGCGCTGATTGCAGAAGTGCGAGGGAAATTAACTAATTGGATAATGCGATCCATATATAAATATAGAACGTTTGAATACATTTTTTTATTGGGGTGGAGTAGGTAAGGTATTGATAAATAATGAAAATATATGTGCGATACTTTAACATTATATTTTATTAGTTACCGTTACACAGTTACAGTCTGTCAAGAAAGAGTAGACGCTGAAATAAATTTTCCAAACATAATCACGATCAAATGGTAGTTTTGCGCCTTGTATTTTCACAGAGAACGTTTCAAATAGTAACGGCAAGCGGTAGTAGCAATTTTCGGATGCCAACCAGGCTTTTTAATTTTTTTCAACCATAATTCCAGTCTTCCTTCGTCAGACGGAAACCTGTCAATGAGGGATTTTCATTTATATTTTTTAATTTTAATTTTAACAATCTTAACTAGATGGCGTAAGGATAGACAGATTTTCTATTGGTTCCTCACCGATCTGAAATTATCTGCAGGTTGGCATCACTGACTACATATGGGTTGTGTTTCCAAAAAATATCAGTGTACTGTCAAGTGTGACATAAATGAAAATATCTTAAATCTAAGCGATCATTGGCCTAAGCGATTAGGCCAGTACACTGGTAATAGTTTAGGAACACGCTATCGCTGACATAATAAAAACTTGTCAAACTAAAACTTGACAACTGAAAGAGTTTTGGCGGGCATGCCACTTTCAAACTTCTTCTACTTTTTATTGTTGGTGTGGTTTTTATTATTTTTTCCCAAATGGTGGTTTTTGGGTTTTTGATATTCATTATTGGTAAAATATTAGCCATTAAGTATCCGTTATCTTGCACAAGTGCAGGTAAGATGTTGTCAAAACCAAAATGTATAATTCAGGAATTATACATTTTGTATTTTTTTACCGATATTTACCTATTTACGGATATTCACACCAAATGTCACAGGGACATTTGGTGTGAATATCGGTAAATAGGGCTATTTCGTTATAATAACTTTATTATCCTATTCATTGGAATATTATTGCGTCTTTTTCAAGTTGAAATGTATCAAGTTTTACATTCTTTTGCCCAGTTTTGTGGCAATTTTTGATGGTATTCCCTGGTATTACCGATAGTTTTCTACCCATACGCCATCTAGTTACTAAAATGGAAACTGTTTGACATCAAATTAAAAATATAGGAAAATCCCTCATTATTTTAAGAGCATAATATGTATTTGATAAAAAAATCCGTTATCGGAGATTTTAATACAATTATTATAGATATCGATAAGTTTTATCGACAGAAAACTCCAGCACTATTGAATTTTATTGTTTATCAAAAATCGGTAAAACAAAGGTAAATATGTGGTGAATACGGTATAATAAGTTTAGTGCCACATTTTTAAGTGCCTATATTATCAATAAAAGTTTAATATCGTAGAAATGAGCTGTTAAAATCACTTACTTGCGAAATGTAACCCCACATCCCTTTTTGTAACGTGTTTTACATAACATACACCCTTTCATAGTTTAACCATAGAGGAATTAAATGTTTAACTATGATTTATGAACTACCACCACTTATATATATATATACTAGCTGTTGCCCGCGACTTCGTCCGCGTGGTCTTCAGTTTATAGCGCGCGATGTCAACAAAATTGGTGTCAAAAGCTTTTATAAAAAAAACCCTGGTACCCCTTAAATCAATACAGCTGTGCAGTGTGCAAACAATAAGTACTTCATTTTTGTATGTTAAACTTTATATATTATGCCAAATTTTAAAGCTTATTTAGCCCCCCAATTACACAACTTTACCCATAAACTATTTATCATTGATAGGTTTAGCCCCAATTTCACCAACGTCTGTTGGTGTTAACAGCTTGTTAAAATATCCTGTCTTCTCTTTCATTCATATCAAAAACGAAACAGCTAACGTGATACTAATTCGAGCATTAACTTTAACAGTCGTTGGTGAAATTTGGTCTTAAGGTTACGTCACTGCCTGCACAGATAAAGTACTGAGTTATTTAATACCGTAGAATAGATATAACAATCGAAAAAAATCGAGACTTAAATGTAAGATGATACCACCTCTTATAGAAAGACTTTTGAGCAAGCGTCAGCGCGATGTAGAAGACGCACGGCGCCATCTATTATGAATTTTTTCAACAAATTTACGACCCTTACAACCCTTTTTTCCAGTAAAAAAGTAGCCTATGTCCTTTCTCAGGCTTTAGACTATCAGTATACAAAATTTCATTACAATCGGTTCGGTAGTTTTGGCGTTTGGCGTGAAAGCGAGACTGACAGACAGACAGACAGACAGAGATACTTTCGCATTCATAATATTAGTACAGATTATGTGCACACTGCACAGCTGTTTTTGGGTATTTTGATTAATTAAGGGCCGCGCTACACCGGAATGGCAGCGGCGAGGCGAGCACTTTCAGCGCTGCCATTCCGGTGTAGCGCGCTGCGCGGCCCTAAGAGGGGTACCACTTACCAGGGTTTTAAAAAGTTTTTAAATTTGACACAAATTTTGTTGACACCGCGCGCTATAAACTAAAGTCCACGCGGACGAAGTCGCGGGCAACAGCTAGTTATGAATAAAAACAATAATATATAATAAAGTAGGTATGATTAGTTCTGTTATAATAATGAAGTAAAAAAAAAAAGCGCCATCTGTTTTCATATATAAGAATTAAAATGTAAAAATATTTTCTGGATGGAATATAGGCCAACACAACACACTCGAACTCCTTAGAAATGCAGTAGGAGTTCTATAAGATAAGATAGATTGATTATTATTATAGCAAGTGATAATATTATTAAACATAATATTCTAACGTATTAAAAACTATAAACAAAAACATAATAACTAATAAGTATGATTAGTTCTATGTTACAACGAAGTAAAAAAAAGCGCCATCTGTTGAATCGTATTAGAACTAAAATGTTCATTGCATCGCGTCGATATATTTCTGGATTTTTATAATATTATACATAAAATATATTTAAGATTTTTGAAATGTTATTTTAATACACATCCAAGACCCAGGAACATTGAAAACTTTTTGTTCCGCCTGCGGGACTCGAACCCAGGACCCCCGGGATGAGCGCTGGCCACGCGCAATGCGAAGTAATTTTCATCGATATTTTCATGGAAATAAGATATTTTCCCACATCAAAATGTAGCCTATGTCCTTTCTCAGACTCTAGAATAACTGTGTACAAAATTTCATTGCAATCGGTTCAGTAGTTTTGGCGTGAAAGCGAGACAGACAGACAGACAGACAGACAGACAGACAGACAGACAGAGATACTTTCGCATTTATAATATTAGTATAGATATATATATATATATACAGTGTGTAACAAAAATAAGTGATAATACTTTAGGGTGTGTACGTGTTCCTTGTAGAGAGTTCACTGTGAAAGTAGCAGTATATATATATATATATATATATACAGGGTGTAACAAAAATAAGTTACCCGCGACTTCGTCCGCGTCAGCAAAATGTTAAATACATAGGTAAAAAATAAAAAAGTAAAAACAATGTCCTCTTCCTTTTTGGAAGTCGGTTAAAAAGTAGCCTAAGTTACTTCTTATTACATCAGCTATCTGCCAATTAAAGTCCCGTCAAAATCAGTCCAGCCATTTCGGAGATTAGCCGGAACAAACAGACAAACATACAGACAGACATTGTTATTTTGGTGTAAGTACCGTATAAATATTCATATGCATGTAGTAAAAAACGGTTATTTTAATATTACAAACAGACACTCCAATTTTATTTATATGTATAGATATACATGTATAGATTTCCGCGCGGCTTCGCTTGCGTAATTTAGGAATTTCACGCAACCGCACATTTTTCCGCCAAAAATAGCCTATGCCCCTTCACGTGGTCTATTCTTCATGTTTGCCAAATAACATAAAAAATTGCTTTAGTAGTTCTTAAGATAATAAGCAATTACATATATTTTCCCCCGTTTTTTCCACATTTTCCTCTACTTCTTCGCTTTTATTAGTTTTAGCGTGATAAAATATAGCCTATAACCTTCCTCGATAAATAGGATATCTAACACTGAAAGAATTTTTCAAATCGGACCAGAAGTTCCTGAGATTAGCGCGTTCAAATAAGCCGTTTCATATAATTTCCCCCGTTTTTACCACATTTTACTCTATTTCTTCGCTCATATTAGTCTTAACGTGATAAAATATAGCCTATAGCCTTCCTCGATAAATGGACTATCTAACAGTAAAAGAATTTTTCAAATCGGACCAGTAGTTCTTGAGATTAGTGCGTTCAAACAAACAAACAAACAAACAAACTCTGCAGAATTATAATATTAGTATAGATAGCGTGATAAAATATAGCCTATAGCCTTCCCCAATAAATGGCCTATCTAACACTGAAATAATTTTTCAAATCGGACCAGAAGTTCCTGAGATTAGCGCGTTCAAATAAGCCGTTTCATATAATTTCCCCCGTTTTTACCACATTTTCCTCTATTTCTTCGCTCCTATTAGTCTTAGCGTGATAATATATAACCTATAGCCTTCCTCGATAAATGGACTATCCAACAGTAAAATAATTTTTCAAATCGGACCAGTAGTTCCTGAGATTAGTGCGTTCAAACAAATAAACAAACAAACTCTGCAGAATTATAATATTATTATATTAGTATAGATATTACCTAATCGCGTAAAACCTTTTAAAACACTTTAAAACACGAAAACAATTCGAACGATTAAGCCATAGAGAATTAAAATAAATACATGGTTACCAATGGCTACGTCAAATTTAGTTCTCGGTCCTAATAATAGGGGCGCTGATTCCGCTTCAAATGGCACAAAAAAAAGTGGGTATCATAGATCCAGCGTACTTGTATAATGGAGATCAGTGGTATACACTCAAAAAAATTATGAAAAACGCCGTCTATTGACGCCCAGGAATACTAACAACGCGTCGCTATTTATTCTCAAAAACACCATCTAGTTGACGCACAGGAATACTATCAACGCCCTCCTGCTGAAGGACGCAGGTACTAATAAAAAAGTGTCGAGGTCAAACAGCCTCCTTTAGCAATGCCGAACGCGCCATAAGGAACTTCGTTCCAAAAAGAACATAATATAATATATTATACGCTCGAATCAAAAAACCTCTTCCTTTTTGAAAGTCGGTTAAACGTATAATATTTTTTATCTTTTACGATTTAAACTTTCTTGGGTATTCGGCGGTAAAACAAAGTTTTAACATACCTAAGGGCCATTTTCAATATGATTTTACTGTACTGCATCAAACACGCAGCTTGTTAAGTTTTTTCAGTGAAATCATTTCGAAAGGTAGCTACTAAATATACACAAATTGAAATACAAATACACGTGATATATCCAAACTCCACTAATGAGAAAGCAAAAGCGAATATTTGGAGATAATGAGTTGGACACGATGTTCGGTATTCCCCTGTGACTCGTATTGGTTCAATTAATTCCGGAATGAATATTGCTTCGGTCCGGATTAAATGAATCCGGAAAAACCTCGACAAATATGTACCAATACTCTAAAACGGAAATCTATCCATCTGCCATCGAAACGGAGAAAAACTCCAGTTTTTTTGTATATTGGGCTTAGCTTTTACCACTAGCGTTTATAAGTGGGAGAGCCATGCTTCGGCACGAATGGGCCGGCTCGACCGGAGAAATACCACGTTCTCACAGAAAACCGGCGTGAAACAGCGCTTGCGCTGTGTTTCGCCGAGTGAGTGAGTTTACCGGAGGCCCAATCCCCTCCCCTATTCCCTTCCCATCCCTACCCTCCCCTATTACCCTATTCCCTCTTAAAAGGCCGGCAACGCACCTGCAGCTCTTCTGATGCTGCGAGTGTCCATCGGCGACGGAAGTTGCTTTACATCAGGTGACCCGTTTGCTTGTTTGCCCCCTTATTTCATTAAAAAAAAACTAGCGTTGTATAGGGAAATCCGGTTTACCAACTTTGAGGTTGTGTACTGAGATTTTTAAATTAAGTAAGCCTTTAGTAATTGACCACTATGATAACTTCACTCTGCCAGACTGTAAGTTATACCCGATGAGAGTTAACTTTATGGTTCGTATTATTCAGTAATGGTTTTATTTATTGTTTTGATGGTACTATGGAAATAAATTTCTAATAAAGCTCTAACTCTCAGCTTACATTGCAAACAGTGATGCGATGTTAAAGCCATTAAAAATTGGTATACATTGGGCAGCAAGTCTGTCGATATAATGTAAAGTAAATAAAGTTCAGTTAAAAATCACTTGTAACGTAAACTGTTCCTTAGGGTTAGTTTACATTACACTAAACATCTAAAGAGTTTTTATTGCTCCACCGATGTGCCCTAATCTATTGTTTCTCCGAGTAACAGCATTGTTCTGGAATATGAGACGAAATCAGCAATTTTAGTGGTAATGAGGGTAGTTGGACATTAACGTGGATCGGTAACATTATGTTCTCACTGTGGACTGTGGGCGGACCCCGTGATAAATGCATATATCCTGAGCTAATGGCTAATGACCTGACGTTATCACCTAGTATACTAAGCGTTATTGGTAGTACGAAAATTTATAGAACGCTTTATTAAAGCTCTTTAGAAGTAAATAGAGAGTGGATGTATGCTTGATTTCTTGTAAGGCAAAATGTAATGAATGGATTTTGACCAAACTTGCTAATGTAGTAAGTTCTATTTTTTAGCCGTCAAAAGTAAAGCGTTGCTGTGGGATTATGACGTATCATTAGCTTTTGCCTACGGTAGATTAATCTAGCTTATTTATAGAATTAATTAAACTTCATTGGCAATCTGGCAATAGACTTTCAAATTATTTCGCCTTTAGTATGTCAAAGCTGTAAACCATTTATTCATTCGATAAAGCTTTTAAAAATATATTGGCAGTAACGTAAACACTAACTTTAATATAAGTAGCTAAAAATTTCCTTCCAGAAAACGAAATTTCGTATCTTCTTCTAAAACTGTCTAGGTATTCTACAAGTAACCTATATCTAGAGTAAGTTTACGACTAGATAGCTCGGACTTCGGAGCGGTCTAAATTGCCGTCGCGGAGTTCAGTGGCCGTCCTCAACTGCGGTCGTTTCGTTTTATTGCCCACATCTATTTTACACAAAGAATTTTTAATATCCCAAACCCATAATTTGAACGATTATACTTAAATCTCTACTAATGATATTATAAATGTGAAAGTAAGTTTGCTACGCTTTCACGGGAAAGCTACACTCAACCGATCAAAATGAAATTTTTTATTTAGCATGTTTCTGGAGGTATTGTATTAGCAGTGGCTAGAAATGCTTTATATTTAAAAAAAAATAACGAAAAATAAAAAAAAATAAGAAAGAATTTCTTTAAAATTACATCCTAAGGGGGTATAATAGGGAATAAAGGTTTACGTCCCAGGATTCGTAATAGGCCTAATTTTTTATCATGCTAATCGTTTGACATCATCCCTTTTCACAAAAATACAAATACAATCGGCCAAGTGTGAGTTGGACTCGAGCACGAAGGGTTCCTTACCATTATAGAGCAAAAATAGGTAAAAAATGTGTTTTTTGTGTGGGAGGCCTTCGTTATTTATTTTATTTAAATTTTATTATTAATTATTAAAGTATAAATACAATAATTGAGTATTTTGTGAACATTTCAAGTGCACATGTGTGGCCATTATTGACATCGAGCAAAAGCAAAAAAAACGTTACGTACGTTTGTCGTATGGGAGCCCCCTTAAATATTTAATTTATTTTGTTTTTAGTATTTGCTGTTATAGCGCCTACAGATATACACAATCTGTGAAAATTTCAGAAAAACCTGGAGACAGACGGACAGACAGACGGACAGACAGACGAACAGACAGACATCGAAGTCTTGTAATAAGGTCCCGTTTTTATGAGTTTGGTTTTGAGGTAGTGTAACGTCATGGAGACGTCAAAATATCGTAATCGGAAGTACCGTAAAAGCGTTTTCGTGAGTGCAAATTAAAAAAGTATAAAATCAAATCGACTTTATTTATCAATCATATATTTTATGATAAGTGTAAATTACGATTTTTTAGGCCAAGTTTTACTAGAAATATGCATATTTTCTTCAATGAAATTCAATAAGAGTCAAGTAGCCTATTAGATAAGGCAGCAGAAAAATAGCGGGAATGGATTAAAACCGTCAAAGAGCTCTATATTCGAGTAAACGATTTTTTTGACATTTGACCCCGACTCCCTGGTAACTGGCTAGAGTTTATAACCCTAAAAGTCCTGCAAAACTTTCCCAATATTTCGGTATTTGTATCACTTTATTCACTGTATGGAATTATTAATATTCTCGTCCTATTATTCGCTTAATAAACAATGAACCCGACAAGACTTTATAATCATATCGTTGCCTGCCGCCTGGCTTAGCAGCCTCATGAATTTTCAATATTCAACGGTTTTATTATAAGACAGCCAATAATCCACCAGGCCCGAAGCACGTGCCTGCACTGAGGGCAATGCAATTTGTATGGGGAAAGTGTCGTCTCCCGAGACAGTTTTCAGTCGATATGACATGCTCCACCTCATAACATCTTGTAATTGAATTCGCCTGTTTTATATTCTTTGTGTTAGCAGATGTTTTCTCAGCATTTTTTATTTGTATGTTATGTAAAATGCAGTTAAGGTTGCACACAAAACAGATTTTTTTTTTATGTTGAAAATTGATGATTTTATAATTCATTTTTATACTTGAAAATAAGCCTCGAATTGTTTCAATTTTCTAAACATAGATACTACATTATATTTCCAAGAATTCGATCTGAGCAAAAACACGATATAATCTTAAAATTTTCTCGATAGAAAAAAATCACAAAAATGCATCTAATTTTCACGAATTTTTCATATACATATTGCCATAACCGTGCATTAAACTAAGTTAAAATTTTAACATATTGTAGTAAATTCTATCATTGAGACACTGACCTGGCAGATTTTTAAAATGTTGTATGTATTTATCGAGTTTTTAAGAAAAACGAGTATTCCCGCGTCGTCCTTTATCACCTGGCATATGAAAGACGGGCGTGAGTGTGAAGAGAGAGGGACGATGTTTGATTTTTTGGGTTAGTCGCACTCTTAAGATTATCATTTTTTTCAACAAATCTGAAGTGCAACAAAAATAAAGCGCTTGAACTTACCTCTTATTTTCTATATAATTATTTCCATCTTATTTAGCAGTCGGTGTAAACAAAGTTTTCAGGTTGTAGGTTAATATTATGCTAAACAGTATATGATATATCACTGCATATGACCTTAACTTTGACATAAAAGCTAAAGCTCGCGTTAAGCCTTATGAAATATAAACTTTTTCGACAAAAGCGCAAATCTATAATATCAAAGCTCTAAAGTTTAAGCCTTTGAGCACAGACTTTTTCCGCTCGGAAAATCGGAAAAAGGCGCACGAGTTTGGAGAGGGAATGGAAATCACTGAATATTTAGATCATTTTGAATATTTTATATTATGAAGTAAAAATAACATTTATCACGTTTTAAGTAAAATTTTATTTTATAGGACTTTCTGATTAGCAATACTAGTAATGTGCAATGTTTAAATGGAAACAAATGAAATAAAAAAATATGGTGAACTTAATATTATTAGAACTCAATTTAACGGAAGACCTTTGTTCCTCGAAAATAATTACACAACGAATTAGAATAAAATAACAGTTGAAGGTAAAATTGAGAACATGATGAGTGATGAACACACAGCAGATGTTACGCTGACCGACCTCAAAACCATCTTAAAAATAGCTTCAAGAGTTACCATAATAACCAACCTCAACACATAATATGCAAGTTCTAACACAATATACAATAACGATATAGTTTTTCTCTAATTATTTAATTAAAGTAGATCAGGGGTTCCCAACCTTTTTTTGTCTACTGCCCACTTTGAGAAAAAATATGTTTTAGATTTTTCAATTTGAAATGCATCCAGATGCCATTTTCCCCATACCATTTTTTCAATTTGAAATGCATCAGATGAAATAAATCACCCCCCCCTAAGCCTCTACACAACGCCCCCATTTTTTTTCTGGGTCCCACACCGCCTTCAGACCTTCAGCGCCCACAAGGGGGAGTTATCGCCCACTTTGGTAAGGGCTGAACTAGATGAATACTTACATTAAAAAAACGAAAGAGTGCCGATCTGTCTGTCTGTCTAAAACTCTCTGTTACGTCTTCACGCTTCAAGCCCTTTACCCTATTCCCTCTTAAAAGGCCCGCAACGCACCTGCAGCTCTTCTGATGCTGCGAGTGTCCATGGGCGACGGAAGTTGCTTTCCATCAGGTGACCCGTTTGCTCGTTTGTTCCCTTATTTCATAAAAAAAACGCTTCAAGCACGTAACCGATTATGATGAGATTAGGTATGAAAAACTCCAAGTCCCTAGAAAAGACATAAGTTTTTATCTCGCAAAATGTACGGTTTCCGTGCGATAAACAAAGTTCTACGCAACGAAATTGCAGAGTAATGTATAGTTCCTCACATAACACTAACATTCGGTGCTATCATACATTCAGCCAGTTGATTAAAATTTTAAAAGGTCCCCAGATTAACTTCAGAGGGTTGAGTTTGATTCATTAAAGTGTTCTCAATTTTCCTACTACAACCAATTATAACATCACCTGACTAATCCTGGCCTTGGGAATTGTAGCCTAAAATAATCAGGTTAGTTATTAAAAAGTAAAATATAATTTCGTTATTTCGGCGAGACCTTTATGTAAGGGCTTAATTTCGTAAACAGATTAAAATGTGACCTACGCATGCGGGTACTCTTTTGCTCATAAAGAGAATAATATAATTTGGGTTGTGTATAAAATGTCTGCGTTCAGAATCTACATTACTGTGAAGGGGCCGTGACCGAAACATTTTTGAATTGTGTTAGTACTGCAGTACATCATCAGCGCATGACTTATACTATCAGAGAGGTAGATTCATAGGCAGATTGCGGATTAGTCCCACCAAACGACGCAAGTCCGTCAACTGCCTATGAATCAATTTTTTCGATGGTAGTCTGTCAAGAAAGTCATGACAGGCGGGAAAATTTTTAAATGAAATAAAAAACATGAGAACTTTATTAATTCGAGATAAAAATGTGCAAGGAGACAATATTTAAAATGTAATAAGCGTTCTCTGTGAAAATACAAAGAAAAAAAATACACCTTTTAAGGATGTATATAAGGTCCAATTCCGTAGTACATCCAATTAAATTACGAAAGTACTAAATCTGTAAAAAAATTGACAACCAGACACTTATTATTAATTATAACGATTTCTTATAATAGATTTTTAAAGAACTATTCGATATTTAATTATTATTGAAAAAAATGATGTAATTTGACTACCACAAATGGCGGCCTAGAGCTCGGCAAGACACAACTTTAAATGAACGTGGTGAAAAAAGGAACTAACGCTGCCATCATACAAAAACGACATTTTTGACAGCTCTTGTTTACCAGCAGCGCCGCGCTCACGTCCATTTATAGCTTTGTCGCACCCTTCGAAGGAAAGTTTTCATAAATTTCAATTTGAAATATTTCTTCAGAATTACCGGTGAACCCACTTTTTTTTGGGCTTAAAAAATCACAAATCGTACAAAGAAATTTCAAATTTAGGTCAGAATCTTTGAATTTATAAATGTTATATATACATCCTTAAGCGTGATTACGTATAGAAAATTTTTCCGCCTGTCATGACTTTCTTGACAGGCTATACATACAATTCATTCATTATAGGAGAACGCCCGTTGGTATGCTCAAAGAGAGTTAAGTGACACGTCCATTGTCCAATCATCTTCTTCTTCCTACTTCGTAAATTATAAAGACTTAGGGCCTGTTTCACCACTCTCTGATAAAGTGCCTAATAGGCTATTCACAACTTTTTTGACAGATTCTCCATACTAGATCTGTCAAGTTAATTGGTGGATAGCCTTATCAGGAAGTGGTAAAACTGGCCCTAAAACAATGAACTATCGAATACCAAATAAACAGTTCGATCATAGCAATTATTATCAACGAAGCCCCGACTTGTAACCCCGAGAAGTTCAAGCATCTAAATCAGGGATCCGCAAACTTATTTTGTCTACTGCCCATTTTGTAAAAAAAATATGTTTTAGCGCCCCCTTGTTTCAATTTTAAATGCATCCAGATGAAATAGATCACCTTTCAAGCCTCTACACAATGCCTCTATTTTTTCTGAGTCCCACACCGCCCTTTAGACCTCCAGCGCCCACAAGGGGGCGTTATCGCCCACTTTGGGAAAGATTGATCTAAATTAAGGAATCGAAGTTTTCGAGGTTACATAAAGGAGAATAGGAAAAAAAAAATGAAATTTGTTACAAGTTACCAACTCGTTAGACAGTACGCTCCGAGCTCAGGAATTTTTTGATTCTTTGTTTGTCCAGAATGTACTTGTACAACTTATTTTCATATAAAAATATTTAACTTGGACTAAAAATATTTTCGAACAAGTTGGGGCCTCGGGTGTATTTAATAGGGCATAATATTATCTTTTGAAATATTGAAAAAACATTTAACTACCAAAAAATGAAAACGAGATAATGTAGCGACAGAGGGTGTAATTTGTAGAGTCGGGTACGGTTTTAATAATTAAAAAAAAAATGAAAAATATAGGTAAACTTGTAATCTTAATTGTTTCTTTACTCGATAAAAGCGAGTGTAAATAAAACTTTACGTACCGACGGAATCGACCGGTTTGCGCACATAAAAATATTTTTATGGCGCGCTATAACATCTTCTGAAATTACGAAATCAATTTGGTGGGCTTTAAAAATCTTTGTCGTATGCTAATGTTTCAAATATCGACATTGCATCTATTTTAAGCACGTGAAAAGTGGGTTGGGGAGGTCTCGCGCGATGGGGCGGGGGTTCGCGCGGGGGGTCACGCGGGGTCGGACCCCCGGGGGGCGGGGGGGTCGACATTCAACAGGCTACGGTCGATACGCGGCGCCGAGCGCAGCGCCACGCGCCCGTGTCATTGCCACATCTGCCGAGTGCTGCCATGTGCTGCGGTAAGCTGCCATGTGCTGACTGCTGGCCCGCGGCAAAGCAAGTTTTTTACCCGCCAGGAGGTAATGCTTTTTCAGCGGAGAGCGGGCTCTAGTAACTTATCGGCATCAAGAGTTATCCACACATTTGTAAACGTGATGAATATGTTACAACACTCAGATTTTGGGCTTACTTGGGCAAGTTTAAATTTAACAGGTTATTAATAAGTATTCTAAGGAGTATGGTTATTAATTATTAATACTGGCAACATGAAAAATATATTCGATCTTTATATTTTGAGTTAAACATTAGCCAATATAACAGTCCAACCGCTATAGAAACAAATCACTAATGATTACGAAATCACACAAATCTTTTTGTATAGTTTTCACTTCGAAGTGAAGAGGCTCGTAATATGGTGTTTGGGGAAGGATTTTTCGAACGATGGCTCCGAATGTACGTGGCGGGTGTCAGGGATAAACCGCCACTTAAGTGTAATCTATAGTTCGCCCCAGACATGTCTACGACTAAACCCTGTATTAAATTCAACGGCCCAAGTTAAGTTATAAGGACTAAAAAGTTATTTCCATAAAGGTGAAGTAATACTTTACTAAAAAGTATTTGGAAACTTTAATACTGTATTAAAATTTTATGAGTTATGACTTAAATATTAACTAATATATCGGTACACCAATATAGCTAAAGTTACAAAGTAAATATCTATATATCTATACGTCTATACATATAAATAAAATTGAGGTGTCTGTTTGTAATATTGAAAGAACCGTTTCTTACTACATGTATATGAATGTACTTACGATACATATACCAAAATAGTATTTTTTACAATTTTTGTCTGTCTGTATGTCTGTCTGTTTGTTCCGGCTAATCTCCGAAACGGCTGGGGCGATTTTGACGGGACATTTTTTGGCAGATAGCTGATGTAATAAGGAGTAACTTAGGCTACTTTTTAACTGACTTTCAATAAAGGAGGAGGATATATTTTATTTTTTTATGTATTTTGTTCGGAAAAATTCTCTCTTTTTTTTTATCTTCGTCATCACATTTTGCTGACGCGGATGAAGTCGCGGGCAACAGCTAGTTCCAAATAAACCTCAGGGAGTTAATTAATATATAATAAGCTTGGATAGAGTATGTAACGTGTTTCCATATAAGAAAATTAGGCATCAAATATTTCATTATTCGCCCTTTACCGCGTAAATAAAGTTATTTACTTAATAGCGCTCAGCGTTTAATGTAATAATGTTCAAATAAGAACATTTAAACACCGAAAATGTGAGATTATGAAGTACGTTTCGCGATGAGGTAACATATTCGTTCTCTTTTCCATTTTATTTGCAAACTTTGCTTTAAGCGTTTATCATTAATTATTATCTTCTATAATATAAAAATGAGTAGCTGAATGTGTTGCTAAGCGCAAAACTCGAGAACGGCTGAACGGATTGGGCTAATTTTAGTCTTAAAATATTCGTAGAAGTCCAGGGAAGGTTTTTAAGTGACACGAAGTTCACCGGGACAGCTAGTCTAATATATAAAAATAAGTCGAGTTGTCTTTCCTGACGCTATAACTCTAGAACGCACGAACCGATTTCCACGGTTTCACATTCGTTGAAGAGGTCTCGGGCTCCATGAGGTCTATAGAAATTTATACGTGGGAGAGCCATGCTTCCGCACGAATGGGTCGGCTCAACCGGAGAAATACCACGTTCTCACAGAAAACCGGCGTGAAACAGCGCTTGCGCTGTGTTTCGGCGAGTGAGTGAGTTTACCGGAGGCCCAATCCCCTATCCCTTCCCTACCCTCCCCTATTCTCTTCCCTTCCCATCCCTACCCTCCCCTATCACCCTATTCCCTCTTAAAAGGTCGGCAACGCACCTGCAGCTCTCCTGATGCTGCGAGTGTCCATGGGCGACGGAAGTTGCTTTCCATCAGGTGACCCGTTTGCTCGTTTGCCCCCTTATTTCATAAAAAAAAATCTAACAGGGAAAATCATTTTATGGCAAAACAACGTTTGCCGGGACAGCTAGTGAATTATAAATAAAAGTACTCGTATTAGTATGACATTAAAATAACTCTAGCATAAAATATAATACTATGAAATCAGTAGAATATTAGTGCAGCAGACTAATGCTGAGTTGGAATCCATTTTTGGCGTCACTCAATATAATGTTGCGTTATTTTTGTTTTTTCGATCATTTTTTGACTTGACTTATTCTTATTCCTAGAAATCTCAACAAAACATAGCTTATTTTAAGGATAGAGTGGTTAAATATATTTAGATACAATTTTATACTGCAGATAGTTTTTACAGTTATTGGATAATTCTAAAATGGAGTTTCCAATTGAAAAGGCAGCTAGAAGGCGTGGAGGCCTGAGCGGGTCGCCGGGAAAGGCTAATCTAATTTTAAGGACATCCGCGCAGTAATCGCGGGCTAATTTTTATCGCCGGAGGGGAAAAGGGGTTATAGTGCTCATTATCCAATTCTATCCCATCTTACTTTCTTTAATAGACGTTTGCTTGAAGAAAGAACTTACCGACGTACTTAGAGACATTTAATTATGATTTAACTTCAATTAAATGAAGAGTTTCACAGACAATTTTGAACCCGTCGATCGTGGAAAAACGAGACACAATAGAATTTCTATTGTGTCTCGGTCACCGGTGACCGTATGAGGCTTGATGAATTAATTACATTTAATTAGAATTTAAGTAATTAATGTTCCACTCTGAGTGTGACAATAAATCTACCGTAATTGAGATATTCTTCTTGTAATCTTAATTTACGTTGCTACATACTATATATTATAAAATACTAAATGGCCGAATTGCACTTAGCCTAGGTCTACATCACGTTTATACAAAAATTAAAGTTATAAACAACTAGATGACGCCCGCAACTCCGTTGCGCCGAAACCCGATTATCGCGCAGGGACCGTGCATTTTTCTAGGACGAAAAATATTCTATGTCCTTTCCCGGGACTCAAAGTATCCCCACACCAAATTTCAGCCAAATCGGTTCAGCGGTTTGGGCGTGAAGAGGTAACAGACAGACAGACAGACACACTTTCGAATTTATAATATTAGTATGGAAGTATGGATGAATATAATTTGCCTTTCTAACGTCTAGGACAATACTTTGTATAATCATAACGTTCGTCATCTATATATACAGTTTATCTATTAGTAAGGGGAAAAATATTCGCTATATCTATTCAAGCAAGCGACAAAGTAACGTTTTCCTCAAAGGCTTTCACACCGTACAAGCGAATCGATCAACTTGTATAGGTCGGCAATAATCTATTGCTGATACTTTTACGGATCTAATTCATCATAGGGCAGAAGCAGACAGGTGGAAGCACTCGTAAAGTTCAGCACTTAAGGGATTGCCTTACGTTTCCTTATTTGTATTGAGTAAGTAATCCGTCTACATTGTTCAACGTCTTACCGAATAGCCACTTTTCATTTCTTTCTCAGATTTCATTAGTCAAAAGATTCCGAATACTGTAAGTGGTTTCGGCGAACGTAACTGCTCTGAATTTTAAATAGTTGTTTCAGCTTTTTACACTTTGGATTTGAAGATTTTAAATCACTGACACAAATTGATTTATTTTTTAATCAAGATCCAAATTGCATTGCGTTATTCAGTATGCGTGGTTTTTTTAAATTTTAACAAAAAAACCGACTTCGAACAGTAATTTCTTAACATGGAACCGCCTGTGAAGTATCTTTTTTTTTTTTTTGAAAAACCTTCTCCTTTTTTGAAGTCAGTAAAAAATTAACTACACATATTTTGGACGCATGATATAAAGACATAACTAAGCAGTAGTTTTTACTTTAGTTCAAAAAGTAAGGTATTGGATATCATTGACGGTTATATATTCTTATGTTGTTGGGAAATATCTTGCAATATGTTTCAATGTCCATTGTGGTATCGAGCAGGCATCGGTCAGGAGATATAAAGTCTACGTGTATTAGTTTTACAGAACGTACTACATTGTATCGTAACAAATGGTATTGCTCTGCGAAGACGGAAAATCGATACGATGAGCTGGTTTCTCACGGATACGTCTAGTAAATCTATAGTAGACTTTTATGGCTACACTAAAATATCCCAAGCTTTTATTGACGTTTATGTTACATTTATTATATTGGATGTGCTTTACTTTGAATACACAATGTTTTCGATGCCTAACAACTAACAAGTGATAGCTTCTCTCGACTTGAGACGTTTATTAATAAGAGAATATTATGCAACATAATGAAGTATGCTGGGGCTTGGGAAATTAAATAATACCCACAAAATATTTCTTATTTACTTTGCCCATAGCCTATTCCTTTGGGTACGCTACACAATTATCGGGATGATGACAAGGTCAAAGATTAGCGAATTTTATTTGTTTATAAAATAAAGAAATCACGGTAAAAAATAAGTGTTCCCAAAATTTCAGCTTGATAGCATTTGTATTTTTTTGTTATATGCGCCTTCAAAGTTGGATATTCAAGTCGATTTTTTTTTCAATTAAATTTCTTAATATTTGTATACAATTCGATAACTTATGCAATTAAAAGCAACTTTTGTAAAAAAACCACTTTCATAAACGCAATATTTAATATACCTGTCGAACAAAGTTGTCTCCCGATACGTACAAACTACGAAAGACTGACGTCATACTTTCGTAGCACTTTGTATGGAGCGTTTCGGGCAGGTCTTTTTTATGAGATATTTGAATAGTCATATCTTGGTGAATTTTTAAGCTATCAGAGTCATTATTTCAACGATGTTTCTATTTTTTAAGTGTCTTTCAATTACCGATAAGCAAAAAAAATAGTCATCATGCCTATTGACATTTTTTAGCTGCAAATAAACGTTTATTCTATTCTATTCTACATTACTTACGATAAAGTTATTTTATAAAACCGTAATATATCGAGTTATTTATATACGCAATATTTGATCCTCTTGTAATAGCAGCCAGAATCGATATTATTACCGCTAGATCCTACTAATATTATAAAGGCGAAAGTTTGTTTGGATGTATGGATGTTTGTTACTCTTTCACGCAAAAACTACTGAACGGATTTTAATGAAACTTTACAATAATATAGCTTATACATCAGAATAACACATAGGCTACAATTTTAACCGACTTTCGAAATGGATATGTTATGTTCGTTTTTTTATCGTCAACGATTACTCCGCCGTTTGTGAATTCCAATTTGGTACCATATGCATAAAAGCGTTGACCGGATATGCTACTATGCAAATTACCTTCATCTTAATCATCATCACTACTATAAACCATTATAGAACCATGTGTCGTCCCGTTTTGACTCTATTATTGGTACTTTCATAGTCTTTTATGATATATCACTTAAACCACAGGTAACACCGCGGGGCACAGCTAGTACTCTATATTCAAGCTCTAAAATCTATTATTCTGCTGTAACATTCCGTTGGGATAGTATTCGATACCGTAATTCAAAACAGTTACACAGCTCACCACGTCCGCCCTAACAAAAGGCTTTTGCATTCACATCCGAACAATGTATTCCCTACAAATTGGTATACAAAGATATATACAACTGCATACATTAAATGTATCACTATTAACCGGTATTGCGATAGCCATAAGGTCGAAATGAACCCAACCGATTGCTGAAGTAGGTACGAGAGCCTGCGAACACAAAATAAAAGGAATATTAGCACGAAGTTGGTAGCACTAATAGGAAACGAGTTATTTTACGTCACAGTATTTTTGCTCGCAGTAATATAATATTTTAAGTCTCCTCTTAGCATCGGACACTTTTCATCTTGATGTCTTTCAGCTGATTAAATTTTGTCTTTTTACTCCAACTTTAAAGTTTTGGATTTGTTGTAGAAAATTGTTCGTGATGTTTAATTTGTATTAGATACGTTTTGTATTAATTAATGTGTGGGTCAAGAAATGGGAAATTAAGTTTGAAGCAAATTAGAAAAAATCCTTAAACAATAATTTGTAGCAACGATTACCCGTTTCAATTAAAACATTAAAACATGCATAAATTAACAGAGCACCTTCCATCATAGAATTTCCTGAAAGTGAGACTTCGTGTTACAAGTACTCGTGTATTATTTTTCGGTCCTTCGATCGTTTTGATCGAAGTTTGAGCGTAACGATAGTAGGCTTTGATGTGACAGCCCGTCCAATAGCGTTTCTTTGCCATATAAAGTATTTCGCCCGTATTATTTTATTGAAGTGACTAAATTTATACGTGGGAGAGCCATACTTCGGCACGAATGGGCCGGCTCGACCGGAGAAATACCACGTTCTCACAGAAAACCGGCGTGAAACAGCGCTTGCGCTGTGTTTCGCCGAGTGAGTGAGTTTACCGGAGGCCCAATCCCCTACCCTATTCCCTTCCCTACCCTCCCCTATCCCCTTTCCTTTCCTACCCTCCCCTATTACCCTATTCCCTCTTAAAAGGCTGGCAACGCACCTGCAGCTCTTCTGATGCTGCGAGTGTCCATGGGCGACGGAAGTTGATTTCCATCAGGTGACCCGTTTGCTCGTTTGCCCCCTTATTTCATAAAAAAAATAAAATAAGTATGTCACCATGGCAATGTCCATCGCTATCCCGTCGCACAAAGAATGGTCGCCGTCAGTCTCGTGTTGTAATAATTTACTATTATTTATTCAACAAATGCACTTATCAATATAAAAATTACCCAGTAGCCAATTCTCAGACCCACTGAATATGCATATAAAATTTGGTTAAAATCAGTAAAGCCGTTTCGGAGGAGTACGCGGCCTAACATTGTGACACGAGAATTTTATATATAAGAGATTACATCTAGGAAGAATAAAATGATAGTTTTATACGATTTTATAAAACGAAGTCTTTCGAAGCAGCAATTTATTTGTGCACAAAGACAAGTTTCATCTTTCGAAAGTCAGATTCTGAAGGCTTTTAAACGTGACCTTATTAGTATAAAGGCAGCAAATTTTACTGATGGATAGGAATCGAATAAGTGATAAACCTGATTTGTAAAAACAGACCTACACGTAGTCGTTAAAAAGAGATCCCTATCATTCAGTATTCGGTAAAAGTGAAATTATACAATTTGTTAAGTAAAATCGTCGTCACAACTTAATGTAAAATGTAAAATAATTGCGAAATGAAAACAGCACCATAAAATTGTTCACAAGTAAGCGACAGACAGCAGGAAAAGATACGAGTCTATCGGAGCTTGTTTCGAGCTTGTCTATACATTTTATCATCGCATAATGATTCCCGTTACAAAAGAATCTGACGCAATATAGCGTTATTTTATTCGGCAATTCTAAATCATCATTTTCTGTGGACGGGAAAAATGTGTGTAAAGACCCATTACAATAGGCGATGAAAATCAATCTCGAACCTCTCTCCCGAAATTATGGCTCCATTGTTGCAAGCTGTAGATAATTTCTAATATTTTTAACGTAATATATTTTATGAATTAGTAAATTTTTGGAGCTTTCAGAAGTAAGGTTTCGTCATAAAAATGAGTGTTATACACTTAAGTAGAGATAAGTATTTCGTAGCACGTAGCTCCGTAGCCGTAGCAAAGTGTGCTACGGGATCTCGTAGCACAGGGGGCAGGGGCTTCAATAAAGTTAACTTAAGGTCGTCCCCCGAGCAAACGACCTTGACCATACATTTGCCGCGATGCCGAGACCGCACCAACACCCTATTTTTTTACTTATCTTAGTTCATAATTGACTTAAAACAATTAAAACGTGGAATATGTAGTTTATGATATCGTCGATCTATTGGCGTGCGTAGGGTGATGTTGAATGTATGCTTGAATTTTAATAAATTGGTTTTACTTTGGAAGCTGATATCATGAGTATTTATAAACAAAAATAGGAAAGGAATGTTCGTATACTGAAGATTATTGGCGTATGTTTATTATAATTTTGTAGCTTTCAAATTATGAGTTATTAAGCTCTAAAAAGCGGTAAATTACGGCATCTCCGTAGGGGGACCGCCTTAAGAATAAGAAAAATTAACGTTTGCTACCCGGCTGCTACTAATACTGAAAATAATAATAATAATATATTTTTTTATTTGCACATTAAAACATAGCTCAATACAAATATTATAAAAATAAAGGATTTGCGCAAATTGGCGGTCTTACCGCTGCTAGCGGTTTCTTCCAGACAACCAGCAGCTCAGATAAAAATATGACATACGATAAGAACAGTACATCACTTAAAATTAAAAATAACCTTAAAGTATTATGAATTTATAATCAATATTATAATACATAACTATATTAATTTCTTTCATAAAATCATACATAATAAAATATAATAATTTACTTAATATATAAAATAAAATAAACTACACAACATAATATAAGTATACAGATAATATAAGTACATGAATTAATAGAAGAATAGAAATAGAAGTAAAAACCACTGAAAGGGAGACAAAAATAAAAGGATTACAATGAAGGGGCAAGGCTTAAGTAATATTCTTTTAATTGTTTCTTGAAAATATTGATTGATTTAGACTTTTGGATGGTTTCGGGTAGTGAATTCCAAAGGCGATTAGCGGAAATGGTGAAAGAAGAGTCATAGAAAGAGGTTTTATGAGAAGGAAAATATTACCCATCTGCCAAGAAGGAGGGTTGTTTTTCGAGTGTATGTGTTCTTGATACATTTTATCATTTAAGAGTTGAAAGATTTTTGTTCTTAAAAAGTTCTTATTTCAAGTTAACTTTTACTATAACTAATATTTTTATCACGCCACTGTACGCTAACAGTAAAACACCTCTACGGCAGCAGAGTAGCCTAATCACCACAAGATTTAGAGATAAAATAAAGTTTAACGGGTCGGGTCCAGCGAAGTGCGGACAGGACGAAACTAGCCGTTATATAAATAGCGTGACCTCAAATTGCCTGGGCCGAACGGACGGACGCCCACACTTTTACATATATATTTTCCTATTACATAAATTAGCGATTGCACAGCTGATGATATTTAAAGAGCACAGAGATTTAAACGGGCTGTTATTTAGGATTTTATTTGGTTTAATTAGTTACGTAAGTTGTTTCAAAATGCGTTGTTGCCTCTCACCTATAATTAATCATAACATAATGTTTAATACTTGTTTTACCCGCAATTTTTTTAATTCTGAAACCAACATTAGTCGAATCGATCCAAGTGCCTTCTTAAATCTATACATCTATACATATAAATAAAATTGGAGTGTCTGTTTGTAATATTGAAAGAACCGTTTTTTACTACATGCATATGAATGTACATACGGTACATATACCAAAATAGCACTTTTTACAATTTTTGTCTGTCTGTATGTCTGTCTGTTTGTTCCGGTTAATCTCTGAAACGGCTGGGGCAATTCTAACGGGACTTTTTGGCAGATAGCAGATATAATAAGGAGTAACTTAGGCTACCTTTTAATCGACTTTCAATAAAGGAGGAGGATATATTTTAAATTTTTATATTTGTTCATACATATTTTGTAATTCCAACTTTCTAGCTAGCGCGATGCTTGAGATATATCATTATTGCCGCGGACGAAGTCGCGGGCAACAGCTAGTACATAATATAGTTTTAAATTCCTTTCCTTTCTTAAAATTCTTGAAAGACACGTTAGCCCATGACGGACTTATCCATACTATATACTATAAGTACTATAATAATATAATTAATGCGAAAGTATGTCTGTCTGTTACCTCTAACAGTAACTAAGTCCTAACCTAATCTAACCTAACCTAACCGCTGAACCGATTTTGCTGAAATTTGGTATGGATATACTTTAAGTCCCGGGGAATGACATAGGGTACTTTTTATTCTGGAAAAATGTACGGTTCCCGCTCGTTAAACTAATTTCGGCGCAACGAACGAAAAAGAGATGGATATATAATTCGTTTATGATTGACAAAAATCTGTTGTGCATACTATAAACAGCTATAGTGGTAGCAATGATAGTTATCCACGAAAACCCAACGCGAAGAGGACCATACATATAACTTAGATATTGTGTCCAATATCAAAACATATTAAAACTATAAACATGAAATAAAACGATGGCCAACTTTGACCGCAGTAAAAATATTTAGAGTGGACACTTAAACATTTTACAACAGACATTATGTTGTTACGTTAAACTTTATCACCCTAAACTGTAGTTAAATATCAACACTCGTCTCTCTTTCATTTTTTAATAAGCCAGACAAAGCAATTAAAACTTTGATGAACGTTAAAAAACATAATTTTAGGGAATTGCGCTAGCGGCTAGAAGAAGGTACATACGTTTTTCGAGTATTGTACTCGGCGAAACATGGCAGTAGCGGTCATTGACTCCCTGTCAAAAACTTGTCATTTTCTATTTAAACCGCGATTGACAATGAAGTGTCAGATGTTGTCAATCAAATTAAGAAAAAAGTCAATGGCTTTGTATAGAAAATGACAAGTTTTTGACAGGGAGTCAATGACCGCTACCGCCATGTTTCGCCGAGTACAGTATATTATAGTTTAATAACAAAACATTAGTCTGGATAGTGGATGTACAATGTACATATTATGCGTCCGCCCGAACGCGCGGTTTGGCGACATCACCTGGTAATTACAAGCAAATGTATACTTTATAGATTTATTTAAATAGCAGCTTGATATAATAGGTTGAAACACTACGGATTTTTGTCCCGGAGCACTTTAATAAATCCCGACGTTTCGGCTGCTTTACAGCGGCCGTGGTCACATAGGTTGAAACACTTACGGATCTTTGTCGCGGAGCACTTTTATTAATCCCGACGTTTCGGCTGCTTTACAGCGGCCGTGGTCACCGTGGTATTAATCATATTAATCCAGTCCTATGTTTTTAATTAATTACATGACTCGTTTACTTATGCTTTACGTCTTAATAAAACCTTGTTCAAGGAACTTTGTTAACGAAACTAAAACAAGAATATCGAAGCCCAAGGACTCCTTGTATAATCAATATTATCATGCATTATTAAGGTGGCGAGAGCTTTTTGTCCCAAGGACTAACTTTTATATTAAAATTTAACAATTAGTTGAACATCACTAAAATATATTGTATGCTGATGAAACATTTCTATGAAATGGCTAGCTACTGAAACTTTCTATGAAATGGCTACTTGAATATTCGATTAAATATTCAATAATGTCTTTAATTGTATGGCAAAAAGGTCGCTGAACGCTAAACTATAAGAAGGTCTCATATACATGTGTTTTGTTTATAAATAAAATATGTTTCATGTTCAGTCGATTTGGTATGACTTCGTGCGTGAAAAAGGAAATCTCGGAGGAACCGTGTGGAACTCTATATGGTTGTGTTAAATTACATAAAAAAACTGGTGCTATTTCCTGTAAGGGTCGGTTCACAATGCAATGTGATGAAGTGATGTAACGCGCTGCCATTCAAAACTTAACTTTATTTACATAAAAAGACGCACATTGATTTGACCGGCTTGCCATCCGCGGTGTAGGTCTACCTATTTTGAATGGCTCGTTTAAAAATGCATCGCATCTCCTCACGTCACGTTGGGAAGATTGGGAAACGTGGAAAAATTTAAAAAAGGACGATGTTGCCACATTGTCCTAATCCATCCTCTAAGGAGCCAATATACAATGCAAACATGCAACATCAGAGTTCAAAGCCATACTTCCATACTAATTTTATAAATGCGAAAGTGTATCTGTCTGTTTGTCCGTCTGTCTATTTGTTACCTCTTCATTAAGCCGCTGAATCGGATTTGCTGAAATTTGGCATTTTGGCCTTGAGTCCCGGGTATGGACAAAGGATAATTTTTATGCCGGAAAAGTGTACGGCTCCAGCACGATAAACAAATTTTAGCGCAATGGAGTTGCTGGCGTCCTCTAACTTATAAGTTAACTTAGTTGATGAAGATTACAAAAAATATTTTCTTAATAGTTATATAGACCTTTGTACTGAAAAATTAGTAATATGATGTAAATTTCATTAATCGTCGTCGAGAGAGCACACAATTACCTAAACAATCGCTTGTGTTTATATCCTCTTGTTTTTATCGTCGAGACATCGTAAAAGTCTATTTAACGGCATTTGTTACGCCATTACATTACCTGGAGATTGCAATTGAGCGCTTAGGAATACAAATATGTTATTTTGACCAAGTTTATAAAAACAAACTAGCTGTGCCCCGCGGTGCTATACGCTGCTAAAAAAATAGTATGGTTTCCGATAAGACGTTTTTCCGCAGTAAAATTTAGTCTTTGTGTTAGTCCAGAATGTCAGCTAACTAAACCATACAAAATTTCATCAAAATCACTTCAACCATCTATACTCCACTCGGGCTAACTTGTCGCTAGCGGTCATTGACTCCCTGTCAAAAACTTGTCATTTTCCATATAAAACCACAATTGACAATATCTGACACTTCATTGTCAATCGCGGTTTATATGGAAAATGACAAGTTTTTGACAGGGTGTCAATGACCGCTAGCGACAAGTTAGCCCGAGTGGAGTATAGATGTGAAAAAGTTATAATATAAGTATGATGATATTTTGTAAAAGGCATGTATGGCTAATGATAAATAAATACTACAGTATTATATTAATACTAAAGTATAAATACTACAGTTGACAGTACCTATTTATTAACCTTTAAGAATAAACCTGGAGCTTGCAACAGAAACACGTTTACGAATACATCCTACTAATATTATAAAGGCGAAAGTTTGTTTGGATGTATGGATGTGTGGATGTATGGATGTTTGTTACTCTTTCACGCAAAAACTACTGAACGGATTTTAATGAAACTTTACAATAATATAGCTTATACATCAGAATAACACATAGGCTACAATTTTAACCGACTTTCAAAATGGGGGAGGTGTTATGTTCGTTTTCTTTTTTCAAAATTTTTCTTTTGGTAGGTATCATCCCAATTTGGTATTATATTCACGTGTGTGGTGGTGATCTGATGAAGGATCCATAAGTAATCGAGATCGTGAGAAGTATGCTAAGCATATGCTACCAACAAGTAAGATTTTGCACCGAGCTATACCTGGTATACCGTGGTTCGGAAGGTGCTGAGAGAACTCCTGATTCTTTATAGATACAAGTTTGGGAGTTTCGGCGTTGTTTTAAGAACAGAAAGCATATGCTACTATGCAAATTACATTCATCATCATCATCATCACTACCATATTATACCATTTCATAGTCTTTTAGATCGAGACTCGAGTTTGTCAAGCGATAATTTAAAAAAATCTATACCTACCTAATATTATAAACCTGAAGAGTATGTTTGCTTGAACGCGTGAATCTCAGGAACTACAGGTCCGATTTAAAAACTTATCTCAGTGTTAGATAGATTATTTATCGAGTAAGACTATAGGCTATATTATATTATCACGCTAAGACTAATATGACCGAAGAAACTCAGGAAAATGTGGGAAAAACGGGGGAAATATTTTTTATGGGAAAATGTACGTTTTCTGTAAAATTCCTAATTTACGCGGGCGAAGCCGCGCGGGAAATCTAGTATTTTATAATGCCATCAATATTTATTTTTATCATAAGACATTAGTAAATTACATTTTGGCTCAAAGATAAACGAATATAACAGGTATATTGCTACCTATTAACGATGGTAAAGAAAGAAATTGCAAAGTAAATAATATAAAATATTAAAACAGGGAGTTTCATTGTATAATGTACCTATAAGTATAAGCTTTCAATTAAATACATCGAGCTTAAAAAACCTCTAAAAAGATAAATGTGAATGATTTTCTTGAAAGGAATTTTATCGCGTACCCTTTGGGCTTTATCTATGAAAAGAAATATTTACAATCTTAGATTGGATCAGGTGGGACCACCACTTTTGCTTTTATACAATTTAAAATGTTGGTTCTCTGTTTACTACTATTTGAGGCTTTTAAAAATATTTTATCTATATTTTATATATTGCTGCGTCAATGTCGGCGCTATGAAATTCTAGAACACGTATCGTAACTTAATATATAAAGAAACTTATAAACAATCAGAATCCAATAAAGAAAAACGAAATGGTTACATTAATTTAAAACATACAAAACATAGTGGTTGTGCACTTAACTTAATTATAATATATTATATACTTTTATTAATTAGTTAATTAAAGCTCTCAAATTATACTCTTGGTCTGTGTTGTGTGTGAAGTTATGAACTCCCCCGCGTAGTTCAGTTTATGGGAGTTTCTGCTCATTCAGTTAGTGGTACCAAAATTCAATATAAAACGCATATCTCTGATTGGTTTGCGTCTGAGTTGCCGTGTACTGACGGAATATAAGAATTTTCTCGGCCTGTTTTACCGGTTCGCTTGCTAATGGCGATCGAGGAGGAGGAGGATATTTGGTACCGTGCCGCCATTTTGTTGCCGTGGCTGCCGTTGGAGTCGACCTACCTGCTAGAGCCTGGCCGACGTTTCAACCGTTTTCCGATTTCGTTCCCCGTTCTACAGCCAGGAGAGTTCCTACTTGGGTTTAAAAGGTATACGACCTTTTCTCCTCTTTTAAACTAAAGAAGCTCACACTCTCACTTTTCTCTCTCTCTCTCAAGGGCAATAATTTTATTAAATAATATATTTCGTCATTATTTTTATTCGTAATCATAAGTGTCTCTGGCTTTTATTTGATATCTTTAGGCGCACAGGGACCTATCCCGTGACATTTGATAATTTTCCTAAGAAAGACTTGTATTTCAGCGTGTTGTCCATAATAAACGCTGTAGTATGTGGATTTGTTTGTGACTCTACTTTTGAACTCTTTTATGTGGCCGGCCGAAGACTGCTTCATGAATCTGAAATGCACGTACTTTGCTTGCATCTACTTTAGCGGAGCCCTGGTTGTCTACGTAACAGGTTAGTGGAGTTTTCATGCTAATACGCGGGACAAGTTTGGGATTTGAGAGCTTAGTCAGTAAATTTACGGAAGGTTCGAATTAAAAATCTTTTAAGATCCCGCCTGGTGAAGGCTATTTACACGCCTTGCCATTCCACATAGAATATTTAATTAAGATATTTAAATTGAGATTAAATTAATAGAATATTGAACTATTTAAAAAAACATCTCAGAGACGTTATAAAGTGGTCGCCTCGAGTCATAATATATTATTATCCAAAGGCGGGCCGATTAGACGTCCCTCCAGCCTGACCCGAATTCCGCCGTCATAAATAATTCATCGTGTAAATATTGAATGTATACTTTCATATACTAACATATTTATGTATTTTATGACATATTACGCTCCGTATGTTGCGATCTAAAATAATATCTCACAACGAATAGAGATATTATGATAAAACGCTTTGTTTCGTCTGAAGACACGAATCTTGTTGAATTAATTTTCACAAGGAAGATTTTCGAGAATATTTCTGTTTTGGTTTCCTTGTAGTGGGATCGGCATGGCTATTAAGCCTATTAAAGTGTTAGACAAAAACCTTTATTTAGTATTCGTCGTTTAAAACAAAATAACAAAGCGATTTACGCCATTTTGATCATTACGGCAAAGTAAAATACGTTAAGAGGGCGATTAACCCTGAAAATCAAACATCGTCCTTCTCTTTTCACACTCACGCCCGTCTTTCATATGCCAGGTGAAAAAGAACGATGCGGATTCATCGCCAAATTAGTTTTTTCTTAATAACTAGATAAATATACAACATTTTTTAAAATCCGCTAGGTAGATCTCTCAATGATAGAATTTTATACAATGTGTTAAAATATTAACTTAGTTCAATGCACGGTTATGGCAATAAATGAAAAATTCGTGAATATTAGATGCATCTTTGTGATTTTTTTCTATCGAGAAAATTTTAAGATATCGTGTTTTTGCTCAGATCGAATTCTCGGAAATATAATTTAGTATCTAATTTTAGAAAATGGAACAATTCGGGGCTAATTTTCAAGTATAAAAATGAATTATAAAATCGACACTTTAGGGTTAGTCGCCCCCTTAATAAAACTGTAACCCGATAACTCAAACCATAACCTTTGTTTACCCTGTCTCTTTTATGAAAATCGGATCAGAAGGTCAGATGCTTCGGTAACATTCATTCATATATTATACAAATACAGCCAAAATCACTTTTGATTCACCGTAGTCGGATGATTTTTTTTTAAATCGTTTTCGTAGTAAGAAGTAACTCTTAATTTTTTCGCAACCAAAACTATCTTTTGTCCTTTTCCAGTACAGACTGTATACATCTATGTATCATGCTTTCACATTTATAGCATTAGGATGTATAAACAATAATTAATTTGCAATTGGGTCAATTCATGAGAATAGTTATTCAGTGAACGTAGCAAGAAACCAGCCTTTGTCTACTCCTAATGACCCCCTCATTAGTTGTTCCATAATGTTACCTCTCGTTAGGCTTAAGAATACAACTTCCTTCGCCAACATTAATGAGACAATCCTTATTATGAATAGACAGACTAGTATTAAATCAATTTTCAGTGAAGATAAGCTTGTTTATTATATTTTTTTACTCAAGTTACTTGAGACAGAAAGTGTGACTTCCATTATAAAATATTTTATTCTATTTTAGGCTTAATAAATTAATATAGCTGTTTCGATGACCGACGTTGTCTTTATTTTTAATTAGCTTATGATATTCTCTCTTGGAGAAGAGAGATTAAACGTTTCTACAAATACATTATTTTCGAAAAGACCACTCTCACTTACTATAAATTTAAAGGTTGTCTGGCAGAAACTGCTGCTAGCAGTAAGACCGCCTATTTGGACATATTTTTTCTTTATTGTGTTTTTTAAGCTTTAAGTTGTACAAATAAAGTATTTTCTATTCTATTCTAAATATAAATCGAGATAAAACTTATTAGCGTGATGTGTTGTTAAAATATTGACGAAATTCATTTTCTTTTCGTTTTATCGACGGCAGAGATTACGTGGCGCGGTCTTAACTGTTATTATTCATACATGCTTGTTATAGAGTATAAACCAATGATTTCTAAAGTAAGGATGAAGCCTTCGAAACTTTGTTTATAAACTATCATCGGCCTTAAAGATTAAAGATTACGGAGACTTCTTTGTCCTGTCATGAGTCATATCAAGTCTCATTGTAGATGGCAAGTCATAATATGGCCCCAATAAGATACATGTATACTATCAGAGAAGTTGATTCCTAGGCAGACCTAAGTAATTTGGTCGCGTTAAGTCAATCCCATCCGACCAATCACAGCTAACATTGAATTTACATTTTAGTCGACCACATGACGTCCGTCAACTGCCTAGTAATCAATTTCCTTGATGGTACATAATACATAATATATTAACGATGAGACAGTACCTGTCTTTACTTTAGTAATAAGTCTACAACAGCGTGAATTCGAGCCATGCTTAGTTTAAGACAGAATTACTTTTATACTCAAATCTTATTTATACATAAGCTGGGATCTTGTAGGTTTTTTATTGTGTCGATATAAAATGAACGTTTCCCACCTTTTTTGCCTTTTTTATTCGAAATTTGTGGGATTTGACTTATGTTTGATATGTGTGGGATTTTACTTATGTTTGATATATATTCTAATGTTCTAAGTAGATAATAGTATAATATAAGTATTATACGCGTAAGCTTAAGCTTACGCGTAAATTAAGAATGCTGCAGCATAGGCTCTTAAGAGCCTATGCTGCAGCATTCTTCATAACTCTATTCCTATCACCTTTCATTTTATATGTATACTTATATCCTACATTTTAAAGATTGTCATCTACAATAATACACATGCTAGGACCAGTAATGCTGAAATAGCTGGCTTAAAAATTGAAAATATGTTCCATGCCATTCCTGAAATTCTTATTTTACTGGACCACTAAAGTAAATAATAGTCCGTCAATGGTACGAATAGAAATACTTACATTTGTATTGAAAAAAATATACACATTTTAATTCCATTTATTAATAACATTTTCAAGACTTTCAATCACCAAGTTTCTTCGTGTTAAGGTGCGATGTCGAACTTCGCCATATTTTCTCGTTGAAAGAGTTCCCGTGGCACATACTCTACGACAAACTTATTATAAAGTTTTGTAGTTCGTTGTTTCAGATTTGACCCAAATGGCTTTGAAAGTTGTCGACATATTATCACAAAATATATTTTATTAAAAATATGAAGGCAAGATATGTTTGTTTTGTTTTAAGTAAACAAGTACACCTTTAGACAATGACTTGTTCTATTTATGTTATGGTGTCAAAAGTACATTTTTATTATAATATTTAACATAATATAGATAAACTTATTAATAAGAGCTTGCTAATTGCTATACGAATTACTTAAATGACAAAGTTACAGTCTCTAGATTTATGTCAATTCAATACCGTATCAACAATAGTATTGGAGGCGTTAAGGCGGGATTATAGGCCACTGACGTTTTAGAATTTGAGGCAAACTAGCTCAATGTTGACTAGGTTCCGAAATAAAACTCAGCCTACTGACCATTGCTCAAGACGTCAAATTACGGCGCTGTACTATTGTACAGCCAGAATCCTGGGATATATTTGTGAACATACTCTATGATAGACAATCAGCCTCTGACGGACAGATTTTACTTATGTCATTATAAAATCAAATCGTTGCTTTTGTAAAATAACAAATCGTTCGAATTTGTGATCTAAACTACTTATTTTTATTATTATTATTATTTATCAAAAACGAAGCTGACCAGGACCTTCGAAATCATAATTTAAACATTTTTGTGTAAAAATATTTTTTCCTGCATTTATTTTCGCTGAATTCTAGTCGAAATAAAATTTTGAAAGTATCATTCTTTATTATTCTTTTTTTAGTAGTAAATGGATTTAAATCAAAATTCTAAGCTGTCAGGAACCTTGGTAAGGAACGTAACAAAGCTACAAAAATGTTTAAATGCCTATAATTACTTCTGGTCAAAGTTCTAGTGAAAATAAAAACATGAAATTTCACTAATCCTCGTTGTATACGGCCTTAAATAAACAACGCAGCTTATTTATTTTCCACCCATCAACGTGTTTGGCCACCCGCTGACCTTATAAAAATGTATTATACGGGACTGTAAGTCATGAGGCGCCTAAGGTTCAGGGCACAGCAGCCTCTATAGACAAGAAGGCAAGAGCTATTATGCCCTGAGCCGTAGGTGCCCCAACTTGCCCCACCATCCCCTACCTTTGTGGCTTCGAGCAGCCTTATTGTGAAATATTTATTCTATTCGTTGAGATTGTTGTTCTATTGATCTTATTTTTTCAGGTAAGTGCGGGGGATCATCCGGCGGCCCGGTAAATATGTAAATTATTGTTTGGTAAAAATTGGTTTTATACATTATGGTGTGCATAATTTTTATGTAAATATTAGCACAAAGTTTTCTTTCTTTCTTATGTTTGTTTGTACGAAAATCAGAATTTATTTCGGTCCGAGTCTCTTTCGTTACCCGGACGTTTTTGCTAGTTAACGCTTAACGAATTCGCGAAAAATTTCGTTACTGTGTTTTTAAGAATCAAAGTTTTAGGATGATTACAAAAGTTTTTATTGTGATGTTTCGAAATTCTAAGGATTGAAATGCTAAATCTATTAAAATGACTCATCAAAATAGCCTCAGCAAAATTTTGTTTAATGAAAAAATAAATTACGGTAACTTTCACATTGCTACAGTAATTTATTTTACTTCCTTTTCATTTTCACTTAGATATTCGGGAAGTTTGTAAACGATGTCCCTTAAAGTGAAATTTCGCTTTTTATGTGTGAAGTTTTTACCGCTTTAAATTAAAGCAGTGTGGACTGGAAGTTCTGTCTGTAAAGTTCGTGAATGTTGAGGTATTTATAAAGTGATCAGCTTTTTATGTCACCCGTCGGAAATTAATTCCTTCAGAGCAGTGTTTCCCAACCTTTTTCAGCCACGGACCCCCAGAAAACACAGTTTTCACGGACCCCCTTTATAAAATAAACAGCAAAAAAATCGGATTACGTATGGTCCAGAGATGACACCGCGGACCCCCAAACATATACTCGCGGACCTTCAGGGTCTGCGGACCACAGGTTGGGAAACACTGCAGTTTAGAGCTCTCAGAATTTGTGCTATCATCTATTTAATTAGTTTTCCAATTTTCACGAAAGTGCTGGGAGGTAATAAATGAACCGCTTTAGTGTTCAGGCCACGATTATTGAAGGAGCTTTTGTTGTTTTGGGTGAGTACTGTATGTTACCTTTACCTTTATTTTCTTAGGTACGTACATTTTAAAGCAACAAATACATAAGTTAACTTATACAATAATAAGTGAATACCAAAAATGGTAGATAATGCTTTAGTAAACATAACCTTTTACTGTTTGCTGAGGATGAAAGGTTGAAAATGTGAAATATTCATATTATTATTAGGAAATTAATTTCTTTGAGTTAGCAAGGAAATAATGGTTCGAATGTAGAGTCGTAAGAATAGTACCCTGTGCTATGTCCATTAAGATTTTGCGTAAATTTTTAGAGCGTAGGCTTGTTAAAAAAAGCGATGGTCCAAAAAAAAACACGAGTTGCTTCAAGGAATTGGGTTGGGAAATCACCAGGCGCATGCGCTTGTAATGTAACGTTACAGAGTCGGGCATTATCATGCGCTCCTTTTAATGATAGAGTGTGTAACATCTTGATACAACTTGTAATATCAACTGGCTAAGGAATGTTCAAAGTCGAATGTTACATTACACGCGAATGCTCGTCAGTTAGGGAGGTAGTATTGCATTGTAATACTCAAAAACTAATCTATAATATTATAATGTTACATTACAAGTGAATGCTCGCAGTGAGGGAGCACCTTTACATAATTTACCCCACTGAAAAAATTATGCTCATATCCATGGGGTATAAGAGTTATAGGCTAACTAACACTTATGCCCGTTGCAGACGATGCGCAGTAGCTTGCGCAAGTACTAATACTAAGCATATATTTTCATCGTGTGAACGCATTTTGCTTAGTGAAAGTGCGATACGTTTGAACGCTGGCGCAAGTACCTGCGCAAATACTCGCGCAAGCTACTGTGCATCGTCTGCAACGGGCATTAGTTAGCCTATAACTCTTATACCCCATCTGGGAAAATCATGAGTAACTTATCATTTTAACCAGTTTTTTCGACAGCGATATATTAATAATAACTACTAATTATAGGACAATAATTACATTTTTGGACCATCACTCAATATATTATTACCTCGATCGTGGAAAAACCAGACACAATAGCTGACCTATTGTTATCGTGGTCGCATGTGACCGCTTGGGAGTTGAAGCATTATGACGAAATTCGAAATAACGCAATATCAAGCCACCTTCTTTTAATGTTTATTACACAATATCAACGTAAGAGCCAATAAAAAAAAACCTTAGGATCTAGATTTTCAAACTTGAAATTGCCTCGAGAAAGAGTGTTCAAACGTCAAGTAACGTTTAGCGAGTTATATGAGTCAAAGGTATTTGTGGATTATCCCGAGGAATTGAAATGCCCGGAGACTTCGTTTCACAAGATTCGCAGACAACGGGATTTCCGACGAGTATAAGGCTGCGTTTCCACCAGAAATGTGTTGCGAGGAATGTGTTTTTGAGAACCATAGGTGGAAACGCAGCCATAGGCCGTCTGTTCACCGCCGCTGTCGCCGGCTGCGAACTATAATACTATTCTGGGTTGATAAAATGCCACTTTATGAACTAGGCTAGGTTTCATTTTCTCTGCGGTCGTGTATGACGCTTTTCCCATAGTTCCATCTTTAGCAGTTGGGGATTATTATTAGTGGGTAGTGCCGGGTGTCAATCTTACGTCCGCCCCGGGGAGTCCCACATACCTTGGTGGTCCTCCTCAGGCCCGCCCGCAACGCAAACAAAAAAGGTTTCATTTTCTTTCTTTTTGGTCTAGCGACCCATGCCGTTTCTGCAGTAGGGCTTTTATCAGCCCAAAATTATCTCGTCCCGTCCTGAGAACGATCTCCTGAGACGAGAAGGTCCGGCGACGGCGGCAGTGGATAAACAGCTTTACCGGACTGCGAATATGGCCGTCGCAAACTCTGAAAAGCTCAATTTTCAGTTTGCTGATGAGAATATGAAACGTTTGGAAATCCTAATCACAGCTGCTGACAGGAATTGAGTGCACTCGAAAAAAATTCGACTATAAAAATTTCGTCGCAATCTCGGGCTCTATTTTTGTTTTAACTGTTTGTTAAATTTAACCTTTATCTACTCAATATAATAATAATGTTAAGTCGATACATTTAGTTATTTTTTTTATTGAAAAACGTTTAAAAACATTATTGCTTTTAGATTATGTACTATTTTGAAGCTTTAAAATATTATATTTATTACTTATTATGATTTGGTAACCAGCTATTTTAATTAAAAAAATAAATTGATGAAGTTTTTCACCAAGAGAGTTAGTATAATATAAAAATTGCAGTTACATTATCATAACGTACCTAAATATGAAGTAGTTCTAGATAATATTGTGTAGTCTTAACTTTTAACTATTATTTTTAATTAAATCGCTACGAAGTACTCGAAGCTTCAACTAACATTGGCGCTGCGGAGCTTTTGTAGACAAAACAAAAGCAATATTGAAGACATGAGTGGATGAAGATGGGGAACTAACAATTTCAAAACTGACGTTTTTTTTGGGTACAAAAAACATCAGTAGGCTTTAGGTCCAGAAAAAATAACTTAAAAATCAGCTAAGTGCGAGTTCGACTCGCCCCTGAAGGCTTCCGCAGCAGCAATAAGGTTTATTTTTATGAAATGAAAATGTATTTGATTTATTGTTATACTAGATGATGCCCGCAACGGAGCGCCAAAATTCGTTTATCGCGCGAGAACCGTACATTTTTCCGGGATAAAAAGTATCCTATATCCTTTCCCGGGACTCGAAAGTATTTCCATGCCAAATTTCAGCGAAATCGGTTCGGCGGTTTGAGCGTGAAGAGGTAACAGACAGACAGACAAACAGGCAGACATAATATTAGTATGGATTTCAGTTGATTTAATGAAACTTAAATAAAGCTTTACTTTACTTTTATTTTTAATGAAGAATCAATTTTTTTGTAAACTTTCATAAAAAGTCATAGAACAAAAGTTGTTCAGAATGGGGGTCATTCGGCTTCCTATGTGTCTCGCATGCGTACGACGAGATATCTCACTCTCGAGTGTAGTCAAAACTACTCTGTTTTGACTAAGAGTAGTTGACATATCTATATATTAATACGTGAGAGAAAAACTTTGTAACCCTTTTTACGAAAAATGGGGAAACGTAGGTGCATGAAATTTCGCACAGTTATAGTTTATATGGTGAAGGAGTGCATCGGGCTAATATTATTTTAAAATTATGCTTTTATCATATATATTTTTAACAAATAAAACGTTACACACAGTACGACACTACTACAAGAACAATATTTAAAAAGTAATTACAACATTTGAAAATAGAACTCTTTGGTTGAAGAATACATTTTGTTCCATGTGACTGTCAATTATTTTTCCATTGTGGCGTCATTTTGAAAATTGCGTGTCTTCATTTGCCATGGATTTAACGCGTGAACATTTTCGTGCAATGATTTACTACGATTTTCGGCGTGGGCTAAATCAACAACAGTGCTTTATTCAACTCACCGCAACTTTTGGAGATGAAGCACCATCAAAAACCACTGTTTATCACTGGTACAGTGAGTTTAATCGTGGACGGTCTATGCTCACGGATGAAAATAGAGAAGGTCGCCCAAAAACAGCTGTTGTCCCACAAAATATAGATGCTGTGCGGGAACTAATAATACGTGATCGTCATGTTACATATCGCGAGATAGAGGCGTCCTTAGGCATAAGTATGACGAGCATACATAAGATATTACACGAAAATTTGGCTGTAAAAAAATATGTTCGCGTTGGATTCCGCACAACTTGACAATCGATCAAAAACGGGCTCGTGTCGATTGGTGCAAAAAAATGATAAAAAAATACAACCGTGGTACGTCAAAAGCCGTTTATAATATCTACATAGGTGATGAATCTTGGATCTATGCATATGACCCCGAAACTAAACAACAGTCAACGGTGTGGGTGTTCCAAGATGAGCCGAAACCAACAAAAGTTACTCGTGCAAAAAGTACTTTGAAGCAAATGGTCGCCTGTTTTTTTGGAATTAATGGACATGTGGCTATAGTGCCATTAGAGAATCGTAAAACGGTTAATTCTGAATGGTATACGACCATTTGTTTACCAGAAGTCTTTGAAGAAATAAGAAAGGACAACCGACAACGCAGAATCATATTACATCACGACAATGCTAGCTGTCACACCTCAGCTGAAACAACTCAGTTTTTGGAGGGTCAAAAGATCGAATTGACTGGTCATCCGCCGTACAGCCCTGATTTGGCACCTAACGATTTCTTTTTATTTCCATACGCGAAGAACAAATTACGTGGTCAACGTTTTTCGAGCCGCGAAGAGGCTGTTGATGCGTTCAAAATGCACGTTTTGGAGATACCTCAATCAGAATGGAAAAAGTGCTATGAAAATTGGTTCCAGCGTATGCAAAAGAGTGTCGATCATCGCGGCGAATATTTTGAAAAGCAATAAAACCATATTAAATGATATATGTTTGTTTCTTTTTTTAATTCCGGATACATAAATAGCAGCCCTCGTACTAGGAAAAATGACAGATTTTTGAGTGACAAGCCTATACATACGAATTATACTCTTTTATTTATGGTTGTCTGTTGACAACAAGTTGACAAATCGAAAATGGATTATTGTTTTTTTTATTTAAATTTAGATACTATTAGACAATGCTTAAACGGCCAGTCTGAGATCAGCTGAGTCCCAGAGACAAGAATTGAAAAAAACTATGATGAAGACAATATTTTTTACAAAATATAGGTAGTAGTCCTAATGTCGTTGCGAGTAAGGTCGAATTTCGACCATCGGGCGATCTCTACTAATAGTAGTTAGTTGATTAGTAAGAGTTTGAAATTGAACTGTCAATTTTATTTTATAAAGTTAGTTTTTAAATCGATCTATTGAAAGCAATCTGTTACATACTGTGTAGTATAAGTAGAATATCATTGCTGTGTAGTAATATTTTCTCAAAACAATTTTGTATAATTTCGAGTTTTTGAACTCCCAGTATTATAATAATAATGGACGCAGTAGACAAAGCATTTATCATCATAATATTATTTCTGAAGAGGGTCCCGTCTCCAGGGGCATCAGAGGCGAGTAAACAAAAGTATTTCTGTCATAAACAAAATTAATCGTCTAAAAGAAAATAAATGAAAGTTTAAATATTCTTATACTGGCGTGTCCCACCCACGAACAGTATATATTTATAACTAGATTTTGTCAGTGGGCAGAACCTATTATTACATCATCCTACGGAAATACTGTATTTTTCAGGATAAAAGATATACAGTGTGTTAGTGCAAAACAACGTTATCCTTGAAACCATCAAATGAGCCGTCAAAATGAACAACTTTTTCTATGAGAAAAATGCTGGGAACTCAAAAAAAATGCCGTCATCATACCCATACGGATGCCCGGATCAGCAATTTGTATGGGTTATGAAGACGGATTTTTTTGAGTTCCCAACATTGTTCTCATAGAAAAAGTTGTTCATATTGACCATTTGATGGTTTCAAGGACGGCGTTTACACTGACATCTTGTATTTTGTTAAATATCTAGTCTATATTTTTGATATTTTGATATATTATATACCTTTGATAATTTTATTAGTGTATCGTCACAATAGGTATCGTGATTTTAAGACAATTTTCAAGATTTAAAAGCTTGGGTTATACAAAACTACTGAAATATAAGTTTGATTAATATTATTTATTATCTAAGACTAAAGGACGCGCGTGTCAGAAATGGCTTAGGGCTTCAAAATAAAAGTATTGTATAAATCATAAACACCAGTAATAAGACTGGATTTATTACACTAGTAAATACAATACAAACACTTTAATACTTTACAAGTACAATTCACTAAGCTTTTCCTCATTTTCATAAGCAATCGAAACAACTTTTCTGAAAAACCAATTCTTAAGCTGAAAAGAACAGATATTAGCACTTTGATTTTAGCCAAAAGGCCTACTAGCGTTTAAACCAATAAAATACTTTAAATACTTAACTTATAACGATCTTTGTTCGAAGTACTGCCAATTCACATTGACAGGAGGCAGAGTGACAAGGCTTACGGCAAGAGAGAGAGTGAGCCCTCTCCATCAGACAACCCGCCTTATATACAATACCAATGACGTGTAACTCCGCCCCGCGTCTGACTACCCAGGATTTGCATCTAATATCATAAACACAATGATTTGTAGTTACAATCATCCTGGAAATCATCATAAATCAAGTATTCAATTATTAGATTTTTAATTAAATCATTTACTTTTTGTAACAAAAGTTTCATAACCGGAAACCTCAATTAATATTGTCTGTTTAAAGATAAAATGTTATAATATTATCATTAAATTATTAAATAAGGACCATTGTTACCATAAATAATTATTTCTTTTAAGACTATTATTCTATTATTGAAATAATAGCCATTCATATTCATAAATATGTTCAAAAACGGATAATATCTCACACGCGCAACTCCGTTGCGCCAAAATTTGTTTATTGCGCCGGAACCGTACATTTTTCCGGGATAAAAACTATCCTATGTCCATTCCCAGGACTCAAGTTATTTCCATACCAAATTTCAGCAAAGTCGGTTCAGCGGTTTAAGCGTGAAGAGGTAACAGACAGACAGATAGACAAACACACTTTCGAATTTATAATATTATATTAATATATTAATTATAAATCAACAACGTGTAAAGTAATGAATCACGTAAGAAATTAGTTTTACTTAGAGGGAGAGTCCGGTACATTCGCAACCCCGACACGTAGAGCCTATATTAATTATTTCAGCCGTGACCAGCAACGAATAGCGGTATAAAACTTACTCAGCTTTCTTTAAGAGGATTCCACACCGCCATTTTTCCCATACAAACGCTGTCCCCTGTTTCCTCCCTGGATAATGCTAGTAGAGTTATAATTTTTTTCCTGAATATCTACGGCCACTAATACAATGTCCCTATGTTTTCCTTTTTTTCATAATTTAATTATTAAATAAGATATGAACGTTCAAAAACCCAAAAAAATGGCCAGATTTTCCACTGTGTTCAAACGTCCAGAAAACAGATTTGGATAGATTATACAAAAAAAGCAAAACATAGGAACACAGCTCAAGCCTTTTTTTAATCTTTAATGAAAAAAGTACTTAAATCGGTTAAGTTTTGGAGAAGGAATCAGGGGACAACGAATCGTTGATTTTCTGGATTTTCTGCAGTTGTCTCTATCGCGTTCTGCGGTATAGGCTTGAGGTAAGGGAGACAGCTATAGATATTACACGTACTTTTTTTTCATTTCTCTAGCTGCTGTGGTATCCTCTTAATAACATACAATGAACCACTAAAGTTATAAGGAATTTGTTTCTTGCTTTTTAGCATCGAAACATACTTGCATTACTTTTAGGTGAAGTTTTGTAGGTACATATACAAAAGGTGATGCAGGAAGGACAATATCTCCTGCGGGTGAACCAAGATCTTTTCTTCATCGTTTCTTTATAGAATCGCCGATCAAATTACAGATTAAGAAAATCCTAGACTTCGGATTCGTGATTTTAACATTAACTCTTTCTTAAAATTAATATTTTTGATTTCTTAATTATGTTGCGCTTAACTGTACTTAAAGGAATATGTAATAATAGAAATGTTTACACTGCGGTTCGAATCCACTAATTCAAAAAAGTTCTTCTCTGTTTCGAACCGCGGTATCAATCGGGCAATTCTAAAAAAATTCTTCGCTGTTTTGAACCGCGGTTCGAAAATCTGTGGTGTGAACCAGCGAGAGGTCCAAATTTTAATAATTTTGAGGTTCCAAGAAGTAATTAGGTACAAACCTCGTTATCAGGTCGATACTTTCAGAACATAAAGCTGCTATTACTTAGTTAATCAAAGTTGTATAACACATTTTTTAAGAACTGATTATCATTTTTGGTTTTTATCACTAATATGAATGAATTTTAGGTCTTTACGAATGAATCTTTAATCGGATTGCGTCTAGAGTATTGAGTAATCTGTTTAGTTCGTAATCACCACGATCCAAAGGTAGAATTATCCCTAACCCAAAGGACTAGTCCACAAAGAGCGGTATAAAAATAACCCATATTCAAATATTTACATTTTGATGTCAAACGGGCCTAATCTCTTTAGAAGCATTATACTGTGCTAGTTTCTATTATTCGTAGTACTGTGATTTTTTTTCATTTCAATACACGTTAAATACATTCTATAAAAATAACTAAAGTTAAATACCTGCAGGTAGCAAAGGTCTTGAAATCTTCGGTTGGCTGAAATCAAACTCATTTTCTCATTCCAACAAAATAAAGACAACGAGATTTCAAAACTTATTTGTGATTCAATTTCATAGAAAAAAAAACTGTTTATGACAAATTTCGAGATAAATTCCCTTAACAACAATAAAGTATGACTACTTACTACTTATTTGCCCACACCTTTGTCCCGGCATGCCGAGTTTTATTTTATTATCGAAAAACAATAAATTCTTGTAACTCTCAAAAATACGTCCGAGGCGTTCAATTTAGGGATGGCTTTATTAAAATGAGATGAGGCCGGCTTTTTCGTGAACGATGACAAAAGTTTGTATAAAACCGTCGCCATTTGTAACACCGGCGATGAGGCACACCTGTTACCGCCGATAACACCAGCGCCACACGAATGAAAATTAAACCAAATAATATACAGCCAACCGAATATTATATTAAGCCAACCGAATATATAAGCTACTTCATAATATTTTATAATAAACCCTTAGCAGTCAGGCTATTGAGTGTTTCATAAAGTCTTCAATATTGTAGATTCAAAGACTTTAAACTTTATATTTTGTATGCCAATAAATATGCAAACTCCTTCCAAGTTCCTTACGAAAGCAAACTTATTTGGATGAATATGTTATAAACAGATAAGAGATTTTTATGCCATTATGACGATGAAATAAAAATTTAAGTATTACATGAAAAGCAGAGACGAAATATACGAAAACTAGTCTTTATCGACCAATTATTAAAACTGCTCGTTTTCTACTCAGCTAACGCAATATTCATACGCATTACCCATACGTTATCAAAATTTATGGTTTGACCCTTAAAGGATATCCCTTTTAAATTCCGTTTTCATACAAGCTAAAGGAAATCGGAAATATTTTACGTATTACTATTTTAAGTATAACGAATATCACACACGTAATTTAGGTTTGCAAAACTTTTCTTATGACCCAATTTCACCAATGACTGAAAGTTAGTGCTCAAATTAGTATTACATTAACTCTTTCGTTTTTCATATAATAATAATAGGTATAATAATAATAATAATATCTATGGACGCTTCACACCACGTCAGTCTGGCCCCATGCTAAGTACCTGAAGGACTTATGTTACGGGTACCAGACATATACAATATATATTTAATATTTATATTATACTAGATGTCCCGCGCGGCTTCGCTCGCGTAAATTAGAAATTTTACAAAAACCGTACATTTTTCCATAAAAACTTATTTCCCCCGTTTTTCCTACACTTCCTGAGTTTCTTCGGTCGTATTAGTCTTAGCGTGATAATATAATATAGCCTATAGTCTTACTCGATAAATGATCGAATCTAACTCTGAGATAAGTTTTTAAATCGGACCTGTGACTCTTCAGGTTTATAATATTAGGTAGGTATAGATTTTTTAATTATCGCTTGACAAACTCGAGTCTCGATCTAAAAGACTATGAAATGGTATAATATGGTAGTGATGATGATGATGATGAATGTAATTTGCATAGTAGCATATCCTTTCTGTTCTTAAAACAACGCTGAAACTCCCAAACTTGTATCTATAAAGAATCAGGAGTTCTCTCAGCACCTACCGAACCACGGTATACCAGGTATAGCTCGGTGCAAAATCTTACTTGTTGGTAGCATATGCTTAGAATACTTCTCACGAAACCGAAGTCACCACATGTTTCCCTATAAGTTTTGAGGAGTTCCCTCGATTACTTATGGATCCTTCATCAGATCACCACTTTTGTGAATATAATACCAAATTGGGATGATACCCTATATACCAAAAGAAAAAAATTTGAAAATCGGTTAACAAACGGCGGAGTAATCGTTGAATATAAGAAAACGAACATAACACCTCCCCCATTTTGAAAGTCGGTTAAAATTGTAGCCTATGTGTTATTCTGATGTATATATTAAGCTATATTATTGTAAAGTTTCATTAAAATCCGTTCAGTAGTTTTTGCGTGAAAGAGTAACAAACATCCAAACATCCACACATGCACACATCCACACATCCATACATCCATACATCCAAACAAACTTTCGCCTTTATAATATTAGTAGGATTACACGTAATATTTAATACACATCCATGACTCAGGAACTTTGAAAACTTTTTGGTTCCTCGGCGGGATTCGAACCCGCGACCCCGGGCTTGAGCTACCAACAGCCCACCAACTGAGTCACAGAGGTCGTGGAAATGAAATAGAAGACATGACATTTTAACTGGCTGTTAACACTAACAGACTAGGTGAAATTGGGCTTTAACATCCCTTGGAATTTTTAATTAGGAACGGTTTTGCTCCTTCATATTAAATTTACTATCAAAAATATTTTCAATATTACAGTGAGAGCCGCTTAAAAATTACGTTGAATAAAACCCACGCAATAAATTCCACTGAGAATGCTAATGGTGGACGAAAAATTGAAACTCCATACTTTATTAGGTTTTATATTTTGAGCAAAGTAAAATCATTTTATTTCCATACAGCGGTATCTTTCGTTTTTATCTATTTCGGCCGTTCCCAATATTTGATCTATCTCTGGTTTTGCCCTACTAGAGATAGGAATAGCTCACATTAGACAATTTTATGTCAATTGTGAGCTATTCCTATCTCTAGTAGGGCAAAACCAGAGATAGATCAAATATTGGGAACGGCCGTTAGTGTTTTAGGCATTTCCCAAAGACCTTTGGCATATTATACGTAGGTAGAATTTGGTGTCTCATTCTTGTAACATAATCTGCTCAGCAATTTTAGGTCAAATATTTGGGTTTCAGTTCAACGATTTTATTTGGCTGTAATATTTAAGGGTACATACTGCGTACGTGTGCACTAAGTTGAGCTCTGAATATTTATATTTCCTGAAATAACGTAATGTAGGATTAAAAAAAGTACCGTACAGTCACTACACCGTAACTTTCTGCCGCGCACTGTAAAACTCTGGAACAAACTGTCACCAGCAGTATTTCCGGACCTATACGACCTGCAAACCTTCAAGAAAAGAGCGTATTCCCTCTTAAAAGGCCGGCAACGCACCTGCAACTCTTCTGATGTTGCGAGTGTCCATGGGCGACGGTAGTTGCTTTCCATCAGGCGACCCGTTTGCTCGTTTGCCCCCTTATTTCATAAAAAAAAGTCAGTACAGTCAGTAGTGACGTAGTAATGAAAACTTTATCAAAATTACTTTCTTAAAGTTTGACGCTAAAAATGCTTTAAGAAATTGCTGCTTATTAACGTCAATAAACTAAATATGAATAACACAAAACATTTAGTACACACAATAAAACAAAACATCTAAATCCGTCCTCTTTGTCTTTAAAAGAAAGCTAAAGCTTTAATTGAAAAACCGGGCATAAGCCAGTTTGAGAATAAAAGTGAAATAGTACATTAAATTATAACTTAAGTAGTGCTACCGCATAAATGAACCGCAGTAAAATAAATCTTGAAAGAAAAACTCATTTGCGCCAGAAAAGTACATTAGAGGTTGGTTCGGCTTAAAATAACTCCGACATTATGCGCTGATTTTTATTTTATTAATCCTTTTGAAAATTTTATTTATGCTCCAGACGTGACAAAATTTAATCAGTAAGTAAGTACTGGGGGTCTACAGTGTCTTACTATTTAAGTAATAATAGTTATACGCTGCGTATAACTATACAAAGTTATTAAGGATTCTCTGGACCCTGGGGTATTAACCTGGTTATTTCGCTTTTGCAACACGTTACCAGTTTTGTTTGAGTTGCCACTTGCCACCTTTGTGTACATAACATACATAATGTATCTGTCTGTCCATCTGTCTGTCTGTGTGTTACCTCTTCACGGCCAAACCACTGAAGCGATTTTCTGAAAGGTATGGAGATACTTTGAGTCCCAGAGAGGGTCATAAAAAATATACGATACTTTTTATGCAGGAAAAATGTTCGGTCACCGCGCGTTAAACGAATTTTGGCGCAACGAAGTTGCGGGCATCATCTGGTTTACAATAAGCTATAAGCTATGTCCACACTATGCGTTTTCGTCTTCAATTTTCGTCATCTTCTTTCATTCAACATTCGTTTTTGGCGCATTCAATAATTGAATGCGTCAACGCAACGCCAACTATCATTTTAATAACAAAGCAAAAGTAACAAAACGGTCAGAGGTCATGCCTCGTGGGCATGCCTCACATTCGCTGTTGACTGCGCTATAACGCATACCCTTGCTTGACGAACAGAAAAAGGTAACCGTAATAAGCAGGTGATCAGCTGATCTAATCGTGTAATCCACTTTGACGGCGATCGTCTCGGTCGATCGGCCGGACGCGTGATGACAACTTAATCAGCTGCCTAGGCCCATCGCCTTCGCCCACTCATTGTTAACTAGAGATTAATTTTCCTTAAAGGCTTCAGGCTGAATTTCTGTCTAGAAAAAATGGTAAATACTAGAAATTAGCTTTGGGTTACATGTATTTCTGTTATATTGGTAAGTAGGTAGGTAAAGATTTGAAATTATTTGCTCAGGTCGTAAACCATAATGTGCATTGTGTTAAAGGAAACGACATGGATAGGTACTGATTTTGAGTGTATCAATTAGTGTGCCAATTAAGCTAATTTTTAACAAAACAGTATGTTTTTGATAAAGATTAATTAAGTAATTTTAATTTAAAATCCTATTAAATAATTTAATTTTCTACACTGTTTAAAATTCGGAAAAACCGGAATAGCGATGTTGAAATAAAAGCTGTGTAAAATAACAGTTATTATGACATTTCACTGTGAAATAAAATCGGTCGTTGAAACAACTCGAATTACTCGAACGTCCTCTTTATTTGGGACACTCAAATGAATTCGAGTATATTTCGGTTGTATTTAAAAAATATATCTAACTTGTCGAATTTACTACACAAAATATGACAATATTAGTTTAGGGCGAAGCCAAACGAGCGTAATTTGTGAGTTGTGAGTCGCACAATTTCGGCTTGCAGAAATTCTGCTGCATTCAGTTTCATACAAAAGTCATGTTTGATTCACACGAGCGTAATTTTGTGAGTCATGATTTGTATGAAAAGATACTCACGCGACTGAAATTCTGCGACTCACGACTCACAAAATTACGCTCGTTTAGCTTCACTCTTAAACATTTACTATTAGTTAAATTAAATTACTGATATTCTGATATTTTAAAAATAAGTTTTGACACTTCTGTTATGATTTATGTATTGTAGAGTTGGTTTCATAAATAGAGTTCTAAATTATTTTTTATTAATTATTTTTAATAACTTTAAAATTAAATAATAATAATATAGCACTAATTTAATTTAAAATTAAATAATAATATTATAATATTTTTATAGATTGTTTAATAAATTTTAGAGTTCTATAATATTATTACTTAATATTATAGAACTCCAAAATTTATGAAACAAACTCAACAATAAATAAATCATAACACTTAAGTTTTTCAGTAAACGGAACTTTATATTATAAAGGAAAAAAGCTAAAAGAAAAAGAAGAAAGCTAAAAGAAAAAGAGAAAGAATTTCATTTATTTTATATATAGTAACTCGTATTTTTTAAGATGTTTGTATCAAACGCTAGAATATACACATAACATTTTATTATTACTGTTATTATCATACTTTATTAGGTTCTACACGAAAACAGAGGAATGAACATGGAATTAATATTATAAAAGGGCACTAATATTGTTGGAGGTGCGATAGATGTACTATCAGAGAAGTTGGTTCCTTAGGATTTAGGAAGAAGGGGGACCTAAATAACTTGGTCGCGTTATGTCAAACCCAGCCGACAGATCACGTCATTTAACATTGAATTGATATCATCCGACCAAATGACGTGGGAGAGCCATGCTTCGGCATGAATAAGCCGGCTCGATCGGAGAAATACCACAGGCTCACAGAAAACCGGCGTGAAACAGCGCTTGCGCTGTGTTTCGCCGAGTGAGTGAGTTTACCGGAGGCCCAATCCCCTACCCTTATCCCTCCCCTATTCCCTTCCCTATCCTCCGCTATTAACCTATTTCCTCTTAAAAGGTCGGCAACGCACCTGCAGCTCTCCTGATGCTGCGAATGTCCATGGGCGACGGAAGTTGCTTTCCATCAGGTGACCCATTTGCTCGTTTGCCCTCTTATTTCATTAAAAAAAAAAAGACGTTGCGTTGGTCTGTCAACTGCCTAGGAATCAATTTCCTGGATGGTAATATGATATGAATGTTGATTTTTTTGCATCACTTTCGTATTTTTTCCTTCCCTGAACTTCTACTTACAAGAATTAACCAAACCGGGTGTATTGTTTGTAAAATCTATTTAGTAGTTTATGTGTGATGATTGTTGAACTTGTAGATTTTGTAAGTATTTTAGTACTCTACCATGTCCGCATGGGTACCGTAAAACGGGGTGACTAGAAATTCCAGGGTAGCGAGAAACATAAGTAGAAAAAAACTTAACGTAGTTTTTTCTACATTGAAAACACATAAGGTACATAATCTTTTAATGAAAACCAATATGGCTACCTAAATAGAATAAATTATTATTGCGTGTTGCATAAAGACGATCTAAAAGTAGATTAAATCTAATATTAACCAAATCGATGTTCGGTTTCATTAATTCTTGGCCCTAATCCATACAATCCGGTCAAGTTTAAAGAAAGATCGGTGTATAAATATCGCAACGTCCACGTTGGTAGACATTTTCTTAGTGAAACATTTTCCTTACATCCACAACGAAATAGTTGGGAGCTTGGGGATTAAGAAAACCAAACCTATATTTGGTCGGAAAATACTCAACTGATTTTGATGAATGATATTGATGTGAACAAGGAATAGTATAGGACATTATAAAAACACGCAGAAAGTTGCTGACAACAGCATTATTAATAAGATATCAACAATTTGGGGTTAGTTTTTTAAATATTAAGCATTTTACCTTACTTTTAAATTAAATTTAAAGTCTTTTTTTTATATAAAGGTTATAATAGTACTGGTAAATTAATTTCTAATTGACGACAAAATTCATTTTCTAGGAATTCCAATCGTCGGAGCGGAACGTGCTTCTGAGTTAAATTCCGAATATGCAAAATCTCGTCTTTATTCTTAAAAGTGTTCATGATCCGAAGTCAGACGGGACCGTACCACGAAACCGCTTTGAAACTCAAACAGTCGTACGAGAATATCGCGTCCTACTCTAACAAACGTGAAATTAAGTTGTTAGAGCAGGACGCGGCATTCTCATTCGATTGTTTGAGTCTCAAAACGGTTTCATAGTAGGCCCACAGAGGCGTTACGTTAATTTTATTATTCGATACGCTCGATATTGATTTGATTTGAGCCAAGAATCTCTCATCGCAGTTTCGGCGCTTCTATTTTGGTTCTTTTTAATTCCTTACATCTAATCCAAAGTCTCATGTACGCTATACGTACGCTCAAAACCGTGAATAAAACTTATTGGAATCTTCATTGTGATTTCTAGCTGCACAGGGCTGGGTTACATTAATTAATGTTGTGTTTCGGAGTGCTCTATTGCACCTTCATATTGCAGAAATCGTTAAGTGGTTGCGGCCTCGGTAGCCAATTTCAGATTCAAAATCTTAAAAGGTGTTAAAAATTTCACACAGAAGAAGGGAACAACTACGTTGTATACGTCTGAAAATATTTTTACGTGGGAGAGCCATGCTTCGGCAAGAATGGGCCGCCGGCTTGACAGAAGAAATACCACGTTCTCACAGAAAACCGGCGTGAAACAGCGCTTACGCTGTGTTTCGCCGAGTGAGTGAGTTTACCGGAGGCCCAATCCCCTACCCTATTCCCTTCCCTACCCTCCACTATTCCCTTCCCTTCCCATCCCTACCCTCCCCTATTACCCTAATCCCTCTTAAAAGGCCGGCAACGCACCTGCAGCTCTTCTGAAGCTGCGAGTGTCCATGGGCGACGGAAGTTGCTTTCCACCAGGTGACCCGTTTGCTCGTTTGCCCCATTATTTCATAAAAAAAAAACAAAAAAAAATATTATGTTTTATCCATCGCTCTTAATGCTGTACAGTTATTTAGTAAAAGTCAGTAAACACGTGCTATATTTTCTTTCCATTACCGCGTTCAGTGGGTTAAGATAGCCAATTAGCTGAAGGTTGGATGGCAGTCGTTATAGAGCTGGTTAGAAACGCTTTAGCTTTTACTACCTTTGTATACTGTTGAGAAAGAGAGAAATAATAATTATGTCAGTCATTCTACAAATCTACTGATTGTAGCTGTAGTTTTGTTCTGTTCTAAAACAGTCTAATCCATATTAATAATAGCTGTAGTTGTTCCGTTTTTACCACTCTTAAAACAATCTACTAATCCATAATCTTCATCTTAATCTATATATTCTTATATATAAAAATGGATTTTCTAATGTGTTAGTTGCGCTAAAGCTCGAAAACGGCTGAACGGATTGGGCTGATTTTAGTCTTAAAATATTTGTAGAAATCCAGGGAAGGTTTTAAAGTGACACGAAGTTCACCGGGACAGCTAGTCTTATATATAAAAATGGATTTCCAAATGTGTTAGTCGCGCTAAAACTCGAAAACGGCTGAACGGATCGTCTGATTTTAGTCTTAAAATATTCGTAGAAGTCCAGGGAAGGTTTTAAAGTGACACGAAGTTCAGCGGGACAGCTAGTATATATATAAAAATGATTTTACAATTGTGTTAGTAACGCTATAACTCGATAACGGCTGAACCGATTCTGTTAATTTTAGTCTTAAAATAAACCTTGAAGTCCAGGAAAGGTTTTTAGGTGACACGAAGTTCATCGGGACAGCTAGTATTATATAAAAATAAGTCGGGTTCGGTAGTTCCCGAACCGGTGGTAGGCAACGTAGTTTCTTCGTTCGACTTTCAAAAAGTGTATCATGATACCCATTTTGAATAAAAAGATATTTTATTTTATTTTATACTTCCTGACGCTATAACTCTAGAACGCACGAACCGATTTCCACGATTTTGCATTCGTTGGAAAGGTCTCGGTCTCCGTGATGTCTATGGAAAAAAAATCAGAAAAAACTTCAAGAGAAAAGCAGGAAAACAGGGAAAATCATTTTATGGCAAAAGTTGTTTTGCCGGGACAGCTAGTAATAAATAAGTTTAGATAACCAAAGTGGTAATTGATCAGTGCCCAACTTCCCGGGATAAATGTCTAAAAGGATCAGCACTTTCATAAAAATGTAGTAAAAACTTAAAACATTAGCAATACAGTATCTATTAGGTAAGAACTTTAGTTTTTACTACACCTATCTAGTTAACAGTAAAAGCAAGTTTTAAATAGTAATAATGGCATTCTAGCTGTTATCTACTAGACTACAGCTAGGCTCCCAGTAAGATAAGATAATATATTTATTAATTAAGCACTCGATCGCGGCTGTTTGCTTGCTGATATTATGTTCAAATAAGGGAAGATACATGGAGTTATTTTATTGATTTCTTACAATGCGTCGCTACATATTTTACATTTTGTATTTCTTGTATTGCAAAGCATACAATTTTTTCGAAACTGCAACAGTATATTGGCCTGATTATGGCTGTGATTTGGCTTCGAAGTCTTCAAATAGAACTGGCTAATATTGGGTAATAATAAATACATCCTTTTTCTTGGGTGAAACACTTTCTAACGTATATTACCTACGTCGTTACCCGTTGTTTATGCCGCTAAAATCTTTGCCCTCCAAGAATACGTTACATATGATACGTAGAATATTTGAACAGAAGCATAATAATATGACACATATTAACTATACTTCTGTTCGGTTTCTTTAATCTCAAATACCCACTCAACTTGAATAGCAATGATCGAAGTCTGTGAAGTTGTGTCTTATCACCTTATCTTTGTAGTGTGTTCATTGACCTTTATTATGTGCCTTTCGAAAAAGGAGGTAGTTATTCGCACATTTTAATTCGTCATAATATCAACGTTTAAAAAACAGTTGCTAAGAAAAACGCGTGAGACAAAAATGAATACAATGGACGGACGGAACGGATTGTTAATTAACATGTTATATTTTATTGAAGTAGAGCGTTTCAACAATGAAAAATAAAAAAGAGCAAATACGACACGTCGCCAGTTGTCAGTCGGAGCGACGTATTGTCACGGGTGAAACGGAGACGCTGATGAAACGTTCACGGTCACACGGGGAGTCAAAGCCACGCTCGATAGTGAATTGTTGGAAGTGCAGGCTAGCACGTCCAACACACGGACACCTGACCGGCAAGATGCACGCTCATCCATCCCCCGGGGTCCCAAAACAAAGTAAACCGAAATTAAAATAGAGGGTTCAAGGGTTAAAATCGTAGCTATGTAGCGCTATGTTCGTCCTGCTCGCTCGAAGCTCTAGGCTGTTGTGCGCAGCGCGCGGCTCCAGTCGCGGTCTGCCGGCCGTCGCGACGCTAGGGGCCGCCGTCGCCCGCCGCCGCGCGCGTGTCGTGTGCCACTCGAGATGCAGTGAGTTACTGTGACAGTAATCTGTGTCGTGTTCCCGCCGGGACCCACGGCCACGGTCAGTCCGGGCCCCCCCCGGGCCCCCCTCCGACCCGAAGCGGTGGAGCATCCCCGAGATGCGATGTGATGTGGTTCGATAGGGGCTATACGGTTGCAGCACGCGGCTGATCTTCGCGATAACCGAGATAACGTAATCTGATAATCACGTGGTAAAAACATTCATTAGCACTACGATAGTTTACTCACGGAATACGCCGCGCGAAGGTTACACGAAAACTCGATACAGTACCGTAAGGTGCTCCATCACGTCTCTCCCGATCGCTGAAAAATACTGAAAATTTAACTATAACCACACGTTTATAGTTAAAATATACTATAAGTGGTCGGCTACTTGTTGAATGTTTGCAAACATTATTGATTCGTCCGTCCACCAAATCGTCTAATAGTACCATGATTGGGCAGAATACACCGCGTACTACGGTGTAATATAATATCTTATATCGCCCGACGTGCTTTCGGATAGTGAATTCTTTATGTCACAAAGATTATGCAATGCGACGTATAAAGGCGTAAACGAGAGACACTGTGGAATTATGAGAGATTAAAGGAGAAGTTTTATTTTAGTAGCAGAACGTTTATTTGTAAAGTGTATATTTGACTACTTTATAATATACAATCCTCAAACGTTATACTCGATGTTACGTCTAACACGAGACATTTACTTTTTTTCCATTACTGTTTATTTCTGTTGTAGACGAATCTATCTGATTGTAGCGTAGACAAATCAAAGGTTTTCTTCCCCTAACCGAGCAAGTGTTGTTTAACATAATGATAACTGAATTTATCATATTAAATAATTATTATTATCTGTAATTTAATGCTTAGCAGGTAGCTGTTCACACTGCATTTTATTATGGATTAAACGTAACGATAAAACAATACATTTTGTTAGTTTATTTTCACGAAACGTGGAAAAGTTGAACAATTTCGACAGTGATAAATAATTATTTCAAAATTGCACAAATTGTTCGTAATACAATTTGCCATAATTTCATATTTAATAATCACATGCGAAATACTAAAACCACATATTTTCATATAAGTTTCATGCAGTCGAATGATTAATTTTGAAATTAATTTTAAATAGCCCTATATAATTTGATTTTATCAAAAAATATATTGCAATTTTGATAAAATGTCCACGTTAGTCAGTTGCCCAAAAAACTAATATTTTTCTGAAAGAAAAATCTTATTTTTCTGAGATTTAAAATATTTCTACACCAAAAACCGATTTAGCGGGAAGACGTAACAGACATAAAGAAACACTATCGCAATATATTATGTATGCTAGTCTGTAAGGTATTTATAATATGGGCCAAGATGCCTGAAATAAATGGCAAATAAATAAATAATATTAGTAAAAATATGAAGGCTCTCTCACACTATACAAGCTTACGTGCAAGTTTCACGTTTCAGCTTGCGTGTGACCTTGAAATACAGAACTTGCAATAACTGACGTGTACCGTCATACCGTCATGCAAGCACTTGCATAATGCACTTTGAGTTTATACTAGTGGCAGTATCAACATCAATTAGTGAGGAACACCTTGACTCAGTCACCTTTGTCTATTAAGCCAAGACGTCCGTGTCTCCACATATTTGCATTTAGACACCGCGTAGATTACTCCCAGTATATCGCCTTTGTCCGATAAATGGTTGAATGTAATTGGATTTGATATTGGGAATAGCTTACATAATAATATTATGGAGGATACTATGAGATTTAGTACAGAGACGGAACTATTTCTAGATTTTGATGGCAAATATTAGGACCAGGGATTTTGCAATAAAATACATAATAATTAAAGCTTGCCAGCCGAGCTTAGAAATATTGTAAAGTCGTTCACCCACTTTCAATTTTACTGCAGAGCAACGTGTATGAGGGGTCTAAATTTCAGGTATAAGATTAAGCCCCTCAAACACTCTGTGAATACTAAACGTTTTTTAATCAAATTAAAGGCCTTTTTCTTAACACATTTTTTTTATTAAAGACGGTTTTCTACATTTATAATGGCTTAGCATGGAGATTGGGGTTGGAATACTACGGCTCAAGTGTGGCTGACGATGAAGGCATCGATTTTCAGCTGAAGAACAACTTGAACTGGCTGCACGGGCGAGAGTCTTGCACTCGTTAATTTAGGTGTATAAGTGCTATTGTTAGAGAAATTCCAGTAAAAACGTTGTATTTATTCGATTGTTTATAAAGAAGTTCTGTATTTGTTTTGAAGTATAAACGTGAAGAGATTTAGGTATAGATTAACTAAGACTTTTTGTACTAACTAAGCCTTTAAATCCGTTGTGGATGATTTATACAGTACTTTCCAAAGCGAAGTAACCACTCCTCAAATACTGTAGTGCCTGGGACAAGATTTTTAAATGTCCGTATGGTTGCCCAAGCGCATACGGCATTCTCGCAACATAGTCTAGTCCAGAGGAAAGAACTAGTCAATACGTCTGGGACCAACTATGTGCGGGTTTCCTCACGATGTTTTCCTTCACCGTACAAGCGGCCGTAATTATGTACTTGATATCAGAAAATGTCTCATAGGTACACGCCTCCACCCTGGTTCGAACCTGCGCCCTCTAGGAGTGCGAACCGAAGGTCTACCCATTAGGCCACGGACGCTCTCTTTCTTTTTTGTACTGAATAATGTGTAAATTAGAACTGATAAAATAAATTGCCTATTTCATAACTGATTTAGTTACTTATATTGTAGGTTTTCACATCAGGTTTTCTCAATTTGGTAAGTGTATTCCATCATACTGTCGCCACAGACAAAAGTGACTTTTTGACAAGCCCCTATTAAACTTCCATTAAAAATCTTTCAGTAAGCGTTAAAAAAGTCGATGTTTATTGCTTGATGCTACAGAACACGAATAAGGGTTATTTCGTATTCTGTAGCATCAAGCAATGAACAGACAATACAATATTTCTTTCTCCAAATTACCATTGTGTTATAAATAAAGCTTCTTTATTTCAATGCAAAAATATTCGTAAAGTTTCCGTAAATTAGTGTTGCTATATTCCGTTACAAAGTCATGATTCAAAAGCAAAAGTTCGGCCTGTACGTTCGTTGCGCCGCATTTTCGAGTTTACGTAACTTTTAAGCTCAAAAATACGGTAATACCGAAATATAGGAATTTAAAAAAGCTTATTACCTAGCTAGTAGTTATGGAAGGCTCTTATTACATCATTATGACATATCTCTGCGGGGTCTCTGTTTTATGTTGGCAAAACTTACCACTTTGCTTCACTACACATATGAACATCTTTATTATATTTGTTACTTGCTTACTTACTCATCTACGCATACTCACACTGTATATAGTCATAACAAAAATATGTTACAAAAGGATATGCATACTAGACTATCATCATACTGGACCAGACGACACATAATGTGATGATGGTCCTAATATCAGTCTTAAAGACATAAAAGCAGCGGTACCAATATAATACTCGTCTTTACGTTGTGTTTTTAATTTCAATACCATGAGAGTATCTACTGTACGATTATTTTAATACATATACTGTGGTAGAGCATTGTATGTAAACCTGTATATATTATACATCTGGAGACAGAACGAAGCCAAATCGTTAAGGGGCTACACGCGTAGCACGTGGTACTTCAAACCTCCTCATACGGAGCTAAGTTGGTTTCGTGAGAAGCCATTAAGGCATTTCCAATTTACTTAAGGCTGAGCTTAGACTGTGTAGGCTAAGTGTTGGATTCGATCTTTCGTAATGCGTCTTAAATACCATTAGTACTTTAGGACACAGTGAAATTAATCCATTGATCTAATGACCTATCACTAGTATATATTGATCACAGAAATATTGATATCTTGTTTTCACACACACCTAAGTTGAGCCGGACACCACAATGTCTGAAAGGGTGAATGACCTGATTTCTCTGTATCTAGCGACCAGACTCAACTTTGTTAATTTCATTGGCTATTGCCGTGCTAGGCAATAATTAAAAGAAGCCAAATCGAAACGGTAAAGAAAATCTATGTAAAAGATTTTATGGGGTAGCTTTATGTTTGTAAGGAACCTTCCGAGTGAGAATTGACCTTTATTCAGCTTCTTAAATGTTATACGATCGCTTCCTCCCTTCTCACAATTCAATTATTTTTTATGGTTTGTTTTTGATTACTTTATATTGTATGTAAGTACGTCACACAACTTACAAAACTCATTTTAAGTGTGTTCGATACAAAAAAATATTATAATATTGTAAAAACTGTAGTGCTTAATATCATTTTGTTGTATAGAAAAATGGTTAAAAATAAAATTAAAACAATGAGCATAATTTAAATAATAGTACAGACGAGTAAATAATTAATTAAGTATGATGTTTTCACGCCCTTAATACGTAATTGAATTTAATTTACAATAAAATGTTAAAAAACTACCCTAAAACTATACGTAACTTTATACGTGGGAGAGCGATGCTTCGGCACGAATGGGCCGGCTCGACCGGAGAAATACCACGTACTCACAGAAAACCGGCGTGAAACAGCGCTTGCGCTGTGTTTCGCCGAGTGAGTGAGTTTACCGGAGGCCCAATCCCCTACCCTATTCCCTTCCCTACCCTCCCCTACTCCCTTCCCTTTCCATTCCTACCCTCCCCTATTACCCTACTCCCTCTTAAAAGTCCGGCAACGCACCTGCAGCTCTTTTGATACTGCGAGTGTCCATGGGCTACGGAAGTTGCTTTCCATCAGGTGACCCGTTTTCTCGTTTGCCTCCTTATTTTATTTAAAAAAAAACTGCTATATTTATAGTACTGCTATATAATACTAACGTTAGAGTAAATATCTAATCTCTCTTTTTGTATCTGACCTGAAGAGCCGACACAGCAGTCCGTTAGTTTTGTTAAAATTTTAACGGTGACCTAATTTTCGGTAGCTTGGGATTCTGGATTGAAAAACATTTTTAGTTATTTATGGTTTTAGTGTAGTTTAGTACAGTTTCGTTTCGTTCACACAAAACGACTTTTATTTTACTTGTTACTATGAACTGAAATATGCCTAAGTACAGTCATAGACCACACGTTGAAAACGACTAATGGCCTATCGCCTCCTATCATTTACAGGTGAAGATGTCGCTAATGCGCTCAGTAAAAGGATAACTTATAATAGGCCAAAGACTGAAAAATTACACTTGCCCGGCTAACAAAAAGTCCGCCAAAGACAAGTTCAGAATTAGGTTACGCAACAAAATCGTCCTTAAATCACATAACATGCTCAAATCAGTGCACGTCACGATGTTTGTCACCGGTACAACCGACTATTACCTAGTTAGAGTCGACAGGCACAAAAACCGCTCAATTGAGCCTCGCGACCGCTAAATAAGAAGTAATTGATGGCATGCTCACGCTATTGGTCGGCTGGCCCATACGCGGACCGATCTATTAGCTATTGTACTGACTATAATAGACCAGATTGTGCTGGATCAAAATGTATTGGCATTTCCATTAGTAGCTCATAATTTAGTAGAGAAATTGATTCATCGGCGGATCTTATTTGGTCGGATTCAAATAACCTAATTTTTTTTTCAAGTAAAAGCAGACTCATAGTAACAAACTCAAATTAAGTAGAAAGTGTCAGGTAATAAGGGTATGTGGAATGTGGATAGCACATCTCCACGTCACGACGTCGTCAACGTGGAACGGTGCGGTAACGTGGCACGGTATGTTGACGTGACGTGCAAATTTACGTTAACGTAACGTAAGGGCCTGTCCACATCTCCACGTCACGACGTAGTCAACGTGGAACGGTGCGGTAACGTGGCACGGTATAGTTGACATGACATGTAAATTTACGTCAACGTAACGTAACGTCGTGACGTGGAAATGTGGACAGGCCCTTAGTTTGTCGTTATCTGGGCTTGACATAACCCCAAATTAGATTCACCATCTGCCTAAATCATTTTTGCGACAGTGAATTCATTACTTTCAAACATAGAGAAATATCCTAACAGTCCTTTTTGACCATTTACATGCTGTTAACCTTAAACATACTATCGATTTCATCAAAGGTCATTTCAGTTAAGCTGCAAAAATTAATATTTCTTACTATACACTTAGTACAATGTTAATAGCAATATAATAAATATAAGCATAATATTGTATCTATCTGTTAAGTTACAGGGCGCCGGCAAAAATAATTTCTAGGGGGTGCAGATTTTAGTTTTCTTTTTTTCTTTCAACACTGATTGTCTATTTACGACAACAGAATATAACATTTAGTGCCGAAACATTACGAACTATCTTTGCACGGCATGGTAATAGGGTTACAGTCGGCTTTTTATTTTAATAATTCCTGTTGATCCCGAGATTCCCAAGGGGTGCAAGTGCACCACCTGGCACCCCCCTGCCGGCGCCCATGTTAAGAAAGATACAAAACAACCACGCGTAAGCACTAAACACCAAACTATGTTACTAGAATACTACATAATATTCTACTTCGAATTTTGGGGAATAGGTTAGCTTTTATCCTGGAAAAATTAAATAGTAGCCAGAAACTTCTGCCCCCGATGCACGATCATCGGAAAGTTCTCACGTAAAAAGTTCTCATATTCTGTCAGTATCACAGCGATTCATAAACTTTCCGTCGCGGGAATGAATCCCAAACCAAAGAGAATAAGTGACACTAGTTTTTTGTGGTAATAAGTGCTACGGTATATAATATAGCCTTGGTTATTCATCGCTGTCAGTATCAACAGAGTAGACAGAAGTATAGAGTATGCCGACGTAGAACTGATGTTGAAATTTTTAAATTTGACGTATTATGACGAAAATTGTCGCTAGGGTTGTTAAATTGTTACCTACGAATTAAAAAATATGAAATATTCGATGGACGTGTTCCTCTTTGGTCGTATTGTTGTTTTTGTTTTGGCACATGCGATTAAAATTGTCAGAATCCAAATTTGAAATCTTTATTTCAAATATTTAAAAATAAATTATATCAGCCAGCGCGAGGCACAATCCGTTCATAATCCTAGTGAAACCCGACGAATTTGACAGATATTGAAACCTGTCCGTTTCTTTGCAGTCGAACTACTGGTAGTTATGTCTATTGTGGTATCAAGATAAACTATGGGAAAATAATTGTCTCCAAATTTTCCAGCACCTCTTAATTTAATGAAAAAAATTTTTAAGACTAAGATTAGTCATTCCATACAAAAAAAAAATTTTTTTTTTGTATGGAATGACTAATCTTAGTCTTAAAATTTTTTTTGTTTCAGCTGCGTTTTAATCAACGAATGATTTTGAGTATTTCATTGAATATTAAAAATGTGCTACTCATTAAAAAAACTTGATACAAAACACTACTTACATTCGAGAAATCCAGTAAAAACTTCGAAAAAAGTACAAGTTATAGCAACATACATTAAATAACGCACAATATTGAAAAACCGAAAAGATACTAATCGCCCACAGACTATATAGTAATATTTGTCATTCAGAATGTAGCCAATATATCAAAGATCGTACCTAATGAAACTTCTTTGTACAAAAGTTCTCTGTATGTCAGCGAAATACGTTACATAATTGAATAAAGTTATTATATTCAGTGTGAGTGATTTCAGTTGTTGCAGTCCTTTGAAAAACCAAAGTTTACCCAGACAGTGCGTGCTAAGCGATTGGCTTTTGCTAAAATGCATAAGCATTGGACTATTAAGAATACTGGAAAGATGAAAACAAGTTATTTTAATTAAATTTTTTTTAATGATGAGGTAAAAGGCGTAACAGTAATATGACCCAATTGATTCAGATCCTCTAGGACAATTCACAGTTTGTTCACCGCAGGTGACTTGAAAATTTTGATGAAAGCTGTGTTGTTGAACGAGTGAAACCTTTTTCGTCGGTTACGATATGACGCGAGATTGGCCCAAAGGGGAATGGTCGATTACATTTGGTTGAAGGAAGCATGCGTCAAGAACAATACCTGCGAGTTTCGCAAACTCCTCTCCATCAACATCCTAGCTGAATAGTATCCAGGCGGCACCTGCATAATTACACACTAAAAAACACTTGCAAAAAAAAAGCCTTTTTTTTGTCTTGTTCACTATAAAAAGATTATGATAAGTCATAAGGCTAAAAAATTATTAACTTTTTTATAGAGAACAAGACACAAAAAAGGTTTTTTTTTGCAAGTGTTTTTTTTAGTTTTTTGCGATACTTTGGCCACCGACGGTATATAAACATAATATTATATTAATTATAATATTATTATAACGCCTGAATATAGCGTAAGACGTCGTAAGACCATAGCTTGATTGATCATTAGGTCAAAAACATTTTGTCTGAATTAATAAATAATAAAGTCTGCACTGCACATAATAAATCATAACAATTTTCATTCGAATAAATAGAGTTATTTCAAGTAAATTAAACTTCGAATAATATCGCTATCGTAACAAAGTTTGATTTATTACTGTAATTAATAATTCATCAAAGTTTAATGCAGGAGATTAATAAAATGCAGATTAATTAAAAACTCTCACTCGCATTTCAATTATTGGAGATCCGATGGCAGTTTATTTCGACAATTTATCCAAGCATCGTTTTTCGGCATGTTCCTCGATTGTAGCGAATTTACCATCGCGATTCGCGATCTTATCATGTCAAAATGTTGATTGAAATATCGTGATCTACAGATTGACATATTTTATTTTTATAATTTATCTTATACGAGTGAAAATAATGGATGTTTTTCAGAATATTTCCTTCAAAACTATCTGTAATTAGTATGTGAAAAATGTATCTTTTCTATTAAACTATGAGTAGAAATACTTCATTACCCTTTTTAAATTAAAATAGTTCTAAAGTTATAACTCTCCCGGGTGAAATTGGGGACAAAGTTTGGGTATTGATAACGCAAACAAAGGTGGCTACAGTTAAAGTTACGTTATTAGATAAGCCGTTATACGTCGCTCTAATTGTCAAATAATATCTGCCTTTAGTTGCGTTTGAATACGGCATTGTCTCTGAATCTAAAGTTACAATTTTCTGCTATTATAACTAATGTTATAAACGAATGAATTATACGGACAAAATTTATTTTACGTATCAATAATAAACCTAACCAATGACTCTACCTAGGTAGCACTGGGCAAACAAAATGTTATGATGATGAAAGGACTGACGAAATATTATGATAATAGATTAATATCTGGAGGCTGTTGTTCCTACCAGGTCCATGTTGTGGTTCAGATTCACTTAATTGGTTCCATGTTGGGTATAATAAAGACTAACATCGTCTGTGATCCCGATGAACTCTAAGGCCTTGTGTACAAATCTGCGGATCGATGTGATGAGAATTCTCAGGGAACTGATAAGCAAATAACAAAATTGCGATCCTATTTTGTGGCGAGATGGCGCAGACTCTTCGAAATCTTTTATGATAGTATGTCGTATGTGTCATGAATTGTTAGGTATATTATGCGGGGTATTTTAGATTCAAAATATGCTTCTGCATTACAAAAATATGGCAAAAATTATTAAATATAAAAAGTCCGTACCTGTTCGCGTCGCCTTTTTCTACGTGCTTTATGTACGAACCTTTACATTATAGTCGGCGATCCGACGCTCAATAAGACACGTTTTTAATGAAAACTTACAACAAGCCATTCGTAATTGGATGGAGACAGAAACATTTTATATTTAATTTTATTAACTTTCCTCTGGAAAGTTCCATTCTTTTTTCATATCAAATCAAACAAAGCACTTTGTAGAGCATTGAACAAAAAACATTTTATCCATCAAATGATAATAATAGGAAATGTTTTTTTTTTCTAAATATTAAATACTTATTCAGCGATCGGCATACATCTTTGCCGTGCGATAGCAGGACGGAGCTATGACTTTCTATCCTACAAATAATAAAAACTAAGGAAACGTAACTCTCATACCATTACCGTTTTAAATTTGGTTCCTTTCGAAATGTCATGTCAGTCATACCGCTCAAGGCCATTTAAAGGTACAATTCCGTGCATTGTACCTTAAATATTGCAAATGTATTGAAAATGTGTACTAGGTACACATTTTTGACAAGTATTGTAGAGCATGTTTTTTGACGGAGTTACTTTTCCTTTTTATTATTCGTAGATTCTATTCTATGCCACACCGGCGACCTAATCTTTCTCCTTTAAATTTTCGATCAGATGACGTGTCGCCTGACACGATTTGAAAATTTTTACCCATTCCAAAAAAGTGTGCAACAACCGCTTAATAAGTTTCCACTTCAAAAAGAATAATGGACGTAGTAAATATATATTATTTTTTTTTATGAAATAAGGGGGCAAACGAGCACACGGGTCACCTGATGGAAAGCAACTTCCGTCGCCCATGGACACACGCAGCATCAGAAGAGCTGCAGGTGCGTTGCCGGCCTTTTAAGAGGGAATAGGATAATAGGGGAGGGTAGGGATGGGAAGGGTAGGGAAAAGGGAAGGGAATTGGGCCTCCGGTAAACTCACTCACTCGGCGAAACACAGCGCAAGCACTGTTTCACGCCGGTTTTCTGTGAGAACGTGGTATTTCTCCGGTCGAGCCGGCCCATTCGTGCCGAAGCATGGCTCTCCCACATATTAGCCCGTTGCCGGTCACTATGATATATGGAGGTGCTTTGACTGTGCTTTCGAATCTCCGATGCGTATCTATCGAAAATCTCTGTTTTGCATATAGATGGGAAACCCTAAGGTCAGGCCAAGATATATGTTCTGCCGAGTTGGGAACCTTGTTACGATGTAGATAGCCTGTGGTTACTCTTGAATATTTATGAAATCTCTTTATTTAGAGCGTTCGTGGCCTAATGGCTAGACCTTTGGTTCGCACTCGTAGAGGCTGCAGTTTCGATCCCGGGTGGAGGCGCCGTGTGCCAATGACACATTTTCAGTACATAAAACGGACGCTCGTACGGTGAAGGAAAACATCGTGAGGAAACCCGCACATAACGTTGATCCCACACGTATTGACTAGTTCCATGTTGATAGATATTATTAATTAGAGGACTTTATTTTGCATTGCACACCATTTTAATATGGTAGAATGAAGGATTCAATTGTATAATATATAGAATTAAGACCAACCTGTACTTCATTCTGGCAATAAATGAATTATGAATTATGAGTTCTTTCCTCTGCAGTAGGCCGACTATGCGCGATTGTCGTATGCTTGGGCAACCATACGGACATTTAAATCTTTTCCTATGCATTACAGTATTAGTGGAGTGGTTATTTCGCTCTGAAAACACTGTATAAATCATCCACAACGGAAGCGAATACCTAGTTTATTATAAATACTAATAAATATTCTTTATTGTGCACACGCTAAGAAGATTTGCAGAAATAATTGGGTTCTCGCTAAAGAACTATATCCAAGCATATAATTATGGTATTAAATAGAGGTAAGTAGTTAGTACATAATAATTACAAAGTATCTAATTCTCTCAGCCAAATTATTCAGCGATTTGAAATGACTTGAACGTTGATAACATATAGACATACTTGCGCATATACCATCGAAGAACCATACAACATAAGACATTGACTCATAGGCAGATGCGAACCTACATTATTTGGTCAGTATAATATGTCAACTCAATATGATTCGAGATCTTTTCTCTGGGTTTGACATAACGCGTCAAAATCACGTAGGTCCGCCATCTCAATACGAATAAATTCCTCTGATAGTACAATATCAGTACGGATCGCTAGAGTCGAATGACGTTGGTAGCTACAGTAACAAAGAAGATAAAAAAATTGAGAAAACACCAAAAAAGTAAATCCCATGTTGTTTGACGTAAATCCATTTGAGGAGTATGTAATTATGTCGCAATCATTATTTACTTGTTGAACAAATAATTGACGTAATTTACACAATCATGCACAGTCAATTACATCTCATATTATCTGTAATATGTATTAAAGTAAACTACGAGTTAATATAATTTTGTAGTATTTTTATATGTAAGTATTTAGAAAATGTGCACGCTAACAGTATTCAGATTTTACATATTTACAAAATAAAATCTCTCGGAAATTTAGGTCATTGACTTCACAGCTGACTCTTTGATTTTTATAATACGAATTCAGTCCATTTTCATCTATTGTCAATTGAAAGCTGGTAAAAGGCACAGTATAGCAATATTAGTTAGGGATATGTCATATTGCTATACTGTGTAAGAGGTCAATAGCCTTCGCAATTTGTGAGAATTAAATGTTATGTCATTTTGAAAGTTTTTATCAAGTTTGTAGTTTTACTCATATACAGTTTAATAATTTATAATTTATGATAGTATTTTACTCCCAAAAACGTCTTGACATAGCAAAACATCGGCGTCAAACTTCAGCAATTGATTTTGTAAGGCTATAAATATTTAGCCTATGAAGCAGTGTTTATCGGGAAGTTATTAATAAAATCGGCCCGTCACGATCAATGGGCTGACGGGCCGCGTAATGAAAACCCTGTAACGGATTATGGCCAGTTTGCGCCAAGTTTTACATTTTGATTAATGAAATACCTCTGTATAGAAGGCTGATGTAATACACATCAATCTTAATTATAATAGAACCGCTCCCTTATTTTAATTTAATTTAGGTGTCGCAGGTCGCACGCTGGGAAGCAATTTATTTAGTGCCGAAGATTTCAAATTTAGGATAGGCTACGACTTAGATACGTGATATTATACGTTTGAGGTTAAGTCATAATACGCCAAAAAACCACCCCAAAGTTGGTGACACGTTTTTGGTGTGTTTGATTGTGTCTATGGTCGCTTAATCCCACTAATCCTACTAATATTATAAAGGCGAAAGTTTGTTTGGATGTATGGATGTGTGGATGTATGGATGTTTGTTACTCTTTCACGCAAAAAATACTGAACGGATTTTAATGAAACCTTACAATAATATAGCTTATACATCAGATTAACACATAGGCTACAATTTTAACCGACTTTCAAAATGGGGGAGGTGTTATGTTCGTTTTCTTATATTCAATGATTACTCCGCCGTTTGTTAACTGATTTTCAAATTTTTTCTTTTTTTATAATAAGGTAATATCCGAATTTGGTATTGTATTCACAAAAGTGATGATCTGATGAAGAATCCATAAGTAATCGAGGGAACTCCTCAAAATTTATAGGGAAACATGTGGTGACTTCGGTTTCGTGAGAAGTATTCTAAGCATATGCTACCAACAAGTACGATTTTGCACCGAGATATACCTGGTATACCGTCGTTCGGAAGGTGCTGAGAGAACTCCTGATTCTTTATAGATACAAGTTTGGGAGTTTCGGCGTTGTTTTAAGAACAGAAAGCATAATATGCTACTTTGCAAATTACATTCATCATCATCATCATCATCACTACCATATTATACCATTTCATAGTCTTTTAGATCGAGACTCGAGTTTGTCAAGCGATAATTAAAAAAAATCTATACCTACCTAATATTATAAACCTGAAGAGTATGTTTGCTTGAACGCGTCAATCTCAGGAACTACAGGTCCTATTTAAAAACTTATCTCAGTGTTAGATAGATCATTTATCGAGTAAGACTATATATGGCTATATTATATAATACGACCGAAGAAACTCAGGAAAATGTGGGAAAAACGGGAGAAATATTTTTTATGGGAAAATTTACGGTTTCTGTAAATTTCCTAATTTACGCGGGCGAAGCCGCGCGGGACATCTAGTCTTATAACTTAAATAATATAATATATTAGTCGCTTATTCTTTAGACCTTTTAAGAAGGAGACTAATCCTTTAAATAGAAGCAACATTTAAACTTACATTTGCGACAGCTGATTAGAGAGCGAAGTAAAAAAGTTTTAATTTTTAAACGGTTTTCACTACTAAAGTTGGCGTTGACTAATGGTTGTATAACAGCTGTCAAAATTTATGGTTCTACTAATTATAATTTCATAAATAACAGTTCTTTTTTAAAAAGTTAAAATGTAAAAGGCGCATCAGAAGCCTAAGCGCTTTAACATCTTTGTATGAAACAAATTGGAGTAAGTAGATTTTTTAAGTGGAAAAGTTGCTGTCGTGGAAGCAGATTATAATATAATACACCCCGTATTTTGTAAAGACTTTGTCTGTAGGAATAAAAAATCACCTTTTATTATGAAAGGGGTACGAACATTTTTATACGGAGCCTGGCCGACCTACTGTCCGCCATTGTATTTTTCCGCGTTCACGAATATTTTTTTTAAAAATGGATAGCTAACATCAATACAAACAAAAAATAATCTTGGAAAAAAACCGCGTAAAGTCACATTTCGAAGATTTGAGCTGCCAAAGTTGCAATAAGTATCTTAATTTGAAAAAAATATTCGTGAACGCGAAAAAACACAATAGCGGACAAGTAGGTCGGCCAAAATCTTCATGCCCCTTTTCACAGATTTTTTTACTTTTAAATTATTCAGCAGACAACTACTACCTTAAAATAAATTTTGACTATTAATTTATCATCCGATCGCCTTCAGAGCAGCTCTCGTTAGCCCCACGCAGCGACGATTTATTTGACTGCTACGATGTGAAATAATGATTTACTACGTTAATGTGCTTTGCATTTAAATCTATTCGTTAATTTTACTTTGACGTTTATGTTATTGTTTATTGAAAACATATTAATGAAGTTAATACAACAAAATAATAATACACAAAGCAAATCTAAGGCTCGATTGAATATATCGTTACATTGCTTTAGCGCAGGGGTTCCCGAACTTATTTTGTCTTTGACAGCAAATTATGTTTTAGCGCCCCCTTTGTTTCAATTAACCCCATCAACTCCCAATCAAATTCTACCGCGATAACAATAGATTTCCAAGAATCCGCGATCGAGGGATTAAAATGCATCCAGATGAAATAAATGACCCCCCAAGCCTCTACACAACGCCCCCATTTTTTTCTGGGTCCCACAACGCCCTTAAGACCTTCAGCGCCCACAGGGCGTGCGTTATCGCCCACTTTGGGAAAGACTGCTCTAGCATAGCAACCAAACCGCTCGTTGGCGCGGACATATATAAATGAAACCTAAGCTGAAACTCGATAGCGATGTGCGAGCTTTTATTTTTTAAGTTGGCGCAAAAGTGTCCCCATAATTTATTATCTCGCCGGTATTTCAACTATGCCTGAACAATTTACCAATTTACTATCGCTAGAAGACATAAACAAACTTTATTTCCCTCCGTAGAGAACGTTTTCTGGCGAAATTTGTTTTCGTCGCTTGGATTAACAAACCATAAAATCTAATATGATTTTGCATTTCTGAAAATTATGAGACATTAAATACATCTTAATATATAAAAATCCAGTGTCATGATGTATGTTCCCAATGAACTCTTCACCAAGTCAACCATGAAAGTTATCATTTTATTATAGGTTAGTTTTTATTTCGATTAATTATCCTAATATCTTATGATTAAGTAACAATAAAACAAAATGTGGCAGATCATTTTAGTAACGGTGATTTTGCTGTCGAATTGATTTTTTTAATTATTTATTCATGCCCATGTATACAAAGTCCTTCAGCGGCTTCAGCCGTATACAATCTATTACATTACCAATGCCCGCAATATCAAATAATTCAAGATATAGAAAAGTTAATTAAAGATAACGGTTAGCAGCACCTGTACGTGTGACTGGTACTATTTTCGACATTTATAATTCTACGAGAGACGCGAAGTACACTGGCTCCGAGCCAAATATCGAGCATCATCTTTTCGTCACAATACTAATGCACTTTGATGTATGATTAACAAAAATATACACAGTCATCGTAGTCAACACTGTTGATGGTTATCAAACATTTCGAGCTACTTATACACAACGGTTAGTAAATTGCTTTCCGTCGCATCCGGCTTCATGATACACGTAATAGTTTTCCTTTGAAATGGTTACGCAATTTTGCTGTAACTGCCAGTATAATGTTTACTATTTATTACTAATTAGATGGTTGCTTTTGGAAGTTTATATCTCTACCTAAATGTATGTTGGTTTTATCGCTTGCGCTGTGTTTCGCCGAGTGAGTGAGTTTACCGGAGGCCCAATCCCCTACCCTATTCCCTTCCCTATTCCCTTCCCTACCCTCCCCTATTTCATTCCCTTCCCTTCCCTTCCCTACCCTCCCCTATTTCATTCCCTTCCCTTCCCTTCCCTTCCCTACCCTCCCCTATTACCCTATTCCCTCTTAAAAGGCTGGCAACGCACCTGCAGCTCTTCTGATGCTGCGAGTGTCCATGGGCGACGGAAGTTGCTTTCCATCAGGTGACCCGTTTGCTCGTTTGCCCCCTTATTTCATATAAAAAAGATATTTAGCAACATTACTTTGCCTATGGGATAATAATGACCCAGGTAACGTAGCATTCTTTTGAGGGTTAACTTTTATTATTAAATTCATACACCTTTTTCAGATAGCAACCGCGGTGCTGTTTCAGTAATCAGCGAAATAGGATTGACCTTTATGTTTTACGTAAAGAATATTATTTTAATTAACGTAATCTACAAACTAAATAAATTACCTGCCAGCTGTAGGACGGTGAAGAAGCAAGCGGTACATTATAATTTCATTGTTAAACACGTTTATAAAGTTTTACAGCTCTAGTACCCAGCGTTTGTTAATGTTATCAGGCTTATTGTGGCTATCTAGATTGCGATATCATCCATTAAGTTGACGTTTAAACTTTAAAGCGGAAAATAGTTGTAAAACAGAATACCTTCAAAAGGTCTGCAATGGCGTGGCTGAATTTCAAACTATTAGCGAAGCAGGGACAAAGGGAGATTTACTGCTTCAAACTTTTTCGGATTTTTTCTCTTACCGTATAGCTCCTATTGAATTCGCAACCACTAAGCATTTTATTCAAATATATTGTTTTTTACTTTAGAATTTCATGACTTTTAATTTCTAAAGAAATGCGAGACTCTATCAATTTTCTACTTTCTTACAACTTGGACTGACCTTAAACATTTCTGAGACTGACCTCGGGATTATATTCTTTCATGTGCCAATGGAACTAGGTGATGCTTACAATAAAGTGTTTGTGTGAGTTGAAAGTGTTAGTGAAGTGCAAAAGTGGAGGATGCCAGTGAGCCCGAGTGTCGCGCGTTTGCTAGCAGGGTGCGTTGGCTAGCAGAGCGCATCGACTAGCGGGGTTTCTGGCTAGCGGAAAGTTGTCTAGCGGGAAGCTTGCTAGCGGGGAGTTGGCTAGCGCGGAGTTTTGACTAGCGGGGCTCGTTGGCTAGCGGGACACGTTGGCTAGCGAGGCGCGTTGGCTAGCGGGGCGCGGACGGCGTCAAGGTGGTTGGAGGAGGGGTGTTCCGTTGCTGCGTGCCCTGGTGCGGGGCGCGCGCGGCGGTGCCCGATGACGCCGACTATGCCCTGAAAGACTCCAGCCCTCCACTCAGCCACAAAGAATACGGTAAGTTTTATCTCTGTTTACACCAATTTTACAGCGGTTTCTTGAATTTTATATTCCTACAAGTCTGCCATTATTGTATATTTTATAGATAATTTCAAACTCAAGGAACCGCGATAAAATTTGCAGTAGTATCTAGTTTATATTATGTTACATATTATGCATATTCAGTTCAACGAGCAACGCTATTCGCCTGTATACCATGATAATTACATGACAAACTGACGTGGATCACAGCCAAACGTGCGTTAATATGCGCTAATAGTCGCAAAACCGTCTATTCTACGTTATTAAACGTACGCTCGCGTTATGCATACGTATGTCTTAATTTGACGCGTATGGTTAACTAAACATAATTAAAATTAACGTCGTTGTCCTAAAAGAGAATAGCATTTGTGCACTCTAGTAGATAGAGCAAAATTAAAAGTTCATATCAATTGTTTTATTTATTTTTATTTGATTTTACTTCCGCCATAAAACATGACCTTGACGTTTTAGTATAGGTACAAAAGATTTTTTGATGCATTCGACGCAAACCTCATACCTGCATCACAGAATACATAATTAGTATACCTGCATTCTAATTTCGAACATCCTATGGTTGCAGTGCTAGTATATTATACATATCTCCGATAGCATTCTAATGTTTTAAAGGATGGACTCAAAATTAAGGCACCTCTTCACAATGGTCCATGCTGATTGCATGGCCCTCACAGGCCGACGCCATTGTGTAGACGGGGTAATGGTGCATGATGGCGGACGATGTAAACACCAAGTGATCGTGGTCTACAGTTGACCATGGAGTGGGCCATCATGGGCCACTGCGTACTGGGGGCTTTAGAATACACAAATAAAAAATTTGAATTATCATCATTACGTTTTTAAAAAACGAAAGTGGCCATGACATGATTACTATATAAGCGATGTTTATGAGCTGTTGCGGAATTTTATTTTCCTTTAACCCATTAACTGAACTGGGAAATATCTGGAGCAGCAAATATTTATCATCGATAGTGTTAGATGAAGCCGCGGTTTATTTACAGAGTGTATTAACGATATTGTTAGTGGTTAGTTGTGCTAGTTAAATTATGACAGAGTGATGTAATTAGGAGTCGCACAATACACGATTAATGATCATTTTGGGGACTAAATGTTGCTAATACAATTTAATATTTGCTTATAATATTTAGAGAGTTGAAATGAGAGTATAATGAAATGAGAGTTAAAGATTTTAGAATGAACGAAGAGTCAGAATACCTCTAATAAAAAAATCAAAATGGACTCTTAAAACTAAAAGGAAATTGAAATTTTTCTTTTTTAATATAATGATAATAAAAATATTGAATAAACCCCCAAGCGGTCAAATCAAATACTTATGTTACAGAGATAATTTATTAATCGCATTAGTTGCTAATTACTATTCACAAATTCAAATACGCACAAGAATCGTACATATTATCCTAATGTAGACTGGGACTTCAAAGTTATTCGTACCAAAATTTGGTGTACCAGACATACGTGGAAATTCATATTGATATCTTACATTTCCCGCTCACTAAAAGATAAAATTCATAAAACAAGCTACACTGTCTAATGCTGAATAAATATTTTACCTGGAAACCGCTCTACGAATTATGGAATGGATATAATGGTAAAGAGATTGCAGTAGCTTAATGCGAGGTATATTGCGTTAAACGTCGGAGCGGTGCGGCCGGGCGAGTGCATCATACCTCCATTTAATTGCTTTCTAACGAGGTTCATTATAAAAATACTCAACTTCCATTAGAGATCGACGGTTTTAGCTTAGATGATTTCGATAATTTTCACACTAAAGCAGTCAAAAATGTTTGAGATTTTATTTGGAGATGCCTTGTACTATTAAATACTTAGTTAACGATGGCGTCTTGACTAGAACGAGTACTATTATATTTTCTGTGCTAGAACCCTGTTAGATGTGTTGCTCTTTGTTTCAAAACAACGGACAGCATCTGAACTGAATTAAGATCGCTCCTATTGATGGGTGTATATTAAGTTTTCAGATTTTAATTAAGAGTGAATTATAGAAAAGTAGTTTTTTGCACACCTTTATTTAATAATGGTTAATTATTATATTTCTAATGAAAATTATGATAAGCTACATATTATAATATTATAGAACTGTGCTTGATGTATGATGCATTAATAGAGGCATAACCTCCTTGAATTAAGCGGGAATGTGAAGCTGCACTTTGCAGTGATGTCTCTACTTTGACGTGGTCTATGGATCTCTGAGGTTCATAAATCTAGTATATTATAGGTTTAATACTATCTAATTGGGCTAAGAAGCTTTTGAACTATTTATACAACAACAGTAATATTGAAGCATGATTATATTGTAATGTTTAAACATACTCTCCTCCTCCTCATATTTTCTCCCCCTCTATACAGTCTACAGCTATCCTCCAGACTTAATTAATAGCCTTAAAATAATATTATACTTAAATAAATAAAAAATCGACATTAAAACTGCCACCTAAAGCCAGATCTGCAAAATATGATGAAAAACCAGACAATCACGTTTATGGGCTTATAAATCTTCGTTAATACAATTTAACCGGAAAACTTGTGGACTGTGTCAATGTGTGGATTGTGGAAGAAAACTGAAAATATAAATTCAGTTGAATATTTTAATTCTTGAAGTGTTTTTGAATATAATTCAAATATTTTAAGTACTTAGCGTTTTAATTACAGCTTATTAAAACGAACATTTTAATAAATATCACGTTATAAAAATATATAACTTCATGGCTTAATGCATCATTCACAACCAATAAAGATAATAATGATGCACAACTCACAAGTAAAATATTATCCACACAATATTATAAATTATTTAGATATTTTTAGGGTTCCGTACCCAAAGGGTAAAAACGGGACCCTATTACTAAGACTTCAATGTCTGTCCGTCCTTCTCCTTCTATCCTTAATAATTATATTTGTACTTTAATAATTAATAATAAAATTAAAATAAAGTAAATATTTAAGGGGGCTCCCACACAAAAAACACATTTTTTTGTGTACTTTCACTCTGTACTTACCGGTACGGAACCCTTCGTGAGCATCTGACTCGCACTTGGCCAATTATTTAAATATCGAAATCTACAGAAAAATATCAATACAATTTTTTGATGTTACAAATAAATATTTTAAGTGTTCTTAATTGATGTAAATCTGTCTTATTCGATCTCTACACAATGTACCCACGATGGACAAATCTAGGCGACCACAAAGGGTAGGACTTAGGAAGAAGGGATATTCGTCTGTGATTTGCCATACTATGCCCAACGTGTACATCAAATCTTACAACTCAAAACAAATTGTCCTGTTAATGATTTTGTAGCAATCTGCTTAGCAACTTTCTGCCCTATTGCCTTGCGCGCAGACACCGAAGAATCTTCACCGTAATTCCACTGCCGTTCCAACTTAAATACTGGTCCCATAATACGGGCTCGGAATACTAAGCTGAAATTTTAGTCGCTGAGATGAATTTCTACATTCTGTTGCTCGTGTCGTGGAGTTCGGGATTCCGGTTTAGTTTAGTGAAATAATCCGTAAAATAAACACGTTAATTTTAGCGAGGAAGTCAAGAGATTTTGTGGCTTTTATGGTTAATTTATACCCCTCTTACTTTGATAGGCTGGATAGCTTTTATCCTTGTCGGATAAGTTGAAATAGTAGCTCGATAGACAAGGACAAAACATTGGAAGTATGTGAGACGGAAATTTGAGGAAAACCACACACGTTATAGTTGGGGAGGGGAAGAGGGGATTTCGGAAGAAGTTCGAGCGTGTCAGATTATGCTTGTATAGGCTTCCGACATATTGTGTCTAGTTATCATGGTATAGAAATCATATTTCTTACGTGGTGGGTTAATTTTTTTTAATATTGAAATGTCATCAACAATAAAGAAAAATCTGTCAGATTAAGATAGGGGATGTTTAGTATACCCGAAAGAAGCTTCCATATAAAGCACTGATGATTCAAAGGTTAGGCAAGCCTGTAAATTTTGAAATATAAAAAATAAAGCTTCATATTTTCTTAACTAAGTTTCGCAGATATTTTCTGAATATATTTTCTATAGCAATTTTCTGAATATATTTTATATTTCAAAACTTTAAAATGGCCGCAGTTTCTGAACCCACCGCTAAAATAAAAACGCTCTTATTTTTTTTATCAGCTTCACCTAATGTAAAAAACCTATTAGGTCTTCATGACGTTCGAGTGACTATAACACAAATAGCACCCTCCCCTACTATTAAGCATGTTTACTGTGCTGATGAATGTACCACTTACTAGCACTTACAAATAATACGATAGACACTGCTAGCTGAACTACACTTAATCTTACAAAGAGGAAAACTTCGTTTGCATCAAAAGACTCCGGAATCATCAGGCAGATTTTTATTGATTATAAAAATCAATTAAATTAAAATTAAATGTATGGGAACCGAGCTACCGGGGCATGGAGTTGCACCCAATGCTCCAACAACTGGGAGTCCCATCTTCTACTCCACACACTCAGGAGTCTGTTTGGACTGTCCCGTACACGCGACCAAAGCGAGGCACATCGCTTACGAATAATTGTTTGGAAGCAGTCTATATGTGCCTCGGCAAACATGGTTGAGGCGCTACAGTAACGCGGCAGGCCAAACAGCATTCTCAATATATTATTATATTGCACTCGGAGCGTGCTAAGTGAACGCTGCGTAAATCTGACCCATAGGCCACACGTGTAGAATGACTGACAATATGCTCTGAAAAGTGTCATTTTGGCTTCCCTGCTACATCGTGCGAACCTACGTGCCAACATATTACCGCGCACACAAAGCGCTCTACGCTCCCTCTCTATGTCATCCGTATCTGACAGTGACCCAGTGACCCAGATATTTAAATCGGTCGACTCTTTTCAGCTGCACGCCGCCAAGAGTCACAGGAGGTACACTTCTGTGACTCCTGTCAGCGCCAGCACTGAAGACCATAAATTCGCTCTTGTTAGCGTTATATCTGAGCCCATGGTCCACCGCATACTCCTCACAGATACGGAGAAGCCTGCGTAAGGCACTGATAGATGGACTCAACAGCACCATATCATCTGCGTAACTGATATTATTAATACAAACGCCGTCTACATGACATCCTATAAAAGTGCTGTTGAGCTCACTTATCAGCCGATTCATGTACAGATTGAAGAGGCGGGACGAGCTTAACCCCCCCTGTCTCACCCCACACTCCAACCCAAAGCACTCCAGCCCATTTAACACGGTTTTTCTGATTGCTGTACCAATATTTAAATAAACCAACCAGTTCTTTGGGCAGAGTAGTCTCATCGGCTAGTTTTTGCCACAGCTTTTTATAAGACACTAAGTCAAATGCCTTCGACAAGTCCAAGAAGCAGGCGTACCGGAGTTTTCCTAGATGTGTAATACTGCACAGTCTGCTTGAGACAATAAATGACACTTTCTGTGGATAGGCCCAGCTGAAACCCAAATTGTGACTCATGGATATCTATATGCCGTTCCAGCCGTTTGTCAAGCAGGCTGTCCAGTATTTTAGCAGTCACAGTAGCCAGTGATATCGGCCTATAATTGGACATGTCGGAGGCATCCCCTGTCTTATTTTTCATATTGGGCACAACAACAGTAGACATCAAAGTCTGTGGCAGGTACTGATGACTAACACACAAACTGAAAAACATAGCAAGCACTCGAGGCAAGTGTATACCAGCATGCCTCAAATGCTCCACACTGAGGCCACCGTGCCCCGGCGACTTGCATATTATTAATAATGGAGGCCACCTCTTTTGCACTGAATTGTACATTTACGTCGGACGTAGCACGAGGGCCCCAATCTGGATGCTCGGTATTCTCAGCTATAGGGGAAGTTAACCTAAAATGCTGTTGAAAAGCACACGCTATACCAACAGTATCGTGTATACCCGCCACACACACAGGAAGACTCGGCTTCGGATTTAGCCTGTTTGTATTTTTCCAGAACTTGGAAAAAAAATTATCAGCATGATTTTTTGCAATAATATCCATTTTAATCTATAAGGCATTATCCTGACAAAACTTCAATTTCGCTTTAAAATCTTTCTGGTTTCACACATATTATTATTTAAAAAACCATGTCTAGGCTTACCAAAAGATACCCAGGACTGGAACCAAAGCCGAGCCTGCCTATGTGCACCACTAACATGCTTATTACAACCTGTTATGTACTTATATTTTTTATGATATTTACCCCTATAACATTGCTTCGCGGAATCCTTTAATATACATACAACGTTGGCATACAGTTTATCTAAAATTAATCTATGTTTAACATTCATACATATATTATCTGCACATTTACAAAGTTCGACAGGAAAGTCAATAAGTCGTAACCTATCATTACACGCTTCATTATACTATATTTATCTCTCTCGCCCCATATAACTTTGTTACATGTCACGCAGGGGGCTTCAATTTTAGTATTACATTTATATTACACTCTATAAGCAAAGGAAAATGGTCTGACCAGAAAACATTATATAACACTGAAACTATTAACTATTGTTTGCCGTGCGGCACTGGTTACAACACAATGATCGAGCCATCGTCTGCACCCGTGCACTTCGCTCACCAATGTATAAGAGTCCCTAGGTAAAACATCTAAATCGGCGCATGACCATGATTATTCAGTACAAAAGTTAATAAGTTCTCGAGAAAACAACTCACTGCATTAAAGTCCCCAAGGACGTAAACATATTCCATATTGCATGTTTCAATATTATTTTGAAATTATGCTTTTATCATACATTTTTTTAACAAATAAAACATTACACACACTACAACACACACACATGAGAAATTACAGATTTTTGAGTGACAAGCGTTAAATACATACGAATTATACTCTTTTATTTATGGTTGAAGTCTGTTGACAACAAGGTGACAAATGAAAATGGATTATAGTTTTATTTTTTGAATTTTAGCTACTATTAGACAATGCTTACACGGCCAGTCTGAGATCAGCTGAGTCCCAGAGACAAGAGTTGAAAAAAATACGATAAAGTCAATACTTTTTTACAAAATATAGGTAGTAGTCCCAATGTCGTTGAAACTAAGGTCGAATTTCGACCACTGGGCGATCTCTAGTTATTTTTAAGACATATTTTTTCTTTTTTTCAAATTCAAAATTTTATTTGCAACCAAGTACTTACATATATAAATCAACATACATCGACGAAATATACAACTTATGCCTTGTTCGGGCGTTTGCAAAACAATTACAAAATTATAATTTTAATAATTATTATTCAAGTAAGTATATTCTTATTTTTATGGTATTCTAAATTATTAAACGAAATTATCTTGTACATTAGTATTATCACAGCGGTATTATATTATCATAAAATATTAATAATACCTACTTAATATATTTTATGAACTTAACTTATACTCAAATTAATACTAAAATATTCTTCTAATGAGTAGAAGCAGTGTTTTATTAGATACTAGATTTCCCGCGCGGCTTCGCCCGCGTAAATTAGGAATTTCACAGAAACCGTACATTTTCGAATAAAAATAGCTATAAATACTCCTTTCACGTGGTCTACTCTATATAAGTGCCAAATATTGCTATCAAAATTGCTCCAGTAGTTCGTGAGATAAACCCTTTATAATATTTTCTTCGTTTTTACCACATTTTCCTGAGTTTCTTCGGTCGTATTAGTCTTAGCGTGATAATATAATAAAGCCTTACTCGATAAATGAGATATCTAACCCTGAAATAAGTTTTTAAATCGGACCTGTAGTTCCTGAGATTAGCGCATTCAAGTAAACATACTCTTCAGGTTTATAATATTATAAGTATCGATTTTTTTTAATTATCGCTTGACAAACTCGAGCCTCGATCTAAAAGACTATGAAAAGGCTCATAATCATGGGACGATGCATGGTATAATATTATGGTAGTGATGATGATGATGATGAATGTACTTATGCATGGTAGCATATGCTTTCCGTTCTTAAAACAACGCCGAAACTCCCAAACTTGTATCTATAAAGAATCAGGAGTTTTCTCAGCACCTTCCGAACCACGGTATACCAGGTGTACCTCGGTGCAAAATCTTACTTGTTTGTAGCATAATATACTTAGAATACTTCTCACGAAACCGAAGTCACCACATGTTTCCCCATAAATTTTGAGGAGTTCCCTCGATTACTTATGGATCCTTCATCAGATCACCACTTTTGTGAATATAATACCAAATTGGGATGATACCCTACATACCAAAAGAAAAATTTTGAAAATCGGTTAACAAACGGCGGAGTAATCGTTGAATATAAGAAAACGAACATAACACCTCCCCCATTTTGAAAGTCGGTTAAAATTGTAGCCTATGTGTTATTTCTGATGTATAAGCTATATTCTTGTAAAGTTTCATCAAAATCCGTTCAGTAGTTTTTGCGTGAAAGAGTAACAAACATCCATACATCCACACATCCATACATCTATACATCTAAACAAACTTTCGCCTTTATAATAATTATTAGTAGGATGTGTTTAGTTTTCTTTTGAACGAGGGTAATTTATTTTCTTTTTTTAGGAAATCTGGTAATTTATTGTAAATTTTGACGGACATTTAATAGGGACTTTCGTTAAGCATTTTTATTCTAGAGTAGGGTATGTGTAATTTGTTTTTGTGTCTAGTATTGATGTTGTGAGTCTCTTCTATTTTTGTGAAATAGTCTTTATTTTTAAAAACAAATAAACAAATATCCTGGATGTATATGGAAGGGAGTGTTAGAAGGTTATATTTTAAATTCCTGCGACAGTTAATAAAGTCAAATAATGACAGACTGGCCGTGTAATAATTATTATTGTCTAACAGTATTTAAGATTCAATACTTAAAAAAATCTTTTTTCAATTTAACAAAAGACTTCAACCATAAATAAAAGAGTACAATTCGTGTATATAGGCTTGTCTATCGAAATCTCCTAGTGTGTGTGTTGTAGTGTGTGTAATATTTTATTTGTCAAAAAATGCATGATAAAAGCATAATTTCAAAATAATATTAGCTCGATGCACTCCTTCACCTATAATTACTGTACAAAATTTCAATCACCTACGTTGCCGCATTTTATGTCAAAAGGGATCCAAAGTTTTTCGCTCGCGTATTAATAAATATATATATTTATTATTTTGGCACTAATGAAAAGTAGACTTGAGACTAGAAAGGTTGCTTTACTTTTGTATAACGGCAGAATATAATGTGTGACAATATCAAACCATTAAGCTTAACTTCTAAAGATGTAGAATAAGTAATAACAGTACATACTTTGTATAAAATTATTTTGTCCTTACGACCATAAACCTCTTGAAATAGGTTGTATAAAATATCTCTCAATATCTCTCTAAATACTCTAAGTACTTGTTTCACTTCACACGCCGTTCGCGGTGCAGCAATAATAAAATTTGATTGAACAACCTAAAGGTTTCAGAAGAACAAACATCTCATTACGACGAAATGTATATTAATTAACGTATCGTTTATTCGTAATATAAATTAGTGGTATAGAGCGCGACTCTCGACTCGGAGGTCGTGGGTTCGATTCCCGCGTTGGAAACATGTTATTTCCGAGATTGGTTAGGACAATGCAAGCTGATCACCTGATTGTCTGACAAGTAAGATGATCCATGCGTCGGATGGACATGTAAAAAGTCGGTCCTGCGCCTGATCTCTCGCCAGTCGTGTCGGTCTTCCGTCCCACTGGGTTATGATAAAGGAATAGAGAGTGCTGGCACTATAAAAATAATTACTCCTGGTTTCAATGAAACCGGCCACCGTCAGGGAAACCGGTGTGGGAGCTATTATAGGAAACCAGAACGCAGATTACTTGAAATAATCAACGTAAACCACAGCATACGTCATATTATTAGTAAACTGAAACAAATAATGTGTGTCCTTAGCTTATTCTTAGTTAATTGTTATTAGCTGTTCTGTCGCATTTGCCATACCAGCTAATTGAGGTAATTGAAAAATTGAATTCGGCCTCCAATAGACCATGTTTTATTCAAATTAGTTTACTGCCTAATATATTGAATAAATGTGGTTCGGGTAACCAATTGATAAACTAGAATGTACCAAATTTAAAAATGATTATGCAATGTAAATACAATTAATACTTTAATTATAATATGTACCATCGAGGAAGTTGATTCCTATGCAATTGACAGACCAACGTTATTTGGTCGAATATGTCAATTCAATGTTAATTGTGATCTGTCAGCTGGGTTTGACGTAACGCAACCAAACTACTTAGGTCCCCGATTTACATAGGAATCAACATGTCTGATAGTACGTGCAATTACAAACATGTAAATGAGGGTAGAGGGGTATAATATACGTCTATAATGACGTCGATTGTGCATACTACAGCTTATAGACTGAGAGCCAGCGACAGCTCAAAGTTTTCCTGTTTATTTCCTGTATAGAGGTAAGAGCTGTGACCAGCAAATATTGAATTTGAGTCGCAGTTATTTTAGAAGCTTTTATAAAATGACAAAAGTCGGACGGCAATGGCCCAAGAGCTAGCGACAACCAAACTTTGATGAAACACCATGATTGCTATTGAGAAACCATAGTTTTTCATTATGACCGAACGTAAATGGGTCCTAACGTTGAACTTACTCGTCCGCTAACTGAAACACTATAGGGCGTGGTTTAAATTAAATCAAATATTGACGGAAGTGGATCGATCGCTGCGTTACTTAAATTTGTGTTTTACGTGACACAGCTCACCGGCACGACACACCTCATTTTAAAACATAATTGAGTTTTAAGGTGCATTTACTTTAAAAGTTTTCATTAAGTTCTTTCAAATTCGATTAAAAATCTACATTTTTAACTTAAAAGCAGGGTTCGGGTGATTATGCATTCCCAAGTAGTGTAATAAATAGAAAGCAGAAGAAAGAGAAGAATAAGTAAGGAAGTTATAGGAACTAGGAGCCAAAGGCTAACAACCTAACTAGATTTTTGCGTCCCAAATTAGCCTGTGCGTTAATTAATTCTTCTTAAAACACCAGACTTCAGAGAATAGAAAAGAAGAAAATTTTATTCTGTAGGACTAAACATTTTTCTTTCGACGACCTCTGTGGCTCAGTTGGTGGGCTGTTGGTAGCTCTAGCTGGGGGTCACGGGTTCGAATCCCGCCGACGGAACAAAAAGTTTTCAAAGTTCCTGGGTCATGGATGTGTATTAAATATTATGTGTATCATATAATAAAAATCTTAAATATAATATGTATAAAAAAATTAAATATAAAAGTATTAAATATACATATTTCCGTGGTCTGGTACCCGTAACACAAGTCTTTCGGGTACTTAGCACGGGGCCAGACTGACGTGGTGTGAAGCGTCCATAGATATTATTATTATTATTTTTGAGAAAAAATTTTAAGAATTGCGTCAGTATCATGTTATAAAAGGAAATTGTGTTTAAAAGTAAATTTAAATTTTACGATTTTCAACCCTCTACAGCTAAGGTGGAGAAAATTGGGTCTAACTTTACATGTTTTGTATTGAGTACTTTTCTAACAAAATAATACCAACATGAAATCTTTATATTGACTCAAAATTGTAGTAACTAGATAAATAGAAAAACTACATAAAAATGTGTCTCGATAAAGCTTTAATTAATACTTAATTTAATAATTTTGTTAAGTATCATCACAAAGTGACAGGTTTGATTCTTAAAGTAAATAGTACCTACTTGTTTAAAGAAGTATATAGTTAGCAATTCTCTACAGTCCATACTAATAAACTAACTTCACAATTAAATATTTTAATAATAATGAATTAAAAAGAGGAAAAGGTTGTTTATTTGCAGCTACAAGTCAAACGCTAGTTTAAAAATGAGATAATAATGATGATTAATGTATGGTGACTTAACAGGGAATTAAGAGACTGCTTTGTATCAATTGAAAATGTACGGTTCCGACAGGGTTCTAAATCTAATATTATGTTCGTCGAAGCAGCGGTAAACATTACATTCTCAAACATTTTATTCGCAAATAATTTACTAACTGTTCAAAACTTTTGTTAAAATATCATTACGTAACCATAATGCTAGATAAATTATATAGTTTGTTAAAATGCTGTTCATAATTTAATTATTTAATATTAATTAATATAAATTATTAATCCGTGTGGTAACGAGTTTAGTATTTGGGATAATCCGTGAACCACACTGTCCCACAGCACTATTTTAGTTTGCGCCTTGCGGTTTGTCCCTTTACGTTGAGTTTGCTTTACTTTCAGTGATTTGGTATCAGGATATCATTATAATGTTAAAATCTATTAAAATATTAATTCATCAATCGGTCACCGGTGACCGAGACACAATAGATATTCTATTGTGTCTCGTTTTTCCACGATAGACGGTTTTAAAGCATAAGTACACGTAAAAGTGACTCTGTTGTTATGTTAAATCTGCACTTCTTAACCACCAAACCGATTTACATTAAATTTGAACTTTGAGTGTCGGAAAAGTAAATTATAATAATTATTATGATAGTTTGAATCAAAACGTACATTAACTTCTCGATGAACGATTCAGTGTGATCAAATTTCCGGGCAAGTTAAATACAATAAAACATTTTTTGTTATTTGCTAACAAAATCAAGGGAATCGAAATTCGCAAGGCCCTTCTGAAGTTCCAAGTTCAAAGTTATAAACGGAGGTAATCAAATATCAGAAATCAAGTCCGTTTATAAGATTATATATTACCATGATAACAAAGGGGTAGGTCAAAAAGTAAATGAAAGTATTATATTTTTCTTATTTAAAAACGACGTACTGGTCATACTTGCAGATTAAATTATAAATTTAATTTCTTACGTTAACGCGAATATTGTTTAATGTTTATAGTTTTAAGCACTTAAGGATTTTGTTGTGGAGCACTTTGAAACCCCGTTAAGTCGGAAAAGTCAGAAATAAGAAAAGTGCTCCGAAAACAAAATTCGTAACTTCGTAAGTGCTCAAAACTCTGATTAATTACCTTTACCGCGGTGTTACTTGTTAGTACTTAGTACAGAATACAGATTCACATAATATGTACTTGATACTACGTTTCGAATCATTTTGTTCTAATTGTAAGCAAAGCCCAGTTTATTGGCATCTATCAAATTTATTAATTGCGCAATAAACAAAAAATATTCAGAAAGTGTTAAATAATTATTACATTTTTCACACCCGAATTTCTACGTCATTATAACAAACATTGTTCAAAATAACATCTGCCGGATCGTAGTACAAGATGAACTGAAACAGTATACTTACCCCGTAGGCAGTACAAATAACACGAAGTTCAAGAGTTTGAGCGTTGCATTATACGAAGGATTAAAAGGATAAACGACCAACTCCTCAGTCTATACATTATTGACGGTTTCCTGACAACCTTGAAAGTTTTAATCGTACTTTAATTATGTTCGTCGTGGCGGTTTAAATAATATTATAATTAAAGACGTCAGTGAATGAAGCGGGTAACTAGAATTTTGCAACATAAGGACTATAACTCATTTTTTCCTTATACTTTGAACAAATCTTATAACTTATCTACTTCAGATGAAGTAGATAAGTTATAAGGTTTGATTCAGATGTATTAGCTAGATGGCTAATGTATCTGAATTCTGAGTCCACATTGTTATTTCAAACAATTTTACCAGTCCTAAAGCTTCCATTTTTATGCTAAAAATGGCAATTTTTCAATTGTTAGTTATCAACTTCATCCACTTACGTCTTCAATACATTTCTTATTTAAAAGGAGATTTTATTGCATTGAATAGTTCATTATTATGTAAGAAAATAAATTGCCTATTGTTTTTTTAAAGCAGAATTGTTTTAAAATGTGGATTCAAGAAGGTATGGCAAGATCTAAAAATAAAGTGCAAGCCAAATGAGACTTTTCTCTCATAATATTCTTATTATGCGCAGAACTTAAGTGGCTTCTGCTTTTTATAGATTTTGAAATCCTTATTTTAAGATCAATTTTAATCTCTGAATTGCTTTTGTCATTATACTTACCTTACAAGTATAATTCAGTTTCGTTGGGTCCATTTGTTTATCGTGCGGGGACCGTAAAGTTTTTCGGGATAAAAAGTATATAAGTAAGGCTTGAAGAGGTAACACACAGACAGACAAACACACTTTCGCATTTATAATATTAATATGAATGTTGGTAATTAGTTATTACAATAGAGTGATTTTCCTCTTTCGATCCCGGAAAAGTCACGGCCGGCAGTAGCCGATTGGGAATCGGCACTAAAATTGAATAGCAGTAAGATGTACGTTAGGCCAGTCACGTTTACTGCACTGTGTGAAGCAACATGTTTAGAATGTGTCTAGTATTTTTGACAGAAACAATTTCAAGAGATTGGAATACCCCAACGTGGGCCATGATACAGAACCATGATTACCACCGGGTTTGAAAGCAATAACATGCACAATTGAAGTCGATTCGTGGATAATTATGTTCGCTATTGCTTGTTATCCATCATTGGCAAATCTGAAGATGCCGCATACGACAAACAAATATTTGTATCTCTGACATTTTTCTCAATTAGGAATGGTTAAATACATATGGTTTCGTTTCGTATTGTTTCGTTTTCCTGAATGTAAATAGTAAACGTTGACAACTTGACACCCGAATATAATTTGTATGGAGCTGGTCTAGACGCGACGTCGCGGGTAATTGTGCGAGAACTCGCGAGTTGTTCTACGCTACAGAAGCGTGCTTATTTACATTACTACACGATTGTGTCGAATATTGCTTACCGTGTATAGTAGAAATTTTAACGTCAAAGTGTATTTAACCCATAAATCCCCAAGCGGCAGCCGGCTGCAGCATAACAATTGAAAATCGATTGTGTTCTGTGATACCTACGATAGATATGTAAAGATGCCCATTCTATTTTAGAAATTTCGTCTAGATGTCCGTAATTTTGATGTATTGAAAGCCGTTTACCACGTAGCTTAGGAATTCTAAATTTTTCAGAGATAGAAACTGTTCTGTGTCCACTCTCGGAACTAAAAGTATCTCTATGTATTTAAATTTTATCAAAATGGGTTAGATTAGCGATGTAGCAGATAGACACACTTTCGCATATTAAGTAATTATCTATATTCGATAATTCTGTATCGTAGTCATCAGATTTAAAGGATCTCAAATTTCATTAATTTTCAAATCGCAGTCGCCTAAAGCGACAGCAAGTATTCTAAAACTTTTGGCATTATGGACTTTGAATATGCCGTAAAACTTAAAACAATCCTTTGAAATCAAGATTTTCTAAGAATACGAATTTTAAATTTGGATTAAGTCGTTGTTCGAATAGAGAATGTGATATAATCATCATTATTATTATAATATTATCTGCCCATCCTATAGTAACTCTACAAGGCGCAGGATCGGCCTCATATGGAATATTGTTCTCATCTCTGGGCAGGGGCGCCAAAATACCAACTGCTCTCTGGATCGTATCCAACGAAGGGCCGCTCGAATTGTTGACTGCCATAGTGTTTCAAACAGCTTGGACCCCCTGGAATTACGCCGAGATGTAGCTTCACTCTGCATCCTCTATCGGTTGTATCACGGGGAGTGCTCTGAGGAATTGTTCGGAATCATACCACCTGCAACTTCTCGCTATCGTCCCACGCGAAAAACATACCATCCTCATCACCTTGATGAGTGGCAGTCTTCCACAGTGCGTTTTTCGCGTAACTTTCTGCCGCGCACTGTAAAACTCTGGAACGAACAGACTGTAACCAGCAGTATTTCCGGACCTATACTTACGACCTGCAAACCTTCAAGAAAAGAGGGTTTTCCGTCTTAAAAGGCCGGCAACGCACCTGCAGCTCTTCTGATGTTGCGAGTGTCCATGGGCGACGGTAGTTGCTTACCATCAGGTGACCCGTTTGCTCGTTTGCCCCCTTATTAAATAAAAAAAAACTTTCTAACCAAACCCACTATTTTTACGTACAGTTAAACTTTTTATTATTTCCTATGATTAACTACTTATTAATCTTGTTTATTATTATAGGTGTCATATTACTACTTACCTATATAATATTATTGTTAAATTCTTGTCGTCTATGGGCCTTCTGCCAAAAAAATATTTTTTGCCTCATTTGTTTCTTCATCATAATACAGTATATATCAAAGTATCAAACAAATTATAAGACAACGAAATGAGCAAAATGTAGACCAATTTTCCGCACCTCCGTCACAACCACAGATATAAATCAAGATAGAACGGCGACGTGCGTGCGTTGCTATTGTTACGTGCTAGGGTTCGAAGGATTTGGAGAGAAAGACCTGCTGACTCTCTTGAAGACTTTACTCACTAAGTCTAGATCACACAAGCACACACTAGGTCACAACACTTAGCACTAAGTCCAAACACTAATCACTAGGTCCAATCACTAAGCACTATCACTGTCCTAGGTCGTAGCCAAGTCGAAGGTTTCACTGGTTCACTCACTATTGATCACTTGTTGTCACTCCGAAATCGCCTTGATGATCGCTCGAACCGAACTGAACTGCCGGGCCGTCCCCTGCGGCTTTTTATATGGCGAGACGAATTCCAGAAAGTTCCCGATTCACGTAAACAAGTAAACAAGTGGAACTTTCTAGAAGGCTCGAGCATGTACCACCTAGCGCCATCTAGTTTCGAGTAGGGGATTTATGTGTAGTGTGTCCCCTGATCAGTTTCGCTGGTTTGCCGCTAGATGGCACTACATGTCCGTATACCGTGTACCGTAACACTATGGAATCGATCGTGTCAATTTTTGTTTTGCTTTTAGTTAGAATAAATAACTTACTCGTGGCAAGAAATACCTCCTTTTGACCGATTCACTTTCGTACTTCTGTTTTTACAATTAGACATTGCACAATGAGGCATTTTTGCACAACCACTCCGGTGTAATCAAGTCGAGACGTGCGCGCTGACTAAATGAACGTTCAACAATTAATCTTGCTCACTTGTGCAAGATGAAACACGCGTACTCAACTCGATTAGCCGTTCTATCTTGATTTATTTCTGTGGTCACAACTCACAGAAGCAATTACTACTTTAAAATGGCGGATTATTAAGGGGGATTCCGAAATTGTGAGGTAAAATGAAATACAGTATCGTTTCCACTTCGAAACACTCGGTAGAATGCGGATATTATTTATTAAAGCAGTACGCAAGATGGGGACGGAATACGTAATGGCTACTCATTAATTTTGAATAATCTGCGTCGTTTGTTTATTGTTGCATCTGTGCATCCAACACGCTCGTATTAATCTTGCAATTACATTAATCGGTGTTGTATTAATCTCGGTTAAAGCCGATAGACAGGCGTTAACAGGTTTGTATTACATATTACTATAGGAGTGAGCACACTGAGACGGGCCGTGCCGGGACTCAGCGTGCCGGAGCTCATCGCAAAAATCCGCCTCCATACAATTTGTATAGAAGCGGATGCGCGTATCGCACACTATGTCGGGGCGCAGCGGATTTCCGCTTCCATACAAATTGTATGGAGCATGCTGAGCCCCGGCACGGCCCGTCTCAGTATGCTCACTCCTACGAACACTAACACATTGATTATCATGGTATACTTTGGCGTAAAACTTGCCGTTAGGACAAACGCTCACTTGATATACGACAGCCTTAATAAAGATTATTGCGAGGCGAAACCCATGCGATACTAATAAATATTATGTATAGCGATATTCTGCCATGTCTCAGGCAAAAATACAATAACTTCTGTTGACAATTGATTTTAGTTGATTTTACACTTTTTTGACATGGTATATTTCGGTGTATGTCCATCATTTACGTAGTTGACACTTAACGTTGTTGTTTCCAGTCGCACCAGAGCCCCTAATAAACTCCCCCCGTCCGATCGGGCAGCAGTCGCCTCTCCCCGGCATCGAGGAGGAGGACGACTCGGACTGGCCGCTCGAGGACGCGACCGACGCGACCCTCACCCCGTCCTACAAGAGCACCCGCAGCAGCACCGACACCGCCTACACGTCCTCCCGAAGCTCCGGCAAGAAGCGCTTCGGCAGCCCCTCCTCCGTCAAGATATGCGTTTCCGCCGCGGCCCGGAAGTCTAACAAGGCCCGCAAGCGTGGCGCGGCCGCGCCGTCCGCCGGCCCGGACGAGCCGGCGTCCGGCAAGATGCAGGCCGAGCAGGGCAGCATCGGCGAGCTGCAGAAGTACCACGGCCGATACCTCAAGAGCCGCCGACACACCCTCGCTAATGTCCGGTGAGTTCATCTTACACCCGATTTTATTTTAGAGAGAGAATATACTAATAATTTATTTTACAAAAATTTACATAATATTACTATCTATATATATAAAACTCAAAGGTGCCTGACTGATTGATTGACATAGTGATCTATCAACGCACAGCCCAAACCACTGGACGGATCGGGCTGAAATTTGGCATGCAAGTAGATGTTATGACGTAGGCATCCGCTAAGAAAGGATTTTGATAAATTCCAACCCCAAGGGGTTCAAACGAGAGAATATACGTGGGAGAGCCATGCTTCGGCACGAATGGGCCGGCTCGACCGGATAAATACCACGTTCTCACAGAAAACCGGCGTGAATCAGCGCTTGCGCTGTGTTTCGCCGAGTGAGTGAGTTTACCGGAGGCCCAATCCCCTAACCCCTACCCTATTCCCTTCCCTACCCTCAACTATTCCCTTCCCTTCCCTACCCTCCCCTATTACCCTATTTTCTCTTAAAAGGTCGGCAACGCACTTGCAGCTCTTCTGATGCTGCGAGTGTCCATGGGCGACGGAAGTTGCTTTCCATCAGGTGACCCGTTTGCTCGTTTGCCCCCTTATTTCATAAAAAAAAAAAATAGGGGATGAAAGTTTGTATATAATAATACTTCTTGACGCGAGCGAAGCCGCGGGCAAAAGCTCGTTATTCATAGGTTTATAATAAATCCTCACGCTAAGCGTAGCCTGTAGGTCATACAAGACATATCAGCTCTAATGATACATTTTGATTGTAGTGCAATGCGGGACTATGGACTTTCAGAAATGCATAAAGTATTTGAATGTCTTATCACAAATGGAATAGAAATATATATATTTACTAGCTGTCCCGGCAAACATTGTTTTGCCATATAATTTTTTTTGTATGAAAAATAGATGTTGGCCGATTCTCAGACCTACTCAACATGCTCACAAAATTTCATGAGAATCGGTTAAGCCGTTTCGGAGGAGTATGGCAACGAAAACTGTGACACGAGAATTTTATATATTAGATTTTTATTTTATTTTACTCTGAGAACTCTTACAAACTAGCAAATAATTATAAGAAAAACTATTATGAGTTTATAACAAACATACATCTAATTACAAGCCTCTACACGTAAATTATAAAGACAGTGCAAGTCAATGTTTCTTATTATAAGGAAAAAATAACTTAAGAGGAGTCCACACCGCCCTTTTTTCCATACAAACGTTGTCCCCTGTTTCCTCCCTGGATACTGCCAGTAGACTAATAATTATTTTCCTGAATATCCACGGCCACTTGTACAATGTCCCTATGTTTTCTTTTTTTCATAATTTAATTATTAAATAAGAAACGTTCAAAAACCCAAAAAATGGCCAGATTTTCTGCTGAAGAAAACAGATTTGGCTAGATTATACAAAAAAAAACATAGGAACACAGCTCAAGCCTTTATTTAATGTTAAATGGAGAAGGAATCAGAGGACAACGAATCGTTGATTTTCTGCAGTTATCTCTACTGCGTTCTGCGGTATAGGCTTGAGGTAAGGGAGACAGCTATAGATATTACACGTACTTTTTTTCATTTCTCTAGCCCCTGGTGTATCCTCTTAAGTTACTCTTTTTACTATAAATTGGTCAGGATATTACATCAAAGACATCGTTGATTATATTCAAATTTCAAAGCAACACGATACCACTTTGCAATGCTATCTGTCTTTATAATAATACAAAGTTTTTCATGTCCCAAATGTACTAAATTTATTCCATACGTAGTTTGTAGTACAATCTTGTCATATAATACAATAACTGTACACCAATCAAACGTACGTCGTAATTTCAGATATACATAATGTACATTGTATATAGTATATACTATAGTATATACTATATACAATGTACATTATGTATATCTGATATATAATACAGATAATCACGTACAAAATTGATCATTAGATTGGAATCTCGTCTATGTATGACTATGTAATGACAGTGAGCTCTAATAACTTTGATGATTTACTGTCGTGACATTTTGAGCCTTATCCTCATAGTAATAGAGGCGAAATGCGCCGGTTCTAAGTGGGTTTGCTGGGGTTACCACTATGACCGCTGATCGAGATAGTCAAGGCAACTCTATTGTGGGGCCGTTTATTGATAGAGGCTATTGTTTTGACGTCCACAGCACATATAGGGGGTTTCGGGGGCGATAAATCGATCTAGCTAGGAATCATTTCTAGAAAATGTCATCATTTTCATCGGATACCGAGCAAAGCTCGGTCACACAGCTAGTAAATAGATAAATGACGACCGCAATTCCGTTGTGCTGAAATTGGATTATCACGCGTGAATCGTACCCTTTTCCGCAATGAAAACTATCCATTGTCCTTTCCCGTCTTCCGAAGTATCTCCATATGAAATTTCATCTAAAGCGGTTCAGCCGTTCGGACGGTAACAGACAGAGAGATTGACACACTTTCGCATTTATAATATTATTAGTACCTAAGTATAACCACAATAGACATAACTACCAGTAGTTCGACTGCAAAGAAACGGACAGGTTTCAATATCTGTCAAATTTGTCGGGTTTCACTAGGATTATGAACGGAATGTGCCTCGCGCTGGCTGATATAATTTATTTTTAAATATTTAAAATAAAGATTTCAAAATTGGATTCTGACAATTTTAATCGCATGTGCCAAAACACAAACAACAATACTACCAAAGAGGAACACGTCCAGCGAATATGTCATAGTTTTAAATTCGTAGGTAACAATTTAACAACCCTAGCGACGATTCTCGTCATAATACGTCAAATTTAAAAATTTCATCATCAGTTCTAAGTCGGTATACTCTATAATTCTGTCTACTCTGGTATAACTCTTTTGGGCTTCAGAACACATTCACACGAATAAGGGTTGTCGATGTATTATAATTTATATTATATTATTTTATTTTAATTTGCCACCAGAGGGACGGTAGAGTCTTTCGTGTCAAATGTTGTGTCAGACAGACATATGACAGGTATACCGTGACATGTGTAAGTTATTTCGTGACATTTTAAACATTCGCATTGCATTATAATTAAAACTTTTTAATCGGGACTTAGCGCGACTATCTAGTAGTAATGCTACTACGAGTACATACTTTTTGACGTCGAGAAAAAGTATGTACTCGTAGTAGCATTACACAGTGTATTTTTTGTCCAAAAAATTGGCCATGCCGTTTTTATTACTTAATTTTATAGGATTTATGATTATAAATGCAGGACGAGAACACCCGACTGCCCATTTCATATAGAAGACTGCAAATTAGTACTTGAAAAAAAATTCTATGGTTTCCAGAAAAAATATAGAAACAGCTATAGCTCAAAAGTTTGATGTTCTTTTAAGATTTTATAAATTGATCTAAATAGTGTCTTAAAAGCCCTACGATAACGAAACACATCCAGGCTTTATTTGTTCAAGATAACGTATTTATGACTGATTTTGTAAATTTATGTTTTAATTTTTTTAACGCCATGTCTTTTCATATTTGGATTTGAAACTAACACTGAAATATTCTTTTTATTGTTACTTATAACCCAAAAAAAAGGGATCTAAATGTGGCGGGGCACTGGAGTTATTCAATTTTATATTATTTTTGATAGGGTTGTTACCGTATAGTTAGTTGAATAATATTTGAAGTACTTAGGTGTTTATATTATGCAGTATCCTCATATTTCTAATGAAGTTCATAACTTCAACAAAACAAATGTAAGTCATTTTTATTACTTACTAGCTACTGCCCGCGACTCCGCCCGCGTGGAAATTCATTATGTTATCCACAGTTTACATTTTCTTCGCGTTATACTTTACTACTCTGTTCCCCTTTGCTTCACTGCTGTTCCACTCTTTAATATTGAGTTTTGAAGTCAGTCAAAAAATCTAACATAGTAACATGCCATGAATATACTTAAATAATATAATAATACTTAAATAATATAAGTATAAATATATTGTCTTGTTTGCATGTACTAGTCGAAAAACTGTGTGTTTGGTAGAGTATTATTTCAGGAATTTCAAGTGAAAACATAGTGTTATTCAATTACCTAGCGGTTCCGCGCGGCTTCGCTCGCGTGACATTCAATTTCTCTGGACCTTAATTTGATCGTTTTGGTATCACAAACAGACACTTATTTTTTTAATACTAAAGATTTATTTTTGTCCAATGAAAGTCTGATAATTTTTAATATTTTCTTTACTTACAAATTATTATCAGGCGTCGTTGTAAATACCTAATATTTTACTTGTTATAATACGTTACCCAATAAAATTATTTTAAAATGTTCATTTTTTTAATTGGAACCCGGTGACACCCGGTTCACGTGACGTTTTAGGACCAGAATAAAATCCGAAACCGAACCCGGTCTACACCGGCTACCTATTAAACAATAAATTTCCGGTTATACTTAAATCTATATGAGACCATTTTATACCGGAAATATAATTATAAAAGATTTTAAATGTCTCACCATGTGTACATTAGAAAAGTTTTAATTTGTTAAAAAAATCCAAGTTAGAATATTATATTGTAGGATTCAAATTAATATGAAAACTGCAAAGCTTTTGTAATTTAGCATTTTGCTTTACTGAAGTATTTTTATATTTAAAAACTAAAATAAAAGTAACCGTTTTAAGCTTTCGCGTTGCATTATAATTAAAACTTACTAATCGGGTCTTACTACTAGAATAATAAGTCACGTTAAGTCCCGATTAATAAGTTTTGAAAAGTAGCCGTTTTGGCAGAGTAGACAGAATGATAGAGTATGTCGACTTAGAACTGATGTTGAAATTTTTAAATTTGACGTATTATGACGAAAATCGTCGCTAGGGTTGTTAACTTGTTACCTACGAATTTAAAACTATGACATATTCGCTGGACGTGTTCCTCTTTGGTCGTATTGTTGTTTGTGTTTTGGCACATGCGATTAAAATTGTCAGAATCCAATTTTGAAATCTTTATTTTAAATATTTAAAAATAAATTATTATCAGCCAGCGCGAGGCACATTCCGTTCATAATCCTAGTGAAACCCGACGAATTTGACAGATATTGAAACCTGTCCGTTTCTTTGCAGTCGAACTACTGGTCGTTATGTCTATTGTGGCAGCGCTGAGTCGACGCAACGCGCCGTGTGGACTGGCTCAGGGCTCTCACGACTACACAAAATATATTCTTTACAATGAGGGATGTTTGGCGCTATATAGCCGTAGAGTCTCTCGTGTCAATTATTGTCGTAACTCGTATGAAACAGCTGTCATAATATGTTTAAAACTTTTTAATCGGGACTTAACGCGACTATCTAGTAGTAATGCACAGTGTATTTTTTGTCCAAAAAATTGGCCATGCCTTTTTTTGGGAATCTCATACAGAAATGTTATGTAAATAATTTATTAGCATAAATAAATTATATCAGCCAGCGCGAGGCACAATCCATTGATTGTGCCTCGCGCTGGCTGATATAATTTATTTTTAAATATTTAAAATAAAGATTTCAAAATTGGATTCTGAAAATTTAATTTGCATGTGCCAAAACACAAACAACAAAACGACCAAAGAGGAACACGTCCATCGAATATGTCATATTTTTTAATTCGTAGGTAACAAGTTAACAGCCCTAGCGACGATTTTCGTCATAATACGTCAAATTTAAAAATTTCAACATCAGTTCTAAGTCGGCATACTCTATCATTCTGTCTACTCTGGCGCTGCCGTTGCGTTGTTATACATACAAATATGAAATAACCAAGGTGTTCACACGGAGCGCTGCGTCGCGACAGCAGCGTGCAACGCACACATGACGGACAGCAGCAACCGAGACGAAGCGGGAGGAGGTGTTGACGTTAAAACTGCTTCGTAATTAACGTTGCGATGACGCAGTGCCCGTGTTATCGGCTATGCGTCGAACGGCAGCGCTGCGTCGACGCAACGCTGATGCAACGCGCCATGTGGACTGGCTCTAACGCGCGACAACAGTGGTGCGTTTGCGCCGAACATACGGCTATAATCCCATAGTAATAGGTGGGTAATGGTTATTAAAATTATTTCTCGTTTCGAACGTTAGGATAGGATAAGGCATCGTCGACCGAAGGCTACACACGAGCTACGTAAAAGTTGCAAGGATATTGTTTAAGTTTTCCTGTACCTTTGCCGTAATAACGTTAAAGTAGGTTACAGAGGTTAAGTAATAATTTAGTTTACGTTAATAATTTTTTATTAATTTTCATTTCATGTTAACGAGAATTACAAATAAACATATTTCCCGCCGATCGTTACAGTTAAATAAGAATTCGGTATAAAATCAAAGTCATTTATTTTATGCTATAATAAAATGTTCTGGAATAATCCGCGTTTGAACCCTATTTATAAATTCGCTTAGTGAAGCGACTTCGCTCTTTTTAAAGGTTTTATGTTGGGAGTGAATCGATATCTTCTACTAGGGCTGTCAATTGTAAATATACGGTATAAATATTGCAAAAATTTGGGATACTTGAGTGAAATATTACGTTTTCGCAGATATCTGTATTTTATTTTTTGTAAATTATATTGCGTTTTCTCTCTTTTTATGCTACATTTATTTTGGAAATAATATTAAATATTTTTATTAATTGGACGAATCGAAATTATGTGCTTTGCTTCTTTAAACCATACGTGGGAGAGCCATGCTTCGGCACGAATGGGCCGGCTTGACCGGAGAAATACCACGTTCTCACAGAAAACCGGCGTGAAACATCGCTTGCGCTGTGTTTCGCTGAGTGAGTGAGTTTACCGGAGGCCCAATTCCCTTTCCTATCCTCCGCTATTCCTTTCCCTTCCCATCCCTACCCTCCCCTATTACCCTATTCCCTCTTAAAAGGCCGGCAACGCACCTGCAGCTCTTCTGATGCTGCGAGTGTCCATGGGCGACGGAAGGTGCTTTCCATCACGTGACCCGTTTGCTCGTTTGCGTTTGCGTTTATCTCATTAAAAAAAAAGGAAAAAAAAAGAAAAAAAAACCTATCTGTATGATTTAGCTGAATATCTATAAAAAGTGAAGTCCCGACAACGTAACTTGAATACTTCTAAGGGCCGGCTTACATTATCTTAGTGTTTAGCAAAGTGCTTTAGAATAGTAATTTAGTTGAAATAATATTAAAACGCTACTTGCTTTAGTACAGATCTATCATCTATATTTAGTACAGAGCACTAAATCGCTTAAAGAACTTGGCTTTTAAGTTGTACTTAAATATTATGTACTTACTCTCCTAAACACTAAGATAATGTAAGTCGGGTCTAAAGGAGGAGTGAGCACACTGAGACAGGCCGTGCCGGGGCTCAGCGTGCCGGGGCTCATCGCAAAAATCCGCCTCCATACAATTTGTATGGAAGCGGATGCGTGTATCGCACTGCATTGTGTCGGGGCGCAGCGGATTTCCGCTTCCATACAAATTGTATGGAGGCGGATTTTTGCGATGAGCCCCGGCACGCTGAGCCCCGGCACGGCCCGTCTCAGTGTGCTCACTCCTTTAAGCCCCTAGCGGACGGCCGGAGACGCCCTTGTAACTGGTACACATCCGAAGAATCCCGGATGGATGCCAGCCCTAACCTCATACCTACATCCCGTTCAAGTTTATTTTGCTACCGAGATTCTTTGTCTGGCCCTTATGTCATCCGTATAAAGTTCTGTAAGAGGTTTAACAATTTTAGAAACGACTGTACCCAAGTCAATATCTGCTTAAGAGGGTTTTCAGGGTTTTCTCTCTTCATGGACTTTAGCAACATTGATTAAATGCTAAAAGGGACGAAAAGGCTAAAAAGATTGTAAGTACTTAAAATAGCTCTGAGGCCCACTTGAGAGTATTTGGGTTTAAGTTAACCCTTGGTTAATCATGATATTTAACCCTAGCTAACTTTAAATTAGATCTGCGAATCAGAATCAATTGAAGTGCATAGACCTACCTATAGTGTCACAAAAACTAAAAAGGTATGTTAGTGAGCTGATAATGTTTTTTTTTTATGAAATAAACGAGCAAACGAGCAAACGGGTCACCTGATGGAAAGCAACTTCCGTCGCCCATGGACACTCGCAGCATCAGAATAGCTGCAGGTGCGTTGCCGGCCTTTTAAAAATCCCTTATTTCCTACCCTACCCTATTCCCTTCCCTTCCCATCCCTACCCTTCCCTATTCCCTCTTAAAAGGCCGGCAACGCACCTGCAGCTCTTCTGATGCTGCGAGTGTCCATGGGCGACGGAAGTTGCTTTCCATCAGGTGACCCGTTTGCTCCCTTATATCATTAAAAAAAAAAAAAAGAGGGAATAGGGTAATAGGGGAAGGTCGGGACTAGGGATGGAAAGGGAACGGAATAAGGGAGGATAGGGAAGGGAATAGGGTAGGGGATTGGGCCTCCGGTAAACTCACTCACTCGGCGAAACACAGCGCAAGCGCTGTTTCACGCCGGTTTTCTGTGAGGACGTGGTATTTCTCCGGTTGAGCCGGCCCATTCGTGCCGAAGCGTGGCTCTCCCACGTCAAAAATGTATGGTATGTAAGGTGAGTTATAAATTTTAATCATCTTCGATAAGTCAGTTTTCAAAACGAAATAAGTTAGCCCATTCGGGAGCTACATACATGACCCGACTACCTAATATATAACTACTAAGTTTTAGTTAAAATATAAAAGTATGAAGCAGGCAAAATGTGCCTTATGAGGACTATCCTAAGTGCGTTTCTTAGTTCAACTTCTAAGTTCTAAGTGCAAGTTGGACTAACAAGTTATGAAAGGACATTTAGCTTTATTTGTGTTGGCAACTTTAACTTGGTACTTTAACACACCTGCTTATGCTCGATTAGGCTCTATTCTAATTTCTTAATGCTTTATTCTTTTAAGAACTTAAAATAACTGTTTTGATTTCTTAATGTTAAATTAAACGTTGACGACCTCTGTGGCTCAGTGGTGAGCGCGTTGGTAACTCAAGCCGGGGGTCGCGGATTCGAATCCCGCCGACGGAACAAAAAGTTTTCAATGTTCCCGGGTCTGGATGTCCGGTATTAAATATGTGTATGATATAATAAAAATCTCAAATATATGTATAGTATAAAAGTATTAAATATATTTCCGTTGTCTGGTACCTGTAACACAAGTCCTTTAGGTACTTAGCACGGGGCCAGACTGACGTGGTGTGAAGCGTCCATAGATATATTATATTATATATATTAAAGGGCCGAGTGAACTTCGTATCATTTCCCTCCCAACATATTGTCTTACCGTACAAACCCTGGATACCTGGACTTCCACAAATATTTCAAGACCAAAATTATTCAAATCGATTTAGGCTTTTTCGAGTTTTAGCGAGACCACAGAATAGATGATAGTACAAGGCGAGACTAAAAAAATAAAAATTCAAGGCGAGATTTATGATTTTTTTAATCTCTACAGTTTTGGTCAATACTCAATACTCTCAAGAGAATCTGATTGTACGCTGTTTAACTTTACGTCTTGTCTATCTAGGAGCGGCATCTCGTTACCATAAACTATCGCATTATGACTTTTTATACGTGGGAGAGCCATGCTTCGGCACGAATGGGCCGGCCGGCAATACCACGTTCTCACAGAAAACCGGCTTGCTAAAACAGCGCTTGCGCTGTGTTTCGCCGAGTGAGTGAGTTTACCGGAGGCCCAATCCCCTACCCTATTCCCTTCCCTACCCTCCCCTATTCCCTTCCTTCCCTAACCTCCCCTATTACCCTATTCCCTCTTAAAAGGCCGGCAACGCACCTGCAGCTGACGCTGCGAGTGTCCATGGGCGACGGAAGTTGCTTTCCATCAGGTGACCCGTTTGCTCGTTTGCCCCCTTATTTCATTAAAAAAAAGAACTGTAACCTAGCTTTTGTTCACTATTGTAAACCCTTTAACCGCCGAGCTTAAAATAAAATATATACATTAAATATATTATTAAAGAGCATTTTATAGAGGAGGCATCATACTTACGCTTAACCCGTCGTTCGTGGGAAAACGAGACACAATAGATATTCTATTGTGTCTCGTTCACCGGTGAGCGTATGGGGCTTGATGAATTAAGGAGAATAAAAGTACCAAAGTATTATGTTTTTACGTAATTTGTACTTTTATAGCATACTAGTACATGCCCGCAACTCCGTTGCACCAATATTCGTTTATCGGCCTGGAACCGTGCATTTTCCGGGATAAAAAGTATCCTATGTTCTTTACCGGGACTGAAAGTACTTATCTTCATATCAAACTTCAGAAATATTGGTTCAGCGGTTCAGGCGTGATCAGAGATAACTGACAAACAGACAGACACACTTTCGTATTTATAATATTAGTATTTAGTATGGAATATGGATATGGATAGTATAATATGGATTTTAGATTACTCCTTGGTAATAAATAATAATAATTAAGAACGAAGTAAGTTGAAACAATAAAACTCATTAGCGACGAACGAGGAAGCGACGTCAGGAACTCAGAATCGGTCGAGTGGACTTTATCTGCTCCATTTTCCTCCTGCACTCTAGTTGTGCCAATACCGGGACAAATCTACACCGAAATACAAGATACAACGGAAATCCTTTCCTTTAACAACCTCATTGTGAACGTGAGAACTTGACAAAGTTACATTTATTATTATTATAAAGAATTAAAAGTGTATTGTTTAATAATTGTAACATTTGACGTGTTTATAAAGTTTTCACGGCAATATCGGTTTTCCAAAAGTGTGTGACTTGTGTTACTGATGTGTGGGTTATTTTGAGGCACATCAAAATCAGAATGCCGCCACAATAGACATAACTACCAGTAGTTCGACTGCAAAGAAACGGACAGGTTTCAATATCTGTCAAATTCGTCGGGTTTCACTATGATTATGAACGGATTGTGCCTCGCGCTAGCTGATATAATTTATTTTTAAATATTTAAAATAAAGATTTCAAAATTGGATTCTGACAATTTTAATCGCATGTGCCAAAACACAAACAACAATACGACCAAAGAGGAACACGTCCATCGAATATGTCATATTTTTAAATTCATAGGTAACAAGTTAACAACCCTAGCGATAATTTTCGTCATAATACGTCAAATTTAAAAATTTCAACATCAGTTCCAAGTCGGCATACTCTATCATTCTGTCTGCTCTGATGCCGCCGATTGCCGCCTTAGGCCCTTTTCACATACATACGGTAGTACATAGTAGAAATGTAATGAGCTCATACACAATATCACCGTCGCCGCGCCGTGCCATGTGAAAGCTGTCTAAGTAGCACATACATTAATTCTACTTTGTACGACACGGCGACCGTGCTGCAACCGTATGCATGTGAAAAGGGCCCTATGGCCGCCATGTTGTAAATTGTCATTTGTTAGTGACAGTTTCACACTCGAACTAAGCACGTACTGTGATCCCAGTATCGTTTTGCAGGTGGCCGAAATGAAAACCTCTAATTTCATTTTGAATGACAAATCAGCAGCTTTGGAGAGTTGCTTCTTGATAAAAAATATGTAATTTGCAGTAGCTGTTGAATCCAGATGAATGTTATAAACTATGTCCACACTATACGCTTTCGCCTTCAATTTACGTCATTTTCTTTCATTCAACTTTCGTACTGATGTTGTTCATAATAATATGTAATGATAATATAATTTTCCATTTGAGTCTCTACATTATTTTAAAGCTTCATATTTCGTCTTTAAAATCTAATTTAAGAAGCTACAAAATAGCCATTTCTTTATATTTCACATACCTACATTTTAATTTACTTATTAGAAAATATTTAGTCCATTCGTTATTATAACGATATCAGTTTTTTAGGTTTCCGTGCACAAAGGGTAAAAACGGGACCCTATTAATGTGACTTCGTTGTCTGTCTGTCCGTCTGTCTGTCTCTAGGCTGTATCTCAAAACCCGCTATAGCTAGATTTCTGAAATTTTCACAGATTGTGTATTTCTGTTGCCGCTATAATAACAAATACTAAAACCAAAATAAACTTAAAAATTAAGAGGGGCTCCCATACAACAAAATATGTGATTTTTTTGGCTTTTTTGCTCTATATCAGTAATGGTAACAAGTAGGCACTTGCATTTTTTACAAAATACTCAATTATATGTGTACTTTAATAATAATTGGAAAATAAAAATTAAGTAAATATTAAGGGTGGCTCCCATGCAAAAAACACAATTTTTGCCTACTTGCGCGGTACGGAACCATTCGTGCGCGAGTCCGACTCGCACTTGGCCTATTATTCTTTGCTTTTACTGAAAACATGTAAATAAATAAATAAGTCCTTTGAAAAGATATTAATGTGAATTAGTTACTAAACGTAGTGGGGAATGACAACCATAAGGGTTTGTGTATAGAGCGGTAGAGAAACAGTGTCGGCAACACCCAAAACACACTATGCCAACCCAAAGCGACCACTGAAAATACAAAGAACAGGCAAAATAGAGAAGTTTCATTTTATTAAAGACTGTGGTGGCTTGGTTTTGGCTATAGATGATATAGATTAAAGATAGCTATCCATAGATATGGATTGAATCTATAATATTATTATTTTTTTTTTTTATTTTTTTTTTTAAATTAGGGGGCAAACGAGCAAACGGGTCACCTGATGGAAAGCAACTTCCGTCGCCCATGGACACTCGCAGCATCAGAAGAGCTGCAAGTGCGTTGCCGGCCTTTTAAGAGGGATCCACACCGCCGTTTTTCCATACAAACGCTGTCCGCTGTTTCCTCCCTGGATAGTACCGGTAGAGTTCTGATTTTTTTCCTGAATATCTATGGTCACTAATACAATGTCCCTATGTCTTCTTTTTTTTCATAATTTAATTATTAAAAAAGATATGAACGTTCAAAAACCCAAAAAAATGGCCAGATTTTTCTCCGTGTTCAAACACGTATAAAACAAAACTGGCTAGAATATACCAAAAAAGTAAAACATAGGAACACAGCTCAAGCCTTCCTTTAATTGTTAATGAAAAAATTACTTAAATCGGTTAAGTTTTGGAGAAGGAATCAGAGGACAACGAATCGATGATTTTCTTTTATTTTATTAGAACTTTTGTCGTGTTGTCTCTATCGCGCTCTGCGGTGGGAGACTTGAGATTGGTGAGACAGCCATACATTTTCAAAATACCTATTTTGAATTTCTCTCGCCCCTGGTGTATCCTCTTAAGAGGGAATAGGGTAATAGGGGAGGGTAGGGAAGGGAAGGGAAGGGAATAGTTGAGGGTAGGGAAGGGAATAGGGTAGGGGTTAGGGGATTGGGCCTCCGGTAAACTCACTCACTCGGCGAAACACAGCGCAAGCGCTGTTTCACGCCGGTTTTCTGTGAGAACGTGGTTTTTATCCGGTCGAGCCGGCCCATTCGTGCCGAAGCATGGCTCTCCCACGTATAAGTTTAGTAATTAGTATGGATAAATAGATATTTATCCATATGAATATTATAAATTCGAAAATGTGTCTGTCTTTTTGTCTTTTACCTCTTGACGCCCAAACCACTAAACCGATTTTGCTGAAATTTGGTATGGATATACTCAGAGTCCTGGGAAAGGACATACTTGTTATACCTGAAAAATGTACCGTTACGCGTGACAAACGAATTTTTGCGCAACTAAATTGAGGGCATCGGCTGGCGTCCACAAATTACGCGAGGTGTTTTTTAAAATTTTCTGACTCCCCTTCCCCCCTGGTGAGATTTCGTGAGATTTTATTCAACCCCCTCCCCCACCCCCCAATCTCACGTGAGATTTTTTTTGTGGGTTTCTTACGTAAACGCGTTGGATTGTTTGACAGTAGATGTATGACGTATAATGTGTAACTCTGATTGACAGTTGAATGGTAGTTTTTTTTATGAAATAAGGGGGCAAACGAGCAAACGGGTCACCTGATGGAAAGCAACTTCCGTCGCCCATGGACACTCGCAGCATCAGAAGAGCTGCAGGTGCGTTGCCGGCCTTTTAAGAGGGAACAAAATAGGGTAGGGATGGGAAGGGAAGCGAATAGGGGAGGGTAGGGGATTGGGCCTCCGGTAAACTCACTCACTCGGCGAAACACAGCGCAAGCGCTGTTTCACGCCGGTTTTCTGTGAGAACGTGGTATTTCTCCGGTCGAGCCGGCCCATTTGTGCCGAAGCATGGCTCTCCCACGTAAGAATAGAGTAGACGCAGTACACACCATTTTAAGTACAATTTTGATTTGGTAGCACCATAAATTAATATTTAATTACTAGTTTACACATACTTAAAGTTTAATTAATTATTTCGTAGTAAAACTGCATTAAATATTTAGGCGTGTCAACCTAATTTAACCGGTCGTCCGCCGCGCCCGACGAAGTCACCCGAATGACGTCGACGTGTCCTTGACAAACCTGTAATAGGTTTGTCAAGGACTAAACCCTGAACGAGTTGAACGAATCATTACAGTATCGACTACGAATATTATTATATCACTGCTCCGAATTTATTTGACTGCGTCAGAGTAGACAGAATGATAGAGTATGCCGACTTAGAACTGATGTTGAAATTTTTAAATATGACGTATTATGGCGAAAATCGTCGCTAGGGTTGTTAACTTGTTACCTACGAATTTAAAAATATAACATATTCGATGGACGTGTTCCTCCGTGGTCGTATTGTTGTTTGTGTTTTCGCACATGCGATTAAAATTGTCAGAATCCAATTTTAAAAATCTTTATTTTAAATATTTAAAAATAAATTATATCAGCCAGCGCGAGGCACAATCCGTTCATAATCCTAGTGAAACCCGACGAATTTGACAGATATTGAAACCTGTCCGGTTCTTTGCAGTTGAACTACTGGTAGTTGTCTATTGTGACTGCGTCGGCCGTCGCACGCTCCTTCCTGGGTCAACTTCAATTCAACGCTGCGGCTGTGAGGAAGAACAGTACCTCCAGCGTCCCAGCTTCACACGAATATTCCAGGAGAGTAGCCCTAGGGTCCATAAGTGACAGTCGCGTAGGAACTTTACCACGACCTTATAAATTTTGTGTCTCCCCTACCGGCCATGTTTAATTTGTATTTTTTTTTTTATTATACTTAATTGTTATCTGGACACCGAACTTTATAAACCCTGTGGCGGAGGTATTCCTTCCAGACCGGTTTTCAGTGACGGTGAAGTTTCATTGAAACCAAACCAGTTACGCAGGAGTAATTTTATTGTATTGTATTGTACTGTACACAAGAGCTGCTCTCTATTCAGTCAAAACGTCATAACCCAGACCCCAGTGGGACGGACGACCGACACGACTGGTGAAAGATCAAGCGGAGGACCGACTTTTTACATACCCATCCGAATCATCATCTTACTTGTCAGACAATCAGATGATCACTTGCATTGTCCTTACCAAAATAATTTAAAAAATAATTGGCCGATACTTTACTGTACTCGGCGAAACATGACGGTAGCGGTCATTGACTCCCTGTAAAAAACTTGTCATTTTCTATATAAACCGCGATTGACAATGGGCTAGGAACATTTGACACTTCATTGTCAATCGCGGTTCATATAGAAAGTGACAAGTTTTGGACAGGGAGTCAATGACCGCTACCGCCATGTTTCGCTGAGTACAGTATACTTATAAATGGGCGTATTATACACCTACAATCGATTTCCGTAATCAATCGATTCTGAAAATGTTGACGTACTATTTAACTAATAATTGAACAACCACTCTACATAAGGTATAACGAAACATAGTGATAATACCTTAGGTTGTGTACGTATCTCTTAAATAGAGTTTACTGTAAAAATAGTGGCGCTAAAAGAGAAAAAAATGTGCAAGCGCCTCAGTGTCATGAATTTTCCCACGCAAAAGTAAAAAAAAAAGCTCTCTCATCGCTGCTACTTTCACGGTCACTCTATACAGGTGACCCATACACATCCCAAAGTATTAGCACATAAATTGTTACACCATATAAGTTATAACCACTAAACTTATAACAATATTAGGAGTTAGATCAAACGGAACGACAAGATACGAAACGTTACGTGACGATGCGTTAAAACGACACAAAATGAAAATGTTACATAGCGTGACGCCCCTTGAAATTTCTATTGCTTGTTACGTCGTGTCGCATCTCATTACGTTAATATTTTATATCACTACTTTCGGTGTAAATTGTCCATAAAAAAGCACTTTAGCTAAACTCCACTCGGGCTAACTTGTCGCTAGCGGTCATTGACTCCCTGTCAAAAACTTGTCATTTTCCATTTAAAACCACGATTGACAATATCTGACATTTTATTGTTAATCGCGGTTTATATGGAAAATGGCAGGTTTTGACAGGGGGTCAATGACCGCTGGCGACAAGTTAGCCCGAGTGGAGTTTACATTATTTGCTTCTGTAAAAGATGCTTCATAATAATCTGTAAATAATAAACAGAACGATCTAAATAAAGAAAGCAACACATCTATCAGAACGTTAGAAGCAAAGCGTGGATGATTGGATGGACCGAAAAACTTGGTCGTTACGTGTCTGTTCACCTGTCCGGAACAATCGGCTCTGACAGGTTGTGAGTGATTCCCTGTTGCTCCCAGTTGCTCCCTGTTGCTCTCTGTTGCTCCCAGTTCCCTCCCTTGATAAAAATAGGATCGGCTTAACGCAACATCCCTATTTATTTTATAGCGATACTTTACGACTGACACAAACAATTTCTTTTTTATTATGGTTTTTGAGACGCCAAAACAATGAGCCTTTAAGTTATTTTTTTTTGAAAATTCACAGCCAAGTTGCGTCTTTTGGAGACCGTTATATAGGATTATAATATATAATTACATATAAGTTAAATTCATAACTAAATACAGCTATAAATAAGAAGTAGATGGAATAATGCTTTTCAAAAAAGGTAGCATAGCAAAAGAAAATAAGGGCAAACGATCAAACGGATCACATGATCGAAAGCGATAACAATCGCCACTGTCATCCGTAATACGAAAGCTACACTTAGTGCTAGCGAAGCTTCTTTTACGGTGGCAATCACAGTATAGGTCTATTCTTAGCCCGTCATCGCGTGGCCATTTTGTGCTTATTTTCATACAAGTAGTGTGCGTTTATTTTCTGGAATATTTCTATTTGTCAATTATTTCGAAGCACATTATGATACAGGAAAGATAGTCAATTAGTTAATGATATCGATAAACTATAGTTCAAGTGATGAGTATCCGTAAACACAAGTAAAAAGCTATGCAATTTTTATACCCAATTTATTAATTCATGTGACATTTTTAGCACTAATGCCTTATATAGCACAAATAAGGGATTCATAAACTTATAAATTATCTTTTTAGCTTACAAAAATACCGATTGAAAAGCCCAAAAAACGTTGTTCAAAACTTACGTATTTAATGTTAAATCCACGTGTTTGAGGCATTCTTTGACCATTCTTTTGGTTTATTATTTAGCGGAACCACAAAACTCATCAATATCTAGCATTAAATGTTCACTAAAAACCTTTATTAATACTTTTATTACATGAAATATGCAGACCGACTCCTTTGTTATGTCCTAGTAAGTAGGACCATAACATTACACGCTTTTGACGCTTATACACCGATATAAGGCTCTCTCCAGTATATAGTACCTCAATGAAATGACTATTTAATGAAGAATTTGACAGTTTATGTATGGGGCTTATGTCAAAGCTTTATACCAGCACAGATAAATAACTAAATACGTCTCTAAGTTTTTTTTAATGAAATAACCCCGGCAAACGAGCAAACGGGTCATGGAAAGAGGAGTCCACACCGCCGTTTTTCCATACAAACGTTGTCCCCTGTTTCCTCCCTGGATAATGCCGGTAGAGTTATAATTTTTTTCCTGAATATTTATGGCCACTATTAGCATGTTCCTATGTTTACTTTTTAAAAGATAAGAACGTCGAAAAACCCAAAAAATGGCCAGATTTTCCTCTTGTGTTCAAACACCTAGAAAACAAAACTGGCTAAAATATACAAAAAAAGTAAAACATAGGAACACAGCTCAAGCCTTGCTTTAATTCTTAATGAAAAAATTACTTAAATCGGTTAAGTTTTGGAGAAGGAATCAGCGGACAACGAATCGAAGATTTTCTGTTCTTTTATTGGAACTTTTGTCGTGTTGTCTCTATTGCGCTCTGTGGTGGGAGACTTGAGATTGGTGAGACAGCAATACATTTTCAAATACCTATTTTCAATTTCTCTCGCCCCTGGTGTATCCTCTTAAGAGGGAATAGAGTAATAGGGGAGGGTAGGGAAGGGAATAGAGGAGGGTAGGGAAGGAAATAGGAGGGAGTAGAAAAGGGAAAAGGGTAGGGGATTGGGCCTAACACAGCGCAAGCGCTGTTTCACGCCGGTTTTCTGTGAGCACGTGGTAATTCTCCGGTTGAGCCGGCCCATTCGTGCCGAAGCATGGCTCTCCCACGTCAAGTGCGGTTATACTTAGGATAATACTAAGTAAGTAAATAATAAATTTGCTCTCTCGTAATATTTTTAAAAGAAAAGCCTAAAGATGGCAAGTTGGCGCCCCTAGAGGATGGCGCCCGTGTGCATTGCACACATTGCACATATGGTAGCGGGGGCCCTGATTCCCTTATCATGTATGTTGTACCATAGATGCAAGATACCACGTCTTACCTTGGAACCCTTCCGTTGGGTTAACATCTTAGTGGTCCCTTGCCTATCTTATGGAAGCGATCTATAGTAATTGGGATAAAGTGAAATGTTATATTTATTTATAGGACTATCCGAAGCTGAAAGAAAATAAACTTAAGAGGTGTCAAGGGACACCCGAATGGAACGAAGTTATTCAAAAAACATGTCATACATATTATACACTCAAAAAAATATTTCAAAATCAGGAATACTATTAAAGCCCAGGGATACTAACAACGCGTCGGTTTATTCTCAAAAAACGCTATCTAGTTGACGCATAGGAATACTATCAACGCCCTCTGCCATGCAGGTACTAAAAAAAAGTGTCGAGGTCAAATATCGTTCTGTTTAGCCTATCTAGCCTTTACGCCGAACGCGCGAGGAACTTTGTTTCAATTTTTTTTGCTGCTGTAATAATGTATATTAGTCTTACGTGGATTATTTTCATAAACGCAATAACTTATGCTAAGTACTCACATACGGTTTTTCTCGATCGAGCAACAACGTCAAGCAAAACCCGCGGCTTTTCGGCGGCTTTTTTGCGGCGTTCAAACATTCAGCATTGCTCGGTAGTTTTACTCTAAATCTATATATTTAATTCCATCAAGCCGGCTCGATACGAGCCTTCGAGCTGTGACTTTTGCGGTCCACGCAGTAATTATTACTCGATTTGGAGTAAAACTATGGAGCATAATATAGGCATTAATTACGACATGAGATGTTGGTACACGACGAAAATGTATAGTGTTAACTTCAAAAATGCAAAATGTTTACTTGCGTTTTCATTGTTGTATTTTGTTTGGATTAAACAATTCCTTTTCGAATTTTATGTCGATACTAAAGATCGTAAAAAAGTTCATAGGAATTTATTAAACTATTGTTATAAAATATGTTTTAAACACGTGTAGAGCGTTATATTTAGTATCTATAAACAGAGTATAACACCTCGTAAAGCACATCATAAATTCCAGCCACAAGTTAATACTGTTACAATGTTCATAATCCGAGCATTATTATGATCATGTTGTAATATAAGTACCTAGGGAAGATGAAAACAGCAACCTACAGGATATTGCTTCACGAAGATATACTAACTGAACTTGTTTTCGGTACTATTTTGGTATTTTTTCGCTCATGCCTTAAGGGGGCGACTAACCCTAAAGTGTCGGTTTTATAATTCATTTTATACTTACTTGAAAATAAGCCCTGAATTGTTTCATTTTCTAAAATTAGATACTACATTATATTTCCGAGAATTCGATCTGAGCAAAAACACGATATCTTAAAATTGTCTCGATAGTAAAAAATCACAAAGATGCATCTAATTTTCACAAATTTTTTATTTATTGCCATAACCGTGCACGGTGCATTGAACTAAGTTAATATTTTAACACATTGTATAAAATTCTATCATTAAGAGGTCGACCTAGCGGATTTTTAAAATGTTGTATATTTATCGAGTTATTGAGAAAAAACCAATTTGGCGATGAATTCGCGTCGTCCTTTTTCACATGGCATATGAAAGACGGGCGTGAGTGTAAAGAGAGAAGGACGATGTTTGATTTTTTGGGTTAGTCGCCCTCTTAAGGCGACGCGTTGATAATTTGGCTGTAGCGATATCGATTTTTCAAAGCAAGCAATGACTAAAGGTAAAAAATATAGTTCATTGTGAGTATTCATCATGTCTTTGTCTTTAAATTATCCATAGCATAACACGATTGGTCAACTTTTATAACACAGAGTAATCAATCAAAAAGACCTCTGTAAAAAAGGGATTCTAATTTTGCCAATAGAGGAGAGTGATTTAAGCTTCCAAAATTTGTACATAGATTGGTTCAAGCATACACTTTTATTTGCTTATAGCTTGCATGAAATATATTCATATGGGTTTTAAATTATGCGACCTAAACCATTTTGTCGAGTACGCACTTTCCATTCCTTGCTGTTCCATTTCTTGTTTTCAAAACAAGCAATCTAAAACATATCCAGCACAGTTTTTAACTTTACTAACGCACCTTAATCAAACTAACTACCATATACTTAAAATTTCTTCGTGCGAATACGGCTGTGTGGAGTCTTAACGATTTCTGAACCAAGTTTTTTTGGTCAGTTTTCCCGGCGGCAGTATTAAATAGGCAGGCATAAGTAGTATATTTTCTCTTGTCGCTCCCAGAAAAACTTGGTATTTTTAATTTGGATGAAACTTATTTCTTCTACAGTTTTAATACCTTTGACTTTAAATCTTATATCTTTAAACGAGCAATTCTTGTATGTATATAATTGGAATCTCGGAATCCGCCCCAACGATTTTCATGAAATTTAGTATATAGGGGGTTTCGGGGGCGATAAATTGATCTAGCTAGGAATCGTTTTTAGAAAATGTCATTTTATCGAATACCGAGCAAAGCTCGGTCAAATAGCTAGTGTAATATGTTACAAAATGTTTGTTATGGATACCTCGAAAATTGCCAGTAGAAAAATAAAATCGAGTTTCATAAAATTTTCTACAAAATTGTTTACCATTGTGTCATCTCATCAATCATTTTAGTCTGAACCTATTTTCCACGTTTCCGCTTGCGCAGCATAATTCACAGAATCACTCCGCCGACACTCTACAATTCATGTATATTTGAAACCCGGAACTGTAAAAATGTGCTTGAAGCATCCAATTTCAACCGGTGCTTGAAAAATTTTGTATGAAATAATAATTTACTTTATAGAATAAAATAAATTCGCTATTTTCACCGTATATTTTGTGGATTTTCTGGTTATTCTTTGTAAAGTTTTATAAGCAACTTAACACGTAAACTTTTATATTTATCTCCAAGGTTTAAAACAAATACACAGATAAACTCGTAAAACAAAATCGGAGGTGGATGCTCTAAAGTGGAATAAAATTGTAAGATAGAGCGTGCATTTGCCAAGTGTATCAGGTGCAGGCAAACGGAGTCAATGGCACTATTTACGCGGATATCGCGAGATATTCGTTCACGATGTTATACGCCGATGCTCTTTATATCGTATCCCGAGGAGCGTTCGATGTAAGTGTTCGATGCATGTGTTACTGTTTATCGATTTCGCTTTTAGTTTTGACGGTGTATTGTGAACGAATTTAGATTTATTGTCTTCGTTTATCAAGTAAATTGCTCTGTTAACTTTGAAACCTAAGTCAATACGGTTAGAGTTAGTAATTGTAACCAATTATTATAATTCCCGATAGTTCCCAAACTACATAAAAACTAAAAAGTAATTATTTTTATGTAGTTTTGTAAAAAATGTATGGCTTTGCTTTTATTGTCTGTTATTATCATAGAAGACTAGATGACGCCTGCAACTAGGTTGCGCCAAAATTCGTTCATCGCGCGGGAACCGTACATTTTTCCGGGATGAAAACTATCCTATGTCCTTTCTCGGGACTCAAAGTATCTTAATGCCAAATTTCAGCAAAATCGGTTCAGCGGTTCGAGCGCGAAGAGGTAACAGGCAGACGGACAGACAGACTGACACACTTTCGCATTTATAATATTAGTATGGGAGTATGGATTATGATAACACATTACAGAATAACTATAACAATGACAAAAAATAATTTGCCTTTCATGAATTAGGTACAATCTATATATATAAAACTCAAAGGTGACTGACTGACTGATTGACATAGTGATCTATCAACGCACAGCCCAAACCACTGGACGGATCGGGCTGAAATTTTGCATGCAGGTAGATGTTATGACGTAGGCATCCGCTAAGAAAGGATTGTGATAAATTCCAACACCAAGGGGTTCAAATAGGGGATGAAAGTTAGTATATAAGAATTATATATATAAAACTCAAAGGTGACTGACTGACTGATTGACATAGTGATCTATCAACGCACAGCCCAAACCACTAAACGGATCGGGCTGAAATTTGGCATGCAGGTAGATGTTATGACGTAGGCATCCGCTAAGAAAGGATTGTAATAAATTCCAACACCAAGGGGTTCAAATAGGGGATGAAAGTTAGTATATAAGAATACTTCTTAACGCGAGCGAAGCCGCGGGCAAAAGCTCGTATATTATAAATGAATACAATATTACGTACAATTAATTCATCCAATATACGAGTATTATAGTATCTCTTCTTTTATTATCACTATAACAATTAATTAAACGTTATATTTTTGTGATTTTGATTTAATGGTATTGCATTAAAATAATCTCTAGATATTACTAAAACGAAAAGTTGCTGCTAATTTTTAATTCATTTCTACCGAGGAAAATGTTTTTCCTAAAGCACTTTCATGTGTCAAATAAGAAATCAGATTAGGCCTTATTTTTTGTGTGAGTAAACTCACAACTCCTTGCCAAAAGCGGTTAGATAAGAATAATATTAAATAGAGTTGTTTTTATATAAAATTGTTGTGCTTCCCTGAATTTTCCAGTCGTTTTACTACAAAGTAAGAAAAATTGTAACTTTGTTTTTATCGAATTTTATTTTGCAAAGTTTATGTAAGGAAGCCGTATTGAATTACAAAAGTTGTTTCAAACATCGTAAACATTTAAAAGTCACAAAATAGAAATAAAACAGCGATAAACGAAACAGAGCCTTCGTCGGATACAGCCAGATGAGACTAGAAGAAGCTTTAAGTTTAAAGATAAGCTATATAAGCTTATCTTATACTTACTAAACTAACTTAATATGTTTGTATAAGATAAGCAATGTTGCTAACTAATATCAGTACCTATTCAGGGGGTGAGCCAAAATCTTTTCGTTTTCGCTTCGTTATAGAATCGCCGATGAAAATTTATAGAATTGACATAAGCGTTCGTTAATATGACGTTGACGTTCGACTCGTCTTATGTCAATTCCATTACATTTTGATCGGCGATTGTATAGCGAAGCGAAAACGAAAAAGATTCAGCTAAATGGCCTGATCTTATATATTATATAACATCTGAATAGGTTCTGATATAAGTTATAGCAACATATTTTATTAAATCTTACTGGTTCTTCAGGTGCTTATCATAGTAACCTCTTTACTGATAAAAAGATTCACACTGTGAATTAATTTTTGTTCTAGCTATAAAATATTACGTCAGCTGACAAGTGACACGATGTTTCTAACCGTCTAACGTATCAGACGTGAGCAAAACTTTTTTTTTAAATCTTTTGTTCACGTCTGATGTCCACTTTGTTAATCTTTAATTACTTAAGCTTTAATTTAATGTACATTTTCATAGTATAAACTTCATACATTTTCTGTTAAACTCTGAAATTAAAGTTAAGTATTAACTTAAATTATGTATTCATTGAAAGTCCCAGATTGAGTGACTGTTCTTAGAAGCTCAGCTCTAAACTCATGCAGAATCTTTACGGGTTTGCTCAAGCCAATGTTTGGATTTACACAATACAAAATATGATTGTTCGAACGGCCGGTTTCAAAAATAGAGTGTTTTCAATAAATTAGAATTTATGTCCGTTTCCAGACAGCCGGCGCAGTGATGTAAACGTGCGGTGTAACTCTGTGTTTACACAACACAACAGTCAGTGGCTTGTAGCTACTTTTGGAGTCCGCCGTCTGCGTCGCGTCGCTACGACAGTCGCTCATAGCGTACCACTACTAGGATAATAATATACTATACTGCAACGTTTTCACGCGGAAAGTATCAGGTAGACAAACGAAATGTTTTGTTCGACGTTTCACGTTAGGGTCTAAACACTGAATTACGCCGGCGTAAATTCCGCCGCGTTTACGCCGCGTTTAAATTGCATACAAATTACGGGCCGAATACGAGGGGTGACACACTATTACGTCGCGTTTTGTATGCGTTTGACATTTGCGGCGGAAAAAACGCCGGCGTAATTCAGCCTAGTGTGTTTAGACACTTAGACAACTTTTCAGTCAATATGACGTGTGCGACATGTCAGATTTTGGTCAAATCGTTTTTAGTAAGTATGTGCTAGTGGCGCCCTCTCCGCTCTGACCTTTGCGACCTATTAATGTTATTGCTACAACAATATGACATTCCCATTTCCCACACTGGTATCGATGATCTAGCCAGTGTGGTTTGCAAGAATAAAATACTGTGCTCAATTATGAACACAGTATAGTAGACCACTTGCTCTCCTTTTTACTATCACTAGAATGGATAATCCGACCCAACCAGCTAGTGATCAGGTACGGATCATCTTTCGTAGCTGATTATATCAGGTGATCACTGATCGATATTGGAAACAATAGTTATTTATTTTGTAGACGTACTAACGCGAACGTGGAAATCTAAATTACGACCTTTATATTCTAAAGCACTTCACAAATAAACAATTGTCGCTACCGCTCTTGTCGTATTTCGTGACCATACTTCAGAGTTCAGCGGAGCTAAAATGGTCGCTTGGGAGAATCACACTAAGAATCATAATATGATTCTTTTTTTTTAAATCGCAAAATGCAAGTCTGCTTGCAATTTATGTCTACAACTCGACAAGTATTTAAATGAACGTGTCGAAAAAAGGAACTAACGCTGCCATCATACAAAAACGTAATTTTTGACAGTTCTCCTTTACGAGCAGCGCCAGCGCCCACGTTCATATATTTTAACCTTGTCGCACTGTAGTAATTCGTACTAATTTGACATTTGTCAGTTTGACAGTTTTGACAATTTATTTGCTGAATTGATTGAGAGGAATTGCTAAATGTGACCATTTTAGCCCCGTTGATACAATTCACGGATAATAATCTACATTATAATATACAAAATTTTATGTTCCATAATACTAGGACGGCCTTAGTGATAATAATATCAATAAGGCCGTCCTAGTATTAAGGGGTCAATCTATGACATATAGCTTTGTCATAGATTATAATATCACTAATTTGGATATTCGCCATCATTATTTAATGCAATTTAATGAAATCCAATGTAAGAAAGGAACAGACACATTTTTGCAAATTTACAACATTAGTATGTTTTTTAATACCCAACAGGTAACCAACAACCTGAAAAGGTTACGTTGGTAAAGTAATTTAAACATTCTTGAATTAACATAAACTTTAAATTTAAGATTCATGTTTTAGCTTCATTTATGTATAAGTCCCCTGGCCATCTAATTAAAGTTTTTGACAAATGCCCAAAGTGAAGCCTTCCTCCACGAAACGGCGGATGTTTGATAGACCCTACCTAATGGGAACCCTTATATTTTGATCAAGTTTCCCTTTTTTAGCCAAATAAGAAATTTATTTACAAGTAAATGTACTTGGGTCGTTAAATTTTTATGCCTCGTGGGAGATCCTCCTGTCAATAAAATATTATAACTTCCTTCTCACCGTTTTAGTCCATTGAAATGTTACAATTTTAGGACCGAATATTGCATTTATTAGACGACACAATTTTATTTTTGGGATATGTTGGAGGGGTCAATAGAAGCTTAACCTCAAGTTTGTGGGGTCGCCACCCTTATCCCCTGGCAGCCATCTTGAAAAAAGGGGTGACAACACTATTTTCGTGATATCTAGGAAACTATACGTGTTACAAAAAATTTGTAAAAACATAATTAGTTGTAAATTATTTTTCCTACCAAATTGTTTTTTGTTTTTTAACTTTTTACCTTAAAAGTCTCCCTTATTCCTCTTTTTAAGAATCTAATAAATCAAAATATATTTTTTACTACCTACATACCTACGGTTAAGCTTAGACAATTAACGCTCATTAAAATACATGTTTTTAATAATAATAATAAGGACTTTAACGTTCACCTGATAAATAACTTCTATATATTTTTAAACTGCACAATTCAAACTCGGAAATGTAGAGACTCAAAGATTCTTAAAATCACATTTAACCAAACAGATTGTGAGCGTTCATTACGGTTAAACGAAGCGACTAAATTGGATTTTGAAACTTTTTAATTCGATTCCGTATCATATTTTAATTCTATTTTCTGAGAATATAAATGCGGACTATTTCATGAAACCCGTAATTTAATGCAATAGTATTTGTATGGTACTTAATATTTAATATGATTGTCCATTATGTTATGTTCTTTTAATATTATAATACTAGCTGACCCAGCAAACGTTGTTTTGCCATATAAAGTATTTCGCCCATATTATTTTATTGAAGTGACTAAATAAGTATCACCATGGCAATGTCCATCGCTATCCCGTCGCACAAACAATGGTCGCCGTCGGTCTCGAGTTGTAATAATTTACTATTTTTTATCAAAAGAATGCACTTATTAATAAAAAAGTAGCCAGTAGCCGATTCTCAGACCTATTTAATATGCGTATAAAATTTGATAAAAATCAGTAAAGCCGTTTCAGAGGAGTACGGTAACTAACATTGTGACACGAGAATTTTATATATAAGATAAGATGGATATCCTTACTATACTACTTAGGTCCGATTCGACCAAACTTGAAGTTACACGAGTATATCATGAGAATAATTTTACTCTTTTAATTTACTCTACTCGTTTGCATTTTATTACCAAGTTACTAAAAGAGTATGAAATAAAATGTCAATTATAGTTCACAATGCACTGACCTCTATAATACACTGGACAGGCCGTACAAAATGACAGCTATTTCTTATGCCGATTTGAAGCGCCGCGGTGAGCGTACTGTGAACTAATTACATAGAAAATGACAACCGCCATTTGCAAAATAGTAGTTCCAAGTACACTCACTACTGCTTTCACATAGCAATCAGCGCCAATATGGCGACTTTTAAATAGGAATATTTTATTGATAGCGATCGTTTGACACCCTGTTGTGCAACTATCCTCAGTTTAATATTTACTCCACCAAAATAGCCCGTGTAAATAAGAAATTTTTTCCGCCTGTCATGACTTTCTTGACGGACTATATTATGTCTGTTTATAATTTTACGTCACCAAATCGGGAAAATACCTGGATAATTTTACATATTATCATAATGAGGGAAATTACAGCAGACTAGATCACGCCCGCAACTCCGTTGCAGCAAAATTAGTTTATCACGCGGGAACCATACACTTTTCAGCGATAAAAAGTATCATATCCTTTCTCAGGATTCAAAGTGTCTTCATACCAAATTTCAGCAAAATATGTTCGGCGGTTTGGGCGTGAAGAGGTAACAGATAGACTGACTGACACACTTTCGCATTTATAATATTATTATTAGCATTGAAGTATGGCTAATAATACATGTTAGAAATAATAGGAAATTAGACGTGACATACTTAATATATCAAATATTACAGAGCGAAACAGGAACAATGCTTCATGAAAGTTTAATTACAATAAAACATTTCTAACATCGAAATTAAATTTTAATAATATCTCCGTCCTCCATTCGTGTTGGGGGATTTAAAGTATTTAATGCTGCGGAAGCCATTTTGTTTTTATTCTCTATTCCTTTTATCATTGAAATAAAAGCCAAGAAAGCAAATAAAACATCTCGTAATAACATTTTAAGTATCTTATATACGTAATTTGGTTGTAACAAGTTTCTAATAAACATTTTCCATTTAACCATTACAAATCTTTATGCGCTCCCTAGACGGTAATAATTCAGCATGACATGCATTTACGTGACAGTATTCATTATTGCATGACATGACGATCGCGAAACGATCATGCGTGCACATGCACATATTGCAGGACGAAATATACAACAACTTGTCAATCAATGTAAAGCACGTAGTTTGCATGTCATTCGCATCAATCAATATAATAATCGATCATGCGTGCATGACAGCACGTAACGCATGCTGGATGATCGTCTAGGGTCCCTATAAGGTGATTACAAGACCTGTAGACGTGTCGTTAACAAATAATTTTCCACGATCGACATCATTTCTGTGTGCTAGATATAGCTTCGCAATCATGGTGACAATCATGGTTATTTATCATGAGTTAAAGCCCTAAATAGAAGCGAGATTTTATGTAGAGCCAGAGCAGTCATTTCATCTGTCTTAATATAATCTCATAAACAGGCTCATATGATATTGTTCCGTCATAAAATAAAACATTCCTTTGGCAGCAAGCGTGCGAAGTTTACATACATGAACTCCGTTTGAATTCATTTCGACCTGAACATATAAACTAAACCTGGAAAATGTTGCTATTATGAAATATATTGAAATATCAAGCATTAATCGCCCAGTAAGTAAATACAATTGACTTAAAATAATATTTTGTTTTTATTATGCCAATAAAATGCTAAAAATGAATCAAAATACAGTAAGTATAAAGAGTGTGTGCTTAGAACTAGTACATAATGAAGAATATCTAAAATAGAGTTGGAGAAGTCAAACATGCGACAGTCATTTTAGTTCCTAGAAAACGTAAAAAGATACAATGTTGCATATTTACACAGCAATAAAGTGGTAGACGCTTCATTTACTTTAGTTTGAAGTGCGCAAGAAGCACCCAGTAAACATTATACTAGTTATGAACTCTAATAGCATAATCAGTATCTTGATTTAATACTACTTATACTATATGAAAGCATTTCAAGTACATCTGCAAAATGCCGTCAGCGGTTTTGGCTTGAATAAATATTTATTCACGCCACTTATATTATCTAATATTAGTATGTATTATACAACATAATATATTTAGGATATATCTATACATAATATAAAACTCAAATGTGACTGACATGGTGATCTATCAACGCACAGCCCAAACCACTGGACGGATCGGGCTGAAATTTTGCATGCAGGTAGATGATATGACGTAGGCATACGCTTAGAAAGGATTTTGATCAATTCTACCTCCAGGGGGTTAAAATAGGGGATGAAAGTTTGTATATAACAAAAAGCTCGTGTTGTATAATCCTCTCTAATTTATTTTATCTTTTCCATTAAAAATATTACCCATTTGCATACAGAGTCGACGGGTGAAATTTAGATCTGTGTGTATTGCCTTTATCATAATATATTACATGGTATATTAGTGATCGAAGATTACAGGTCCTAATTGTGTATAATCTGGCTTTGAACTACGTAATTGGGTACTAATTGCAAAATTGCTCGTAAATCGCACCGTAGCTAAGTAGATTAAACTCAATCCATTAATTTTGAGCAATTACATTTACGGAAATCAAATGAACATATTTTTGGATGCATACTATCTATATTTGTTAATAAACAGTTCACGTTTAAACCACCGATTTGTATGAAATTAAGTATGAAGATATTTTAAGACATAAGTCCTGAAAAATTAATTATTTAATAGTGACAAAAAGTACAGTTATCGAATATATAATATTCAACGGAGTGAACAGTAGTAGGTATCAAGTAGAAAATAATATTATATGTAAGGAATTCTTGACTTAGGTTTTTTGTTTTCATGTCATTTATCTTAATTCCTTGACACCTTCATCGTGGGTATCGCAGACACAATAGATTTTCAATTGTTATGCGGCAGCTGCCGCTTGGGGATTAATGCGTTAAACAATAAACGTTAAAAAGTAATTTATAAATCAAATAAAAGTCATTAAAAGCGTTATTTTGTTTTATTTGTATTGTTTTAATATGGCTATTTTATTATAGATCGCTTTTATAGATATCAAAGAAACGAATCGTGGCATGTAATTGTAGGGCAACACGCCATTAATTGTTGGACACTTTGTTAAAAATCGATGAAATACACATTACACGTACCAAACTAATACATTTAATAACTTACTAGCTTTTGCCCGCGGCTTCGCTCGCGTGAAATTCGAAAATCGTGTACAATACGAATATTCTTGCAAATCTCCTTAAGAAACATGATGTTTTTCCAAGACCAAAAGTAGCCTATGTTACTCTCTATCCTTTCAACTAAGTCGATGCCAAAAATCAAGTCAATTGGTTGCTTCGTTAGGCTGCGAAGAAAGGACAAACAAACAAATACACATTTTTAATATTAGTATGGATAGCTGTTTCCCGCCACTTCGTAGGCGTTACCATAGTATAATAACGGAAATGGATAATTCTCTCCTTTTTATGGTCCCTTACTCAAATGGTAAAAAACGGAACCCGAGTACAAAGATATAATATCAGCCTGTCCGTCTGTCCATATCCAGGCAAAGCCTCCCTCATATTAATCAAATGACGCTCGAAATCTGTATGTTTCACATGTTTCACAATTAATTAATAACTTAGTTTGTTCCTAAGGAATAAGAATTAAAACTCAACACTAACGACGCAACATGTTTTTGCTTGGCAACATTACCAGGAGGGGGGGGGGGGGGGGGGGGGGAATGGGTGGGCGCAGCCGCCCCCCAAGTACCGGCCGGGGGCAAAGCCTCCCGCATGTTAATCAAACGACACTCAAAATCTGTATGTTTACTTTTGGTTAGATTAATTTCACTTTTAATAAATAACCTTTGAGAATTAATACTCAACACTAACGACGCAACGTGATTTTGGCGGCGCAGATGCTAAGTTTGAATAAGGCATATATATCTGCAAAAACCGTATTCAAATCGGATCAGTAGTTTTCGTGTTAAAGAAGAAAGTTTTATACAAAATCTTGCCCCCTCTTTTGTCCCCTTAGAGGGGTGAGGGGAAAAATTTTATACACCAGATGTTAAATTGGAAAATACAGTTAATAATATGAAGTTAGTCCATTGAAGAAAAAAGTTTAATACAAAATTTGACCCCCTCTTTGGTCCCCTTAGAGGGGTGAGGGGGGAAAAATTTATATACCAGATGTTAAGTTGGAAGAAGATAAATATATCTGCGAAAACCGTATTCAAATCGGATCAGTAGTGTTCGTGTTAAAGAAAAAAGTTTGGTACAAAATCTTACCCCCTCTTTTGACCCCTTGGAGAGGTGGGGGGAAAAATTTTTGTAAACCAGATATTAAGTTGGGAGAAGACAAATATATCTGCGAAAACCGCATTCAAATCGGATCAGTAGTTTTCGTGTGATGCTGGAACAAACATACAGACAGACAGACAGACAGACAGACAGACAGACAGACAGACAGACAGACAGACAAAAAACTAACCACAGTTTTGGCTTCTATAGCGATGTAGTAACAGCCCCCCGCTTATTATTTTTTGGATATCTTTAATGTACAGAATTGTCATTTCTACAGTTTTATTATATGTATAGATTAGATAACCAAAACATTCAATAACTTATAATATGAGAGGTATATACAATATATTATAGAGAGACCTATAATGCATAAAATACTTTAATGAACTATATTAGGATTAGGACATCATAGCCTATGCCGTGATCAATAGTTATTCTTTAACGTTTAAAATATTATCTGCGTTCGTCAAATTTAGTGGTTTCGGATGAAATTCATAAGAAAATTCAAGTTCAAACCGTTATAATATAATACAAGGGTTTCATATATGAAGTAGAATAAGACAGCCCATAATAATATAGTTTCCGCTAAATTCTAATGTTCCAAGTTCAGAAATAGATGCTAGTGCAGCTGTTAGACAACGAAAACCTTTTAGTTGCGCCATTAAAGGTTTGTTGATGTCCACATAATGACTCTAATGGACTTCCCCGTAATACACATTTCACATTGTTTTATTACTTTTCTTAGGATCAACAAAAATAAAATGTCTAAGTGACGTTTTATTACCGAGGTCCCGAAGGACGTGGCAACTTTTCCGCTACCGAAATTCGAATATTAAAGATTTTTTTACGATTTTTGGGTTTTCGGTTTCGCGTATTCAAATAAATTGATGCTACCCTTGAGATTACTCTTCGATTAGGCTTTTTGATATTTCTTTTGCCGTTAGCCGCCGCCGCCGCCTCACATGAGTCGGCTTGTGGTTTCGAAAGTTTAATTCTGTTTAAGAATTATATTTATCCACTCACCAGTCACCAACCACCAGCCAAAGTTCTGTATTAGTCGGGTCTTTGTTGTTTGAAACCTAAGCAAGGAGCAAAACAAAGCAAAAGCATGAATCGTTTCCTATGTGATAAAATAATATTTTGCAAAAAGTAGTCAATAGAAATAGGTATAATTTTAATAAAATCTTACAATATCAGCAAGTATATATTATAATATAATTTGATAAACTAGTAATTAATTCAAGAGAAAAAGAATGGGTGGAGTGAGAAACGAATGCTTTTAATTTACGAGGCAATCTTCACGGCTTTCGGAGACAGATTTACGATCACTAAACCTCAAACGCACTACATCACCGGCTACACCTTGCCAGAATATGACCAGCCTGATTCTAGTTACTCGCATCTCGGTTCCGCATTCCCGTAATCGCAAAAAGACGAAACTATTTCCCAGACCGTGCTTGTACGGCTGGGAATTTGCTGGCCAGGAGAATACACGAAAAAGTGGTACTGTCACAGAAATAAATCTAGATCCATTTCTGTGGGTACTGTTATGAATACTATAAATATATTTTACAGCAGCTACATTTAAAATATAAAATAAAATAAAATAAAATTTGCCTTTATTGCTGTAAACTTATAAAACATTATTTTACTATAACTTAATCTCATTTTAACTAAACATTTATTATACTTAAATTATTCTAAGTTTAACGGCGTTCGGGTGATTTCTTTTTTTTTTTTTTGCAACAGCTTGTCTTTCGACATAGGCCTCCTCCAAAGATTTCCATTTTTCTCTGTCCTTTGCAACTCTGATCCATTCTGTACCAGCTACCTTTTTCAGATCGTCTTCCCATCTTTTCGTTTGTCCACCTTTGCTTCTTTTACCGTCTCTTGGATACCACTCTGTTATTATACGGGTCCATTTCTCTTGCCTTTCTCTTAACATATGCCCTGTTCATCGCCATTTTAGTGTTCTATATACAGAATGTGCCTGTTTGAATTGTGTTCTGTTTTTTATGTGTGTTAGTTTTACTTTGTCTCTTCTATTGACTCCAATGATATTCCTTTCTATACTATTTTGGCAGACGCTTAGTTTATTTGCTTGGTTTTTTGTTAATGACCATGTTTGGCTACCATATGTTAAGCAGGGCAGGATACAGGTGTTGTAAACTTTTCTTTTAGCTTTCATAGGCATGTCTCTGTCCTTCATAACTTCGCTAAGCGACCAGTATCTCTTCCAAGTGTTGGCAATCCTTCTATCTATTTCTTTATCCATAGTTTTGTTGGGCGATATTAGTTGTCCTAAGTAGATGTACTCGTTAACATATTCTATTTTCTGCATATTTACTATGATTTCATGTGTTTTTGAGGAGTTAGTCATGGCTTTCGTCTTGCTGATATTCATTGACAGCCCCGCCTTCGCGCTCTGATCTGATAACTGTTGTAGCATGAGTTGTAGCTTTCTTGGACACTCGGAGAACAGTATCAGATCGTCTGCAAAGCGCAGATGACTTAATTTTTCTCCATTAATATTGAGACCATTCTCATCCCAATCTAGGTTTTGAAATATCCTTTCCAGGACTGCCGAGAATAGTTTGGGTGAAATAGGGTCGCCTTGACGGACGCCTCGCTCTATGGGGAATTCTTCGCCGGTTTTCTCCAATCTCACTTGTGCTGTGCTTCTAGAGTATATATTCCTCAAAGTTCTTATATATTTCAGCTGTATTCCCTGACTGTTTAAGGCTTCCCAGATGTAAGCGTGTTCTAACGAGTATGTTGTAACATTTAAAATAAAATATTGTAAATAGGTTGTAAAAAGGTCTACCTGGTAGATAAGGATTGTGGTGATAATAATGATGATGCTTGTTTGTTTACATACGACAATTTCTTAGTCGGCACGAAATGGTAGCAAAACAAGTGATAAAAACTTTTTTCATTACTAGTCATGGGTCATTTCTTTGGCTATGCAAAATAAAACAGATTAATCGGATATCATAATAATAATCAGGTATTATCAATCTTTCACTGTTGTAAATGGTAAGTGATTAAAGAAAGGAGTGCTATTTGTAACGAGGAAAGACCCTAAGAATGTTAAATAAAATTAACTGCCAGCAATAATGAGTATTTTTTTTATTTGGTATTCAATTTTTTTCACGGATAGAGAAAACTATGACTTGTGTCCCAACTAATCTCGTTACATAAATCGGTGGAACTACAATCTACAAGGCTCTCGGGACGTACATGTGTGTATAGTTGTTCCCTTGTGAGTTGTGACCTATTTGTACATGGGTATCGGCCGTTATTCATTCTCCACTCACACTCATTCATACTTTGCGAAAAACGTTGCGGCGTCAGAAATGTGTTTTCCGCGGGAGAAGGATATGACGTGGAAGCAATATACAGGGTGTTACAAAAATAAGTGATAATACTTAAGGTTGTGTACGTGTTCCTTGTAGAGAGTTCACTGTGAAAGTAGCAGCGCTGAAAGACCAAATTTTTTTTTTCACTTTTGTATGGGGAAACTCGTGACGCTCGGGCCCTTGCCCATACAAAAGTGAAAAAAAAATTTCCTCTCTAAGCGCTGCTACGTTCACAGTGAACTCTCTACAAGGAACACGTACACACCCTAAAGTATTATCACTTATTTTTGTTACACACTGTATAAATCAAAATCATAAGCAGCTTTGTTTCACAAAATATCAATGCGAAAACCCACAAAAATGGTATACTTTGGCCACTTTTATATTTTTCTTTGTTTATCCCATAAAGTTAATATACTTAGCGGAATAGAGCAACAATCTCGAGCTGTCAAACGAAACCAAAATTGGTTTTCATCTATGTGAAAAATATGTGTACGTATACACTTACACAAGCATGATTGCACATGAATTTTACGAGATTAAATTATCAACGTGCGGCACGTACCGACTGGACGTCAAAAAAAGAGTGCTGCTGTCATGTATCACACGTCTCTTTTTACCACGCAGTGTTACTGATAGTGACATCTCTCTTGCTCAGCCCTTTGTTTCTCTATTCCGCTAGGTATATTAACTTTATAGTTTATCCCAGTTTTGGAGTCCAAAATTACAACTGCTACGAATTTAAAATACCTGACTTATTGTTATGAAAGTAAAGTCGTATCTCCACTGACGTACTCATATAATAAAGAAACAGGTCTTCCTATGCACACTTCATTCTTAAACGGTTTCAAGGCTTAACTCAGTATAGTCAAAACACCACCAGGCCTAGCATGGTCACCATAGGAGCGGTTTCTTTCTACGGAAGAATAGACAAAGTGACAGTTGGACAAAGGGAATCCGCCATTTTATCACTAAAATCTGTCAGTATGTCGATTCTTTCCTAGAAACGGGAAAGAATCGACATACTGACAGTTGACGTTGTTATGCACGCCTGCAGGTATATCTATGGACACAACATTATTTTAGCGATGTTTAATACTTAACTCTTCAGGGTCTCTTTTAGGGCTATTTCCTCTATAATGATAGAAGTGATTTATACGTGGGAAAGCCATGCTTCAGCACGAATGGGCCGGCTCGACCGGAGAAATACCACGTTCTCACAGAAAACCGGCGTGAAACAGCGCTTGCGCTGTGTTTCGCCGAGTGAGTGAGTTTACCGGAGGCCCAATCCCCTACCCTATTCCCTTCCCTACCCTCCACTATTCCCTTCCCTCTCCTATACCCTTCCCTTCCCATCCCTACCCTCCACTATTACCCTATTCCCTCTGAAAAGGCCGGCAACGCACCTGCAGCTCTTCTGATGCTGCGAGTGTCCATGGGCGACGGAAGTTGCTTTGCATCAGGTGACCCGTTTGCTCGTTTGCCCCCTTATTTCATAAAAAAAAGAAATAGCCTCATAATATTATGAGAGACGTGAGTCATAAGTCATGACTCGTGACACGCAAACGTAAGATATTACATACTAAACCTTTCTTCAGCTTTTTTTGTTTTGCTCCTAAATTAGACATAATATTATTTTTAATAGTAGGAATACTAGAATAGCAATCGCCTTGACTTTCTTGGCAGACGGTCGGGTGATGTAGATTGTAGAGTGCACTATCTTTGTATCAACGCCGTATCGTTCGCGTAGTAAACAGTCATCTCAAACAACACTACACTATATATTGTGATGAGTATAAACAATTTGTGCAAGAACATTGTACTGTGATTGCACTGATACAATTTCGGGCAAAGTCTTTATAGACAAAGTATTATAACCGAACCGAGAAAGCTCAAAAGACGAAATTGGTAGCACCACGCGAGCAAACGTAATATTAAAATTAGTTTTGTATGTTTATTATGTCTAGATAAACTCTTCAACTTCTGCGTTTTTTAAGCCAGGCGTTCTTATCATTCACCACCTGCTAACTACCTACTAGGGTGAAGCCAAACGAGCGTAATTAGTTAGTTGTGAGTCGCAGAATTTCGGTCGCGTAAATATCTTTTCATACAATTCATGACTCACAAAATTACGCTCGTGCGAATCAAACATGACTTTTGAAACTGAATGCAGCAGAATTTCTGCCAGTCGAAATTCTGCGAAGACATGACTTTTGTATGAAACTGAATGCAGCAGAATTTCTGCAAGCCGAAATTCTGCGACTCATAACTAACGAATTACGCTCGTTTGGCTTTACCCATAGAGTCTCAACCGTAGAGGTCCTAGCTAACGTAAATAAACGTCCTTATTTCTCATAAACATAATACATAATATATAACTATTAACATCACAAATAATTCTGCCATTAGTGTTTACGTGAGAAGGAAACATTTTTGTCATAATTAATACCCACGTGTCTGGAAATATCACATTTACGCCCCAAGTCACATGCCGACGAAAATTGGTGAAATGCGAGGTATTTATTGGTGCTCGCCAAGAATTCGCTGTGAAAATTGTTAGCAGACTGGTGCTTTACTACTTACCTCAATACGTTATATGTAGGAGAAAAATAAAAGAAACATAAAATATATAAAACAAAAAATATATTTAAATAACAACTACATCACAAATAAACAAAATATGTATAATATACTTCGTTATGCATAATTATCATAAATTAATTATTACCATTATTAATTTATTATTATAAACATAAAACAACTTACCAGATATAGTTACAGGTTATTCTAAAGATAGTTCAGAGCAACGTCTTGCCGTGCCCAAAATCAGACAAGTTCTGATCTGTCGATAATAAGTAATCCCCTTTTTATAAACTTGTGAGTATAGAAAGGGAAGAGAACCGAGTGGGGGAGAGGTGTGTTCGTCTATGACGTATTGACAACTGACTATCCATCAACTGTCAACTGACTGTCCAAATGTCAATTGACTATTCAGCAACTAATAACTGACCATCTAACAAAAACTATTGCGGGAGCAATCATTTAAAAATTAAAATTAAAAATATTTCTTATTCTCCCACATAATATATTTTAGTACTTATTCCCAAATAACAATAAATAAAGTTTCACAGTACCGGTGTTAGGTATGTAAGGGTACTAAGGGCCTTCACCACTTTCTGATAAAGTGCCGAATAGGCAATCCACAACTTTTTTAACGGATTCTCCATATTTGATCCGTCAAGTTAATTGGTGGATAGCCTATTCGTCATTTATCAGGAAGTGGTGAAACAGGCCCTTAGACTAATAACATAAATGCAAAAGTCTCAATCTACCTGTCTTTTCGTTTGTCTGTCTTTCTATTACCTCAATAAGCTGAACTGATCTTGGTGAAATATTTAAGTATTGGACAGAAAAAAGTTCCGGACAATATCTAGGTGAACCTTAAACTAGGCCTTTACATCCGTTGTGGATGATTTATACAGTATTTTTTCAGAGCGAAGTAACCACTCCTCAAATACTGTAGTGCCTGGGACAAGATTTTTAAATGTCCGTATGGTTGCCCAAGCGCATACGGCATTCTCGCAACATAGTCGGCCTAGTCCAGAGGAAAGAACTAGTCAATACGTCTGGGACCAACTATGTGCAGGGTTTCCTCACGATGTTTTCCTTCACCGTACGAGCGTCCGTATTATGTACTTGAGATCAGAAAATGTCTCATAGGTACACGCCTCCACCCGGGTTTGAACCTGCACCCTCTAAGAGTGCGAACCAAAGGTCTACCCAATAGGCCACGGACGCTCTAGTAGTTGAACCTAAGTAACGTTTAAGTTATTTCACTTTCGGTAGACATCACGATGAAAACTGGTTTGTTCATAACGCTTTACCTACCTTTTCATTAATTATTCACTACAATCTACATTTCATCAACATGAGCAAAGCCTGATGAATAATAATAATTGTTCGTGGTATTCGACATTGGTAAAGTATGGTAAAATACGCGGACCTGTTGCTACCAGTGTCGTATGTCTCTGATATAACATGTGTGTAGTATTTTATAGAATTGGACGAGTATATTTTGCCATTTTATATTTACACACTATAGTACCAGTCAACTCTTTGTGAAATTATTTTAAGCCAATAAATAATGAGGACAACAATAAGACATCGGTTTCAATACGAGTCAATACAAATGACGAAATCCATACAACACTCGCACAATAGGCCAGCCCTGACAAAGGAATTTATTAATAGCGAGGAGGGGTAAGGAGAAAATTCATTTTGTGACTGAAAATATAAAAAATAATATAAACGGCCATGTGCGACTCCAACTAGAGCAATAAGGGTTCTTTACTAGGTATTTCGTGAACATTTCAAAATTTCAAGCTTACCCGTTTCCGTTATTGATTTCATTTGAGCAAAACATAATTAAGTAAGTAAACATTTTAACTGCCTAGCTATCGGGCTTCCTGGCCTGGTGACAGGCAGACAGCGAGGTCTTTTACCTTGTTTTTACCCAACGGAACCCTATAAAATATCCTTTAAGTAAACAGGCAGCAGTGGCAGCATCATGAAAAATTGTCTTTCTAAATCGTTTGCTTTTCAGAAATAAATTATATTATTATATGGAATATGGATTAATGGCATACAACGTGACCTGCATTTGCCACACTGTAACATTATGGCAAAAGATTTTCCTACTACTAGATATTATTGAAATTAGTTAATCGCGCGGGAACCGTACGTTTTGATAGGATGTAAAGTTATAGTCTTACGTATAGGTTCCACGAAAAATATTTAATCAAAATCAGGTCAGCTCCTAAGCATGCAAGGGAATGGGAGCAGACATAAATACTTTTTTATTTAAGTATTAACTAGATATATATATATATATATATATATATATATATATATATATATATATATATATATACACAAGAACTGCTCGTTTAAGAGGATACCACAGCGGCTAGAGAAATGAAAAAAAAGTACGTGTAATATCTATAGCTGTCTCCCTTACCTCAAGCCTATACCGCAGAACGCGATAGAGACAACTGCAGAAAATCCAGAAAAAGAACGATTCGTTGTCCCCTGATTCCTTCTCCAAAACTTAACCGATTTAAGTACTTTTTTCATTAAAGATTAAAAAAAGGCTTGAGCTGTGTTCCTATGTTTTGCTTTTTTTGTATAATCTATCCAAATCTGTTTTCTGGACGTTTGAACACAGTGGAAAATCTGGCCATTTTTTTGGGTTTTTGAACGTTCATATCTTATTTAATAATTAAATTATGAAAAAAAAGAAAACATAGGGACATTGTATTAGTGGCCGTAGATATTCAGGAAAAAAATTATAACTCTACTAGCATTATCCAGGGAGGAAACAGGGGACAACGTTTGTATGGAAAAAATGGCGGTGTGGAATCCTCTTAAAGATATAAGATATAATAAGATATTTTATTCCATACAGAAAATCAAGTTAGATTATATTTAAGCAGCGTTGTTTTACCCCATCTGAGCTCTTACTGTTAAGTACTTTGTTTATTTATAGGGCCAAAGCGAAGTTTATAAATGTCAATTTCTATATTGGTTCAGTCTGCTCTGTGGTAAAGGGATAAGAAGAGAATATTTTAAGCTTATTATTTTCCTCGTCTACAGGAGACGAATATTCACGTTTTCTTGTTTACGACACCTGTATTTATAAAATTTCACCCACGGGCCACGAGCAACAGAAATAAAATGTAATCAGAGAAAATGATAACAAATGATTATTATCACGATTTAAAATGCCTACGCAATAAGTTACTTTATTGGCTATAAACCAAATCTTGGCGCGGGTTCAGACGAATTAATTGTGTGAAAAGGCACGTGAGCGAAATTTTACATTTCGGCGCCACAGTATTACAATAATGATTTAGATTAATTAAATTGAGCTAAAATGTAATGTATATGATGTAGCTTCACTCTGCATCCTCTATCGGTTGTATTACGGGGAGTGCTCTGTTCGGAATCATACCACCTGCAACTTTTTGCTATCGTCTCACGCGAAAAACATAGTACCATCCTCATCACCTTGATGAGTGGCAGTCTTCCACAGTGCGTTTTTCGCGTAACTTTCTGCCGCGCACTGTAAAACTCTGGAACGAACTGTCACCAGCAGTATTTCCGGACCTATACGACCTGCAAACCTTCAAGAAAAGAGCGTATTCCCTCTTAAAAGGCCGGCAACGCACCTGCAGCTCTTCTGATGTTGCGAGTGTCCATGGGCGACGGCAGTTGCTTACCATCAGGTGACCCGTTTGCTCGTTTGCCCCCTTATTTAATAAAAAAATAAAATAATAATAATAATTATATTATAATACTATTGTACAGCAAATTTTTGTAGCACCTGCTTACCCAGAGTGTGAACAGCTAACATAACACAATCATACAGACAGACAGACTGAACCGCTTTCAACTAATATTAGTATAAATGATATAACACCAAACTACACCAGATAATATTTCATGAGTTTTATTTGTCCATCTGTCACAATCTCTCTAGCGGTCGGCTAGAGCTGAAACATCAGCGGGGACAAAATGGTCGCTTTGTATAATCATAATATTATGAATCGTAATATGATTCATTTTCTTAAAATTGCAAAATGGTTACTCTGCTTGCAATTCATATCTACAGATCGACAAGGCTTTGTATGAACGTGGCGAAAAAATTAACTAACGCTGCCATCATACAAAAACATTATTTTTGACAGTTGTCCTTTACGTGCAGTGCTCAGGTTCATAAAAAGCCTTGTCGATCTGTAGTAATTCGTACTAATTTGACACATGTCAGTTTGACAGTTTTGACAATTCATTTGCTGAATTGATTGAGAGGGATTGCTAAATGCAACCATTTTTGCCCCGCTGAAATAAGAAAAGTGCGATGTCGAACATAAGAAATCATTACCTTTTATGATAGAGCTAATTACAGTGAATGAAATACCGAACAAAAAGCCAGCGAGCTAATCGCGAGCGGAATTGCTACGTTCGATGAATGGTTGCGCTCTACTGGCTGCACATAGCTTGTTGCGGATGACAACCGCGCGCTCAAAATATATTACGTGGAAAATCTATGCTATTTAATCTTTGTTCGATCATTTCTGAAGATTTTTATGAGGTATGAGATTAATAATTCGAAGTGTCTAGTCGTCCGATTACCGGATGAATAAAATAAATCTTAGGCTGTTGCTAGTGGTCCGGTAATCGGATGATTTTTTTTTTTAATTCATCCGGTAATCGGACGACTAAGATTTATTTTATTCATCCGATTACCGGACGACTAGCAACAGCCTTAATAATTATTGACTTTGACGACACCTGTTCATACTTTTCAGTCGGAAATTCAGGATACCTGGGCCAACGTTTTTGATCTATATCGTAAGATAGATATAAGTTTTTCCTAACCAATAAAGAAGTTATTTACAAATTGTATACCATCATGTTTTACCACATTGCACATACCACTGTTTTCATTATTAAGTGACTATAATTTCTATTACAATACTAATCTTATATCTTTAAACGAGCAATTCTTGTATATATATAATATATTATAATTGGAATCTTGGGATCCGCTCCAAAGATTTTCATGAAATTTAGGGGGTTTCGGGGGCGATAAATCGATCTAGCTAGTAATCATTTTTAGAAAATGTCATTTTAGTAGTGTCTTATCGATTCATACCGAGCAAAGCTCAGTCAAATAGTTGTATGTAATTTCTACACGATGAGCAATGATAAAAACTTGCACTTAGCACTCTGAGGGCAGTATTGTTACTGCTCACAGTAAGGACTTATATAATCTCTTATTTGTATAAAATCGAGTCGTGCCCTAAAGGAAAACAGTAGTGAATAAATCGACTATATTACCAAGCTCGTGTTTATGTACTTACGGTGAGAAACGACAAAACCTCACACCCTCCGCTCTGAAATGCGCAAAATTTGAATAAACGTATCATGTGAGGTTCGGGTTTATAACGCTATAAAGTAAAAGATTTTAACGTAAGATATAATCTTAATATTGCAAGAACTATCTTCAATGTAAAACTTAGTCTTAGCATCAAAGATCATATTTTAACTTGGTAGTTAATATGCAACACAATATTCACCTGCAAAAGTTAGGTCATTATGTATGGGCGCGTCGTGGTTGAGTTCGTTATGAGCGTTATATCTGACAGGAAACTGCCGTGTACGGTGTATGGTTCTGATAAATGTATCACTATCACTTACTTATACATATTATTATAAAAAACAAAGTCGCTATTTCCCTCATGTCTCTTTGTTCCCTTTAATCTTTAAAACTACGCAACGGATTTTGATGGTTTTCTTTAATAGATAGAGTGATTAAAGAGGAAGGTTTATAAGTATAATAACATTAATTAAATAGAGGAGAAATGCTGTTAATGGAACTTGGCTTGATACTCTACCGCGTGTCTAGATGATGAATGTATCACTATCACTACATACTATTATAAAACAAAATCGCTTTTTTCCCTCATGTCCCTTTGTTCCCTTTAATCTTTAAAACTACGCAACGGATTTTGATGCGGTTTTCTTAAATAGATAGAGTGATTAAAGAGGAAGGTTTAAAAGTATAATAACATTCATTAAATAAACGAGAAATACTGTTAATTTTGGGGTTTCTAATGTGATGTCGTAAATAATTACATTTTTTTCCCGCTTACATTACAAACGCAGGCTGAACCCTACAGGATTTATCAAAATAATGTACTAAGTATTGTACACTATAAAAAGGTCTACGGAAAACTCCGTGATGGTATTTGACAATCTCTTATGGATATCCCACAATAACATTTTTTTGTCATTTACTTTTATCGGTACTTACTTCAAATAATAGCAAATTTTCGAAGCGATTTTAACCAATGCGGCAATAATCCTTATTCAATTAAATATGTACTTTAAATAGGTACATTATTGATTTAATATAGATCTATATTAAATCAATAATGTACCCTTTACAGCATATGATTTAAATGAATATTTTCGAAATTATTACATATTAAAAAATTGCGGGACGTAGCTTTTGCGGCGGTACCGACTAATGCGGTCCACGGGTCGTTAAATGTATATAATTAAAAACTACTGAATCGATTTTAATAATTTCTTCAGTGGTGCATTTGTTATTACATAAAATATATAATAACATAGGCTATAATATATTTTATGTATTAACAAATATAGTAGAAAAGTACGCAAGAAATCATTTCGAACAATCTAGAGAGATAAAAACTATTTTTTGCTGAGAGGATTTAACTACTATAAAAGTATTATAATATTTTAAATGTCTACAATTTTTTATTGTTTGGGGCAATTTAGCTTATGACAAAATAATGTTTGTCGGGTCAGCTAGCAAATTTTACTATAAACCACTAAATTTGGTATCGTATCTACTCCGTAGTACACGTAGTTAAATGTCGTTCATAACAAAACTCGCTCAATGTGGACTGATTCTGAAATCTGAGGGTGTTGGAACTCGGACGTCATTACGTTAAATAGCAATTAGTATATTTCTTCATAAATTGCTTTTGATATATCGCCTGCGATTTGTTCATGCCCAATTATTCAAACGCCAGATAAATTTCACGTTCAAGAAATATTCAAAACTAATTTATCATAGTTTATTTTTCAGGCATGCAATCTGCATGCATCTGCAAAATGTATCGTTAACTAATACATGAATTTTCATCACACGTTTATTATACAAAATATACAATTTATTTTAAAATAAAATGCTTTTCAACTATCCGATACTGTTTAATTAATATTTTTCAAAGCATTATTATAATTGTTTTTCATCAAAATGCTTCATGTTTCATTGCTTTTAACATCCGGTATCCCAGATTCAATAAAACATTTTCCACATTTTATTCTAAATTTACAATAAAGTGTGGAAAATGTTTTATTGAATTTGGGATACCGGAAAAGGAGAGACTCTATTAGGAGAGTACCACAATACATGAGCCCACTTACTAATAAACGCTGTATAAGCTTTGAATAGTTATACAGTGTTTTGTCTTCTTTAATCCAATTAAAAATGTCACTTGTGTGACAGGAACAAAACACTGTATAACTATTCAAAGCTCATACATTATACAACGTTTATTAGTAAGGGGGTACGTGATGAAATATTATATCGTTTAAGTACCTAAAAACTTTACTACGTAGCAAATCTTATACATAATACCAACAATCAAATTCATTTATTTTACAACTTACATAGAACGTTGTTTCCAATAATGTTATTTCGATGTAAACATATTGACAGTTTACGTTATAACCCCTCGGGAATTGATGGTCTGATTGATGTCCCCGTACGTAACGTACAATTAATTGATCGGAGCGATCAAACACCTCCCATTACCCATTTAAGTAGCATTTATCCCTTTAAACTAGATGACGCCCGCAACTCCGTTGTGCCTAAATTCTTTTATCGCGCGGGAACCGTATATAACCGTATTATTCTTTTTCTGAAATAAAAAGTATCCTATGGCCTGTGACTCCTGTCTATACTCTATATACGTGGGAGAGCCATGCTTCGGCACGAATGGGCCGGCTCGACCGGAGAAATACCACGTTCTCACAAAAAACCGGCGTGAAACAGCGCTTGCGCTGTGTTTCGCCGAGTGAGTGAGTTTACCGGAGGCCCAATCCCCTATTCCCTACCCTACCCTATTCCCTACCCTACCCTATTCCCTTCCCTTCCCATCCCTACCCTTCCCTATTCCCTCTTAAAAGGCCGGCAACGCACCTGCAGCTCTTCTGATGCTGCGAGTGTCCATGGGCGACTGAAGTTGCTTTCCATCAGGTGACCCGTTTGCTCCTTGCCCCCTTATCTCATAAAAAAAAATAGTCTATATTATAACTATCTTCATACGTATATAAATCTCTTTAACTCTGGAATGAACTGTCACCAGCAGTATTTCCGGACCAATAAGAATTACGATCTGCAAACCTTAAGAAGAGAGTCCCTCTTAAAAGGCCGGCAACGCACCAGCAGCTCTTATAATGTTGCGAGTGTCCAGAGGCGACGTTTTTTGCTTTCCATCAGGTGACCCATTATTAAGTACGTAAACTACAATTTTCCGACAACTTTTACAGTTGTATAAGAAAAAAATAACAGGCAGACAAACTCTCTTTGAAAATATTATTATTATTTGAAAGTTGCGCCTTTTTTGTTTCATTTCGATGTAGTACTGCAGCACTAAGAGACATTTGATTAAAGTGATGATGATTAAAGTTCAATTTAATGAAGAATTTGACAAAATTAATAATGTATGTGGGCTTATGTTAAAATCTTCGTTTAATTCCAGTTAAGAGGGCGACTAACCCAAAAAATCAAACATCGTCCTTCTCTCTTCACACTCACGCCCGTCTTTCATATGTCAGGTGAAAAAGAACGACGCGGATTCATCGCCAAATTAGTTTTTTCTCAATAACTCGATAAATATACAACATTTTAAAAATCCGCTAAGTCGATCTCTCAATGATAGAATTTTACACAATGTGTTAAAATATTAACTTAGGTCAATGCATGGTTGTGGCAATAAATGAAAAATTCGTGAAAATTAGATGCATCTTTGTGATTTTTTCTATCGAGAAAATTTTAAGATATCGTGTTTTTGCTCAGATCGAATTCTCAGAAATATAATGTAGTATCTAATTTTAGAAAATGAAACAATTCGGGGCTTATTTTCAAGTATAAAAATGAATTATAAAATAGACACTTTAGGGTTACTCGCCCCCTTAAGTATCTAATAAATCGTTTCTGAGTGCGGCAGCAATTAGTCTTATAAAGTTTAGGTTTTAACTTTGCTATAATCGATCGCCTAATATGCTATGGGCACTAAACGTCTATGTAATGTGTCCTTGTTATCCCGAGAGGGACAATTTGTGGGAGTTAGGGTAACTCCATTTGACCTCGCAACTATCAGTCTGAAAGCACAGTTTAAATTATACACAGTACACCACCTTAATATTATATTTTCGATTTAAATTCGAATACGGAGACGGGGCTAGTTTTGTGCGTTCCTGTGTCTGTACACGAGTCCGGTCACTTACTGCGGCGCAGCGTCCCAAATTGAGTCTTGGACTCTGACACAAGCACACGCCATTTTTTCCGATCTTGTGCGATATATTGTCATGTTTCAGCTAGCAACGTCCTTTTCTACGTCATCCCTCCAGCTTATCTAGGGCGGCCCACCACTCGGCGGCCGGTCTCTTGCCCCACGAGTCCCGTCGGTTCAACCTCTCTATACATAAGTACCTTTACGCACCAAACCTAACTCTTATCTGGGATTGATTTCAATATCATGGGTAAGTTACACTACTGTATGTATTCGTATTGTTTTGAAAGTTACATATCCCCTTCGATAAATACTAAACTAATAACTAAACTAATATCAAGTTTTTAGCCCTTCGATTTGCCACTGTAAGATATTGGTTTACTATATTAATATGTTGTTACATTAATTATTGGGATAAAGGAATCATGTATGAATAATGTGTATGAAAAAAAAAAAGATTGGATGCAGTAGGTATTTAGTTACTTTATTGCATCACTTTATGTATTACAAATCTATATCTATATCTTTATATATAAAAATGGATTTTCAAATGTGTTAGTCGCGCTCGAAAACGGCTGGACGGATTGGGCTGATTTTAGTCTTAAAATATTCGTAGAAGTTAAGGGAAGGTTTTAAAGTGACACGAAGTTCACCGGGACAGCTAGTATTATATAAAACTCAAAGGTGACTGACTGACATGGTGATCTATCAACGCGCAGCCCAAACCACTGGACCGATCGGGCTGAAATTTGGCATGCAGGTAGATAATATTATGACGTAGGCATCCGCTAAGAAAGGATTTTGATCAATTCCACCTCCAAGGGGTTAAATAGGGGATGAAAGTTTGTATATAATAATACTTCTTAACGCGAGCGAAGCCGCGGGCAAAATCTCGTTCAAAATATAACAAAAGTAAAATGTATTATTTGTATTAAATTAATTATTTAAATCTTAATTTAAATTAGCTTTATTTAAATCTTATAGATTATAGTCATAATCTATAAGATTTAAATAAAGGTCAATATATAATATGTTTCATGGACAATAAATCATGATCTTGTCATTTTTAATGATAAATCTGATTGACTAAATTAGAAAAAAATATTTGTCAGTCCCCTATATTGTCAAAGTCAACGTTTACCAACTTTGTCGTGTTTCCGAACACCAGTTTAATCCCTTCTGATTTATCTAGTCTTATACCCATGTTATACTAATAGAGTTACATAAATAAGAACATAAACAATGCCTTGTTTACTGTCGTTGATTATAAGAAATAAAATTATTATTTGTGTTTCTGTTGTTCTTTGATACTCATACTCAATCATCTTATTTCAGTTGATCTTGACTGCCAAGCCAATATGACTGATCCGGCTTATATAACCAACGCCTTTCTTAGTTTGCATAATATTATATTTTAAGCTTTCAATCCACACGCAAAATGAAGTATTTCGAGAAAAACTCTACATCGCGTCCTATAACAGTTGTCACCTACATAAAAGTAATTAAAATTCTTTCGGGACAATTTATTCAATTTTCCGAAAAATTCTTTGTTTTATTAAGAGGGTCCAAGCAGAATTCGCGTACAATGATTTTGTCAAAAATGTGCTTTTGGCGGGAAACGTAATTACGTGGGAGGACAGACGTCATCGTGGCGCTCAAAGATAGGCCTTATTATGACTGACAATAAATTTCCCTCAGCACGTAATGAGCTTAGATGAATATTTTAACCATTACTTTATTTATATTGTGGCTGCTACGGCCGTCTCGTAAGTTGAAGGATTTTAATTTTTTGTTCATGTATAATTTTACTTTTGATCTTGCTTATAAGCTGCTCAGGGAATGTGATTGCCTCAAAGGAAGATCTTCGAACCGAGCGAGGTACTATGCCATAGTAAAAGAACTATGCTCATTGCTCAACCCTCAGGCGGAATTTTCATTTCAGAAGTTGTATCGTCCCACCGATCTTAGGAACTTCGATAGCGCACAGGATTCTCTTATAGTTTGGTCCACTACACCGCCAAAATAATAGAGGAATGCAGAACAAACTTGTTCAAGTGTCTTTTTTTTCAGTCAAAAGGCTGTTTCAACATGTAGGGCAAAGGCAGCAAGAAGGATTAATTAGTCTTATTCTTCGTTTAGTAAGGCCAAATGAATCGTATAATATTTAACATACAGTTCATGTTATGGTTAATATTTTTTTAATCCTGATAAATTTTTCTTGCACTAAAACAAACCGAAGTTTTCTTTCCTCTTCAACTACTAAACGCATATTTGTGAGTAAAACAAAGATCTTACAGATCAAGAATTCAACGAAAAAAGCAAAAAAAACTATTTTCAATCAGCGTAAAACTTGTGAGAAGTTAGCGAGTTATTCCAGGCACGCTTGTAGATGCCTCCAGGAGTTTGTATTCATTAGGGGAAATCAAAGAACCCATTACAACATTAGTGAACAAATCCTCTACTTAGTCGAATATTTGAACCGAAGAAAAATTAAACTTCCTTTTGTTAAGTGAGCAAAAATTTACTCGCTAGTAAAATATTCATTCTTTTTATTATAGGTAAGGAAAGTAGATATTGTCTGCTTCATCTTCTTCATCTATTTATTATTATTATTAACAGCCGTTAGTGTCCCACTGTTGGGCAAAGGCCTCCCCTGCCTCTTTCCACGTGTCTCTATTCTTCGCTGTATTTGGCCACTCTTTGTCTGCAGCGTCTAGCTCGTGACGCCACCTTTTCTTAGGTCTACCCCTGTTTCGCCGACCGTTAGGTTGCCACTCCGTAGCTAGACGCGCCCATCTGTCCGGGTGCATGCGGGCGACGTGTTCTGCCCAGTTCCATTTTAAGCCAGCCGCTTTCCTGCCCACGTCCATAAGCCTCGTTTTGGAGCGCAGAGTAGTGTTTCGGATACGATCCATCCTTTTGACACCTAAGATGCTGCGCTCCATAGCTCGTTGACAAACTCCGAGCCGGGACTTCTGTAAGTCGGTCAAGGACCAAGACTGAACACCGTAGGTTAGGACGGGCAAGATGCACATATCGACGAGTTTACGTTTGAGGCACAGTGGAAGATCCCCTTTCATGAGTTCTTTCATGGACCAAAAGCTTTTCCACGCCTTCTCAATTCTTTGGTTTATTTCCTTGTCCTGTCTATTATTAAAAGATGTTATTTGACCCAAATATACGTACTCGTCGACATAATGCATATCATACCCATCTACCTCGACCCTACGTTCCGTGCTATTAGTCATGATCTTTTTTGAACTAAGTTAATATTTTAACACATTGTGTAAAATTCTATTCTTGAGAGATCGACCTAGCGGATTTTTAAAATGTTGTATATTTATCGAGTTATTGAGAAAAAACTAATTTGGCGATGAATCCGCGTCGTTCTTCTTCACCTGACATATGAAAGACGGGCGTGAGTGTGATTCTCTCTTCACACTCACGCCTGTCTTTCATATGGACGATGTTTGATTTTTGGGGTTAGTCGCCCTCTTAATATTAACATGACGGACCGTCGTTGTTTATGGATACTTCGCCTATACAAACAAAAAAGTTTTAAACGAAAAATAAAACTTTGCATTGTGATTAAAATGTGTACACTCCCAACGTCGACTGAAGTAATTACACAAAATAAACATCAAACAGTACAATACCCAGACAAGTTTAATTTACGTGCGTATGATAATATTCGCTAACTAACTACCGCTGACTACCTCAGACTACCGCCATCTAGCGGCCTGCTTCGACGTCTGTTCGTCTGATACATCGTGATTCAGATACGCTCCGATTTGCAGGATGGCTTGACCCTTTTTGCTAATTTACTTACGCAAGTTTCGATAGTGAAATTAGAAGTCAAAAATGTTTGAGATTTGACATAACACATCGCTAAGTGTCATGGCGCTTGCGTTAATATATCAAATCCGGTACATATATTTTGACATCTAACTATCAAAACTGGCAAAATATTATGTTCTTTGACTAAACACTCTGGACAACAGAAATCACGCTAATGTGTGCGCGCGCCCGATTTAGGCTAATACTTACATAAGAATTAAGTGTCCGGGTGCCATCGCAATTATCATACAACGCAATTCGATTACAATTTAGTATGTAAATATTGTAATCGTTCATACTTTTGGTATGTAAATATTTTGCAGAGAATATACAGTGTGTTTGTGAAATTGCCGATCCGGGCATCCGTATGGGTATGAAGACGGCATTTTTTTTGAGTTCCCAGCATTGTTCTCATAGAAAAAGTTGTTCATTTTGACGGTCTCATTTGATGGTTTCAAGGATAACGGTGTTTACACAAACACACTGTATACATTGAATATAAACAGGAACCTAGGCAATTACGATCTCAAGCTGAATAATAACTCAAATATGGTAAATATTCTCGTATGGGAAATTATCTTGGTATTACGTTTGTATGAGAATTGCGATGGCACCCGGACTCTTAACAGCATGAAATCTACTGTGCATTCTAAATTCTATATTATATAAAATCTATATTATGGTAATTAGCATTCATAAAATATATGTTTGCAACTGCAATCAAGCATATTAACCTGGAGTTTAATATGCTTGATTGCAGCTGCAAACATATAACTTTACAAAAGTCTCAACAGGTCAAGGTAAAGGTTTTATATTTTAACTGCAACATAAGGGTGCGTCAGTAAATTCAAATAAAATACGTTTGGTTTGAACAACTCAGGCTAATCACGTTGAAGTATCAGAGAAGTTGAATCACGACTTTTGACGAATTGATTGATTGACGATTTATTAAGTTGACACAATCAGGCCAAATGACTTAGGCCTATGAATAAATTTCTTGGATGGTACAACTTACTCATAAGTTCTTCCAGATTTAAATTATTTTATTTCAATAAAAAAGGAAAGTAGAGAAGTCACCTCTGGGTCGTCTGGATGATCACTAAACTGGTACCTCAACTACAAATATTTATTGAATACTTTTTGTCTGCACTTTTCATATTTCCAATTTTACAAAATATGCTTTAACTAACCTCCTAAAGTGGTCTTATGGCTTTTAAGAGTTTTAAGTGAACGCCGAATACCGATTGTTCATAGCCCATGATAGGCCACTGCAGGCCATAGTGTAGAGGTAGGGTTAGAATTTAAACAAACTATTACTCAAACTACAGGCTTCTATCCGAACTGTTGTTTGATCTGAAATTGTTGATGTTTTTTTTTTTTTTTTATTAAATAAGGGGGCAAACGAGCAAACGGGTCACCTGATGGTAAGCAACTACCGTCGCCAATGGACACTCGCAACATCAGAAGAGCTGCAGGTGCGTTTCCAGCCTTTTAAGAGGGAATACGCTCTTTTCTTGAAGGTTTATCGAAGTAATCTACTCTGGATTGGTTTCTACGGTGATCTTCAACAATATATTTTTATTATACTCTGAAGTCTGAACACTAGAAAATCTATTTATCTATATATAAGAAAATCTATATATAAAAATGGATTTTCAATTGTGTTAGTAACGCTAAAACTCGAAAACGGCTGAATGGATTGGGCTAATTTTAGTCTTAAAATACTCGTAGAAGCCCAGGGAAGGTTTTAAAGTGACACGAAGTTCACCGGGACAGCGAATATTTAAATGCCATTTTATGAGACGGGCTTTGAGGGCATTATTAACGAACTGCACTCAGTTTATGAAATTTCCGGCAACTCTGGACGGACGCTCGCTAATTTGTATTGAAGTGGCGGGTACCCGGTTTTAATACTGTTAACTGCTAAGTGAAAATTACGGATAACTATAGGTCTACCAGGATCTGATGGCAAAAAGTGAGAAAAGAAATTGACTCTATCAATACCGGGGTGATTGGAATAAAGTATTTTGATCATTTTTTGTCCATAAAGCGCTTGATTCTGTGTGTGATTAATGCAAATATACAAAATTATCCAATGATCAAGGATATTTTTTGAAAATCTACCATCCAAATTTGTCATTAGATCCTGGTAGACCTTTAGTGGAGTTACTAGCAAGAGCGAAATGATATTCTATAAGGATGCATTTTTTGAAATTAGAACTAACGCCACCATCTTGCAGGTTTGACATAATATTCTGTTCCACTTTTTATTATGACCCAGGGGAAACCCTCTGAGTGCCCCGGGTCGGGGATGTGCCTCAGTTAGACTGCCTTCACATTCAGTCGCGAGCCTGAATCCTGATTTTACTTTTAATCCAAAATTATTATTAACACTATAATGTAACGTATACGACTCAGTCCGGATTGTTTCAAACAGCAAATAAGCTTTCTCTACAAGCAATAGTCAAACGACTATTTTTTGTAGGTTCCGTATTAATTTTAGTATAGCAGTCGCGCGGCTGCCGCACTACTTGCGACTTTAAATATTGTGAAGGCAGCCTTAGCTGAAGCACCCCGGGGGTACGTGGGACTGGCCGACGAGAAGCGCTGAACCTACCTAAAACCTATAATGGGCATTGTCCAAAAAAAATCACATGTACTTTTTATTTTTTTTTTCGTTAAAATAGGGTATTTAAAGAATGTAAATTCAATAATTTTGAAATTCATTGGCTAGATTTTTCTCAATAAATTTTTAAAGTTTCGCTCTGACGTCATCATCGGCCGCCAATTGACCTCTGCATATGTTTTAAATTTCCTTTCAATCTTATTTATAATGGCTGGTTCGTCAAATGCAAGTTCTCATTATGTGAAAGCTGATACGAGAAGCTTACCAAAAGTTCGAAACGTAATGTTGGTCGAATTTATTGCTAATTTAACGCCATTGAAGGTCAAACGAAGGTTAAACGTATTTGTTCAAAAATATAAGTAACTAATGGGTATTTTTTTCGTTTATATACAGAAAAACGATCACTGACAAAATTCCTCGAAATGTTTTTGTAATGAGCAAAATTAAAAAAAAATGGACAATCCCCATTTGTCATCAGCAGATGTCCTAGATCACATCATCACACACATCAGCTGTTTCAATTATACCTGTCAATGTTATCCAAGTATTATTTTGCATGTGGTTGACGACTATTGTTCCTTTCATGTGTTATTTGAAGTGTCAGATAAAATTATTTTGAATCCACTCCCCCTGACAACCGCTTAAACGATCCTCATCGCAATTATTTTTACAAAAATAATGACCCGTATCTGGACACTCTTGTACTATCAGAGAAGTTGTTCATAGGCAGATGGCGGACCTACGTAGTTTGGTCGAGTTATGTCAAACCCAGCCGAAAGATCACGACTTACATTGAATTTACATAATCCGACGAAATGACGCAGATCCGTTAACTGACAATGAATCAATAGCATTCAATGGTATCACAATTCAAATGTATAATCAAATGGCACAATATTATTATGATTGACGTTTAAGGGTGGACGCTAGACCTATATCTGTGTCAATTAGCGATCATTTCAGCCGCTGACCGCTGTACTCCACCGCCCATTGAACCACTTCGCTGGCCATATAATACACCGAGCAATTTTCAAGCATTTTGTGCGTCCATCATGATTTATAGAAAATTTAATTAAAACTCAGCCATTTTTCGTTGACGATCAATCACGCGTAATTAATTTGTCCGACACGCAAAAGTAATGCGAAATAATAAATGCTGGAAGGATATTATGTTGTGATTTATTTTGAAACTAGCTGTTTTCGAGAGTCCATTCGAAGGCGGATTTACGATATGTTGAGATTAAAAATAAACTTTATGGACAGTTTACGAGCTATCGGTCTATCACATCCGCGATCCCATGTGAACTATCGATCTTTATCTAAGTAATAAATATTGATCATGGATTATACATCTGTGTTTTAGATATTTTATTAAATAATACGTATTGATGATAAGATTAATAAAGACAAGTTACAGCTTAATACCAAAGTTGTCAAATAGGGGTGGATAGTCGGACAGAGTGAAATTATAACGGTAAAAATTATAACGGTTTATTATATAACGAGTTTTTGCCCGCGGCTTTGCTCGCGTTAAGAAGTATTATTATATACAAACTTTCATCCCTATTTTAACCCCTTGGAGGTAGAATTAATCAAAATCCTTTCTCAGCGGATCTCAGCCTTTGTCATATCATCTACCTGCATGCCAAATTTCAGCTCGATCGGTCCAGTGGTTTGGGCTGTGCGTTGATAGATCACCATGTCAGTCAGTCACCTTTGAGTTTTATATATATAGATTTTAATGGTAAACGGTATAAATTATAATTGTTCGACGATCTCTGTGGCTCAATTGGTTGAGTGTGTGGCAGCTCATGCCGGGGGTCGCGGGTTCGAATCCCGCCGACGGAACAAAAAGCTTTCAATGTTCCCGGGTCTGGATGTGTATTAAATATGTGTATGATATAAAAAAAATCTTAAATATATGTAAAGTATAAAAGTATTAAATATATTTCCGTTGTCTGGTACCTGTAACACAAGTCCTTCAGGTACTTAGCACGGGGCCAGACTGACGTGGTTTGAAGCATCCATAGATATTATTTATTATTATTTATTTATTTAATTACTACGGAACCTACAAACAATAGTCGTTTGACTATTGTTTGTAGAGAAAGCTTATTTGCTGTTTGAAACAATCCGGACTAAGATAACAGTAGGTATTATTATTCACGACGTGGCTGAAGACAAAATTGATACTTTGATAAAAGCTTTTTTGTGTTGCTTCGAAGGCGGTCCAAATTATGTATTGATTGTCATTTTCAGGGTCGCGCGATTAAGGAAATGAAAACTATAGTTAATGTACTTTCTACATTGTAATTTTCAACATTATTCAGTTGTCAGTGTATATAGTCAGTCAATAAAGCAAATTAGGTACTGCGTGTTAACAATGGGTGTCTTTCGCTGGTTTTTACTTTTATAGAAATTAGCTGCAGTTTTTTGGACTATGTCTTTACGCCTGTTTTTTTCACTGCTGAACGTAATTCTCCCCAACGATGGCCGATTATCCTAAAACTTGCAACAGCGACTATGTAACTCGTATACTTGTAACTTTTGCCAAACAACACAATAATAATATGTGATGCCTGTTGCATAGCTGTCGCAGGCTACGTAATCACCCTGTCGATTTTGGGCAATCCATCTAGCTATAGAGTATAATATAGCGTATTACTATAATATTGTATCTTTAGTAGGAAGCTCTGCTCCTATCCTTGCTTATTACTCAACCTTACTCTAGGCATGTCCTTCTGCAGGCCTTTTTTTATCCCGTGGTAGTAGTTATTGGAGATTCGCATAGCGACGCCTTCGCACTCTCGTCCTATGCTGGCGGAGCGGAATGGAGGATGGGTCATTCTCTCTGTTCCGCTCCGCGACCTCTTTTTGTGAAAGGACGGTTTCACAGAAGGAGACCGCCGCCTGCCAGGCCTCAGAGCTCTCGAGCATGCAGCGAACCATCCTCGGGAGCGAGAAGTTCCTTCTGCAGGCCCGGTCACCCCGGTCATAGGCATTACCGACCTACTTCCATATCGGCGTATTAACCCAGCTATAATTATTAAATGAGCAATGTCAGTTATGTTCCCAAAACATTATGTTATCATGCCCGCGTTCCATTTGATGATAAAAACGATCAAAACACTCAAAATGCCTCCTATTTAGAGCTTTTTGGTTGTTTTTAACATTAACTAGAACGCGGGGAATATGTACTATCGAGAAAATTGATTCCTAAGCAGTTGACAGACCAACGTCATTTGGTCGGACCATGTCAATTCAATGTTCATTGTTATCTGTCGGCTGGGTTTCAAGTAACGCAACCAAACTAGGTCCTCCTGCCCCCATCTGCCTAGGAATAACCCTCTCTGATAGTACCATCAAAAAAAATTATTTATAGGCAGTTGACGGACCTAAATAATTTGGTCACGTTAAGTCAAACCCACCCGACAGATCGCAGCTAACATTGAATCGCCAACCAATGGAATCGCTTCATTGACGTGAGCTTGCCATGACATCGCTCAGCGCGGCGATGCTATTGGGTCTTAAAAACACATTCCTCGCAACACATCTCTGGTTGAAACGCAGCCTTAAAGCCGGCTAAATGTCGTCGGTCCCTCATCTGCCTAGGTTCAACTTCTCTACCGATACGACCTGCAAACCTTCAAGAAAAGAGCGTATTCCCTCTTAAAAGGCCGGCAACGCACCTGCAGCTCTTCTGATGTTGCGAGTGTCCATGGCGACGGTAGTTGCTTACCATCAGGTGACCCGTTTGCTCGTTTGCCCCCTTATTTAATAAATAAAATAAAAAATCTCTGATAGTACATGTAATATTGTCATATATTTTTATCTCTCAGAAGCACCTGCGAACATTTCAATTTCCTTAACTACTTACCTACATAATATTTCCATGAACTCCTCGGTGTCCACTGAAGTGGCTTGCCCGCTGTATTTTATTGGCTGTAAAAAATTTACATAAAGCTTCGGTACGAAACTCCTGGCAATTTTGTAATTTAATCGCTAGTTTTACGAAGTGCATTCGGGTAAAATAATTAAATTGAAGAAGATAATAATTTATATTTTGTTTTGTTTCAGTACGTTTCTAAAATTAGTTTATCCTTCTTTTCAGGTAAGAACGTGGTTTTTGTATCCTATGAAGTAAAGTTCTTCTATTCTAATGGAATATGTAAGTACTCAACATTCAGTTTACCTAATTCTTCCGTATATCAAGATTCAAGGAGAAAAGGCCATTGTAAAAGGATGTATCTATATCTTTTACAGCCAATTAATTATAGTTTATATTATTAAAATTAAAATAAAAATACCATTGAGGGCATGTTTAAATTTTTATTTTAGCAGCGCCATCTATGAGATGAACGGTGTAACTCTAAGATACGCTACATTGCTAAAACTACGAACCTAGCTCAGCTACGGGACACGCTAGTTTAGAAAAGCTTTCTCATAGATGTCGCTTTTGAGATAAATTAATGATAGGACAAAAATACAAAAATTTAAAAAGCCTTTAATAAGTCCAATTTCAAACAAAACCGGATTAGTTCAGTAGTAGTAGTAGATGTAGTAGTTGTTACTAGTTTTTTAGCCACCGTGTAAATTTGTTCGCCAGCTCCTCATTTTTAAAGATGTGTTGCTTTATGCTTACTTTTAAAAATGTTCCTGTTTAAATCTAAACTACAAAATGTCAAATCTTTGGTAAAGGACGCCATATTTAACGATAACCAAAACCGGTCATACTATCCATTTTTTTTGTAAAAATGTACTAAGTATCTATGGCTCAAAGTGTTATTGTTACTTAAAATAATATAACAAATATTTTTCCTGTTGATTTTTACGGATAATTCAAGTTTTATACTCTCAATCCCATTAACTATAGCTTTAATAAAAAATAAATGCAACAGAATATAATTATCTGTCAAATTATGTGCCCAAATTTAAGTTAGCCTTAACTATAACCATAACTTTGACCATAACTGTAACTATAACCACGTCTGTGGTACAACCCACTCTTAACTAAGTAGGTTTGGAAGAAGATCCAACTAGTATCATTATAAATCTATATTCTAATGGAACAGATGGCGTGGAGACGGTTTGTTGGAAGTTGGAATACATCCAAATTCCAAGCATTCGCAATTACCTTGTATGAACATGTTAGTATTACGATTTGTGCCAGATAACATTATTACATCTAATAGTTGGGGAGGGGAAGAGGGGATTTCGGGATAAGCTCGAGCGTGTCAGATTAAGCTTGTATAGACTATAGGCTTCCTACATGTGTCTAGTTATCATGGTATAGAAATCAGATTTCCACCATGTGAGAATTCAATAGGTATTTAAAAAAAATGTGATATTTGTTTTAAATATTGAAATGTCATCGGATCTGTCAGATTAAGATAGGAGATGTTTAGTATAGCCCAAATAAGCTTCCATATCACAATAGACATAACTACCAGTAGTTCGACTGCAAAGAAACGGACAGGTTTCAATATCTGTCAAATTCGTCGGGTTTCACTAGGATTATGAACGGATTGTGCCTCGCGCTGAAGATTTCAAAATTAGATTCTGACAATTTTAATCGCATGTGCCAAACACAAACAACAATACGACCAAAGAGGAACACGTCCATCGAATATTTCATATTTTTAAATTCGTAGGTAACAAGTTAACAACCCTAGCGACGATTTTCGTCATAATACGTCAAATTTAAAAATTTCAACATCAGTTCTAAGTCGGTATCTATATATGACGTTGCCAGAATAACTTGAAAATTTAACCACGTGAGCGGGATAACCCTTGCTGGATTCCGTATCATCACATCAGCCTTCCATTTTCCTCCTAAAAATGAGCCGTTTGAAATTTTAGTTTATTTTGTATACGAGAAAAACAACCTTTCTTTTTTTCCTGGGGGCAGACCCCAAGCATCTAATTACTTGTCAAATTTTACCCAAATCGGTAACATACCTATTATAAACATACAGACACAAAATAATATTAGTATGGAGGTTGAGAATGTGTATTTTCACAAATTTAATTTATTCATTTAAAATATACTAAATATAGATTTACAAAAATGCAAAAAAGGCTTTGAAATCCAACATTTAAAAATGGAATTCAGAAAATAAAAGTTTCATCATGGGCGGAAGCATAAAAGATAATTTAGACAGTCTCAAATGTAGACTCTACTGGTTTCTTTAAAGTTTTTGTTTACTAAAACAATTTGCTGTTGTTTTGCTCTTTCCAAACTTATACGTAATTTTATTTTTACTTTGTTTAAAAGGTATGACTGTACCTACGTACATGTAAGTTTAAAAACAATTTAATGTATTTTTTAAGATAAAAAAAATTACAAGTTGAAATTAAGAATAGTTAGTTGATGATACCAGCAAAATTTGCTGGCACCACATTTAATATAATAACTAGTTCGCGCATATTTAGCGCGGGAACTAAATATATTACTTACATAAAAAAATTCATTTCCCGCGACTTTAGTATTAACAGAAAGACAGACATACACACTTTTGAAAATGTAATATTAGCGTGTGGAATTTGGACCATAGCTAGGAACATTACTTTCACAATTACCACAAACAGAACAGATGTTCTTATTAGGGTACCGTATTAAACAATCCAAAAGGTAGTTTGGTACAGAAATGTAATTAGGTTGGCAATATGTACTCGTACTAAGAACTCATGCGTTTGTATCAGCCTGCTCTAATTGCTCGTAACTGAAATAATTTACTATTACTGTCTATAAGTATCAATAATAATCAGACAAGTGCGCGAGTCGGACTCGCGCACGAAGGATTCCATAGGTACCATTATAATAGCAAAATTAGGCCAAAAATTGTGTTTTTTGTATAGGAGCCCCCCTTATTTTTTATTTTATTTGAATATTATTATTAAATATTAAAGTACACCTTACACATAACTAAGGACTCTGAGAAAAATTGAAGTAAGTACCTGTTACCATATAGAGCAAAAAAGGCCAAAATCACGTTTGTTATAATTTATGGAAGCCCCCTTTAATATTAATTTTATTTTGTTTTTAGTATTTGTTGTTTTGCGGCAACAGATACACATAATCTATGAAAATTTTAACCCCCTAGCTATTACCGTTCTTGAGTTACAGCCTGGAGACAGACAGACAGACTGACAGACGGACAAACGGACTGCCGGACAGACAACGAAGTCTTAGGAATAGGGTCCCGTTTTTACCTTTTTGGGTACGGAACCCGAAAAATGAATTTCAATTTTCAATTTCTTAGTGTCGCTATAAGTCGAGAACAGCTGAACCGATTTGGCTTAATTTAGTATTCAAATATTTGTGGACGTCCAGGAAGGGTTTATACAGGGTGTAACAAAAATAAGTGATAATACTTTAGGGTGTATACGTATTCCTTGTAGAGAGTTCACTGTGAAAGTAGCAGCGCTGAAAGACGAAAAAATTTTTTCACTTTTGTATGGGCAAGCGCCTGAGCGTCACGAGATTCCCCATACAAAAGTGAAAGAAAATTTTTGTCTTTCAGCGCTGCTATTTTCACGGTGAACTCTGTAAAAGAAGCACGTACACACCCTAAAGTATTATCACTTATTTTTGTTACACCCTGTATACGGTGAGAAAATTTAGGAGTGATACCACAGAATAGATAATAGTACAAGTAATACAAAGTTCTTGAATCTCGATCACGGGTCATCTAGTTAGTATAACAATAATAATAAATGCAATCTGTTATTCATTTCATATCAGGAAGTATAAGAAATTATAGAAATAAAATGAAATTAACCTAAGTAAAATTAGCGGGGCTCCGTCACAATTTCTATAAAAACAATATTTTTTTATCAAAATAAGGGGGCAAACAAGATAACGGGTCACCATATGGAAAGCAACCACCGTTGCCCATGGACACTCGCAACATCAGAAGAGCTGCAGGTGGGTTGCCGGCCTTTTAAGAGGGAATACGCGCTCTTTTCTTGAAGGCTTGTATTTTATTGGTCGTACAGGTCCGGAAATACTAATTATTAGTTCAGGTATTCGAAATTTATTATATTATTATAGCAGTCGCTTTTGGTAGATATTATAAGTGATCAGAAAAGTCGTTATTGGTTGGTCGCGATTAAACAGTGGTCGGTAACGTGTTATTTATATGCCTGTACTAGAGAAACTTGGCGACAACAGTCAAGCAGCAGCACTCAAAGATATTTAATGATGATTCAAACTTCAATTAAGGCTGTATTCCCAGAAACAGACGATTTTCAAGATTTAAAAGTGACAGTAGACACAAAAATATGGTAATTTAAATTCTGAAAAAATACATGTGCTAGTTAAGGATCTAACACAGTAGAATTTATATTCCATTACACAACATCATGAACTTCACTCGATAGAAAAAAATCTCAAAATTACCTCTTCTTTTAACGAAATTGCCATACTATGTCCAAATATTCGGAATTTTCAGATAATTTTTGCACTGAATTATAGACAACGAATATATCTAGGGCGTTTCGTTTTTTTGACTCAATTTAATTGATGTATGAAAAACGACGATCAAAAAACTATAAATAACGCTTTCAGTCACACACTTCTTCGCTTCTTTAAACGAAATTGCCATACTAATTTGGGATTTTTTTCTATCGACTGAAGTTCATGATATTGTGTAATGGAATATAAATTCCACTGTGTTAGATCCTTAACTAACACATATATTTTTTTTTAGAATTTAAATTACTATATTTTTGTGTCTACTGTCACTTTTAAATATTGGAAATCGTCCGTTTCTGGGAATACAGGCCCTTAAAAAAGATTTTGACAGATATTGTATGGGACTTATTTCAAAATCTTCATTTCATTACAGTTAAATAATAAGCATACGTCTCTGTGCGGCAGTTAAAGCTGTGCGTAAAAAATGCCGAATTTAAAATAAAACAACAGCTGCTTCTTCGTAAGCTAATATTTTATATTAATAATTAAACATAAACGGTCTTTACGTTCGGCACCGTAAATAAAGGCTTTTGGGCTGAACGTGAATGCAGGGCGCCCAGTCCGGGCGGGGTTACGTAACCGGGCAGCGGTCGATACGCGGCATTTGACAATCATCTCATTGGGGACCTCGATTTTGGGGACCGAAATCGAGGTTTTAATTTTAAAATAGATTTAAAATGTATTTAAATTATTATTTCTAGCTTTATACCGCACTATCTGTGATGTCAATGATTGCGTGTGTGTGAAATGCGAGGAGGCCGCAAAGGAAGATCTTCCGACGAGCGAGTTGGTATGCCCGGTCAGGCCGAAGCCCACGTTTCACATTTATACGTGGGAGAGCCATGCTTCGGCACGAATGGGCCGGCTCGACCGGAGAAATACCACGTTCTCACAGAAAACCGGCGTGAAACAGCGCTTGCGCTGTGTTTCGCCGAGTGAGTGAGTTTACCGGAGGCCCAATCCCCTACCCTATTCCCTTCCCTACCCTCCCCTACTCCCTTCCCTTTCCATCCCAACCCTCCCCTATTACCCTATTCCCTCTTAAAAGGCCGGCAACGCACCTGCAGCTCTTCTGATGCTGCGAGTGTCCATGGGCGACGGAAGTTGCTTTCCATCAGGTGACCCGTTTGCTCGTTTGCCCCCTTATGTCATAAAAAAAAAAACGTGATACATTTCAGCTGTTGTGTATTATATACCGACGCACTTAGAAAACTTCGATAGCGTGATGCAGGAATGTGGCGCTAATTGTGGGTACCGCCACATCACTCCCCCGAAGACCAGAGGTAAAATTTTGAAGTCTTGTCGCTTGAGTCGCCAGTGCCAGAGATCCAGTGAGTCGCAACTGTTGCAGTGAGTCTCAGTACGTCGGAACCGTGAAGCTGCTGCACGGGATCTAGCGAGTCGGATAGCTGCCGTGTGGGACCGATGCTACGTGTGGCCAGGAGAGATGTGCTCTGCTTGCTGACCGGTGTGAGAAACCCCGATGATGCCGATGAGTGGTCACCCAGGCCGCGGTACATTGCGGCTAGTGGACGAGGTACCCATGAGGCGATGCTGGCTGGCGCGGTGCGGAGGGGTGGGGAGTGATGATGATGAAGATGGCGTGCTATGTCGGGGGTCACCAATGTGGGAACCGCGTGGAGGCCGCAAAGGAAGATCTTCCACAATACAAACAATACATGGATTCTACTAACAATGTAGAGTTAACATTCTATCTTTGTCCACCTACAAAGTACTTATCGACAGTTTGTCTATACTTTGTAGGTGGACAAAGATAGAATGTTAACTCTACATTGTAAAATATCCACAGAATCTTTTGTCTTCACATTTTTTCAACATAGTCTACCTAAAAATTAAATTTAGTTTAGGAAATAATATAATATATTATTATTCTTATTATTATTATTATGTAATAATTTAAACACGGTAGAAATATTATCCAACCGTAATATTTTGTTTGATAGCATAATGGACTGTTAGTAATATACGTACTCTTTGGTAAAAAATTACTGAGTTAAAAGTTAAAACTTCTCTAACTATTGTTTTGTTTACTCAGCATGAGATGTAAAATCGTAATTCTAATTTCAAGCTTAATTTAGTTTACGTTAGATTAAGGTTAACTATGCTAGATTTTCTTACTTTAAAAAAGTGTTATCACGTCAGAGCAAAGTTAATTTAAACTACAAACATACATTTGAAATTAAGGTCACGTAAGAAAACTTGACATTTTAAGCTTAGCGAAAAATTTTTCTTGCAGAAAATCTTATCTACCAACTAGCGACCCTAAACTAAATACACCATCTGCCGCACTTCAGATACGAATATTAATTAGTATTACTTAATTATTATAATTATATGAAAATTGTGGCATAATTAAGCCTCATACCTTATCTGTTAAAGTTCAAACTCTTCACAAAATTGAAGTTTAATCATCATAAAATGGCTTTATGGCGGCCTTTCGGCGGCGGATCTCTAAAATATTCACCCTTTTTTACTTAGCTGTAGTCGGATAAAAAGAAAGTTTCATTCAATAAGTTTGTAAGTTTCAGCGAGTTGGTCTGTAATTGTCGTGGAGGAGTGCCAAGCAATTTAGTTTGAAGACGGTCCCGGGGGTTCTCGCCGCCTAGATATTGCCCGCTACGAGTCCTTTAGATAACATTACAGATTTGCATATTATTATCGAACTGTCGATTACATTAGGGCTATTTGCGAATTATCTGTATTAGTTGTAGGGTAGGTTGTAGGTGATTCGTTCGTTTTGTTAAAGAGGTTGAGCATTATTTTTCACATATCACACAAAAATTACTTAAACAATTATGGTATTGTTATTCAACAATGAGAAGGCTATAAGCCCATTTAACATACGGGCTATTTTTCGTCATCATCATCAAAAGTACGAGTAAAATATAATGATTTTCTGTTTAACCTAAAACAAAGTGGATACAAGTACGAGCCTTGGGTCAGCTCGTATCTTGTATATAATATAATGAGCATCTCTGTAAACAAGCTTAGTCATATTTTTATTAATATTACCTACATCGACTTAATAAAGAACAAAAAAATGATAAAGAAAAATAAGAAAACAAAGAAAAAGATTTTATCTCAGAGTAATCTCGAAAAATGCTCAATTTGCTCTTATAGTTTGATGACAAGTCTAATACGCGAAAAAAACCCCAGCGAAAAAATTAGAAGGAGAAAAATAAGTGCCTAATTTATTTTTCTGTTATCTTTTTTCTTAAATCTTATAAAATATTTACTAATTTTGTATTTTTTTATTGAAGCGTAATAATATAATTTAGGAATCTCTTTACATTCATAGCCACTTTTAGTGCCACAGAAAGAAAGATGAAAATTTTAAATTCTTATCTTTTGGATGGCAGGATCAAATTCATATCACGATCCTAATGCTAATATATTTTATCTCCTTACTATTCCAAACAAAGTTAAATTAAGACTGTGGATGGAAAATTCGATACTTTATCAGCTGCTTGCGAATTTTCCATCCACAGCATAAGGCTGCCTTGCCACCAGAGTTGAGCGGAGCTATGTCGCGAGGAATGTGTTTTTGAAAACTAATAGAATCACTTCATTGACATGACTTTGCCATGACATCGCTCAGCTCGGCGATGCTATTGGTTCTCAAAAACACATTCCTCGCAACACAGCTCCGCTCAGCTCTGGTGGACAGTGAGCACTGAGCACACACTGACACTAAAAATAGTTTTTATAATGTTAACGCTTCTTTTCAGAATTCTGAATACTGATTGGTGACAACGTTTAAAATAATAACAGTGAGATGAAGCATGCCACAGAGTTCATGGCAAGACAACGCATGCCGGATCAGTAACGGTTAAAACTTAAAATGCAGAATTCGTTTGCAGCGAATGGTAATTGCTATACATATCCAATTATCCATACTTATATTATAAATGCGAAAGTGTGTCTGTCTGTCTGTCCGTCTGTATCTTACCTCTTCACGCCCAAACCGCTGAATCGATTTTGATGAAATTCGGTATGGAGATACTTTTAGTCCCGGGAAAGGAGATAGGAATCGTATGTCCGGGACTAAATCTAATCTAATCTAACTAAATCCTATGATAGGATACCTACGAATAATAAAAACTATAGGATACATTTTATACCGGAAAATGTACGGTTCCCACGCGATAAACGAATTTTGGCGCAACGGAGTTGCGGGCGTCATCTAGATAGGCATATTTGCATAGCAGAGATACGCTGCAAACATTCATTAGCCAACGACAGAGCGCTTTATGGACTACAAGTCCCGGAAAATGCAGAATTAATTAATTTATAATACGAGCTGCCGAAATTAAATCCAATCTGGATTTACTAAATTACCACTCAGCTTGAACATTGCCGGATGTGTTAATTAAATCAAATTGTTACATAATGACACCATTCATCTTAGTTTGAGTTTGGTTAGTTATAGTTTAGGTGACCACATGGTTTGACGACAGTTTGGGGACGTCAAATTATTATCATCAATTATAGCTATGTCCAATTATTATTGTCCACACTACGCGCTTTCGTCTTAAATTTTCGTCACCTTCTTTATTCAACTTTAGTTTTGGCGCATTTAGGGAATGCAATCCCGCATAATTTCAATCCCAGTATTTGCGGGACTGAACCATCACAATCCCGCTGGATCCCGGTATTTGCGAGATCCCGCAGGGTGGACTTAAACTTTTAAAATAAATCGTTATAATGACTTTACTTGATAGAACTTCTTTTATTCTTAGAAACATAAATAAAACAACAAATAAGACACTTTTTTAACAAGGGTTTATTAATACTTCGGACTTTAGATATAAAAATATTAAATAATGAATAACTAAACTTTTCTTGAAAATGACTACGTAAAAAAATTGTTAAAAAAAACTAAAAGACACTTTTTAACCATCTTATATATAAAAGTATGTTAAAAATGTAAATGTATTAATTGTGTCGTCTGCCAAACGGCTCCTGATATTCAACACAAGGTAGCCAGCAGCTGAAAAAGTTTGCTCAGCTTCCACGCTGGTTGGTACAATTGTCATTTAAAGTGAATTATAGGTGAATTGATGGTAAATTGCTTAGTGGGCTGCCTGTAGCCAGTTCACGCACTCCCGCGCGCAGCGTTACACATATGAATTACGCTTTTTGTAATCCCGCCAGTCCCGCGGGATCCCGCTAAATTTTCGACCGGGATTAGTCCCGCAAAATGCATGCGGGGATCCCGGTATTTCGAGATCCCGGTATCCTGGTATTGCATTCCCTAGGCGCATTCAATAATTGAATGCGTCAACAAACGCAACGCCAACATTGTTATTTTTGTTTTTTGGATACGGTCAGAGAACATATTAATATGTTTTTAGTCTCTTAAATAATTTTCTACATTCAGACATTTTGTGAACGATTAGGTATATCTTACGCAAATATAAAAGCATCTTAAACAAAACCAGCTCGATAGTTTATAGAAAAACTAATATCCGATCAGAAATTGCTTTCTGCACTGGTGTTAGCATTTGTACTCGAGTAAACTTGAGCCACATGAGTTTTCAATATTATCTCGACCGACTATAATAATTATATCATACAACAATACCGTTTTATAATTTCTAAAGTGTCAAAGTAAATGCGATGAGACATTGACCCTCTCAATTATTTTCATAGACCCATCTTTAAGGCGACGCCTTGATAATTTGGCTGTAGCGGTATCGATTTTTCTCAGCAATGACTAAAGCTAAGAAATTAAAGTTCATTGTCAGTATTCATCATGTCTTTGTCTTTAAATTACCCCTACCATAACACTATTGGTCAACTTCTATAACACAGAATAATCAATCAAAAAGACCTCTGTAAAAAATGGGATTCCTATTTAGCCAACAAAGGAGAGTGATTTAAGCTTCCAAAATTAGTACATAAATTGGTTCAAGCATACACTTTAATTTGCCTATAGCTTATATAAAATGTATTTATGGTTTTTAATTTACGCGACAAAAACCATTTTGTCGCTTACGCCCTTTCCATTTTTGCTGAATAAAAATTGCCCATCTAAAACATATCCAACATGGTTTTTTACTTTAACGCGGCGTCATCTTAATTAACCCTCTCAATTATTTTCGTAGATCTTGCTGTACTTAAGTTTCTTGAATTGAATTGATCTTTATAGCAATTTTTTAATCAAGCAATATTCATTGTTGATTAATTTAGTATTAAATAGGTAATATCACTAATACCAAAACAATTTAGAAAAGAGTACAAGGCGATACAAAATTAAATATGAAGTGGCGTTACGTCATATTGTGCCAGTTTTGTCTGCTTTTAATATCAATTAGTCGTTTCTCGTCTCATCTCGTATATGTGTGAACTACCCAGTACCCTCAGGCTATTATAATAGTAGGCACTTCCAAATCTCAGATTTCCAGTTGTAGCAGACGGGCAGGCCGCAAACCGCAATAGCTGAAGTATCACTTTCAGAACTTGGGCCTCATACGAGTATACGTAATTGAATGTTACGACATGGGCCCCAATTCTCGTACATCGAATGTCCCTTCGATCTCAGTTACTCGTACGAATATTCAAGACATCGACAATTTAACTACATCTGAGTAACTAGTAATTTAAAGAGATAAACCAGTCTTCAAAATTGCTCGGGGAATAAAAGTCCCGTTCTCAAAAACTACAGAACCGATTTTGATTAAAATTTGCAGTATACCTTAAGTTGAACAATACCTAGTACTGAATACAACAAAAAAAGAATTACTTAAATCGGACTTGTAGTTCCGGGGATATACAAACACAAACGTAAAAACATACGTACAATGTACATATATACATATTTATTACACTTTTAAAATTTGGAACATTAATTGTTCAGACATTGATATAGACTAACATAATATCCGAAAACTATAGTATAGGTGCTGCCTGTTGGTTAGACAGGATGGCCTCGAGGAGGATAGTTTGGGTTCAAAATAACATTCGAGTAGTGAGGATCAAGGCCCTAGTAGAGTAGACTTGTTATTAATAACAACTCCGAGAGCTCTGAATGTATCACGTATGAATACAATAGTAAATCAGGGGCGATGAACTACTTTATGGCGCTATGAAATTACAAAGTACATAATAATATACTTACTATATTATTTTACATTATTATTAAGTACTTTGAGTTTGTAAGTTTGGCACTTACCGAATATTATGGCACTATTTTAGTAATAATAATTATTTATAAGTACTTCTAGATCATTTTCAAGAATGTTTTTACTTGGAAATCGGTTTTTAAATTTTTGTAAAAGAAATATTATAAATATTTTCGCTGTGAATACAACAAACTAAATAACCGCCTACACGTGTGAGTTTTCCAGTTCAGTTTAGTAACACGCTATATGTGGTTTGTCCGAGTCTCAGTAATAACATTAGGTGTACAAGTAATTCTGTTTTACAGGCACACAGGGTGGAATAAATGTACGCTGCTTCTTTCTGTGTAAACAAGTTACAACAATCACATCACACTAATGTAATAAAGGCGTTTGTGACTGTGTACGTTTCTTCACGTCTAAACGGTTGGGGCGATTTTAATAAAACTCTGGATGTCACAATTTACTTTCCTCGCAGGTCACAGCTAGTTAGGATATTTATAACGATTTTACTAAACACAAAATGTTGCTTGCATCTTTGCACAAAATGGATACTATTTATCTCATATTTTTCGGGGATATAAATTACGTTATAGGGATTAAAGACTCAATTAGTGAATGCAGTCATTCTCTTGTTTTCGCGAGATCTCGGCCTCATCGGCCTCAGCGAGATTGATCTCGGTCGAAAAAAATATGAGATCCCGCAAGATTAACGAGATTGTACGAGAGCAGATAGAAACGTTATAAATAAAACGTTTAGCAGACGATTCTTTGGACAGTGTTTCTTAAGCTGGGTGTAGTCATTATCAAGCTGTAACTGTAACCTTTGTATGCACTGTAACTGGTGGAGTTCCTAACGGCTATAGTTTCATAGCGCGCTAGTTTTGACGCTACGTTATAACGAATGACGACAATGATCGAACGAAAATCGCACGCGATCGGCAGAGAGCGGGCGGCGCCGTACTAGGTCAGTGACCGCGTGATATCTTATAATATTATTTATAATAGCGCAGAGTCGAAGCGAATTCCCAAAAACTGAACACAAAAAAATTCAACCTTAACTCGAGAGCATAACGCACACATTACTTCTGCGAGGCCAATCAGCATTGGTCGGGCGCATCCACGCGAATTCGCGCGGATCGCGCGACTTTTTAAATTCTCGTGCTCGGGCCACACTAACGAGAAACGCCGTTAATTATCGCGTTAATTCTAAAACATGTTATAGCGTTATCGCCTTTACATGCCACTAATTAAAGGCGATAATGCTTTAACAAGTTTTAGCATTATCGCGATAATTAACGGCATTTCCGTTAGTGTGGCCCGAGCATAAGAAGTAATAAAGTGCGTTAACGCTTTGGAGTTAAGGTTGAATTTGTAATGTTCAGTTTTATTAATTCGCTTCGATGCGCTTCGTTTCTGCAGTAGTATAAATTGACCCTAACTTATTAAACGTAGCTTAGCGTCTTATGCATAGATTTATAGCGCGCGCTATTCGTTGTGAAGAAATAGCGCGCTACTTTTTTTTAAGCTATACGTTATATTAACCACTACTAACTGTAACCATAAAACATAGTGTGTACGTTTGTTCGCTTACTTACTGCGAGAGATACGCGTGCGCGTGCGGTTTGCCTCGATCTCATGTTTACAGCGTAGTACTACGTACTTACTTATTTTTTGTATCCACGTAACTGTAACAGACAAAAAGATGAACAAACAGACAACAAACTGATAACATTTCACACATCTAATATTGTTTTTTATTGATTTTGGGTTAAAAATATTAACACCATTTCAATTATTTTCATTTTTAGGGTTCCGTACCCAAAGGGTAAAAACGGACCCTATTACCAAGACTTCGTTGTCTGTCCGTCTGTCTGTCTATCTGTCTGTCTATCTGTCTATCTCTCTGTCGCCAGGCTGTATCTCAAAAACCGCTATAGCTAGACTTCTGAAATTTTCACAGATTGTGTACCTATATCTGTTGCCGCTATAACACTAAATACTAAAAACAAAATAATATAAATAGTTAAGGGGGGCTCCCATACAACAAACCTGATTTTTTTGGCCTTTTTTGCTCGTAATCAATAATGATAAGAGGTAGGCACTTGAAATTTTTATAAAGGCCTTAAATATAATTATATGTACATACAAAAACACAATTTTTGGCTTATTTTTTCTCTATAACGGTACGGAACCCTTCGTACGCGAGTCCGACTCGTACTTGGCCGATTATTTATTACATAGCCTTGCCTATTATTTATTGTTTTAGCAATCATACCCATACATCAATATTAATTAATCAAATAAACTTCAACAAATATATCGCCTCTGTTTGGATAATCCACAGACATCGTTGGGATGGCAAATTGATTGTTTATAAATATTCGTCGAAATCGTTACAATAACGCGTTAATCATCATTAATTTTGTGCTAGCGCTGGTAACGAAATATTATTTGCCAGGACTTGGCCAGGACATAATTGAATAATTCAATGATGATAGTTTCAATAATTGTAATGTTTATTGAGGTAATTTAAATTTCACATAGTAAATTTAAATAAACATGTAGAATGGAGAATTGATAATAATTAATGATTTGGCTACAAAGATTTAAGAGCCCATATGACCCTAACTTGACTACATACTTTAACCTAGATCTCAAAATCTGTAAGGTCTAGAAAACTGATTTTTTGACACAAGTAACTTCAGTTCATAAAGATTAAATGCTCAAGACGAAAACACGATTACTCAAAAAATGCTCGATAGTTTCTTTTTTACAAAAAACCTTGTTTTAGACACATTTTTGCTTGGATCTTCGAAGTTCGCTGTCTTTTCTTTAATATTTTTTAATATCTAAAAAGGTATTGATAAAACCTAAATTTGCTCAAAACACTTTTTTCATAATCATTATAGTTCGTCTTTTATTCAAGTAAAACTAACTCGGCGATGATTCCGCGCCGTCCTTTTTCACCTGGCATATGAAAGACGGGCGTGAGTGTGAAGAGAGAAGGACGATGTTTGATTTTTAGAGTCAGGTGAGCTCTTAAGGCACCCATGAAATGGAATCGTTTATTTTGGATAAGCTTGGATATAAAAAATCATACATAACAATCGCGCCATTAAATTGAGTGTCATAATTCAAATGTCAAAATGGACCCAAAAACAAAAGCACTGCAGTAGTTCCACTTTTGGCCACGCCTTTTGCATCTATATGCCATAATATTATGTACTTATTTATATTTTTGGGACTTATTTTAAAAGAAGATTGCATACATTTTTAGGGTTCCGTACACGGGACCCTATTACTGAGACTTCGATGTCTGTCTGTCTGTCTGTCCGTCTGTCTCCAGGCTGTAACGCAAGAACGGTAATAGCTAGAGAGTTGAAATTTTTACAGATTGTGTATTTCTATTGCTGCTATAACAACAAATACTAAAAACAAAATAAAATTAATATTTTAGGGGGGGCTCCCATACAACAAACGTGATTTTTTTTTAATTTTTTGCTCAGTATCAATGATGACAACGAAAAAAGCACATTTTTTTCTCATTTTTCTCTATAGTGGTACGGAACCCTTCATGTGCGAGGCCAACTTGGCCGATTTTTTATTCGATGGCGAAACGAAAACATATTACAAAATTGATCGTGCTTGGGCTTCGGTAATCATACCGTCTTACGGCAGTTTACTAATAACTCATTCTTTATCTGGTCTTAACGTCATGTTAGTAACTTCAACCGTAGTTAGGATTTGCCCGTAGTTAGAAGTTGGCTGTAGTTTCTAAATAACTTGGGCCAAGTTGCTGCAAGTCCACACAAAGGAATTCCTCTGATTTTTGTTACAAACTTAGATTGTTTGAGAATGCTAGATGTGTAGGAGTTTTAGCACTTAATACTTATAGGTTTGCACTAGTTGTAGGATATTTTACCCAGTAATTATTTATTAATTATAATGAGCATAAGTTCCATGAAAAGTATATACACAATGGCCACCAGTAGAAATGCGAAAGTATAGATAAACTGTGTTTTTTTTAAATGAAATAAGGGGGCAAACGAGCAAACGGATCACCTGATGGAAAGCAACTTCCGTCGCCCATGGACTGTATATAAACTTAAAGTGCCGTTCCGATCTTTATTCGTTCCGAAAAATTGATTTAAAATGCCACTTTATGACAGACTTTAGTCCTAAAAATTCAAATAATATTTTACTTTATAACATATACTATAGTCTGTCATAAAGTGCCATTTTAATTGAATATTTCTCGGTCGCGATTGGCCGCGGTAAATATCGGAACGGCACCTTAAGTTTATGTCCACAGTTTGTCTATACTTTCGCATTTATACTGGTGGCCATGCTAGGGCTACTGTAGTTTTAATAATTGGAATATTATATAAAATTATTGCCACGAAAGTTTTGCCTGCTCCCATTTTAAATTTGATATCCAGTATCGTTACGATTCTTTGGCTCTACCGAAACTCTTGCTTACCTCTCTGTAGTTAGGTTTGAATGATCGATCTGACTATAACTTTGGAACCAATCATGGGATGTTAAAACACTATCGACAAATGTTCTTATTCGCAAAACTACTTTCGCGTTATCGATGGGAAATTGTACTTTAATCTACACCTGTCTATCTCGGCTTTGTACGAGATGCGGGCTGGAGAGTTCCACCTGACAAAGGACTTGCCTCAAAAACATGTATTCGGCGATAATATCTTCGTTGACTCTATCTAGAGAATCTACCATGTGTTTTGTATTCAATTTATTTACAAAGAAGAGAGATTTTTAGTTTAGTTCATTCGTTAGATTTTTTGTACTCCGCGGCGAAGCAAAGTTTGCTTCACCGCGCTCTGGTTCTACGCTACCAAAGCGGTAGCGTAGAACCAGAGCACTGCGAAGCATTAACGTCATTAAGGAAATTCCCATAATTATTCCAACATTGTAACATATTTGGCCTTTTAATAAAAAGAGTCTAAAACGTTCGGAATGTTAACTTATACAATGTAGCAACGCAAAATAACAAAATGAACATCGTCTTCGCCAATTACGTTTTATTAATTAGTTTCTTTGACGAATGTTTCCGATATAACAGGGGCGGAAGGAAAGTTTTGACATGGCGGTGAGAATTCGTGATTAGACGAGGGTCACGACTCACGTATGCCAAAAGGCTCGATGTGGACGACTTTGAAATTTCAATTATAATAAGTCTCTTGTTGCCGAACTACATTTCGTTCGGCAACAAGATACAGTTTATAATTCAAATTATATTTGGGCGCTGTTAAGCAAATTTGTGTACCATACCACAAAAAAAATTACGTATTGAGTTATGAATACAGTAATGTTTTAGATGATTATCATTTAGAACAAGACTGCATTCATAACTCAACATTTTTTGTGGGTATAATAAACAAAAGCTTTTATAAACGTAGGATTAGCACTCGACTAAAGAAGATTCCAGAAAATGCTTAGAAATATGATTTTAATTCTGACTTCTAGTTATGATCTAAATAGAGGCAATACTCTTATGCGACTCCTCCGCTTTGGCCAGTGATGGAAAATATAATCACAAACTATTGTTTGTGAATATTTTATATTGTGTTAATTGTTAATCGAAGAGCATAAAATTCGTCGACGTCGATTGCATACTGACTACTGTAAGATGATAAGCTGCGTAAAGATGCGCAAGAGGGGCCTTTAAGAAGTAAGGATAAGACTCGGGAGACAACTCAAAATAACTCGTCTTAGCGGGGGCACTTCCGTGCTCCCAGGACCCAGATTAAATCGGTGAACTTTTTTCATAAGCCTGAAAAGAATATCACTAACCGAATTCCGAGTTTTGAACGTGCGAAATCGTGAGTTTTATGGAAGCTTTCAGGCAAGTGGTCCGTTGCGAACTTGGCCGATTTATTACCTTACGCGGTTGGCATTTTGCCACCTTAAAGGTTCACTTACATCATTCAAGGTCCCACTTTAATAGATGTACAAACACTGAAGCGAAGAGAAGTCTTTGCACTAAAACTCGCAGCATAAAATTGACATAATTTAGTATAATTAATATACTTCAAGGATAGAAAGATATATCATTGAAATTGCATCAAAGGATACAAAGAACAAAGACAGAAGTAAACTAGTCTTTAAATTAAAATGGGGATAATTTTCTCTGATTCTGTAGACAGCGCTTTTTGTGCAGCGGTTACGTCACGCGGCGCGCGGTCGATCGTGGCCCGTGGGGCGCACACTCAGCGAAACTCAACTTTTTAATACTCCCTTTGTTTCGAGTACGCTGTTGCTCTTTACAGAAGATTGTATCATACAATGTACTAGAAGGAAGCACTTTCGATAACATCTGTCGACTACTTTGTCTGACGTTGGAAATTATGAAAACTTCGTTTTACTATAAATTTTTGTAGCACTTCATAGGCTGAATATGATTTACGGTGGCGAAGTGGTAGGGTTCCGAGTCTGTGATAATAGGCATTTCAAATTTTAAAGCCTTTTTATACTGTCAATAAAATATGATACATATTATATTGCCTACATAACTGTAATAGTTCATACGTTAGAGAGCTAATAAATATATAGTGATTTCGTAAATTGCGCTCTATATCCTAGAGCCAGATGCTTGATATTTATTTTTTGGCAGCTGGAAGTTATCTATCCACTTGTGCTTTTGATTGACTATCATCATAAAATTAATTAAACAGCTGTTGAAAACTAATAAAACACAACTTTTTTTTTAAGTCGTTAAAAATATAAACTCCTGTAAAAAAAAAGAAAAATATCCGGTATTAGTCATTAGACGAAAAAAGTTCCACAATAATTAATTGTTTTGAGTAAAACTACATTTATATTACTGATTATTATTTTTGTTATGATTTTAAAACATGTATTAACTATTAACAATAGATAATTATGAGAGTGACGTATTGAATGCGGATCTCATGTTACGCAGCGATTATTGAAGAATATGACGTGCTTTGAATTAATTAATTAGATTATTAAATGTACCTCACTTCAAGCAACATTAATACTACTTCGTTTTTTCTTCTACTTGGATCTGGATTCTAGTCCGTTTCCTATTAAACTAAAAAACCAATGTGGAAATAAGTATTGAGAACAGAAAGCATTAATTCATCACCTTCAAAGTCATGATGTTGAGCTAGTGAAGCTTACAACTACATAAAACACTAGCTGATCCGACAACAGACGATTTTCTGTTTTGAAGTATTGTACTATCAGAGAAGTTGATTCCTAGGCAGATGGGGGACCTACAGTTTGGTCGCGTTACGTCAAACCCAGCCGACAGATCACAATTAATATCTTTTTGATGTTTGATAGGGACTGACACCGACTGGAGTCGGTGGAGGGAGAGTGGATTGGACAAGGAATTATGCTGCATTAATGTAGCATTAAATAGTGGAATTGGAGTATCGATGCCAATAAATTAATGTCTGCTACTAACCGGTTTGGGCGATGAGCTACCACAAAAGAATTTCCTTGTCTATAAAAAGTGGTTATTTGTTATCATTTATTTCTGACTCACTGTTTATTAAGACAGTTTACTTCTTATCAGCATAACTGGAAACTGGAGTCTGGCATACTATGGCACACTGACTGAAAACTATCTTACACCTATCTGTTTATAATTATTGTCTTATTTCCAATAAAAAATAAAGAAAATTCATCATCATCAAAAATCATAGACGATTTTAACAGTCTGCCTAAGAGTTACTTTCCTCTTCTATGTTTCTATGAGAAATGCCTTAACATCATGACATTTTCCATACAATAATACGCAAAAATTATACTTTTTCAGCTCTACTACTTTCACAGTGATCTCTACATTAAGGGATATACGAGTATAAACGTCCTAAAGTAATTTATTATCACTTTTTTGTACCCTGTATTTGATGGCCAAAATTTGACACAATATTCTTGCAGAAGCAAATTGTATTTTCGTGCATAAACTAAACAGTAAACATACGGTACAAATACCCAGATATTAATTTCAGTCTTGTGTAGTTAGAGCTGCACAAACACAATGCATATTTCTGACTTGTACACTGCACACTGTAGTTTGAAGATTCCAATTTCAATTTGAACGTTCTATGAAAGCTTCTGAAAACGTTTCTATTAATATATTTTTGTTTCTATCATAGGGAAGTAGTCAGCTCGAAACGCAAATAATTCAAAAGGGCAAGCCTGTTAGTATTTGTTATAACTTTGTTTTGAAACTCGGCCTAGTTTCGAGTTTCGACTGAAGATTGTGGTGATCAACTTTGGCCAACAATTTTGGTCTTCAATCTTGGTCAAAACACCAAAGTATTTGCAAGTGTGACTTTTGAGAAACCATTGGCGACAGCAATCGCTTACTACCAGGCGCTGCTGAAGCTCGTTTCATGATCCCCATCTTCTAAAAAACTTGATGACTTACCGAACTTCAAGGTGATTTTGCAAAGCATAATAAATTATATTGTATTGTATCAAATCTTTTCTTGTACGCAAAGCGCATAATATTAAGCTAAAGAGCAAAGATATGGCAAAAAGTATATTAATGTAGGGATGTGCTCGGAATTCCCAAAGGTTTTATATTGGGTCATACATAACACATAAGCCGGGTATCCGGGTAACAATTTAAAGCGACCCGTCACCCGTCACCCGCCGCTGTAATAAAAGATTCAGAGATATATATTTTAAAGAACGCCGTTAGACTTTGTGAGGAGCTTACAGTAATGGCACAAGCGAAGGAATACAGTAGACAATTTTGTAGTCCGCCTGAATCGGCGCACGCACACGAGGGCACACAAAACTGCGTTGCAGCGTCGCATCGTAAAAATCTGCGACGCCGCAGAACGCATCGTGGAAATTTCCGATGCGACAGCGCATCGTATAGAGTACTTAAGAGGATACCACACCGCCATTTTTTCCATACAAACGTTGTCCCCTGTTTTCTCCCTGGATAATCCTAGTAGAGTTATAATTTTTTTCCTGAATATCTACGGCTACTAATACAATGTCCCTATGTTTTCTTTTTTTTCATAATTTAATTATTAAATAAGATATGAACGTTCAAAAACTTAAAAAAATGGCCAGATTTTCCGCTGTGTTCAAACGTCCAGAAAACAGATTTGGCTAGATTATACAAAAAAAAGCAAAACATAGGAACACAGCTCAAGCCTTTTTTTAATCTTTAATGAAAAAAGTACTTAAATCGGTTAAGTTTTGGAGAAGGAATCAGGGGACAACGAATCGTTGATTTTCTGGATTTTCTGCAGTTGTCTCTATCGCGTTCTGCGGTATAGGCTTGAGGTAAGGGAGACAGCTATAGATATTACACGTACTTTTTTTTAATTTCTCTAGCCCCTGTTGTATCCTCTTAATACTTATCTTGAGGCTCGTACACAAAACTGCGATACAACGTCGCACATGCGATACATTTGCGAATTTTTAAAATGTTTACGATATTGGAATGTTTTTGCCTCAGATATTTGCGATGCGACATCGCATCGTAGTTCTGTGTACGAGCCCTTGCTTATCGTACATTGTCGTATCCGATGAAATTTTTGCGTTGCGAGTTGCGACATCGCATCGCATTTCTGTGCGATGTTGTTTTTGCGATACGACGCGATGCCGCAACACAGTATTGTCAATTGTGGGCCTGGCCTGGCCCATAGGTGTGATTGGAGATAACTTGATACAGAAAACTGTTCACTGTTTAGCGATTGTATACATGCCTTGAGCGGCTTTGATTTCTAATTAGTAATTAATTTAGATTTTGGACACTTCATAACGTACTTGTTTTATTGCATGTAATTAATTATTACTAATTATAATATCCCTTTTCCTTAACATGTCACATATTAAACCTGAAATTATACAAATATCTAATTTTAATGTTTATGAGGTAGGTATGTAATGCAGAAGCATAACAAATGACTTACTTATATATTATACTAATTTGTTTGCAACCTTATCAAAATGAAAATAATTTACAAACAATTGAACTCATCGTCAAGTGCAAAATATATGCATACGTAGTTGACCTACGTAGCTTTTGGGTAGTCCAATTATTGCTTTATTTGATCAATTCAACGGATTAACTTTATTACAGCTGGCCCAAATTAAAAGCCAGATAGGAGTAGTAAATGTTTTATTGGCATGAAAGTGCTTTATTACATGAGCTTCATCCTATCTCACAACCAGAGGCCACAAGTTAAATGCTATTAGCCTTGGCACTTTAGTCATGATTTATGAAAAGCTGTTAAATTTTTTTATTGATCATTTAACATGATACGTGGGAGAGCCATGCTTCGGCACGAGTGGGCCGGCCGGTGTTTGGTGGCACTTGGTTGATATTGTCATTTAGTTTTGACATGCGTTGATGCAAAACTGCAAAATATGTTATAAGTTAACTAAGTCCCACTGAAACGCCTAAACTAGGTACCTACTGACTTTGATGAATGAGGTGTCAGTACGCATTCGTTATGATGACCGCGAATGGAACTAGGCATTTTCGTATTTTCCCATATTTGTTAAAATACCTAAAATCACTTTTGTTTGTCTTCGAAACAGCACCTACATAGAATTCTATTAATAAAATTAAAAATGTTTTTTTTTCAGGTAAGTAAGGAGATGTTACAGCTGAACTTATATGCAAAGTGTAAGTATATGAAAAACGTATTTTTTTATAAAAAAATCTGCGACTGGCCTAAATATTTTTCACAACTAAATTTGTAATGGTAATTGGTATAATATAATGTTCGGTGAAAAGTAACATACATACAAATCAACATACATCTCAAAACTCTTTTATACTGTATCGTATAATAGAAGATTTTTGACACGTCTTCTTCTAAACAACGGATTACGGAGCAATGGAAGTGTCTAAAGGAGGATTGAGCCTTGCTCGATAAGCTCTCAGCTCTCAGTGTACAATACGAGGGTATGAGCATGTTTAATACTTGATGATCTTCAATACCAAAGGAGATGGTAAAGAAATAATGTTCGAACGCCCAAAACATATTATTACCACCATTTTTGACATTGTAAGGCCGGCCATAGACGGACCGTATCTTGCAGTCCGACACTGACTGCAAAATGCGGTAACCTTATTTGTTTTGTAGGTACCTTACCACCTTAACGCCTCCGTGGTCTAGTGGTTAGAGTCTCGCTCTCGACTCCGGAGGTCGTGGGTTCGAATACCACGTTGGAAACATGTTATTTCCAAGTTTGGTTAGGATAATGCAGGCTGATCACCTGATTGTCTGATCCATGCGTCGGATGGGCATGTAAAAAGTCGGTCCTGCGCCTGATCTCTCGCCAGTCGTGTTGGTCTTCCGTCCCACTGGGTTATGAGAGTAAAGGAATAGAGAGTGCTCTTGTGTACTGCGCACACACTTGGGCACTATAAAATTACTCCTGCGTACCTGGTCTGGTTTCAATGAAACCTGCCACCGTCGGTGTGGGGAGTATTATTATTATTATTATTACCTTACCAAAAAGTTTAGTACCAAGTACTAATACCACCAACCAACCACCAAATTTTGGCTTTGGTAAGGTTCTTTTGTATGGAATATGAACAGGTAATAAATAAATATGATACAGTAAAATAGGTAAGGGCTTGTTTAGATATTTTATTGCAGACCTCCTAAAAAGAACTGTGTGTGTAAACTTACAATAAATAAATAAATAAAGTAAAATAAGTATAAGATAAGCACCAAGTTATTTTACTCTAGTACCTTAAGACATTTTAGTATCTGAGTGAAACATTAATTTCTTTTTATCATCTTTGCAGACTTATTTTTTTGCGGCTCCTATTATGGGACCTCTATAGTTCAGAAGGAAAGGGACATTTTTTTTAATTTTATTATGTTTAAGGTTTTCTATATTTGTTAACAGGAAGGATTTACAATTACATATTGTTATGTTATGTTTTAGTCCAAATTCTTGCATCCTTGCAGATTACAATCTTTAGTTTTCAAAACCTAATCTTAAATGTGAAAGAATAGGGCAACACTAGAATTCCTGTCGGAAAATAGAACGAACATCGAAGTACGCTAGCAATATCAAGGAAATTGCAGACAAAGCTGGGATACATAACGAGGGTAATCGGCACGCTAGCTGTGCGATTTCGAAATACAGCAGTCAGTACCATCCACTTAGCTAATGGTATTAAAATGGATCAATTTTACAATGATCTAATTGAGACCACCCATAAAGTATAATAAGTACGTCACACGATTGTCATGATTTCATTATAATATTACTAGCTGTGCCTCGCGATGTTATCCGCGGTTTAAGTGATAATATTATATTATAATAAAATACTATTAAAAGTACCAAGAATAGGGTCAAAACGGGACGATACATGGTTTTATAATGGTTTATGGTAGTGACGACGATGATGATGACGAATGTAAATTGCATAGTACCCCAAACTTGTATCTGGGAGATTACGTGGGAGAGCCATGCTTCGGCACGAATGGGCCGGCTCGACCGGAGAAATACCACGTTCTCACAGAAAACCGGCGTGAAACAGCGCTTGCGCTGTGTTTCGCTGAGTGAGTGAGTTTACCGGAGGCCCAATTCCCTTTCCTATCCTTCCCTATTCCTTTCCCTTCCCATCCCTACCCTCCCCTATTACCTCTTAAAAGGCCGGCAACGCACCTGCAGCTCTGCTCTGCTGCGAGTGTCCATGGGCGACGGATGTTGCTTTCCATCAGATGACCCGTTTGCTCGTTTGCCCCCTTCTTTCATAAAAAAAAAAATCTATGTATAAAGAGTCAGGAGTTCTCTTAGTACCTTCCGAACCATGGTATACTTTGGTGCAAAATCTTACTTGTTGGTAGCATAATATGCTTAGAATACTGCTCACGAAATCGAAGTCACCTCATGTTTCCATATAATTCCCTCGATTTCTTATGGATCCCTTCATCAGGTCACCACTGTTATGACTTATGAATATGGTACTAAATTAGTATAACCTGTACACCAAAAGAAAAATTTTGAAAATCTGTTCACAAACGGGGAGTCATCGTTGAACATAAAAAAACGAACATAACACCTCCTCCATTTTGAAAGTCGGTTAAAATTGTAGCCTATGTGTTATTCTGATGTATATTGTATGAGCTATATCCACGGAGCTAATACTATTAGCTCCGTGGCTATATTATCACTGTAAAGTTTCATTAAAATCCGTTTAGTAGTTTTTGCGTGAAAGAGTAACAAACATCCATATACATCCAAACTTTCGCCTTTATAATATTAGTAGTAGGATAGTAGGATATTGTTCATTTCCCATACATTTTTGATATTTATCTTCCTTGTCGAATCTAGCGAAAGCAATATTATGTTATAAGACTGAGCTCTATTGATATAGTATTAGCGAACTGAAACACAAATATTATTTTGCAGCAAAATTCTTTACCTATGCGTTTCTGAAAGTATGTCACTTTAAAAAATCAAAATTTCGTATTACTTTTTTATCAATTAAGATAATAATTATTTACGCTACATTTTACTTTTCAAAGCCTGCTGGTTCGCTTGTCTTTTTCAGTAATGCAGCTTTTTCAATAAGCCAGACAAATAGACTTTATAATATCTTGATGTAGAGTATAGTAAGGGGTAATTGTATTCAATAACCTATACGATTATTGTAAACAGCAATACTACTCAATTAAAGTTCGATACATACAGGGAAGTGAAGTATTAATGATAATTATTTGTACTTTGTAAAATGTCTAGGTCACGGCAAACTTTATCTTTACTTTCACTTAAACAGAAAATAACTTTTATATTTTGCTCCCAATTTTTTATAATCCTATACAAGATGTTAGTGTGAACAGCGTTATCCTTGAATCCATCAAATGAGCCCGTCAACATGAACAACTTTTTCTATGAGAACAATGCTGGGAACTCAAAAAAATCTGTCTTCATACCCATACAAATTGCCGATCCGGGCATCCGTATGGGTATGAAGACGGCATTGTTCTCAATTCTTATAGAAAAAGTTGTTCATTTTGACGGGCTCATTTGATGGTTTCGAGGATAACGGTGTTTACACAAACACACTGTATATTTTATCCATCTGTCCGTCTGTAATCTTTTGAAGCTAAATCACTGAATCTATATTAACGTACGGTGTATAATTTTATAAGGAAGCTTTAATACAACGTTATCGGTATTTTGGTAATAATGCATAATATTTATTATATTACGTATAATCAAATACATAATATTATTACATACGTCATACATGCATAGAGTCAGATAATGAAGCAGTTTTTCCGATTTTATTACCATGCCATAAGGTTCAAAATTCAAACCTGTATGTTGCGTTTCACAGCCAACAGTGGACCGGTTGGACCGACACAAATCGGATAATAACCGCTCGTTAACGAATGATTAGACTCACAATCTCATTACCATCGCCATGTTAGGTTATATTGGCTTATTCATAAGGGGCTAGAAGTAGCAGATTAGCTGGGATGGAAAAACTACGTTAGTCGTAGACTGCAGCTAGTTAGCGACTGAGTTATTTTTTTATTTTTTGGCTAGACTTCAGCTTTAATAATATTAGTATGTATGTAAAATGCAACTCAATCCGTTTGTTTTTATGGAATAAGATAACGTGTACGTCATCGTCAATTACAAGGTAACGTTTTAGCAAACGATCCGAGTTTTTGTACGACGATATTGTTCTGTATTTTGTACAAAGGCTGAAATAATGCCCGAAGAAAAACACTTTAAAGTGTAGAAACACCTTTTGTGTTTAAAAGCGTTCGCCTCAAGCTAGACACAATAACAAATGCAGTTATTTTAATTGTCGTCAAAAATGAATCGGTTTCAACTTCTTTTTGTTGTATAGATGGTAGAATTAGAAAGTTAATGTGGGGTGTTTTACCAAGAGTATTATGGTAGAATTAGAAATAAATAAAATAAGAATAAAATGGTAGACACACTAGACATATTGAGGGAATTAGGAAGATAGTACACTGCACAGGATGTTCTTTGGAGTATTAAAACTTTCATGGGTGAATTATAAGTCGAGTATTAAAATAAAATTTAATATGGTGTCAACTTTACCCCTTATGAAAATGATAATATTATTTTTTTATGAAATATCATGGACTTCTTTTTCAAGTAAGAAAGTTTTTGATAAAAGTTGATTACGTTCAAGAAAATAATATAACTCTTGATTTTTAACCGACTTCCAAAAAGGAGGAGCTGTGGTTCGGCTGTGGAGATTTTTTGGATATCACTGTATTATATTTTTTTAGTATTCGTTGTTATACTGTGTTCGCGCGGATGATGTCGCGGGCAACAGCTAATCTATAATATGAATATTCATATTGCCTTCGACAGCAAAATAAGCAATATATTTACAATCTACTTATCTAATTGCTTACTCAACTCAAATGTCTTAACATATTAGGTAAGGCAATAAGTTTTTGCTATCGAGCAAATATCCCAGTTTTTGCTGGCATTGCAACAGACCGGCCTTGACGTCATGACAGACAGACAGACAGATCTACGGCCTACATAAATATACAAGCCGTGATTAAATCTAAGGTGTTTGAAAGAACAAATGTCATAAAACGCACGGAGGAGGTCGTAAAATACACATCGGATTTCTTTGAATCAGTAGCTAGTGTTTGCTTTGGGCGTATTTTCGGAATGGATTTTATCCGCCAAACGTTTTATTTTGACATGTATTTTTTAGCAGATGTGTTGAATATCATTAGCAAGTAATACTGAGAATATTGCTTGTTGGTGCTATTTAAAAGTTTTGTTTATTGTATTTTCCACCCCACATCTTCACTGCACTTCTAGTGAGCCTAGACTCGAGAGTGTTATTGACAGCTGTGTTGTGTGTTGTGACTTGTGACCACCAACAAGTCTACAGTTATTACATATTTTTATACTGTTACCTTGTACTAATATGTATTCTATGCCATCCCCTGAGCAAACGACCTTGACCATATATTTGCCGCGTTGCCGAGATCGCACCAAAATCCTATTTTTTTACTTATCTTAGTTCAAAATTGACCTAAAAATTCAAACAGCAAATATTGTAGTTAATGAAATTGTCCATCTATTCGGGTGTGTTTCAACTTTCAAATAAACGTAATTTGCAAATACTAGGGAGATACTGAATGTATGCTTGAATTTACAGCTAGAATTTGGGACAGCTAGTCTTATCTTATATATAAAAATGGATTTTCAAATGTGTTAGTCGCGCTAAAACTCGAAAACGGCTGAACGGATTGGGCTGATTTTGGTCTTAAAATCTTCGTAGAAGTCCAGGGAAGGTTTTAAAGTGACACGAAGTTCACCGGGACAGCTAGTTATATATAAAAATGGATTTTCAAATGTGTTAGTCGCGCTAAAACTCGAAAACGGCTGAACGGATTGGGCTGATTTTAGTTTTAAAATATTCGTAGAAGTCCAGGGAAGGTTTTAAAGTGACACGAAGTTCACCGGGACAGCTAGTTTTTATTATAATTTTGTAGCTTTCGAATTATGAGTTAATAAGACTCTAAGGTTGGGTTGATGGAAAGCAACTTCCGTCGCCCATGGACACTCGCAGCATCAGAAGAGCTGCAACTGCGTTGCCGGCCTTTTAAGAGGGAATAGGGGAGGGTAGGGAAGGGAATAGGGTACGGGATTGGGCCTCCGGTAAACTCACTCACTCGGCGAAACACAGCGCAAGCGCTGTTTCACGCCGGTTTTCTTTGAGAACGTGGTATTTCTCCGGTCGAGCCGGCCCATTCATGCCGAAGCATGGCTCTCCCACGTATGAACGTGGGAGAGCCACGTGGGTTGCACCAGAGTCGTGGTTAATGTTAAAGTTATGGTTGTAGTTAAGGCAAATTTAACTTTAACTTTAACCTTAACTTTGACCGGAGAAATTGACAGATGACAGCCGCTGGTCCAACAAGGTTATAAATGCACGTGGGCGGTGCGCTGCTGGTAAAGGAGAACTATCAAAAATGGCGTTTTTGTATGATGATAGCGTTAGTTCCTTCTTTCGCCACGTGCATTTAAAACCTTGTCGTGCTCTATGGTTATGGTTAAATAATAAGGCGTCTTGATGGCGTCCATTTTTAACTTTAACCAAAGATTTGACATTTTGCATTGTAGTTAAAGTTGAAGTTACAATTATAGTTAAAGTTAGTTGGTGCAACCCAACCTAAAAACGGTAAATTTGGCATCTCCTTAGGGGTAGCGTCTTAACTTTAAGATAACGATGAACCTTCTGACTGCGAATGCTATATTGGGAAACGCGAACTGCTTTTATATGATGAAAAGCAGCAGACTTTTTATGAACCACTTTCTAGAATATCCTAACATAATAGCGGCTTGAAAATATTGAAAAAAAAAAAAGTGTAAAAATATGTAGACGGTACGATAAAACTCGCTATCTTTATGCCTACGAAATCATAAAAAGCCTGTAAAATTATATGGCTAGACATTCTGCTGATTCATTACCCCGACGTGTGAATATCTATATTACGTTTTTTATATTTTAATTTTATGTATTACATAACATACCTAAACAAACATTACCATGAGCAATTAATTATTATTTATTGATATAATAAGGACATGAATATAAAAAAAATGATTCTAGAATGTATAATTAATTAGTTTATAAATAACAATGCTAACGGCATAGATTGCATAAACTTACTTCGAGGTATTTCTAGAAACTTAGAACTCCATACTAATAGTATAAAACTAGGTATTTGATTATATTATAGATTATAAGAAAGTATTTTCTTAAAATCTATTCAGAAATAAAACTATTTTTTTTTTTAATTATTTTATTGTGGTGTGCGATGCAGCGCCATGACATCAGCTGTGAATTCGTAATTTCACAGAAAAGGGCCGCAGAGCGGAACAGGGAGGAAGATCCACCCTCCATTCGGCTCAGGATACAGATTTCGGTAGAACAAAAGAGCAGAGATGTGGTTTTAAAAAGTTCTAAGACTTTGTCTAAAGGGGTTTTGGGTGTATATGGGAACCTTCTCAGCAGTCCCGGTGCCGATGAAAATGCTTCAGTTGGCCTAAGTTCCCTTATTTTGTTGGAAATCCTATCCCTTATGTGGTAGACCAGCCAATCGAGGTGGGCTTCTTGTGTTAGATAGTTTCAGGACACTATCCGTTATACGGCTGATGGCAAATGTTTTTAGTGGGTTGGCATGGTACCTACTACTCGTCCACTTATGAATGATAGAAAAAAAAATTGTTACGTTTTCTTGCTTTGAATTATAAGGATTAATGATTAAAATTTTGTTTTTAGTTAAAATTAAAATTCCAACTTTTCACTAAGTGAGCATTATTAATTTTTATTTAGTTGAAAATTAACTAAGCATACTTATAACCCTTTTTATTTCTTCAGATTTTATGCGAAAACTAACTAAATGCACTTAACAAGCAATAAAATTACACTTTTGAGAGAAACGTTAAGGGCGAAAAGTAGCTAAAGTAGTTTTTATTGAATATTTATTATAAAAATACATTTAAATTCATTAAAAATTATTGTTTAAGTAACTTTGGTATACCATCCAAGCAATAGCAAAAAGAAAAAGTTTATATCTCTCAACAGAAATCTGCAGGAATTTTTTGAATATTTTAAAACTTTAAACGCTCATATCTCAAAATGATGAAAAAGCTATCTGGAGAATTTTAGCTCTACGGGGACGTTAGGGTGCTTTTTATCTCGGAAAAATGTACGGTTTCCGCACGGGTTTTGGCGCAACGGAGTTACGGGCGTCATCTAGTAATATTATAATATCAAAAGGTATGGAAAATGATAATAGCCGATTGATAGCAGAAGCAAAGCTTCCTCAGCAAATCTATTTGAACTATTAAACCTTTGACGGAATACCGATAAAAATGATTGCCTTTCCGTCGTCCTTGCTTTACCGAGATAATCCTTGAAGATTTATTACAGAACAGTTTTTAATGACATATTAGGGGTCATCCATAAATTACGTAAAACATTTCCTTTTCCTTTATCTAGGGCAGGGTTTCTCAAACTTTCGGATCCACGAACCCCTGTTACAATTTCCAGGTAACAGCGAACCCCTGACTAACTAATGAAAACACATGAAGTGCCAAAAGAGTGCCGCGCATGCCTATGCCTGATCTTGTCGCGAACCCCCTGCCATCGAATGGCGAACCCATAGGGGTTCGCCAGCCCCACTTTGAGAAACCTTGATCTAGGGCAATTACTCAGTGCGTAACTGCATAACATTATATGCTTTTATGCTCCATACTTTTTTTTTAATGAACATTAGTGGTATGTTTTTAAGTGCCGAAAGTCGGAAGAACTTTGCTATAATAATATTTTTATGAAGTTTTGTGCTTCGATTTGCCGTTTCCATGTTTTTCTTTCTAAACTTATTATTTATCTGTTTGGTAGCCGCATAATATTATCTCCTTGCACATCATTTTCGTTTTGTCTAGTATTATAATATATTTACTTAACACCTTTAAAATAATAAAAAGTCAAAGAACCTCAACAATAAAGATTGTAAAAAGTAAGGTATTTGATATTAAAATGTGTTTTCATATACAACGAGAACACGGCTGCGTCTGGCTTCGTTCTTAATGCATATAAAACATGCTGAATAGCGATCTTTAGTCACACATCTCGGCTACATTATGGGGGAAATGTAAGACATGAGGCCTCTCTAAGCTGGCCAATCATGATGGACAAATACTGTCGAATATGAACGCTAGAGAGGCATATTTGTCTTTTATTGCTCATTTAAGAGATAATATTATCGTTTAGATACTCTTAACTCTTTGGTTAAACACTGAGTTTTTTAAACCCTCAAGTAATATCGTGATTTTTGTTACAAAACTAACACCGTGGGGTAAAATTTTACCCCACATCACAGAACATGGATCTAGTTAGAACCGCCATGTCGCTCCAATTTGTATGAACACGAGCGTGTCACTTTTTTCATACCTACTGTGACGTCACAAGAGCGCTTTAGTGATGGGAATACCCGTACGCGCGGAATCGATTCGAAGTCATCGCCGCGCCCCGTCTCTTTGGCCACTTTAATAGGTATATCGATTTTTTAATCGATTATTATTCGAGTTAATATACAGAGGAATGATAAATCTAAAGATACGTGCTTGCCAGGACAGCTAGTAATATATTATATTATTCTAAACTAAATCACTAAACAGGAACATAAATACATCTATACATCTATATACATATAAATAAAATTGGAGTGTCTGTTTGTAGTATTGAAAGAACCGTTTTTTACTAGATGCATATGAATGTATATAGGGTACATACACTAAAACAACATTTTTTACAATTTTTGTCTGTATGTCTGTCTGTCTGTCTGTCTGTCAGTTTGTTCCGGCTAGTCTCTGAAATGGCTGGAGCGATTTTGACGGGACTTTTTTTGGCACATAGCTGATGTAGTAAGGCATAACTTAGGCTACTTTTTAACCGACTTCCGATGTAGACCGATTTCCAAAATTATTTTGTTGTTGTATGAGATGTAGCCCGAATTTAGTAACATGATCACAAAAGTGATGTTCTGATGATGCAATCCATAGGACAGGACTCCTTAAAATTTATATGGAAACATATAGTGATTTTACGTTTTTCTGAAGGATTCTAAGTTTGAGAACGCGATGGCACGCGAAGTACATACACATGGCAATTCTAACTATATCCATTTCTGTGCCCCACATAAAAAATGATATACTTAATGGTTAAAAAACCAATATATTTATGATCAATTTATATATTAGCATATTATAAATCTATAGATAAATATAAAAAAGCATATTATAAATCTATTAATAAGCAAAAATCAACATTTGTTTAAGAAAATATCTTTGTTTTTCTAATTATGGAAAAAAGTATTTTCTTCTACAAAATTCTTAATTATAACAGTAAGAACGGTATAGCTTGACTTTCTTAAATATTTTTGAATTGGATATTGTTGGATAACTAATAAAAATTCAATCATAAATCTTGTACTTAATAAAATAAACAAAAAAAAATGTCAACTACTTTTCGGCAACAAAAATGTTGCAAAACTATATACGTGTTGAACACCGTGGGGTAAAAACTTACTCCATAGGTCTACACATTTCAAACGGATGACTTTTAGTCTACTACGAGTCCACTACCCTTTAATTAAAATGTGCGCTATACTGAGAATACTTAAAAGGAATTAATTAATGTACTTTCAATAGAAAAAATATTATAGCAGTTTTTATGCGAGTGGGGTAAAAAATTACCCACGATGTTACTTGAGGGTTAATAAAGTGTTTGTATTTGACTTGTGTTTGACCTCCATTCATAGAATGGCAGACAAAAAATTATAATCTGATATGTGTAATGTGAAGTCGTTTTTTTTTTATTTATTAAATAAGCAAACGAGCAAACGGGTCACCTGATGGTAAGCAACTACCGTCGCCCATGGACGCTCGCAACATCAGATGAGCTGCAGGTGCGTTGTCGGCCTTTTAAGGGGGAATACGCTCTTTTCTTGAAGGTTTGCAGGTCGTATCGGTCTGGAAATACTGCTGGTGACAGTTCATTCCAGAGTTTTACAGTGCGCGGCAGAAAGCTACGCGATAAACGCACTGTGGAAGACTGCCACTCATCAAGGTCATCACCTTGATGACCTTGATGAGTATGGTATGTTTTTCGCGTGGGACGATAGCGAAAAGTTGCAGGTGGTATGATTCCGAACAATTCCTCAGAGCACTCCCCGTGATACAACCGATAGAGGATGCAGAGTGAAGCTACATCTCGGCGTAATTCCAAGGGGTCCAAGCTGTTTGAAACACTATGGCAGTCAACAATTCGAGCAGCCCTTCGTTGGATACGATCCAGAGGGAGCAGTTGGTATTTTGGCGCCCCTGCCCAGAGATGAGAACAATATTCCATAGCCGAACCTGCGCCTTGTAGAGTTGTAGGCGTTGGTCCGGACTGAAGTACTGTCTCGCTCTGTTAAGTACACCAAGCTTCTTCGAGGCTAATTTGGCCTTACCCTCAAGATGATATCGGAACTGGACTTCGCTCGATATGTTGACGCCAAGTATCTCAATGCTAGGGGAGATGGTTAAAGATGTGCCCTCGAAACGAGGATAAACGACCATTGGTGACTTTTTAGTGGTGAACGCGCAGACTTGTGTCTTGGTGGGGTTGAATTGGACTAAGTTACGTCTACCCCATTCAGATACCTTCTCCAATGAATTCTCCACCTTAGACACAAGTTCATTTCGACTCTCAGTGACATTTTGCCGAGAAATATTAGGGGAGCCGATATATACAGCATCACCTGTACTATCATCCGCATAGCAATGAATGCCGTTGGTTTGTAACATGTCATTGATATGCAGTATGAATAGAGTAGGCGATAGCACACAGCCCTGAGGGACACCAGCATTAACAGACTGAGTTTCCGAGCATTCACCGTCAACTACGACTTTTATGCTTCTGTCTGCTAAGAAACTAGTGACCCACTTACATAATTCCTCGGGCAGCTCGTATGATGGAAGCATTGATAGCAGCGCTTTATGCCAAACCCGATCAAAGGCCTTCGCAATGTCCAAACTAACAGCCAATGCCTCTCCCTTCGACTCAATTGCCTGAGCCCAACGATGAGTCAGGTATGCCAAGAGATCACCAGCCGAGCGGCCCTTACGGAACCCGTATTGTTTGTCGCTTAGCAATCCCTGGCCGTCCAAGTATCGAAGAAGCTGGCTATTGATAATGGATTCCATTATCTTCGAGAAGAGAGAGGTTATAGCGATTGGTCTGTAGTTGGAAGGATTTGAGCGGTCACCTTTTTTGGGGATCGGGTGCACCAAGGCTGTCTTCCAGGAAGCCGGGACGATGCCATTGGAATAGGAGAGCCGAAAAAGACGCGTCAAGACCGGAGCCAACTCTGGAGCACACTTTTTCAACACAATAGGCGGGATTCCGTCAGACCCACTCGACTTTTGGATATCAAAGGAACAGAGGGCTTTTCGCACTGAGCGCTGATGAAACCGAATATCCGACATGATGCTCGTGCATCGCGGTATGGTCGGCGGTTTCTGCCACCCATTATCCAGGGTCGAGTTTGACGCAAAGAGCTTGCCCAGAAGATCGGCTTTGTCCTTTACGTTTGGGCCAATGATCCATTTCCTACGTGTAGGGATGGTAGGGTTGGCTTGCAGAAATTTCCTTCAATAGCTTTAGCCAGAGACCAGAATGCACGGGTTCCCGAGGGGAGGCACTTAAGTCTCTTGCCAATTCTATTGACGTGCTGTTGCTTTGCCCAAGTAATCTCTTTCTTGAGGGACCTAGAGGCAAGGTTGTACTCCTTTTTATATGTGCTGGTATTTAAATCCCGAGCATATTGGAATTATGAACCAAACCAGGGACGAAATCTGCCGCCAGTTGGCACTACAGAGGTCGGAATGAAAAGTTCCATCCCCCGCATCACCACATCGGCAACAGAGTTGGCAGTGTTGTCGGGATCATCCGGCGAGAAGCACACGTGCCCCCAAGGATAGGATGCAAAAAACGACCGCATCCCATCCCAGTCTGTTGACTTGCAGTGCCACACACGACGGTATTTAACAGCGCGCTGTCTTAACACCGTCGTAAGTGGCACAGAACTCCTTACAAGGTAATGATCCGATGAACCAAGTGGTGCGGTTACGGATATTTGGTAGCCGTCAGGATTTGAAGTCAGTAGGAGGTCCAATAAGGAAGGATTCTGACCATCCACATCTAGGATTCGCGTAGGCGTAGTAACAGGTTGTGTTAAGTCGTTCGCAAGGGCAAAGTTGCAGACAGATCTCCCCGCATGATCAGTTTTACTGGAATTGAGCCAGTCGGCGTGATCTCTGCGGATGGGATCTGCTGCTACACAAAATCTGAAGCAGCTTGCAGCAGCTCCAAGAGTCGGTCCGTCTCGGGGTCACCACTATGGGACCTATATAGGCACGCATAGACGCGAGGGTGGTCGTCGCAATCTATGCGGAGCCATAAGTTTGATAGGTCCATGACCTCAAGATTGCTAAGGCGGCGAGAGCTGATATCATCTCTGATATACACACACACTCCAGCTTTGGGTAGAAAGGAGTGCTCGAGGTAATACCCTGGGTGGGAAAGGTATGATGTGTCACTCGGAGATGATATCTGCGTCTCGGTTAAAAAGAGCAAAGCCGGCTTTGTCGTCTCAAGGTGGTAATGGACAGCATTAAGGTTGGATTGTCATCCCCTGATATTACAAAAGTCCATGTTTAATATCGAGGGGGGTGCCTTTGTGTGTTTGCTCTTGCCCCGAGCAGATTGGAGCGCAGTTTTGCCCTCCCCAGAATACGAGGGGCGGCCTGGACGTCCACGTTCAGTTCCAGGAGTTCCTGAGCCTGGACGTCCAGAGAGGGATTCTCCAACGCAGTTGGTACCCTCCTGGGGTAACAAATTGTTTTTCAACCGCGGCGTTTCTAGGGGGGTAGGGGATTGGGCCTCCGGTAAACTCACTCACTCGGCGAAACACAGCGCAAGCGCTGTTTCAAGCCGATTTTCTGTGAGGCCGTGGTATTTCTTCGGTCGAGCCGGCCCATTCGTGCCGAAGCATGGCTCTCCCACGGCCAAATGGCTCTCCTACGTACTTGTAGTTAAGTAATAGTAAAGTTTTACAACTACTTATGGAGTTACTAATAATAACTTACTAGAGTTACTACGTAAGACGTACTACTAGTTACTACAGTATCAACATGGTATAACTTATCAAACTTTACATATACATAGTTGCTTATAAAGCATTCATTGTTGCACGTTATCCGCCAACTAAAATATGCACATAATTTTATCAGCGCGATAAACGTAGTCGATTCGAGCTACTACGCGAACTGGCATCCGCGGGGGCGTACATACCGCAGCCGTAATAAGTTATAAGCGCGTGTGATAGGTCATAACGTCAAAATAATGGCACCGGGAACGTCTGTTTATAACGGACGGGGGATGATTCAGGTCGGCGCTTCGCTCGCATGATCAGCGCCGCTCGCCGCGCGGCAGCCACACCGACGCGGACGAGCGGTCTGCGCTGCGAGGCTGACAGTCCTCCCGTAACCGCGACTGAGCGCGCGCTGCCCCGCGCGCGGTGCGACGCCGCACTTGCGATGTTACACACGATAACGGAATAAAATAGCCGAGTGGTTTTATTATTTCGAATAAGGTAGTGTACAGTGTATGTGTAAAATTCCGAAACCTTGAAGCTGTGACATACGTTTTTTGTGCGTTTTTTATCGGCATTTTACGGTAATTACGGTGGCTGCGTGTGTTTACGTTCAGTTTTAAATCAGGAAGTGGCGTGTTAACGTGTGTATTGTTTTCGTATATGAGAATGTTTATTATTAAAATGTTGCTAGTGACGAGGATTAAAATTTCTTGTTTACGTACGTTCAAGCTATCGACCTTGGATTAAACGCTATTTATAAACAATTTACTTTTATCGATAAGTACGAAAACCTGTTTTTTATATCCAGCAGTCGTACGTCGATAAAAACGACAAAAAAAAACTGGCGAATGCACTCGTTGCACTTCGCTTCGAAGGTGGTAAAGTTGGAGTAAGTTATCTAAGTAATCTGCAGTAGTCTGGCAAACAAGGTCTATCGGAGGATCAACACGGCATACACTCGAACAGATAAACCGCTACAAAATAACTGGTAATTCGCTATTCACCGGTTGCGACTCTTATCGGTTATCAGTTATCACATAATGCGTTCTAAGTAGGTACCCTCGATTAATAAAAAAAATATTTTTATTAATCGAGGAAAAATAAATCAACAATTTATGTTAAATAAAAATAATATTTTTAAAAGATAAAACCGACTTCAAATTTGTACGTAATTGAGAATTAAAATTGCGTATCTCATAAACTACCAAACTGATTTCGACGAAACTTACTATATTCCCTAAGTTGGACAATACCTAGTACAACAAAAAAATAATTACTTAAATCGGACTTGTAGTTCCAGAGATATGCGAACACAAACATAAAAACATACATAGTACACTTACACGTACCACGTACATACACTTTTGAAATTTGGCACATTTGCTCAGATGCTGATATAAAGTAACATATACGAAAAATGTTCTGGGAATGTGCATTTCTGGGAATATTACATACTTAAGCATCGAATTGATAACCTCCTTTTACATTTTTTGCACAGCTACGTGTATCAGAAAAGGTAAACATGAATAATTAGCGCCAACATAATATATGAATCGACAACCTCAAAGTTATGAAATTTTTCTTTAAGTACCTAAGCAGGCAAAGAAATATTGTAAATTAATGGAAATTATGTTTAATACTCATGAAAACATTCAAAAACTTAATAAGTACTTTAAACAGTTACTTTAAAGTTTAATGTCAATAAGTAGTTATAATAGATAATAATGTAAGATTATAACCATTATCTATTCAAAATAACCGTAAGTATGTACTTGAACAGTCAACATAAGAAGCATATCGACGCTAATTTCTTGACAATATTTAAAACTATATATTTTGTATAATGTATTTATCTATCTTTGTAATTAATTCTTACTTTCAATAAAGTTATAATAGTCAATAGTTAAACGTTTTTGTTAGAAACAGTGGGCCTTTAACTACTAAGCAACGAAATAAGAACTCAAAACTCGTGGCTATTCTAAAAATACAACATATTTTATAATACAATTCTACACTCTAGAAATACTTACCTACTGAAAAGGGCTTAAAATCTTATATCTTTCAACGAGCAATTCTTGTATATATATAATTGGAATCTCGGAATCGGCTCCAACGATTTTCATGAAATTTAGTATATAGGGGGTTTCGGGGGCGATAAATCGAACTAGCTAGGAATCATTTCTAGAAAATGTCATTTTCATCGGATACCGAGCAAAGCTTGGTCAAACAGCTAGTATTCTTTAAATAAGAATCTGGGGTTCTTTAAAAGGGTTTGTCTTAAATAGTTTGTTTGCTGTTTTATTAACGTTATCCAATCAAAAACGTTTGTGAATAAATAAACTCCGGTTAAAAACCCTCAAAAACTAGACAAGAAAACCTTTTCTTACATTTTACTTTACTAGGCAACGCTCTCGTTGTAAAAGTTAAAACACAGACTCCACACTGACCTACTATTATGAAATTGTCACACTACTGCGATGGCTCTGAATTGTGCATGGTTACTACACTATTGCGATGGCTCTGAATTGTGCATGGTTACTTACTTTCCGAATATTGTATTAATTACTATAGTTGACCCGGCAAATATTGTTTTGCCATGTACCTTATTAGGCGAAAGTGTGTATGGGCACTACTAATATATATTCTGTGGTATGGGGCGAAGGTATCTCAAGTCCCGAAAAAGTCTTCTTTATAAAAACATAGCACATAATAATTATTTTATATAACACAGGGTGTAACAAAAGTTAGTGATAATATTTTAGGGTTTGTATATTATGTTCCTTATAGAGAGTTCACTGTGAAAGTAGCAGTGCTGAAAGATTTTTTTTTCTGATTTGTATGGGCAAGCGCCCTAGTATAGCGTCACGAGTTTTCCCATACAAAAGTGATAAAAAAATTTGATCTAAAGAGCGCTGCTTTTTTTTACAGTGAACTCTATACACGGGACTCAAACACACCCTAAAGTATTATCACTTAGTTTTGTTACAACCTGTATATATAAATCTAATATATAAAAATAAGTCGGGTTTTCCTTCTTGACGCTATAACTCCAGAACGCATGATCCGATTTCCACGGTTTTGCATTCGTCTCTCGGTAAGGTCTCGGGCTCCGTGAGGTCTATCGAAAAAAAAATCTGAAAAAACTTCAAGAGAAAAGCAGGAAAACAGGGAAAATTATTTTATGGCAAAACAACGTTTGCCGGGACAGCTAGTCTATAATAATGCCTACCGTACATTTAGCCTTTTTAAATAGGAAAACCTACCTTTTCATATTTCAGTCGGTTTTATATTCAGCTGGTTTTATTTATTTTTCTCTCTTGTTATAAGATTGAAAAATAGAAGCAGACTCGAATTTCCCGCGACGCGAGTATTACCTACGCTAAAGCTTGAGCTTTCGCATGTAGGCTATATTTTAGCAGTAACATATCGACGGTGGAAAGGCAAAAGTTACCAAGCGACATATAGCTATTTTTACAGGAGAGCCGTTTAAAAATTCGTTTTTTCTTTAAAAAATCGTAGAAAATTAGCTATTAGAGATATTTTAAAAAATCCAACGGATTTTTAAAGTATTTTAATGTCTTTATTAATTGGTTTATTAAAAAAAAGGTATTTCTGCATACTTAGCGTAGAAGTGGCGTTTGGTAACAATTTACCTAAATTTAGAAGCAGGTAAAAGTTACCAACCGACAAAAACGTTTTATCTTTCAATCTAGTAAATATATCTAAATATATATTTTTTTTCCAAATGGTTCGAAGCAAAAAGGGATAAGTAGAGATTTTTTTTTAATTGAACAAGCAAAGGGGTCTAAATTTCATAATATTCCATTACTATATCAAGCAACGTTTACTATACGACAAATAAAATTCTGTTAGTGTAAGTAATTATTTACCTGCCGCCAAATAAATTTGAGCTAAAACACAAAAGTTTTTACTTTTTAGACTCAGGGAGGAAATTTGCTCAGTATAGTTATGCAGCAATCGAAAATAACTGAAGTTAAACTGTTGAAGAAAAACCTATCAAGTATACAATATTTGAAATATGCCTTTGAATAAATGATTTTCAAACAAATAATTGAAGCCGAGTTCCTCGGTAAAAACAATATTCAGTATTCCAATGAACCATAACTTACTTACCGACATCTAAAATGTATGAAGATATATAGTTTAGGCTTAGGCCAATCGTAAAAATCGGCCAAGTGTGAGTTTGACTCGTGCACATCTCGAAGGGTTCCGTACCATTATAGAGCAAAATTTGACTAAAATAGGTTTTTTTGTATGGGATTATTTATCTATTTTATTTTAATTTTATTATTAATTATAAAAGTATAAATACAATTGAGTATTTTGTGAACATTTCAAGTGTTTCAATTCAATTCTTCCATGTCTTCAGTTACTCTTACAAAATAAAACTATGATAATTATTCGCTGACAAAGCAATTAAAAAATATATTATTGGTCTTTTTGTAAACTTAGTCATAACAACTAATAGATGACATCACAGAAAACGAATATCACTAATAGTAGACACCAATATGTACTAATAGTTGACATAGAACATTACATTACATTTAATATTTTTCCTATTATTAGGTCTTTATTTGCCGTTTTTCAAAAGATTTCATTTACTTCATCATAGTAACTACATGCATATAAAATATTATCCACGTTGTCTCCAGATTCTATCCATTCTTCTCCCATGCTAAAACTATCTTTCCTTTTAATTTTATTTTTCATATATTTTTTCCTAGTAAATTTATTTTCAGTCTTTAGTCTCCATGCTTCTCTTGCCTCTTCTTTTTCTTCTTTCTTTTCTCAGCTCTCCTTTTTCTTCGTTTTACTGCTAAAAAACTAAAGCAATCGATTTTTAGATCAGTACAAGGTCTAATATGTCCATTTTTAGGTACAGTAGTTCTAATTTGTTAGTTTGTTAATAGAATTATATTTTCAGAGAATAGTGATGATATTTGCAGTAGAATAAACTACAAAATAACTTTAGTATGTATTGCAAAATGATGATATGAGTTCCATGTCATCTATTAGGTTTTTTACATTTTCAAGTACTAACAGTAGACACCCTTTATATTTTTTAAATTTTTAGGGAAAATGGATAAAAAATCATAAATAAACATTAGTTAGTGTAAACAACATGACCATTAATCCAATGAAATCAATAGAAATTACAAAAAATCAAATAAATGTATTCAAAACTTACGTGCAAAATTTCGCCTTCCTTAACCTATTTGCTAAGAAATTGCCGAGCGCGTGTTGACGCGGTCACATTATTTACGAAAACTGATCCCATTTTAAAATTTTGTTCCCGAAGGCATCCCTAGTACATTTTTTCACGTCAACAGATAGCTTGAGAAGCTTATAAAATTTACAGTGTTGAGAAAAAATTTGAGTAATTCTTATTTTTATGGTATTTTTGTCGTAAGTGTCATCTATTAGTTCCGAGTCTACTTTTAGTGCTTTTACCTTAACTTATTTTGACGCCGTGTCGCTTGGTAACTTTGCCTTTCCACCGTCGATATTATTGACAGTTTGAAATATTAGTGTTCTTGTGTTGCAACCCAAGCAGAATTGGTTGTATACCTACTGTAGTCACATATTTTAGGTTTAAAATGTGTTGTATCAAAAAGTTTTGATAATAATATAATACCTACCTCTATATTCTTTGGTGCTCCTGTGTGTAATTTATAGTTCATCATCAACTGAGCGGAAGTTGATGATGATGGACTATAATAAATAAGAACACTCTCGATCATGTCAGCTTTCAAACAAAAAAGTATAGTTGACATAAATGTTTTAGTGTATGAAAAACCCACTATGTGAAGAAGTTTAGGCAAAAAACCATGAGTAAAGCTGAGCTCTAGACGCTTAGAAGGTCATTGACCTCGTACTGAACACATAACAGCTGATTACATAACATTTTCAATAAAACATTTTATCAGTATAATATAAGCCACTTGTTTTCTACATGTCTTTGTATATGAAACCCACTGAAATAAGAGTGCTTAGTCAAAACTTCCTTTGCTAGTATCGAATATCGATGGCGTAGTTAGGTGTCAGAAATGTATGGGATTTGACATAACACATAGTGCCATGACGCTTTGCAATGCTTTATGTCATATCTCATACACTTTGACTTAATGAAACTTTGTTATCGAAAGTGGAAAAATATGCATTTTATCTTACTACAAGACACAAGTGAACTACTTGCGACGAGTATACTTTTAACTTTATTGAAAGTTGCATTGTTATCGAATGACAATAATAAAATGAAATTTCTAAAACTCTGTTTTTAGAAATGCAGTAGATGTACCAGCTATAATATTATTTTAACATACTTATACTTCAAGTAAACAATAATAATAACATGATTTATGATACCAATTAAACATTCTCATAATATAATATTAATAGGTACAATGAATAATTTTATAAAATATTTTCCCACTCATAGTAAAGGATTCTGTATTTCGTAAAATATTGAAGTTAGGCCGCTATCAGAAAGCCGATTTTCGATACCTAATATGAACTTGTATTATATTAGTCTTATAAGTTAACTGAAATGATTTTGTGATCTACCACTGTCATATTACACATAATATTATTTAAATTTCTTTGACGTAACGTCTACACTCTACAGTCTACATAAAATATTTTAAAGTTTTCAAAATATTATTGAAGCTGTTTTTAACATTTCAAAAACTACTAAAAATAATTGTAACTTGCAAAGATAAATATAAATCTTGAGTCTTCTTTAAAATGTTCACCTTCCCACTGCACCGTTCCACGTCTAAGTCAGGCAGTGATGAGAGCTTTTACACCACCATGTCTACTGTCAAAATAAATACTTCGAATACACAATTTCTATGCATTCGCGGCAAAACCTACAGACTAAAGTACAGTTTGGCAGTACCTGCAGGTACTACCTACCAGCGTTGCTGGCAGAGGAGAACTGTCAAAAATGGCGTTTTTGTATAATGACAGCGTTAGTTCCTTTTTTCGCCACGTTCATTTAAAACCTTGTCGAGCTCAAGGTTATCGTTAAATATGGCGTCCGTTATTGACCATAACCAAAGATTTGACTTTTTATATTTAAACTGTTGTTTTTTTTACTTATTATTAAGCTAGTTTTTATTGTAATTTAGTTTTATTGTATTAGTTTATGGTTTTAATAAATAAATAAGTAATAGTTAAAGTTACAGTTATACTTAAAGTAAGTTATAAGTAGTTAAAGCAACCCACCCTTAGTAAAATAAGTTGTGGATTTCTTATTTTTGAACAACATTTTGTACAATTTATTATGTATTGTGTAAGCTGATGTTGTATAGTTTCATGGCAGTTTTAGCTTCATATTTTATAACAAACTTCAGAGAGACATAAGATGATGAATATTATTTTTAAATAATTTTGTAATTTTGCAATTTTAGAATGTTGCAAGTAGGTATAAAGTTTTGTTTTCGACTATTGTTTGCACCGTAATATAGGCTTTCATAGTAGGTATCTTGACTTCTAGTTCTTAAAGTAGGATACTTTGAGACCTAGACGCCAATATAACAAATTTCATCTAGAACAATTCACCGGCTTAAGCGATAAGAGATAACAGACAGACAAATGGACAGGTACACTTCCGCAGCACTAATATAATAAAATGAGGATGGATTCTCATTAGGGTATAATTCAATTGTGCTGAACATGACACTACAAAACACCTGGAATTTACAAACCATAGAATCATATTCCTTAACGAGTGTGTAATTTTGTTTCTGTAATTTATTGTTTGTGGCACTAATTGGCAAATTAGGAAGACAAAACAGAGGGTCTAGACAAGTGGCAAACGATTATCGTAAACGCCAACAAAATGTACATATGGGATTTGACATTCGCTAGCGAAGCGATGACTTATGTCAAGTCGCATACATTCTGTTGGCGTTTACGATAATCGCTTGCCAGTTGCCACTTGTCTAGTAGGGCTGCCCTAGTTGACAAGTGGCAAGCGATTATCGTAAACGCTAACAATATGTTTGCGATTTGACATAAGTCATCGCTTCGCTAGCGAATACTAATGTCAAATCCCATTATACATACATTTTGTGACGTTGGCGTTGGCGTTTACGATAATCGCTTGACAGGGTCTGGCCTCCTAGACAAGTGGCAAAACGCTAACGCTAGCGCTAACGCTACAAAATTTATGCGATTTGACATAAGTCATCGCTTCGCTAGTGAATACTAATGTCAAATCCAACAGAAAAAGGTTGGTCCGCCATCTGCCATTAAACTAGTTTCTCTGGTATAATAATCTTTGCAGTTTGGTCTCTATTAATTGGGGTACATATAAACAACACATGAGCTCAGGGCCTGTAGCCAAGAACATGTGTTAGCTAATAAGTATCTACTTAAGGCCATCCCCTGAGAAACGAACTTGACCTTACAATTGCTGCGTTGCCGAGGACGCGCCAAAATCCTATTTTTTTTTTACTTATCTTAGTTCAAAATTGACCTAAAAAAATTTAAACGTCCAGTATGTAGTTAATGAAATTTTCGATCAATTGTCGTGTGTTTCAAATAACCGTAATTTGTCAATAGGATATACTGAATGTATGCTTGAATTTAAATAAATTGGTATTGCTTTGGAAGCTGATATTTGAGTATAAAAAAAAAAACAAAAATAGGAAATTAATAACTATGGAAGGAACGTTATGACTGAAGATTATTGCTGTATTTTTATTATAATTTTGTAGCTTTCAAATTATGAGTTAATAAGGCTCTAAAAACGGTAAATTACTGCATCACCGTAGGGGGAGCGTCTTAACAGTCAAACGCAGAACCTGTAACTTACGGACACTGAAACTGGAGATAATGTTGCACAATTTCGTCAAACAATTTCGTCTAATGTCCCCGTCTGCACTAAACAACAGTTTCAGTTAACTCCGCAATACACATTTGTCCTCGATTTAAATTCCAACTAATGTGATGGTAAGCAAAATGACACAAGTTTGTGAATCGTTGCTAGCGAGCGTTTTATAACTTTTGACGTTAAGACAAATAGGCGTAATTTCTGTTTGTGTCTGTTTTGAGTATTCGTCAATTATTATAAGTTGTCATTTAATAATTTAAGGTACTCATATTCAAAATGGCGAGACGAGGCAAGAAATTTTATACAACTCTTGGCATTTTATACTGTTTTCTGCCTAGATTCGCCGATGAGACTAAAAATGATTACACCTACTGAGATTTGACGTAAGTAATTTAATTAGATAGCAAGTGGCAACTGGCATGATTTTCTTTTACGATTAGTAATCCAGAAATTATTTTCTATTTATAGTGAACTAAATTCTGTAAACAAGCCAAAATCACCACTCTAATGTAATCAAGTACTTCTTAGGCATCCATTACACGCGCATGCAAGTCAGTTGCGGCAGTCAATTCCGTCAACCATGAATTATGTTTGACTGATGGACTGACGAATGGTTTTAGACGGTCACTCAATTCTCTTCAGTTTTATGCCAGTCAAAGCCAAATTTTTCAAAGGTAAGTTTCTAATTTTTTTCCAATTTTGTCAGATGTGACAACACTCACTCAAAATTCGTGACTGATGGTTGCATGAAGCAAAAATCAAAATATCCAGATGTTCGTCAATCAACTTCAACCGTCTGTCACGCTCTTACACGGTAGGTTATCCATCAGTTACAGCCATGACTGTGGTAAAACTGACAGAAAAACCTACCGTGTAATGGATGCCTAATATTTTATAACATAATATTACCTGTTCTTAATAAAGCTTTGTTGCTTTTTCTCTACGGGGCTTGCAGAAGGGACGTAACTTGTGTAAAAAGGCAGAGGCAACAACTTGCCATCAGATATATTAGGAACCACATAACACCAGGCACTGTGGTGTACACCACGGTAATAAGCCTGAGTGGTATCCTTTTCAACAATAGACATAACAATACACTACTCGTATGGCTGACCCTAATGGCGGCTCTCGACATAGGCGAACGCGTTGGCCAACGCGTCTGCAGACGCGTTGGCCCAATGTGTAGAACGGGCGTTCGCGCGTTGGCCGTAGGTATTTAGACGTTGGCCAACGCGCGAACGCCCGTTCTACACATTGGGCCAACGCGTCTGCAGACGCGTTGGCCAACGCGTTCGCCTATGTCGAGAGCCGCCATTAGGCACTATGGGGATGTCCCCATTGTTTACATCCTTATGTTATGCATACGTCCTGCTGTCTTATCACCGTGTCTCATTAATTATTCCTTCTTTTTATTTTCTCTTTTTTATAATTTTGTGTCTTTTGCGTATGTGATGTTTAATTTCCTTCTTTGTATTGTAACGTGTAATTTATTATTGTAGTGTAATGCTGTGTCATACTGTTGAATAAACGTTATTATTATTATTATTATAGATATTATTCATTTTGCTCTTTAGCTGGTTCCATTTCATACAAACAGTAAATTCGCATGTTTCGACGACCAGATCTCGGAGGGCATTGACGTCAATCCGTTCAAACATTCTGCACGACATCAACGACGATGACAGTTGAAAATTGCAATGTAAAAAATGGATGGATGGACGCACCGTCAATGTATCTTAAATATCATTAAATGAGCAATTCTTGTATATATTATATAATTGGAATCTCGGAATTGGCTCCAACGACTTTCGTGAAATTTAGTGGGGGTGATAAATCGATCTAGCTATGAATAATTTTAAGAAAACGTGTGTTTTATCGAATACCGAGCTAAGCTCGGTCAAATAGCTAGTGATTGGTCTAGGTCTCGGGTATCACAAGACTAAGGACTAGGTAACTAAAACATACATGATGCAGCTGACAGAGCGTGTCGTCGCGGTATGTGGCTCACGAGTCACGAGTCACGACACACCTGGCTGGCTCCCGTTTTTCTGTAATTGAATGCTTAGAAACTGGGTCCAGTACGTTTCCAAATATGAATTCTATTTTAGAAGTGAAGGACTGATAAACAATGCAGGTGAGACTGCAAAAGATGGTTTTGTTATTACGCTTGATACTTTTGAGTTCTCTTAAACCTGCAGAGTATTTAAGTAGTACCGACTAAATTAACAACTTTGTTTTGACAAAGTAATCAAGACGGAACAGGATGAAACAAACAAATTATTATAATATTTAGCAATGCATAGATCTAAAATATTCTCTTGAATCTCTTGAATCCCCAAGCGGCACCGGGCTATCGCCATGGGCGTACAGCTGCCCCCCCCCCCCCCTGGATCCTGTTGACGTCCCTACTAAGTATCTTATGTAGTACTTTTATAGAAGAAATTATATAATTACTAGATGTCCCGCGCGGCTTCGCCCGCGTAAATTAGGAATTTCACAGAAACCGTACATTTTCGAATAAAAATAGCTATAAATACTCCTGTCACGTGGTCTACTCTATATAAGTGCCAAATATTGCTATAAAAGTTGCTCCAGTAGTTCGTGAGATGAACCCTTTCTAATATTTTCCCCGTTTTTACCACATTTTCAGGAGTTTCTTCGGTCGTATTAGTCTTAGCGTGATAATATAATATAATATAATATAGCCTATAGCCTTACTCGATAAATGAGATATCTAACACTGAAATAAGTTTTTAAATCGGACCTGTAGTTCCTGAGATTAGCGCATTCAAGCAAACATTCTCTTCAGGTTTATAATATTAAGTATAGATTTTTTTAAATTATCGCTTGACAAACTCGAGCCTCGATCTAAAAGACTATGAAAAGGCTCATAATCATGGGACGATGAATGGTATAATATTATGGTAGTGATTATGATGAATGTAATCTGCATAGTAGCATATGCTTTCCGTTCTTAAAACCACGCCGAAACTCCCAAACTTGTATCTTTAAAGAATCAGGAGTTCACTCAGCACCTTCCGAACCATGGTATACCAGGTATACCTCGGTGCAAAATCTTACTTGTTTGTAGCATATGCTTAGAATACTTCTCACGAAACCGAAGTCACCACATGTTTCCCCATAAATTTTGAGGAGTTCCCTCGATTAATTATGGATCCTTCATCAGATCATCACTTTTATGAATATAATATTAAATTGGGATGATACCCTACATACCAAAATAATTTTTTTGAAAATCGGTTAACAAACAGCGGAGTAATCGTTGAACATAAGAAAACGAACATAACAACTTCCCCATTTTGAAAGTCGGTTAAAATTGTAGCCTATGTGTTATTCTGATGTATAAGCTATATTATTGTAAAGTTTCATTAAAATCCGTTCAGTCGTTTTTGCGTAAAAGAGTAACAAACATCCATACATCCACACATCCATACATCTATACATCCATACATCCAAACAAACTTTCGCCTTTATAATATTAGTAGGATATCTATACTATTTGTTTGTTTGTTCTCAAAAACTACTGGACCGATTTTAAAAATTCTTTCACCATTTGAAAGCTACATTATTTACGAGTAACATAGGCTACTTTTTATTTTGGAAAATATAGGGTTCCGTAAGATATTTTGGTTTTTCTGACACAAGGTGAAAAAAATCAACCAGAAAATTTAGTTATTTTGCGTACGCTGCCTAAACTTTAAAAGATAGAACCATACAATGTTCAAAGTAAATGTAGATCTTATAAATATCTACAAAAATGTCCGCGACACACTATACCTATCTATGTCGATTGAGGCACAACAACCATTTTTTTATTTAAAAATCTTGATTTTTTTGTGGACTACATTTAAACGCATTTATTTTACTCATGCTGAGAATCCTTATCAAAATAAATTATTTCATCACTAAGTACAGTTTGTGTAGATAATTTTTTGTCTTTGAATGATTAAAATTGGACGTTTGGTTTAGAAGTTATGGTGAAATTAAAAATTGCGATTTACGCCCGTTTCGAAGTGGGCGCTAAGTACCAACTACCAAGGCGCGCAGTACTAGCGAAGATTATGACCGGCCCTGCAGCTGGTGAATTAGTTCATATACTTACCAAGAATACCAATGATCCCTACTGATATTACCTATAAGTACCCTTCAAAAGGCTCCAATTTCCTGTAAAAAAATCTTTTGCACTAACGATAAATAAATCCCAGGGTCAAACATTCAAATTAGTAGGAATAGATTTACGATTATTATTTTTTAACAAAAAATTGAACCCGACTTCCAAGGAAAAGACAATATTCTTAAAATGACCTAAAAATATGAAATAATTCTAATTATTCATTAGTGCCTTTTTCAAAATTCGACTAAATCTCAACGAATTCTGTACTATAATTTCCATCGTTTGAAGTAATAGTACCAATAATTGGGTCATAATGTGATGACCCATGGTGTAATTATGGTTGTGATTATAATGATGAATCAAATTGATGTGTTGACTTATGCTTCCAGTTGTTTAAATAACGCCGAATCCCCGAACCTGTATCTATAAGGATTCAATAGTTCTGTTCGGTACCTTCAGATTCAGGGCATAACCCGGTACGAAGTCTTACTTTTTGGTAGCATTCACCTCAAATGCTTCAGAAAAAATCGAAATCACTATATGTTTCCATACAAATTTCAAGGAGTCCTCTCGATTCCTCATGGATGCCATCATCAGATCACCGCTTTTGTGAACATGGTACCAAATTTGAATTCAACCCTGTACAACGACAAAAGAATCATGAAAATCGGTCAACAAACGGTGAAGTTATAACCTCCTCCTTTTTGGAAGTCGGTTAAAAATAATGTTTTACGTATGGGCACAGAATATAATATATTATTAGTAGGTATGGGTAACTTTACATTGCCCTATTACGAGTCGGGGCTCCCGACCATCAGTATATTTTGTTACAAAAATAACTAAACGTCAAATGTTGTTTATAGAGAAGCTATACAATAATCGCTTTAGTTATCTATCCTAAAACAACGGGTTGCACTCCGGGACTACCGTCAGAAGTGAAAACTTATTAATTATTATTAATTACATTTAAATATTCTCATCTTTAACAACTTTAACATCCACAGAAAGATAATCTTACAGCCTGCGGATAATGACTGCGACGTCGATGTTAATGTCGGTGTTTGTGAATTGACCTGGGAATCATTTTGCTGACCGTGTCTTTCCTGGGTAGGCTTTTTGCAAATTGCAGCGGTAACTGACATCTACGCGAGCGGAGCCGCGGGCGACCGCTAGTCGCTTATAAAAGGTATGAGCGATTCTTTCACAGAAGACGTAATAACTCGATTTGCCGAAGACCCTCGAAAATTACTTTTAAAAAAGACAACAAATTGCCGCTGGCAGAGAACCTGGGTACACCCATGGCTATCGTATTACAATTGAAAATCTATTGTGTCTGCGATTCCCACGATCAAAGTATTACGTCTCTCTAGTCTAAATATTAAGATCTTCCGGGCCCTTCTTTGAAGTTTTAAAATTAATAATAATTGTACCAAAACAGAAGCAAGCCTAAAAAACGTCTTAATTTTGATCATAATAACAATTGTGTAGTAAAGTACCGTTAACTCGCTGATTATAATTTATTTAGACACAATGATAATTTATTCCCACGTAATATTTATTACTACCCGTTTCCCGTAAATTCGTTGCAAACATTTGGTTTATCGCATAAAATCGCACAATTTTACGCAATAAAATTACTATACTACGAGTATGTACTTGCCCAAGATAACAAGAAGAGAAAACCTACAGATGGATAAAAATACTTATTGCAATTTACAAATTACAATATTCGTTCAGTGAGAATTTAAGTATCTGCTTTATTTAAATTAATCTTTAGGCTTTCTCAAACAATTATGTAGATGAGCAAAACTTTTAAAGTAAGTAAGTACCGTACCTACGTATATAATATCATAATATTCCAAATAGATTCCAAATAGTAAAATACTTAAAATATCATAATATTACTTATAGATGTTAAATATAATAATACTTAATAATATTATGATGTTGTCGATGGTTATTTGTGATATTTAAAAAATACAACATGGTAACTATACTGTACTCGGCGAAACATGGCGGTAGCGGTCATTGACCCCCTGTCAAAAACTTGTAATTTTCTATACAAAGCCGCGATTGACAACATTTGACACTTCATCGTTAATCGCGGTTTATATAGAAAATGACAAGTTTTTGACAGGGAGTCAATGACCGGTACCGCCATGTTTCGCCGAGTACAGTATAGATAGGTATTTTAATTAAGTGAAAATAGTTCTTTTTATTATTCTGTATACCTAATATCATAAAACTTGTACAAAGAGCAACTACCAACATACCAACAATTTTTATAATTTAATGATGTTGTGGTAATAAAAAATATTTTTTAATTAACTACATAATATAACAATATTTGTTGTGACTTAACATCTTATTTGATTAAATTAAAAAATATGTTATTTAATTATAATTAATCTTGTTATTAGTTATTACTTAAAAACTCATAGTATTTGTTTAAATTATTATTATTATAAGATACCTACTTAATAAGTCATAGAGAAAAAGTATCATAATCTGTACTAGGTATTTAAAATATTTAACCACCTTTTGGACTATTTTTTAAGCTTCTAAACTGATTAATTGGAACAGTTTGATACAGATACACAAACTGATATCACTAATACAGGTTAAATATCTGCGACCCCGCTTAATTCACTAATCAATCCAATCATTATTAATTAGGTAGGTATTAGGTATTATTGAAGATCAATCCACATGCTGTGAAAAGGGTGGAGTAGATGTTGTTTTTTGCAAGGTACGAAAAAGAGGGCAGAAGTTACAATTAATATTTCATATAAAAAATCCGCCTGAAAAGTACTTTCAGACTATATTCAGAGCCATACGGACAGGCTACATAATTTCGACAGACTTTGACAAGCCCAACCGACATATGACATATTTTAACATCAACTTGACATAGGTCGTGTTCGTCGCATAAAGTTAATATTCCGCTAGGTATGTTAACTTTATGGTTCGTCGGCGTAATTTTTAGCGCATGCACTGCAAAACCTTTTATTGTGCATGTGCAATTGTGATATTTGGCAATCATAGATGCCCCTCTACACGTTCGTATCAGCTTGTATTGTTAAATCATGGACCGTCAAACACTATTCGAACTCTTCAGCTAGCGAAACACCGCAAGCGACAAACATTACTCCTTGTTGCGCAGTTGAGTAAAATTCAGCGTACTTTAGCAAGAATTGACATCATTTCGAGATAAAAGTTAAGTTAAGCTTTGAAGCAGCGCTTAAGTTCGTAGCTTAATTAAATTCCTCCAGTAGTACTTACCTGATATTAGCATTTGGACTAGAAGAAAGTTAAAATAGTAATAATACTCCCCACACCGGTTTCGGTGACGGTGGCCGGTTTCATTGAAACCAGACCAGGTACGCAGGAGTACTTTTATAGTGCCTAAGTGTGTGCGCAGTACACAAGAGCACTCTCTATTCCTTTACTCTCATAACCCAGTGGGACGGAAGACCGACACGACTGGCGAGAGATCAGGCGCAGGACCGACTTTTTACATGCCCATCCGGCGCATGGATCATCTTACTTGTCAGACAATCAGGTGATCAGCCTGCATTGTCCTAACCAAACTTGGAAATAACATGTTTCCAACGCGGGATTCGAACCCACGATCTCCGGAGTCGAGAGCGACGCTCTAACCACTAGACCACGGAGGCGCGTTAAAATAGTATACCTTGCGTGAATAGTAGAGTAAGTTGGCAGCATAATATTATAGCTAACCTACGTTCCCAATAATTTTTTTTCTTCCTAATTTTTTGAAATATTTTAATCATTTATAGAAATTAAATAGATATAGGTACTTACTTAGGTCTATTCGGGTGATTGGTATTGCAAATCATGTTATAATATTATTATCTATATAAAATAATATAGTTTTATGATTTAGTTTTTTTAATAATAGACAAATTGTAAGGAATTTGTATAAAAGTTAATTAAAGACTAGTCTGTAGCTGTTAGACTAGTGGCACAGAATATATTATTATAATAGTATGCTAGTAGAGAGGTTTAATCCAAGTACAATCTAACAATACCGTATGTGTTTTCCAATACCGTTTTGAACAACAATTTTTAACGATGTGTGTAAAAGTGAAACGAAAAAGAACGTTTTGTGGAACGCTCATCAGCCGCGTGGATTATGTCAAGCCGTAAACCCTGTGTGGATCATTTCGGGTTATGCCGGAAACAATAAAAATTGTGTTGTAGCCAGATATATTCTTGTGATTTTTTACTGGGATCTTCAAACTACGAATCAGTAGGCCTACTACGAAACCGTTTTGAGACTCAAACAATTGAACGGGAATGCCGCGTCCTGCTCTAACAACGTCATTTCACGTTTATTAGAGCAGGACGCGGCATTCTCGTACGATTGTTTGAGTCTCAAAACAGTTTCGTGGTACGGCCCCAGGCCTAAAGGTGACTTTCCGATCCTTGCGGCAAGCGACCACGACCGACAAGAATTCAAATAAAATACTACTTAATCTATACATATAATAAAACTGTAGAAATGACAATTCTGTACATTAAAGATATCCAAAAAATATTAAGCGGGGGCTGTTACTACATCGCTATAGAAGCCAAAACTGTGGTTAGTTTTTTGTCTGTCTGTCTGTCTGTCTGTCTGTATGTTTGTTCCAGCATCACACGAAAACTACTGATCCGATTTGAATGCGGTATTCGCAGATATATTTGTCTTCTCCCTACTTAACATCTGGTGTACAAAAATTTTTCTCACCACCTCTCCAAGGGGTCAAAAGAGGGGGTAAGATTTTGTACCAAACTTTTTTCTTTAACACGAAAACTACTGATCCGATTTGAATACGGTTTTCGCAGATATATTTATCTTCTTCCAACTTAACATCTGGTGTATAAATTTTTTCCCCCCTCACCCCTCTTAGGGGACCAAAGAGGGGGTCAAATTTTGTATCAAACTTTTTTCTTCAATGGACTCACTTCATATTATTAACTGTATTTTCCAATTTAACATCTGGTGTATAAAATTTTTCCCCCACCCCTTTAAGGGGGCCGAAGAGGGGGTCAGATATTGTATCAAACTTTTTTCTTGAATAAACTTACATCATATTATAAACTGTATTTTCCAATTTAATATCTGGTGCATAAAATTTTTCCCCTCACCCCTCTAAGGGGACAAAAGAGGGGGCAAGATTTTGTATAAAACTTTTTTCTTTAACACGAAAACTACTGATCCGATTTGAATACGGTTTTTGCAGATATATATGCCTTATTCAAACTTAGCATCTGTGCCGCCCCAATTCCCCCCCCCCCATCCCCCCCCCCGCCCCCCCAAACTAAACCAAAACTAAACATACAGATTTTGCGTGTCGTTTGATTAACATGCGGGAGGTTTTGCCTCCGGCCGGTACTTGGGGTTTCTGCGCCCCCCCATACCCCCCCCCCCCTCCTGGTAATGTTGCCAAGCAAAAACATGTTGCGTTGTTAGTGTTGAGTTTTAATTCTTATTCCTTAGGAACAAACTAAGTTATTAATTAATAGTGAAACATACAGATTTCGAGTGTCATTTGATTAATATGATAGCTTTGCCTGGATATGGATAGACGGACAGGCTGATATTATATCTTTGTACTCGGGTTCCGTTTTTTACCATTTGAGTAAGGGATCATAAAAAGGAGAGAATTATCCATTTCCGTTATTATACTATGGTAACGCCTACGAAGTCGCGGGAAACAGCTATCCATACTGATATTATAAATGCGAAAGTGTATTTGTTTGTTTGTCCTTTCTTCGCAGCCTAACGAAGCAACCAATTGACTTGATTTTTGGCATCGACTTAGTTGTAAGGATAGAGAGTAACATAGGCTACTTTTGGTCTTGGAAGAACATCATGTTTCTAAAGGAGATTTGCAAGAATATTCGTATTGTACACGATTTTCGAATTTCACGCGAGCGAAGCCGCGGGCAAAAGCTAGTGACCTAATAATTATAAGTCACAGGTTTCATTTTCTACGGACATTGGTCTTGAGGTTCCCAAACTCCTTTGTTTCGTGGCCCACTTTTAAGGTGTTGGCATACTGCGGACCCCTGTAACATGCCCCCCCCCCCCCCCCCCTCTGCAAAGCTAATCCATGAAACTTGCTATTATTTTAAGTAAGTAACAGTTGCTGTGCTTTTCAACAAATTATCCGCCTATGCCAGGGATGGCGAACCAAATGGCACTCAACACGAAATTTTCAGCACGTCTTTGATCGCAAAATTATTATAGTGATTAGGGGCATTACATTTTTTAATACTCGCGATTATAAAGAAAAATATTATTTAATGGCACATCTATGACATCGCTTGAGAAATTATTCAGAAAAGTGGCACGTTTCCACGATATAGAGCCGGACGGGGAGCACCTGGACCACTCTAGCGACCTATGCCGCCGCTGCTTTGTAGTGACGTAGAGCAAAATGGAACCTATACCCTAGTACCCTATAACATAGTGACATTTTGTTTGAATTTTTGTCCGTTGCGGTGGCTTGCCGCAAGGATCGAACGATCACCTTTACGCATCGTACTCGCTGGCAGTAGGTACTTACAAATTGCTGATGGGTTTTTGGGTTTGACGCAGGCACATCAAGAAAATGCTGACGTTCTCGAATCCGATGCAGACACTGACCTCCATTATACAAGTACGCTGGACTTATGATACCCTTTGAAATGACAGCTATTTTTTGTGCCTATTTGAAGCGGTATCAGCGCCCCCAATGCGGGGGGAGGGAACTAAATCTGACGTAAAAATGACGTTTGAAAGTCGCTATATTGGCGCTGATAGCAGTAGTAGGAGTACTTGGAACTAATACTAGTTTCTACAACCAACAGCGACTAAGCGGCCATTTGCAAGTTACGTCAGATTTAGTTCTCTTCCTCCGCATTGGAGGCGCTGATTCCGCTTCAAATAGGCACAAAAAACAGTTGGGTATCATAAGTCCAACGTACTTGTATAATGGAGGTAAGTGGATGCAGTGGACTCCCTGCTTTTTTTAATGTTGTGGAATTTTATCAATGTTTTTAAAAATAAATTATCTTCTACAGTGTGTAACAAAAATAAGTGATAATACTTTAGGGTGTGTACGTGTTCCTTGTAGAGAGTTCACTGTGAAAGTAGCAGTTCTGAAAAATATTTTTTTTTTTCACTTTTGTATGGGCAAGGGCCCGAGAGTCACGAGTTTCCTCATACAAAAGTGAAAAAAAAATTTGGTCTTTCAGCGCTGCTACTTTCACAGTGAACTCTCTACAAGGAACACGTACACATCCTGAAGTATTATCACTTATTATTGTTACACCCTGTATAAATATCTTCTAGCTTTTATCTTACGGTTTCGCATAATTGTAACGTAATTTGACGATACAATTAGATGTAATAACACAATTACAGATAATGATTGAGCGTCGAAGTGCCGACATAATTGTTCAACACAATGGAAACAAGCCTATTATTTACGATCGACGATCGCAACATGTCCGCTTCGGCTAAAAATGTTTTACCTACGTCCAGAAAATTCCCTGATGAAAAGAGCTAATTTTAGGTACAGGGGCAATTTTTTGGGTTTTTAGTCGGCTAAAGAAGTTTAAGTTGGTACCATCCATGACAAAAAAGGTAGTAGAAGTAGTGTTATTAGTTACATATTAGTTTAATATTTACATATTACATTAATTTTTTTACACGCGCGCACGCGTCTTGTTAGCAGCATTTTGTGTGAAACTAATGAACAACGTAAAAAAAATTTTATAGTACCTAGGTACCTGTTCCAAAGTTTTTAAATATTTGTCCTGGCAGTGATAATTTTAGTTAATACCTAATTTAATAATAATTACTAAGTATGTTTTAACAGTTAATATTATATTGTCTTCGTATATTAATACGTATTAAATACTACCGTATACTTTTGGTAATTCTTATATTATTATCTTTACGATAAATCAACATTTAACGTAGTACAATATTATGCCTCTCTGTTAATTTAAAGTTACGGGAACGGCGTAATGGTAGAAAGCTTTTAAAATGAGACTACTTTGGAAAAAGATTACGAACTCAAGTAGGCAGTTTGTTCCCATTAGACAGGCTCGAGTCTCGAGAACAAATCCAGTTTGCTGTAAATAATAGTTACAACTTACACATGTACAAAACACATAAAACAATACTGCACCTTTTTGCTTTACGACTGCGCTTAAATTGTTAACAATTTTATAAATAGCCCCATTAGCGAAACCATTAACGACATTGTGCCATTAAAACTTTATGGTTCTGCGGTGTATGTAGTTTCACTTTCAGGTACACTTTTTTAACTGTTTTAATTTAATTTTTATGAGAATTTTCATACCCAAAGCATGTGGGGACATCAAATAATACTTAATACACGAATATCATTAAAAATTTAATAAGTTTTCTTTAGTTTCTTAATAATATAAAGGAGGTAGCGAAGGCATGTGTTTTTTGTGGCTGTTTTCTTTTCATGTTATAAGGTGAACTGATGATGTCTGCAATCTCGAGATATAACATTTTAAAATAGTTACGTAAAAACGAAGTCGCGGGCAAATTATAGTTATATTTTACACGAGTCCCGAACTCCCGATATATTGCTGATGCTTCCCTTCGTTTTTCATTTCGCAAACGGTTACTTCATTCTGTATGCATCATCTAGCGATATGCGCCGTCTCATTGGGACTAAGTGGTTTCCATCACTTTGCCAAATTGCCCTCCCTTTCGTTTGAAAATGGAATTAGAGTCCACGTAAGTTGTTCACTATAGTTCAAATGAAATATGATGTAACCAGCGGTCATTGTCCTTTCTAGTCTAGGAGCGATGAGTAAAATACTCACAATGCATTCTGTGAGCTTGAACAAAAAGTTTTACAAACAAGCACATATTTAATTAATATATGGGGTCAATGATCGCTACCGCCTAGATTGGCCTTGTACACTATACTCAAACTATACATTTACTAGAAAAATCAGGTTAAAACAATTGTAAAAATGCATGTTATTCGCATCGTCCACGTCATTATAAAAAATAGTATTTATTCTAAAAAATATTTTTTAAGTCTATGAATACTTAATGGCATGGAAGATAACAGCACTGGGAAAAAGAAAAACTTTTATACGCAAATCTTTGTTCGTGAAAAGTTTGAATTTTGTTTTGAGAAAGTTTTGTTATTTCTGAATTAGCTGTTGTTGTTTTGTTATTGATGATTTTTTCAGTTTTTTAAAAACATGAATTTTGAATTAAATTAATATAAAGCGCTCAGCTCGTCAGGGCGAGCAAAGCGAGCCCTAGTATATCCCACAATCTGTACATTTTGTGGTAAACTTTACGGAAAAACTATCACGTCTATTGATTTGTGCTTTAATATAGTAATTTTTATTTATATGTAGATGTGTTATCATCAGTCAGTTAAGGTTTTTTTATATGTTCTAGATGTGTCATCATCAGTTAGTCAAGGTGTGACGACGCGAGTCCTCACTCGGGTTTTAGCTAGTCAGTTATAATAACAACTTACCCTTGTAACTGCTTTAAATCGTTTAGATGTATACTGAATTTGGAAAATCGGTATGGTAAGGCGTAGGCGAATTCACAAACTACCATATTACACAATATAGCGAAAAGTGGTGAAAGATGCATTATTCGTTTTCTAGCTGGGAATCGAAGCGACTGAATTTGAATGTTTTTTGATTTTGGAATGTTCGTTCCTTGAAATGTGTCACGCGTTTGCGCGTTGTATAAGTTACAAAATAACGAAGGTTTGGCACTTGTCGGTTCCTGGCCTAATATATGAGCAGCGGCAAGACAGCGGCCCATGATAACGGAAATTACACAATTAAAGAGAATCCCTCGGCGACGACCCGGTTAGAAGTACAGTACATAATATATAATATCTTGGCATATTATGTCAAAAATTATTTTGCATAAGATGGGTAATGGAAAAATTTCCAAAAGAAAAGAAAAAAGAAAAATTTCCAATATATTTTTCCAATTTTTCAAATATTTTTCCAAGTTGAAATAGATCAACCAAGATTAGAAAATAAAACAAGATAACATTTTATTTATTCTTTTTCTTGGAAACTTCTATGATTTGTTGCATAAGCCGGCACTTAGACGATCAATTGTATTGTGCAATATCACGCTTCAATTTTATTGAACAGTTTATTGACAATTAGTAGATTAAAGGCGCGCGATGTACAATATCAACCCTAGACGGTCAATAATATTACGCAATACGTGATATGGCGCAATAAAATTGCTCGTCTAGTAGGGGCCGCTAAGATTATAGCGTTCATCACCGGTATTACTAAAGTCGCGTTAGATTTTTTCTGAAATTAATAATTATAAAAAGTTTTTTTTGCGCTAGTGTTTAGAAGAGGTCATAAATAGCTCAAATTCAAAAACTCAACCAAATCCGACGGGTGCGTTAGCCGCCATATTGGTTTGAAGGTTTTTGAAAATAGTTAATGAAATAATGAGGATTTTTGACCACATCTTCATTATTTTTATTTTTTCTTACAAACATGATAAGAATGTTGCAAATTTAATTCTCTACAAGTTTGATTCTTATACATTTTTACGGAAGTAATTGCAAAAAACAAGTCAAAGTAAAAATATAATTTCGCCTGTATGACCTGTATCTCGATTATCATCAAAAGAAAAAATTACAAAATCATTATCATGCGTGGTGTGAAGCGTCCATAGATATTATATTATTATCATTCAATTTCCTCCAACTTTGATTCTTATGATTTTTTTCAGCACTTAATCAATATTTAACACTTTTCGCACTAACGCTGGGTTGCACCTCCAGGCGCCGTTCTTTTACGTGGTATCCCTAACATGACCAAATATTTTTTTTGTCAGAGCGGGACAGTTACAGAATTTTGTCCTTGCATAATTTACAAGAAATCATTATAGGGTTCCGTACCCAAAAAGTTAATAATTGGCCAGTACGAGTCGGACTCGCGCACAGAGGGTTCCGTACCGTTTATGAGCAAAATTAGGCAAAAAAATGTATTTTTAATTTTAATTTTATTATCAACTATTAAAGTACTGATACTATCTATACTAATATTATAAATGCGAAAGTGTGTCTATCTGTCTATCCGTCTGTCTGTCTATCTGTCTGTCTGTCATGTCTGTTACCTCTTCACGCTCAAACCACTGAACCGATTTCGCTGAAATTTGGCATGGAGATACTTTGAGTCCCGGGAAAGGACATAGGATACTTTTTATCCCGGAAAATGTACGGTTCCCGAGCGATAAACAAATTTTGGAGCAATGGAGTTGCGGACATCATCTAGTTAAGTATATTTTGTAAATATTTCAAGTGCCTACGTGTAGCCATTATTGATATAGAGCAAAAAATGCCAAAAAAATCTAGTTTGTTGTATGGGACCCTTAAATATTATATTTGATTTATTTTGTTTTTATAAAATACATAATCCGTCAAAATTCCAACTCTCTAGCTATCACTGTTCTTGAGATACACCCTGGAAACAGACAGACGGACAGACAGACAGACGGACAGACAGACATCAAAGTCTTAGTAATAGGGTCCCGTTTTTACCCTTTGGGTACAAACCCTAAAATGGGACCCACCCTATTATTAAGACTTCACTGTCTGTTCATCTGTCTGTCTCCAGGCTGTATCTCAAGAACAGTGATTTCATTTCCCTTGCCCAAATTTTTCCTAACAAAATAAATTTAACATTTGATGGGGCTTCCATTTAACAAACACGATTTTATTGGCCTTATTTCCTCTAAGTAAATGCAAAAAGCTGCACTAAAACATTTGAAATATTCATAAAATATTTTACTGCATTTAATAATAAAATTAAAATAAAATAAATATTTAGGGTTATTTTGTTAGCTCCCATACAAAAATCACAAATTTTTGCCTATCTTTGCTTTATAATGGTACGGAACCCTTCGTGAGCGAGTCCGACTCGCACTTGGCCAGTTTTTCAGGCCAGGGTCTAATCTATGATCAGAAATATCCAGTTGTATCCAGTCGCTTGGGTCCCGGACTCCCGGTACATTTAAATCGTGTTGTATGAAGTATGTTTTAATTTTTTGTTAAAAATAATAATTCAAATAATATTTTGGAGTCGCGTCGGTAGAGCTGATGGTAGAAATTGCTTCATGGGCAGATAGAGCAGATGGGCAGATACCTTCATTATTTGGTCGGGTTATATCAATGGTGGGCCTGAGTTTCACATAACACAACTAAATTATGGACATATACCTAATACTTACCTACTGTTTGGATTGAAACTTGTGGAACGTACATTTTTTTCCACTTTATCGTCTTTGCTCATTTTACGCTCAAATCGTATCGAATATCGCATTTTCCGTACATTCCAGTATTTCGATACTTTTATACATACTGATAAGATTCGTACCGTATTTATAAACTCATTTCTATAAAGTACGGCGCGCAGTAAAAAGTCAGTCACGTACGGCTAACGTTGCTCCGATTCGATCCACATAAGCCTCCTCCTCCTCGACTCATGAATAAAAACCACACATAATTTCATTACGATCACACGGTATAATGGCTTTTTGTAATAAAATATCGAATAATATTCCAATAATACGATATTGGATTGTAGTTACGATTGGAATATTAATAAAAGTGTTCGATTCGGTGAAAGCGTATTTGTACAAAAAGAAATTGTAATACATATTAAACGGGTAGGTAACTCGATATGGTAATGTAACCAAATATTGGAGAACTAACTTGGAGACAAACAAAACTTTGCCGCTAAATAACTGAACATCAAACACGTTCGGCGATTTTGCGAAATCTAAGCAATTACTTTAGTTGTTCTACGGTGGACCGCATTGAAACGCTAATGAATATACTTACCTAAATGAGAACATAATATTTACCTGTAGGCTTATAAAGACACAATTTATCTAGGTACCAAATTTATGTGTCCATAATTATGGGAATTTTAAGACATGTAATAATATTCTTTCTTGGATGTAATAAAGTATCATATGGTTTCTAACTTTAAGCGAATTTTTATGACTGCAGTTAGTTTCACATAATATCTATTACTGGACGTTCCGCCCTTATAAATAAAGAATTGCGCTGGAACCCTACATTTTCCTCCAAAACAGTAGCTGCTACTGCTTATGTTATTCTAGAAAATCGAGTAGTTCGTGAGATGAGTGCGTTAAAAAACGGCTTCTCAGCTTTATAATATCAGTACAGATACTTTGCTAATGAAGTACATAAGGTAAATCCTTCAAGCGAGTTATGCAACTAATGCAATTAGGACAGACAACGCAAACTTCAGTGTTAGTAAGTCCGTCGCCGAACCGATCGCGTTACCATCAGTGATCCTCTTACATAAAACCCTCTACGTCTAAAATTTTGTAATAAGAGGGCTCATTAAATCTTCTTTTGTTTATACTTTAAGGGCCTTTGTCGGTGGAGCTTTTACCTTTTTTCTCTTTCCTTTAGCCCTATAATTTAGAGATTTAGGGAATGCCCTAATCTTTTAATCTCGAGATACACGTAGTTTTTATTTTATCTTTTCTCATTCATTTTCCCATTTATTTTTCTTTTAATGATGTTATCCTGAACAGTTCGGTGTGTCCTGTGAAAACCTGTTTTTAACGTAGGTACTTTACTACTTATACTCATTTGCTACGCTTTGTTATTTAATCGTCGATAACAAGTGCTTGTTAAAAATTATTGTGACAAAAACAAGAGAATTTACTCATACGCGTATGCGAAAACCACGTGACAAACGTCTAAAATTAATTCAACAAGTACAAGCAAATAAATTGACTCTCAAGTTGACATATTGACTAACAAATTTAGTTTTGTCGCTTTCGTATTTTAATGGCATCAAATTAGATCGTGCCAAGGCAATTCCTGATATATAAATCCAATTTGTACGTGAATTTCTTTAGGTGTGCCATGTGTCGTATGTAGAGATGTTTGTTTATAGAGCATTGCTAATTGATAAAAGCTATTATCGCAGTCTAATTAGTTGATACGTTGCTATTATAATACTAGCTGTTTGACCGAGCTTTGCTCGGTATCCGATGAAAATGACATTTTCTAGAAATGATTCCTAGCTAGATCGATTTATCGCCCCCGAAACCCCCTATAAAGTAAATTTCATGAAAATCGTTGGAGCCGATTCCGAGATTCCAATTATATATATATATATATATATATATATATATATATATATATACAAGAATTGCTCGTTTAAAGATATAAGATACTAGATGACGCCCGCAACTCCGTTGCGCTAAAACTCGTTTATCGCGCGGGAACCGTACATTTTTCTGAGATAAAAAGTATCCTAATTCCTTTCCCGGTACTCAAAGTATCTCCATACCGAATTTCGACAAAATCGGTTCTGCGATTTAGGCGTGAAGAGGTAACAGACAGACAGACACTACTTAAGTTCGGACATATCATTCAAAGCCTATTTTTTATGCCGGATGACCGGAGTCCGGACGTCGCATAGATAAACATTTTGGCCATTGCACTATGCGTACTCTTTCATATTTTGTGCACGAAATGGTACGTTTCGGCTCACGTGATTTTTACAAGAAAATTTTAAATTACATACATAATATAATTAACATTTTCGTGTGCGAGTGGATAATTAATTAAATATCTAATTTATTTAAATAAATAATTAAAGATCTAATTTATTTATTAATTAAGTCTTACTATGCAGCGAGTACTCGTGTTTTTTTACACTGAAGCACAAAATATATGGTACACATATTGTTTAGGTACAAAATATAACTGGGCATTTGTGTATCATTCTAGGTACAAAGAATTACGTATTGAGTTATGAATGCAGTCATGTTCTTTAGAAATTAGATTACTTAAAACAAGACTGTAAGTATTCATAACTCAACAAAAAAAATGTGGGTTTATAGACAAATGCAGCGACCAACCATAATTTGAAAGCTCAGATTATCTGTAGAAAAATATACTTCGATAAATAATCTGGGAGCACGGCAGTGCTCCAGCCAAGCTTTTTAGCAAAGGCACGGCCGTAGCATACTTTTCTCGAAGCGGTTCGCGACTTTTTCACACCGCCTTTACCTTCGATGTTAACAAAGCTAGCTTAAAACTAGCTTAACCTCCAAATTACATAACATTTCGATAAATAGTTTAATAGTTACGGATCTCAGAACAGGAAAATAAGGAGAAGTGTTATGTAGCGCCGTTTATATGGAAACCTATGTTATGTCGCCGACTTCAATGACACTATTATTGTCAGCATAGTGTCAACGGTACACGGTCTAGTGATGTCCGGTCTATCTACGGCGTCGATTAATTATTATTACGACGATATGGATGTATTTTGGTAGGTATTTAAATACTATTAAAAGAATGAAAGTGATAAATAATTAATATTACAGTCTAACAAAAACAACTTAAAGGCCGAAAGGGGTCATCAAGGAATCATCCATGATTACGAAAAACTTTTACTATGACAATTTTTAAAGTGTAAATGAATAATTGTATTTATACTTTAACAATTAATAATAAAATTAAAATAAACTAAAAGTATAAAATACTCCATTGTATTTATACTTTAACAATTAATAATAAAATTAAAATAAACTAAATAATTAGGGATTCGTACAAAAACACATTATTTTGCTCTATTATGATAAGGAAACTTTCGTGCGCGAGACCAACTAAAATACTAGGACAGAAATAGGACTAAAAGCAATGAAGGTAATACAAATCATTCTTCAAAGATGCACTAATTATTGTAAGTTATTATATGAGTAAGCATTAAGCACCACTTATCTTTCGACTATAAAATAAAACTTCCGCATATTTATAATAAATTTAGACCTTCCGCGCGGCTTCACCCCCGTAAATTAGGAATTTCAAAGACAAATTAGCCCAAAAAAATAGCCTATGATCCTTCATGTGGTCTACTTTTTATTTATGCCAAAAAACATAAAAATTTCTGGATGGTGCGTGAGATAAGCCTGAACTAAGTCTGAAAGAATACTTCAAAATTTCAAATCGGACTAGTAGTTTCTGAGATTAGCGCGTTCAAGCAAACAAACTCTTCAGCTTTATAATATTAGTGTTATAGATAATAACGCAACCGTATAAAAAATGTCGATACAAATATCGATACCAAAATCTGCATCACACCACATCACTAGTGCCTTAGTTTGATAGTTCACGGAACATTTTTCGTGAAGAATATTTTTTGTGAAGATTAATTGATTTTTAAATTAAAAAGTCGTATAAATTACAGTTGGCTGTGATAGGTGATCCCGCTATTTTTAAAATTCATAGTATCGCTGCAATTTTTGTAGGTAATTATAGCACAAGTCAGCATTTTGCTCACAATTTACGGCGTAGTGAAAACGTGTAAGCCGTGGAGTGATTGACATACGACTGACAATTTGTGCCCATATGAGCAGGATTTGGCGACATGTGACACGCTCTATAACATATCTCTTACTTCTAAAATCTGTGGTTACGTATGATCAAAGTTACTACATTTTGTCACTCACTGACTGACAGATCATCAAAATTCTAAGGTACTTCTAGCAGACTTAGAACCTTGAAATTTGGCAACAAGATAAGTTGTTATCCACAATGAAAGGAAAAATTATGACACTGGCCAAGAGCGAGTCGGACTGGCGTACATAGGGTTCCGTACCGTAAATTTGTATGGGAGCCCCCCTTAACTCACAAGTTTATGTACTTTTTATGACTTCTTATTAAAGTTGAAATACAATTAAGTATTTTCTGAAATTTTCAAAAACCTTACTTTAACTTAACTTAACTTAACCATTATGGATATAGAGCAAAAAAGGGCAAAAAACGTGTTTGTTGTATGAGACCCCGATTAATCATTTATTTTATTTTAGTTGGACTATTAGCTTTCATAGCGACAACAAAAATACATAATTTGTAAAAAATTAAAATATCTAGCTATTGCGGTTCTCGAAATCTAGCCTCGTGACACACGGACGGACGACAGACAGACAGCGAAGTCTAGACTCATTAGGAATTGGCTCCCGTTTTCATCCTTTGGGCAAGAAAACCTAAAAACTGAAAAGTATAATATAACTTTATTAAATAAAAGAAAATATTTTTATGTTTGTGGCTTTGCAAGAACATTAAAAATGAGTCTCGACTTCATAATAATTATTTTACGTACAAATGGAAAAATAGTGTTAACAAAGTTAACAATGAAACTATGATAATTAAATTCGATTAAAATATAAATGAAATCAGAACTGCGAATTACGATGTACACTCCATACTCGCTCGATAGATGGTGTAGCACTCCCTTTATATCGCGGTATCGCTTGTTTGCGGAGTATAATTATTATGGTTTAAAAAAATCCGGAATAGGTCGTAATACTCAATCGAAAGTAACATCAGTGCACGAATAGCCTCCTGAAAGTTCAAAAGTTGTTGGGCTATCGTCATAGAATTTGTACTTTGTAGAAGTACCTACCTGTTATCATCAATTAATTTTACGACCTAGAATATATACCTAGGGATAGAGAATGGGTGCTAAGCTAAGTACAGAAAAGTTTGAACGTGACCTGAAAAGAAAATAAACCTCAAAAAAAGAAATGAAATCCCACCAAAACATTAAATGTAAAAAGGAGCCAAGCAAAATATTGGCTTGGCAATGAGCACTAGAGAAATAATCAGCGACTGATTGGATTTATTGGGTACCATCGTCCACATGCGTCGTTACATACTAAAAACACTTTACGCTTGCCGTTTGTGTAAGTATGAACTACCCCAAATATGAAGTTTTATATTTGCTTTTCTTGTGCTCATTGCCGAGCCACTATAATAATTATAAAATAAAGAAAACTATTAATATATTCACTTAATGTTGATTTAAATTACAAAATAAGTTGAAGGCTTGGCTTGAATGTGATCTGAAAACTTTTTTCGATAGGTATATTGCATGGCTATGCAATATTTTGCTTGGCTCCTTTTTACATTTAATGTTTTGGTGGGATAATAATATTATTCTGTAAGTTGGCAGGATTTTTGTAATTGTAGTAAATACAGAAGCAAAACAATAACTTTATGAGTTATTGTTAATTTTGCTAAAACTATGTTGTTTTGTGTGTGTTAACTTGTTTTGTGTAAAACTAAAATTTTACTGTTTCTGTACGTGTACAATGTACATATGTATATAAAGTAAGTAGTTTTTTATATAAAATAAAAGTTGTTTTGTGTAATAAACAATATTACAATATAATAATTTTGGTTTTCAATTACTTTATGCAAATTACAGTAATTCGGATATCTTAAGAAATGTGTTATAAATTATTAACATTTTTTAACTGAACCGAATGACCCCGTCTTTAAAAAACAATTTAAAATATTAATATAATGGAATTTAATACAATTTATTGGTGTGAATTAGCATACACACAAAATTTTTAATAAGTCATAACTCATAATAATAAGTATTTATTTGAAGAACAACTTGCGTTTATTGTATTAATCTTCTTATATATAAAATTCTCGTGTCACAATGTTCGTTCCCGTACTCCTCCGAAACAGCTTGACCGATTCTCATGAAATTTTGTGAGCATATTAAGTAGGTCTGAGAATCGGCCAACATCTATTTTTCATACCCCTGTAATAAGGGTTGTTCACATTATTAAAAATGATGTATATGGCAAAACAACGTTTGCCGGGTCAGCTAGTAAAGTTATAATATTTATTACTTATTGATATCTTACATCTTAGTAAGTAATTGAAGCAAAACAAAAATACTAAAAATGAACACTCGCTATTAGTTGCATCAAATTATAAGTACTTAAGAGCCCATATGACCCTAACTTGACTACATACATTAACCTAGATCTCAAAATCTGTAAGGTCTAGAAAACCTATTTTTTGACACAAGTAACTTTAGTTCATAAAGATTAAATGCTCAAGACGAAAACACGATTACTCAAAAAATGCTCGATAGTATCTTTTTTACAAAAAACCTTGTTTTAGACACATTTTTGCTTGGATCTTCGAAGTTTGCTGTCTTTTCTTTAATATTTTTCAATATCTAAAAAGGTATTGATAAAACCTAAATTTGCTCAAAACACTTTTTTCATAATCATTATAGTTCGTCTTTTATTCAAGTAAAACTAACTCGGCGATGATTCCGCGCCGTCTTTTTTCACCTGGCATATGAAAGACGGGCGTGAGTGTGAAGAGAGAAGGACGATGTTTGATTTTTAGAGTCAGGTGAGCTCTTAAGTAAATAATTAAAGTCTCGAACTATAAAATAAAGTTAAACAAAAGTCACAAAACCGTCCGCTTCCCGTGCGATTAACGATTTTCGGCGCAAAGTTACACTGTGGGCGATAACAAACTTGCATTTTATAATAATTCTTGTGACGTATTATAATGTTTGTCCTCGACACCACCCATTATGGCAAGAGATGAGTCGACAATCGGATGAACACCGAGCACGTATGGCGCCCACACCAAATATACCAACTGCGAATAGACACTAAATATGCACTAATTGTTTTAAGTTTGTTTATAAGTGTAACAAAGAATTGTATTCATGTCCGACACCCAATACTGTATTTACGGTAATTTTTGCCGACTTCCAAAAAGGAGGAGGTTATACGTTCGGCTGTATGTATCTTTTTTTTTGTATGTTCAACGATAACTCAGCCGTTTGTGATCCGATTTTCAAAATTCTTTTTGTGTTGTATAGGGTTTAACTTGAATTTGGTACCATGTTCACAAAAGTGGTAATCTGATGATGGAATCCTGGAGGAATCGAGGGGACTTCTTGAAATTTGTATGGAAACATATGGTGATTTTGGTTTAATGAGAAGCATCCTAAGCATATGCTATCAAAAAGTAAGATTTTGCACCAAGTTATACCCTGGATCCGAAGGTACCCCACAGAACTTTTGAATCCTTATAGATACAGGTTCGGAGATTTCGGCGTTGTTTAAACAACTGAAAGCATAAGCCAACACATAAATTTATTTGATCATCATCATCAAAATCATAATTATGCCATGGGTCATCACATTATGACCCAATTATTGATGCTTTTCGTGATATTTTGCATCGAAGCAGATGTTGTTGATGATTATTTCGCTGTTTGTGGACCGATTTTCAAAATTCTTGTGTTGTTGTATAGGGTATAATCTTGATTTTGTATAATAATTACGAAAGTGGTGAGCTGATGATGGGATCTATGAGCAATCGAGGGAAATCCTTGAAATTTATCAAAAGACTCATAGTGGTTAAAATGTTGTTTCTAGAAACTTAAACATATGTTACGAATAAGAGAAAGTTCATACGAAGATGTCTCTTGGTCCAAAGGCACTGAACCTTTAAAGATAAAAGTTTTAAAATTGCAGCATCGCTAAGATAACTGCAAGCATTTACCACAATTTCGCTTGCAGTAACATAATGTGAATGTGAAGTTAACACTCGTAGTGGTTATTTACGCATAAAGCCTTATCTTGTAAATAACTAAAAATAGTGAAATTATTATTTTTAACAAAAAATTAAAACCGACTTCCAAGGTAAAAACAATAATAATATGAACTAAAAAGTATTAAATAACTTTTACTCTATAATAATGCCTTTTTCAGAATTCGTCTAAATCTCAACTATTTCTGTACATACTACTGTCATCATTACTTTGAAGTCGGTACCAGTCCCAAAAGCTTCAGATCTTCTGACATTGACTGAACTCACGATAAAATTTAAGCTGGTACCGACTTCAAATAATGAAGACTGTAGTATGTACAGAATAGTTGAGATTTAGACGAATTCTGAAAAAGGCACTATTATAGAGTAAAAGTTATCTAATACTTTTTAGTTCATATCGACGGTGGAAAGGCAAAAGTTACCAAGCGACATATAGCTATTTTTACAGGAGAGCCGTTTAAAGTTTAATTTTTTCTTTAAAAAGTCGTAGAAAATTAGCTATTAGAGATATTTTTAAAAATTCAACGGATTTTTAAAGTACTTTAACGCCTTTATTAATTGGTTTTAAAAAAAAAGGTATTTCTGTATACTTAGCGTAGAAGTGGCGTTTGGTTACAATTTACCTAAATTTAGAAGCAGGTAAAAGTTACCAACCGACAAAAACGTTTTATCTTTCAATCTAGTAAAGATATCTAAATATATATTTTTTTCCAAATGGTTCGAAGCAAAAAGGGTTAAGTAGAGATTTTTATTATTTGAACAAGCAAAGGGGTCTAAATTTCATAATATTCCATTATTATAACAAGCAATGTTTACCATACGATAAAAAAAATTATGTTAGTGTAAGTAATTATTTACCTGCCGCCAAATAAATTTGAGCTAGAACTCAAAAGTTTTTACTTTTTAGTGAGGAAATTTGCTCAGTATAGTTATGCTGCAATCGAAAATAACTGAAGTTAAACTGTTGAAGAAAAACCTATCAAGTATACAATATTTGAAATATGCCTTTGAATAAATAATTTTCAAACAAATAATTGAATCAGAGTTCCTCGGTAAAAACAATATTCAGTATTCCAATGAACCGTTACTTACTTACCGACTTCTAAAATGTATGAAGATTGAGTACAGATAATATAGTTTAGGCTTAGTCCAATCGTAAAAATCGGCCAAGTGTGAGTTTGACTCGTGCACAACTCGAAGGGTTCCGTACCATTATAGAGCAAAAATAGGCTAAAATAGGGTTTTTCGTATGGGATTATTAATCTATTTTAGTTTAATTTTATTATAAATTATAAAAGTATAAATACAATTGAGTATTTTGTGAACATTTCAAGTGCCTAGCTATTGCCATTATATGATAATATTGTGATGTACTAACATAGTTTTAAGTCTCAATTATATTTACTAACACTATGGATTTTTTGTTGTGATCCGAAATAAAAAGTTATTATTATTATTGATATCTAGCAAAAAAGGCCAAAAAATCAGGTTTGTTGTATGGTAAAATATTTTTTTTTAGAATTTGTTGTTACAGCGGCAACGGAAATACACTATCTGTAAAAATTACAGATGTCTAGCTGTAGCCGTTCTTGAGATACAGACCGGAGACAGACAGACAGACATCGAAGTTTTAGTAATAGGGTCCCGTTTTACCCTTTGGGTACGGAACCCTAAGAAAGCGCTAGCTACTATAAAATAAGAATTATGTAACACTTTTTAGTTTATTCATAAGAATATTAATTTTGTTTTTGCCAAGGAAGTCAGTTCCAATTTTTTGTTTGAAAATAATTTATTTTTCTCTTATTTACGGCTAGTCAAGAAGGAACCCTTATAGTTTCGGTCTGTCCATCTGTCTCCGTCTGTCCGCGGTTCTTCTCAGAGACTATAAGGCCTACAAAGCTGTAATTCGGCATAAATGTACATTGTACTTACATCTTAATCAATCCGACCAAATGGTAAGTATATAAAACCTTTAAATTTTTTGTGGTACCTTCGATGCACATTAAGCGGGGGTGATTTATTTTTTCCCCACCGTGTGGATTGTCGTTGGATAGGTTTTTTAAAAATATTATGAGTATTCAAAGACAATTTTCCGATTTAGGGATCCATTTGTGAAATATGAAGTTTTAAAATGGAACAAATCTTCAGAGTCTAATGTCCCCCCCTTCTACCAGCTAAACGGTTGCTTCTGGAAATGTCAAAAACTTCACGGGGGTAAGAAATATGCTGAATTTAAAAGGAAAACTATCACGGCTAAGAAGACATTCATGAGTTATTGAGTAATAGTCGATCAATTAAAAAAAATGTATTCATAGAAGTATAAAGGAAATTTTCGTTCAAACTTCAAATTCCTTTGATTATAACTGAGATGATGTTGTTAGTAATGTAAAACACGTTATAAATGTACATTCATTAAAGTGGCTGTGACATACGGACGGACAGACAGACAGACAGACAGACAGACAGACACGACGAATCTATAAGGGTTCCGTTTTTTACCATTTGGCTACGGAACCCTAAAAATAGAAAAATAGAAGTGTTACAAATAAAAAAAAAACAAGATAAAATTGTTCGATACATCAGACGTGGTAATAATTATTTTAGTGCAAAAATATGACGTCCACTTAAGTTATAAAAAATTATTTTACCTGTAGATTTGTATTTATAGCTTATAAATAAAAAAAAATACACTCGTCTCGGTATATATATAAATAACCTATAAGAAACGGCGACCGTTAGCCGCAGTAACTTGATGTTTGATTGAAAAATAGATTACCCAAAATAAGAGACGTCAGCCTTTTAATTTTTTAATCTTACAGAATTTATGTCCTTGATGCTTTATATATACGCATTGTTCACGACGATCAGCCCAGTCGCTTAGAAGTTACGAGGGTGCCCTTATCATCCCCTCGTGAGTCTCGAAGGTCCCTTCAAATCATACTAGCACGTACACAAAATATTAACGACTAGATGTTCCGCGCGGCTTCGCCCGCGTAATTTAGGAATGTCATGGAAACCGTACATTTTTCCGCAAAAAATTAAACCTATGTCCTATAGGTTTCATTTTTATATTCTTCATGTGTGCCAAATAACATAAAAATTGCTCCAGTGCGTTCAAATAAGCCCTTTCAAATAATTTCCCCCATTTTTTCCACACTTTCCTCTATTTCTTCGCTCCTATTAATTTTAGCGTGATAAAATATAGCCTATAGCCTTTCACAATAGTAGGCTATCTAACACTGAAAAAAATTTTCTAATCAGACCAGTAGTTCCTGAGGTTAGCGCGTTTAAATAAACCATTTCAAATAATTTATCCCGTTTTTTCCACACTTTCCTCTATTTTTTCGCTCTTATTAGTTCTAGCGCGATAAAAAATAGCCTATAGCCTTCCTTGATAAACAGGCTATCTATCGCTGAAAGAATTTTTCAAATAATTTCTCCCCGTTTTTTCCACACTTTCCTCTATTTCTTCGCTCCTATTAGTATTAGCGTGATAAAATATAGCCTATAGCCTTTCCCGATAAATGGGCTTTCTAACACTGAAATAATTTTTCAAATTGGACCAGCAGTTCCTGAGATTAGCGCATTCAAACAAACAAACAAACTCTTCCCAATTAGAATATTAAGTATAGATAAATAAATGAATAGGTATTTTTATTATAATATATAGGAAAATTCTTTGACTATGAAATTATATTTTATCGAAGTATTTTGTCGCGATCTGCCTTTCGAGAGAGAAATCTCGCCAATAACTTTTTAACGTATCAGTCAGAGTAGGTAAAATATAACAGAAGAATATGGTGTTCATTGAAGGAATGAACGAAGACTTCCCAAAATAATGCAATTAGTAATTTTTAATGGAAGCCGGCCACATTTGTTTTATACAAACTACCAGCTTCCATCGACCACGGACGTACATTTTTGGCGAAATGGACGTACCTTTAAGATTACTTTTACAAAAATGTACTACCATTATTCTATACAACGTACTTCGCTAAAGTTTAACGGTCTTAACACAAAAGATCAAAACATCTAATGAACAGTTCTTTTGAGACCATTATGTGTTGATTTTTTTTCTAATCAACTGTTCAACAGGTGTTTAAATCTTTTGTGGTAAGACCGTAAGTATTTTATCGTCAAAACAATGTTCCAAATTCAAAATGTAGTAAATGCAAAGTAAGTTTTTTCTGACAATGTTGCAATTTATACGGCTTAACAAAGCGCGTCTCGGCGTTTATTACCCGAAGACCCTAAACTGCTCTAAAGGGACCCGGACACATTAAACCGTTCATTAAGGATCGTTTAAATCCCCTTTTAATGTCCCAGAAGCCTCGGTTACACGATACAGTTAAATGTTCATACGGCGCAAACAATTTTTGTTGACTTAGGAGACTTTTAAAATAAATTGTACATTAATCCATTGAATTCTCATTACATAGTTATGGTATAGGCCAGGGGTCATCAAATGGCGGACCGCGGTCCTCATCCGGACCGCCGACTCATTGTGTCTGGACCAAGTACCTATATTCGAAGATGAACTTCTTCAAAAATAAATTTCGGTCTCGACTTACCGATGAACATCTTCAGGATTTAATGTCAATAGCATGCACTAATTTCACTCCAAACAAGCAACAAAAATAAATATTTTTTTACAAAATGTGTGGACCGCGAAGGTCTTTTCATTTCTTAAAACGGGCCCCGAGCGTAACTAATTGGTGGTGGAGGCTATAGCTAATATTTTAAGAGGGCGACTAACCCCAAAAATCAAACATCTTCTCTCTTCACACTCACGCCCGTCTTTCATATGCCAGGTGAAAAAGAACGACGTGGATTCATCGCCAACTAATTATAGAGACTTTTATTACTACTCAATTTTTATTTAGATACATTCATATTATACAAACTAAACACCACAGAAAAACATATTAAGTAATATTCACTATTTTCACAGCTATTTTGTAACATTATAATGAATTTATTGTTCTGAAATTAAGTTATACATTTTGCATTTTAAATTACTCATGATATTATTGCTGCAATAAATTACCAAGGTCGTAATTAATATTTTTTTACATAATATTATAACAAATAAACATATCTACTGGCTATTAAAGCGATGACGGGTCAAAATTTAAATAAAAAACAGCTATATTAAGCTACAATCGTTTCGATCCAAGCTTTTAAATTAGAATTGTATAAGAAAGTATGTAATATATTATATACATACGTCATACGTTATATACATACGTTTTATACGTGAGAGAGCCATGCTTCGGCACGAATGGGCCGGCTCGACCGGAGAAATACCACATTCTCACAGAAAACCGGCGCGAAACAGCGCTTACGCTGTGTTTCGTCGAGTGAGTGTGTTTACCGGAGGCCCAATCCTCTACCCTATTCCCTTCCCTTTCCTACCCTCCCCTATTACCCTAATCCCTCTTAAAAGGCTGGCAGCGCACCTGCAGCTCTTCTGATGCTGCGAGTGTCCATGGGCGACGGAAGTTGCTTACCATCAGGTGACCCATTTGCTCGTTTGCCCCCTTATTTTCATTATAAAAATACTGGAAGTATATTTTTTTAAAACATGATTATTGTAGCTTAATTTCAGACACTACTTTAATGTACTTAATTTTATTTTTTGTGTTAAAAAAAGTACTATTCTTCAGAGTTCATCTTGTTCCAAAATTGGAAAAACCTGGTGGCTTCCTGCGGCTTGGATATCAGGTCAGCTATGTTATGATCTGCAAAATAAAAAAATATTATTTAATACCTCGATCGTGGGAATCGCAGACACAATAGATTTTCAATTGTTAAAAGGCAGCCGGGTGCCGCTTGGGGTATTCTGTTTCTTACTGTATTTACAACGGACGTCAATGTATACACTATACCAGAGGTTCCCAAACTTATTTTGTCTTCTGCCCACTTTGAGAAAAAAAATATGTTTTAGCGCCCTCTTTGTTTCAATTTATAATGCATTCAGATGAAATAAATCACCCGCCAAGCCTCTACACAACGCCCCATTTTTTTCTGGGTCCCATACCCCCCTTTAGACCTTCAGCGCCCACAAGGGGGCGTTATCGCCCACTTTGGGAAAGGCTGCACTATACAGTGTGTAACAAAACATATTATAGTGATAATTAATACGGGTGTATAATTATTTCCCTCGTTTAAAAATCACTGTGAAAGTAACAGCGCTGAAATGATTTTAGACTTCTATGATTCATCGAAAAACGCCCAACGTTTTTTCATACAAAATTAAAAAAGAAGTAAATTTTCTTACAGTGTTTCTATTTTTTAAACTGAAGTCTTCATGCGGGACGCACACTCAACATTAAGTGCTATTATCACTTTGTATTGTTACACTCAGTGTAAGGTTCAGAACAGTTTAAAGTAGTAATTGTTAATTGTCAAAGTTATCTCAAAGTTTTAACCTTACTAAAAACAAACACAGAATAGAGAAATTAAAGAACGGTAAGATAATTTCGCTAATTTTGTTATTCAAATAATTCTATCACTTCAAACGTTAGAATGGCCAAAAAATATGTAGAGAAATTATTTGCAGCATATTATTAATCTTATCTATATTATAACAATACGTGAGAGAAAAACTTTGTATCCCTTTGGACGAAAAATGGGGAAACGTAGGTGATTGAAATTTTGCACAGTTATAGTATATAATTATGGTGAAGGAGTGCATCGAGCTAATATTATTTTGAAATTATGCTTTTATCATACATGTTTTTAACAAATATGTAAAACATAACACACACTACAACACACACACACATAGGAAAGATGACAGATTTTTGAGTGACAAGCGACGAATTATACGAATTATACTCTTTTATATTTTATGGTTGAAGTCTGTTGACAACAAGTTGAAAAATTGAAAACAGATTATAGTTTTTTTTATTAAATCTGAGATACTATTATACAATGCTTACAAGTTACACGGCCCGTCTGAGATCAGCTAAGTCCCAGAGACAGGAGTTAAAAAAATAATCAGCCAAGTGCGAGTCGGACTCGCGCACGAAGGGTTCCGTACCATTATAGAGCAAAATTAGGCCAAAATTTGTGTTTTTTGTATGGGAGCCCCCCTTAAATTATTATTTTATTTAAATATTATTATTAAATATTAAAGAACACATAAGACTAAGGATTGTGTGAAAAATTCAAGTACCTACCTGTGGCTTTTATTGATATAGAGCAAAAAAGGCCAAAAAAATCACGTTTGTTGTATCGGAGCCCCCATTAAATATTAATTTTATTTTGTTGTATTTGTATTTGTTGTTATAGCGGCAACAGATATACACAATCTGTGAAAATTTCAACTCTCTACCTATTACCGTTCTTGAGTTACAGCCTGGAGACTTACAGACGTTTATACGTGGGAGAGCCATGCTTCGGCACGAATGGGCCGGCTCGACCGGAGAAATACCACATTCTCACAGAAAACCGGCGCGAAACAGCGCTTACGCTGTGTTTCGTCGAGTGAGTGTGTTTACCAGAGGCCCAATCCTCTACCCTATTCCCTTCCCTACCCTCCCCTATTCCCTTCCCTTTCCTACCCTCCCTAATCCCTCTTAAAAGGCTGGCAACGCACCTGCAGCTCTTCTGATGTTGCGAGTGTCTATGGGCGACGGAAGTTGCTTTCCATCAGGTGACCCGTTTGCTCGTTTGCCCCCTTATTTCATAAAAAAAAGACAGACAGACGGACAGATAACGAAGTCTTAGTAATAGGGTCCCGTTTTTACCCTTTGGTACGGAACCCTAAAAAAGATAAAGTCAGTATGTGTACTTTAATATTTAATAATAAAAAATATTAAAATATAATAAAAAATTAAGGGGGGCTCCCATACAAAAACACAATCTTTGACCTGATTTTGCTCTATAATGGTACGGAACCCTTCGCGCGCGAGTACGACTCGCACTTGGCCGAATATTTTATTATTAAACATAGATGTGACAGGACGTGAAGCTATAAGCTGTAAGATGATAATAATTACTTGCATTACCACAGAATATAATATATTAGTAGTGCATTAAACTATAATATTCACTATTTTTATTTTTACTTACGCAGAAATTTCGTCTCAGTCTTCAGTGTTTGTGTCTGTAATTCAGTTTCATTCTTATTGGGTTTTAAATGTCTTAAATATCGCAGGTAATAGCGACATTCATTTTTGTAATGTCCTTTCCTCCCGCAATGGTGACATTTCATGCTGGTTCTCTTATTCAGTTTCTTGTTGTTGAGTTTATTTATTCCTCGTAGATTTTTAAAAACCCTCTTAAAATTGCTTTTTTCGGGCGCTGCGCTTCGCTTATGAATTTTGTTTTGAGAATTCGTATGCAATTCATTCTTAAGTTCTGCTTCGCGATCTAGTAGGCGCATTTTTACAGAAGTAAGCGTAATTTCATCTTCTGGGAGTACGTCGATTGTTGTCAATACACTGTCGTAAGCAGGTGGAAGAGTGAGGAACAGATGGACAACTTTATCTACCTCTGACATACTTCTACCAGCGCTCACCAGCTCAGACATTACAAGGTCGAACTGCATCAAATGTGTGTTCAAATCTTGGTCTTCGTCGAGTCTTAAGCTACCTAGCTTCTTTTTAACGACAACTAGTTTAGCGATACTTTTTCTCTCGAAAATGTTATCGAGCGCTGAAATAATCTGCCTCGAGAAAGATTCCGGTTTTACAAGACTCAAGTAAGCGTCAGAAAGGTATTCGATTATGACATTTTTGGCTGTGACTTCGGCTTTGTTCCATTGCTCGTCGGGTGTAGGAGGAACTGCTTTGTCAATAACTTCTATCACATCCAATTCGCTCAAGAGACTTCGTATTCTAAATTTCCAAATGCTATAATTTTCACCTGCAAACACTTGAATATTTCTATTGGTATTTTGCATAGTCACTTTTTTATTTTTTAAATTCTCACAAACTAAATAAACCACAAACGTAATAACGTCTATCTTAATCCCGTTTAAACAAGAAAAGTTTACTTAATGTTGCGCTTTCACTCAGCAAACACAGACGTACGTCTCAACTCTCCCGAGGGAAGCAGAGAAATAAACAATCTTTGTTGTAAAAGTATGAGTAAACTGAAAAAAAATACTTCGCGATAGAAATAGGCTATTATTTAAAGGGACCATAACGTTTTATGGCTTTGGGCTTATAAAGTGCCATTGAGAAACTCTTACAATTGTTTTTTAGACAATTAAGCCGCCAATCCATCGCAGCGCACGGAGAAAATATTATAATGTGACTATGTCCACTGCAACCCACGGACACGCTACGCACGAATTGACTCACGTAGCTTGCTCGAATATGGTCCACACGTAACTCAACGCTGGCCACGCTACGCATGCTGTGCAGGGGATACACGGAAGCGTGTACATAGTATTCAAAACTGTGCTGCGCCACAGTTGTACATAGTCGTGGCCGTGTGCATAGCGTGTGCTGCTGTGGAAACGTTGACCCACGTAGTCAAACTAATAAATCCGTGCGCCGCGCGCAGCGTGGCCGTGCACAGCGTGCGCCACGGTGGAATGGCGGCTTAACTTCACCATGCAGGATTAAGTATTAACATCTGGCAACCAAATGACTGTTAACGTGCTTACTGTTTTATGGAATTTGGCAGCTTCAAACTGCAAAATAATTTAGTTAGATTTGCCACTCAAATTTAACTTCCCCATAAACTTTTACAACGATACGCAATATTAGATTATAATGAAATTATAATATTAAAATATTGTGTTAATGTTTGTTGAGGATGTAAATTAGTGTACACTGTGTACAATTACTGTACACTGTACATTATATATTTTCGTTGTATTACATAGAGGAAGTTAATTGTTTACTCTTCAAGCTCATTTTTGTGGAATTTTGTGGAAACAACAAATTAAATGAATTCTTTGTTTTATGATTATACCCTGTCAATTATTAAAAATTATTTTACTTTTTACTTTTGCAGTGGTCTTCTTATAATTTTTTTTTTTTTTTTTTACCAACCTTATTATTATTTAGCGCAAGTTAATCTATACTAAGTATACAAATTTTATTGTTCTAAATTTAAGTCAACTTTTAAGTTCTTGCCATGCAGAGCTTAATTTTCACTTTGCTTTAGTTACTATTTATATTTATTAGTGGAAACTTGTTATTGGCTCTCAGTTTTGTAATAGTTTTAGTTATAGTTACTATTATGTAGCTGTAAGTTTTCCTAAGAAAATAAAAATAAAAAATAAAATAAATAAAAATTATTGTCTTCGGGATATGGGGCCGTTTGTGTTGTGTTGTGTGCGGTATTTTGGGGGAATATGGAATTGGGGATGATCATAGCGAAAGCCGAGAATTATTATAACGAGAATGAAATATCAAATAAGTCGGTCGTGTCACGTACTTGTGGGGTTTCATGAAACCAGTAACGTTATTATGTATGACCTAAAATATCGAGTTATTATCTAATACTAAAAACCGAGCTTTGTGTGGCTCGCATCGTTTTTCTGCGTGATAATAAACTAAGTAATAGTCTTTAGGGCAGTTTATTTTTTATATTTTTGGGATTCCGTACCCAAAGGGTAAAAATGGGACCCTATTACCAGTATTATAGTACTCTGTGCTATTACGAAGACTTCGATGTCTATCCGTCTGTCTGTCTGTGTGTCTCCAGTCTGTAACTCAAGAACCGCTATAGCCAGCCTTCTGAATTTTTCACAGATTGTGTATATCTGTTGCCGCTATAACAACAAATACTAAAAACAAAATAAATTAAATATTATACGTGGGAGAGCCATGTTTCTGCACGAATGGGCCGGCTTGACCGGAGAAATACCACGTTCTCACAGAAAACCGGCGTGAAACAGCGCTTGCGCTGTGTTTCGCCGAATGAGTGAGTTTACCGGAGGCCCAATCCCCTAACCTATTCCCTTCCCTACCCTCCCATATTCCCTTCCCTTCCCATCCCTACCCTCCCCTATTACCCTATTCCCTCTTAAAGGTCGGCAACGCACCTGCAGCTCTTCTGATGCTGCGAGTGTCCATGGGCGACTGAAGTTGCTTTCCATCAGGTGACCCGTTTGCTCGTTTGCCCCCTTATTTCATAAAAAAGGGGGGGTTATATATAAATTACTATGATATAGCACACATAAATGGGCGTGATAGTTTTTCCGTAAAGTGAACCAAAAAAGTGATCAGGTAATGGGATATACTAGGGCTTGCTAGTTGTTTGCTCGCCCATAATCAGGGCGATTGCGGCGGCGAAATTGTGACGTATTTACGCAATCTCTTTTAATGAGAATTAGTAAGTTCAAAGTATAGTGAACAAGATATAGTTAATTATTACTTAATTCATAATATTTTTTATTTTATTTCATTTCATCCCCTTGTCGCAAAGGAAGTTTAGGGCCTGTTTCACCACTTTCTGATAAAGTGCCTAATAGGCTATTCACAACTTTTTTGACAGATTCTCCATACTTTATCTGTCAAGTTAGGTGGTGGATAGCCTATTCGGCACTTATCAGGAAGTGATGAAACAGGCCCTTTCATTTTATCAGCCATGTAAAACTTTGTATTATTTTTATACTGTACCAAATGTCGCGTATTTGCTATGTTTAAAAAAAATAGATTTAATATGTTAATGCATTGGAAAGTAGCATATCTCACACTGAATAAAGTTAGTTAACAAATTAGTTTACAGCGTCGAAGAGCTAGGAGCAACTGATGCCGATATAAATAGTGTTACGTGCTAGGGTTCGAGGATTTGGAGAGAAAGACCTGGTGACTCTCTTGAAGACTTTATTAACACTGCACTAAACACTAGGTCACAACACTTAGCACTAAGTCCAAACACTAATCACTAGGTCCAATCACTAAGCACTATCACTGTCCTAGGTCGTAGCCAAGTCGCAGGTTTCACTGGTTCACTCACTATTGATCACTTGATGTCGCCTTGAAGATCGCTCTGATTGAACTGAATTGCCGGGCCTGCCTGCGGCTCTTTTTATATGGCGAGACGAATTCCAGAAATTTCCCGATTTCACGTAAACAAGTAAACAACCGTGGGAAATTTCTAGTAGGCTCGGGCATGTGCCACAATAAAACTGTCGTCCTTGCGATAAGTGCAGTAAGTTGAATTTAATTTAGACCTTATGGACTCAGTCATAAGGTCTAAATTCAAACACGCTAACAAATAAAGGGTAAGCACGTAAACAAACATTGGACCTTTTTAGAAGGTTCGAGTATGTACTTGCGCACCACGTGTCCGTATACCATGTACCGTAACACTACTCCCCTCTTAGAGATGCTCGTCCCGAGCATCATTGTTACTGCCATGGTAACGCGCCAGACGGTCTATGTGTACCACTTTGAATGTCCCTCTTGGTTGCTTTTGAATCCTGTAAGTCACGTCATTCAATCGGGTAACCACTTTGTATGGGCCGTCCCACTTGGTCTGCAACTTTGGAGATTTGCCTTTTCGGCGAGTTGGGTTATGCAGCCACACCAGTGACCCTTCTTCGAAGCCGCTTGTATTCGATTTCCGGTCGTATCTGGTCTTCATGTTCTCACTTGACTGTAACCCATTTTCCCGAACCATGGCGTGTATATAACGCATCTTTTCCCTTAAATCGCAGACATAATCTGGTACGGTCTTTGGTTCTTCCGGTGATCCTCCTGTCAAAAGGTCTACTGGTACTCGTAGTTCTCTACCGTAATTGACATACGCCGGGGTAGCTTTTATGCTCTCATGCTCGGCGGTACGGTACGACAGAAGGAAGAGCGGTATATACTTGTCCCAGTCCTTTTGTTTGTCATCTACCAATTTCGCCAAATGCCTCTCAAGGGTCTGGTTAAATCTCTCAACCATTCCATCAGACTGTGGATGGTACGCGGTGGTCCTCGTTTTATGCATTCCCAAAATTCTGCACACTTCCTGGAAGACCTGCGATTCGAAATTCCTGCCCTGATCGGAATGGATTTCTAGAGGCACACCAAAACGAGATATTACTTCTTCGACTAGCTTAGAAGCAACTGTTGTAGCTTCCTGGTTTGGTATGGCGAACACTTCGGGCCATTTGGTGAAGTAATCCATGACAACCATGAAATACTTGTTCCCCGATTCCGTCGCGGGAAATGGCCCAGCTACGTCAACTGCAATTCGTTCCCACGGTGCGCCAACGTTATACAACCGCAGGTTCCCACGGCTCCTGGTCTGTGGTCCCTTCACTGCAGCGCAAGTAGTACATTTGCGGCACCACTCCTGCACATCATCTCGGCAATGCAACCAGTAGAATCGTTCTCGCACTTTTGTTAACGTCCTCTTTACTCCTAGATGACCTCCTGATACGCCATCATGCATTTCACGGAGAACATCCGGTACTCTCGTTCTTGGGACAACTATCTGAAGATGGAACTCTCTGCCGTTGGTCTTCTCCCATTTCCGGTAGAGTATTCCATTTTGAAGTATCAGACTGTCCCATTGCGCCCAGTACGCCTTAGTGACAGCGCCAGTGGGTGCAACCTCACTCCAGATTGGTTTTTCATCACCCCGTTTCTTCCATGTAATGATGTGCCGAAGGTCGTCATCTGTTTCTTGAGCCTCCCTCATAGCATCATTCTCCCATGGGCCCAAAGGACTTGTTTTCGTTAACTTTAATGTTACTTCATTAGATTCCTGCTTAACACAATGTTTGCAGTCTTCCGAACACGGCCTTCGCGAAAGTGCGTCGGCATTCCCATGTGCCTTTCCGCTGCGGTGTTCCGTCTTGAAGTCATACTCCTGGAGTTGTTCAATCCATCGAGCTACTTGGCCTTCTGGGTTCTTGAATTGTAGTAGCCACTTCAAGGCTGCGTGATCAGTTCGCAGTAAAAAGTGTCTGCCGATGAGATACTTGCTGAAATGTTGTAGCGTCTTTACGACAGCCAAGAGTTCTCTTCTTGTCACACAGTAGTTTCTCTCTGGCTTAGATAAAGATTTGCTGAAATATGCAATTACAACTTCTCTTTCACCCTGTTTTTGAGATAACACCCCTCCAATGGCCGTGTTGCTTGCGTCCGTGTCGACTATAAACTGACCTTCAGGTTGTGGATACCCCAGGATTGGTGTTTCACACAGATGTTTCTTTAGTTTCTGAAAAGAATCTTCGGAAGTCTCGTCCCAAATAAACTGTCGTTTATCTTCTGTCAGCCGATGTAATGGCTTGGCTATCTCTGAGAATCCCTTAACAAAACGCCTGTAGTAGGAGCATAGGCCGAGAAATGCCCGCACTTCGGTTTTGTTCTTAGGGGTTGGCCAATTTTGGACTGCTTCTAGTTTCTCCGGGTCCGTCTGAATGCCATCACTGGAGATAACATGGCCGAGATAGTTCACCTTACTCCTGAATAAACGACACTTTTTCGGATTCAACTTTAACTTGGCCCCCTCTATTTTGGCGAAAACTCGTTCTAAGTTTCGCAAATGGTCCTCGAAGTCGCGGCCAACAATGATGACGTCGTCCAAGTAGACTAAGCAAGCCTCTCCAACTAAGCCTGCCAGTACACACTCCATGAGTCGCTCAAATGTGGCAGGTGCGTTGCACAATCCAAAGGGCATGACGTTAAACTGCCATAAACCTTTACCGGTGGAGAAAGCTGTCTTCTCTTTGTCTTTTGGATGAATTTCCACCTGCCAGTATCCAGATTTCAGGTCCAGGGTCGAGAACCATTTCATGCCACTCAAGGTATCCAGAGTGTCGTCAATTCGAGGTAATGGATAACTGTCCTTCTTGGTGACATCATTGAGACGTCTGTAGTCCACACAAAATCTTGTGCTGCCATCTTTCTTCTTCACTAATACAACCGGTGAGCACCACGGACTTGCAGACGGTTCAATGATCTTATGCCTTCTCATGTCCTCCAAAAGGCCTTCAACTTCTTTTTCCTTTGCAATGGGTATCCGTCTTGCTCGTTGACGAATTGGGTTCTCGCTTCCGGTATCTATCCTGTGCTGAACCATCGACGTTCTTCCAAGGTCGCCTTCCTGACTGGAGAAGATATTCGCGTGGCGTTGTAAAAACTTCTTGGCTTTCATGCCCTGCGAATAAGTCAGATTACTCTTGCAGTCATCGAGTAGCTCAGTCACTATTCCATAGTTGCTGGTGTTTGCTGAGCCTGAGCCTGTGATCGAACTACACTTTCTCATCCAGACAACTTCCTCGCACTTTCCAATGACGTCACCTTTGTTCAAGCAGATCTCGCGATCAGCAAGATTCAAAACCCTGACCACAGCGTTACTGCTTCCACTAACAAGGGTTCTCGCCGTCATCAGTTTTTGCGCTGATGTCTTGGTAGGTGTGTCTTCGATCAACACGCATCTATTTAACTTCTTCTTTCCAGCGGGCGGTAGTTTCACCAGCACTCTAGCTTCCGCTCGTCCAGGTATTATGACTTTCTTTACACATTCAACTTTCCCGCAGGTGCCTCCAAGGATGAAAATTTCTTCTTCACCACACTTGAAAACTCCGTCAGCGACATTAATTCTACAGTTGTGCTTCTTCATGAAATCCAAACCCAAGATGCAATCATCCATAATCTCAGCCACGATAACGTCATGAGGGTATGAGAACTCCCCCACATTCATCGTAACTGACATTTCTCCCAGGACGGGTATTGGCTGACCGGAGGCGGTAAGAAGCCGACAGTTAATTCTCCTCTTGTGCCTCCTTGCGGCTTTTATCAAATTTGGGTTCACTATTGTTCTAGAGGCTCCTGTGTCTAGAGTCATTTTGCAATCCGTACCGTTAATAGTCCCCTGAATCACCAGACTATTCCCGCTGCTTGCTTGGGAGACAACCGTTATTGGGGCTTCCTCCGTGTCAGCCAGCACTCGCCCCTTAGTCCTGGCTTTTATTCGTTTCCCTGCTCCCGGGCAGGGGACGAAGCCCCTTGCTTCTTCAGCTCCTCCATTTGTTCCTCGAGCCTTTTCATTCTTGCCATCTGGGTCTCCTTCTGCGGGCAGTTGAGCTGGAGATGGCCCCTCTCGCCGCACTTGTAGCACATGGCTCCAAAACTTTTCTTCGTGGGAGCCTTGACCTCCTTGACTTCCTCAGAGACCTCGTGGATCTTATGGGTCTGTCGTATGTCACGGCGAACAGCCTCGACTTCCAAAGCATGCGCCAATGCTTCCTTAAGCGAGGTGTGGTGACGAAGCCTCACTGCAGCTCTGACCTCCAGATCCCTGATTCCGTCGACAAATGCTTGCACAATATTGGAGTCGACCATCTTGGCGTCAGCTCCTGGGTGTGCCTTCTTGACGAGTTTTTCAATTTCCAACGCCCATTGTTGTAATCCTTCTCCTGAGCGTTGGACTCTGTCACGCAGTTGGGCACGAAACACGTGCTCCAGGTGTCGCTCCCCGTATCTGGATTCAAGGGCCTCCATCAGGTCTTTGAACCCATTTCCTGTATGTGCTTCCAGGACCGACAAGGCTTGCCCTCTGAGCGCGACAGTGAGTGCGGTCAGGCATTGTTCGTCAGACCATCCGTTGGCAGAAGCAACAGTCTGGAATTGCTGACGGTAAGCGTTCCAAGAAGTAGTGCCGTCGTATGGCGGTACTTTTACTCGTGGCCCGTGTGCCACTCCGGAAGTTCCACTACACGTCGCGACTCCTGTGGTTTCCAGGCGCACTACTTTTTTTTGTAGTTCAGTGAGGCCAGTTTTCACATTTTCCACATCAACCCCTAACCCGGTAACTCGTTCGTCGATTACGTCGACATCTTTACGAAGCTTAGTCACCGTGTCACTGACATCCTTTATAGCTAAAAGCGCTTTCTCTTGGAGGTCCTTTTGTTGCTCTTGTGACTCTTGCAAAGCGCCGAGCTTGCGGTCTTGTGACTCTTGCAAAGCGCCAAGCTTGCGGTCTTGGGCCTCCATCATTGCCCTTTGAGAATCTTTCAACGCCTGACTTTCAGCTTTTTGAGACTCCTGCAAAGCCTGAATTAATTCAATTATGCTTTCCAATTGAAGGGCCATTTGAGGGGCCGTAGAAACTACGGGCGTAGCAGGATAGATGGAACTAGTCGACGGGGCCTGAGCAGGCGGGGCCCAGTGGGCGGCGCCAGTGGGCGTGGTCTGAGTGGGCGGGGCCTGGTGGGCGGAGCCAGTGGGCGTGGCCACGCCCAAAGTGGGCGGAGCCTGAGGGGCGTGGCCAGTGGGCGTGTCCCGGTGGGCGGAGCCAGTGGGCGTGGCTTCGCCCAAAGTGGGCGGAGCCTGGTGGGCGTGGTCAGTGGGTGGAGCCAGGTGGGCGGGGCCAGTGAGTGGGACCTGTCCCTCAGTGGGCGGAGCTTGGTCCCCAGTGGGTATGGCCTCCGCAACTCCCCTCTCGGAGTCAATGGCAGCAGCTCGCTGCGCCCTTGTCCTGACACTCCCCTTGAAGTCCTCTCTCGGAGTCAATGGCATCTCCAAATCGCACTTCTGACACCAGTTGTTACGTGCTAGGGTTCGAGGATTTGGAGAGAAAGACCTGGTGACTCTCTTGAAGACTTTATTAACACTGCACTAAACACTAGGTCACAACACTTAGCACTAAGTCCAAACACTAATCACTAGGTCCAATCACTAAGCACTATCACTGTCCTAGGTCGTAGCCAAGTCGCAGGTTTCACTGGTTCACTCACTATTGATCACTTGATGTCGCCTTGAAGATCGCTCTGATTGAACTGAATTGCCGGGCCTGCCTGCGGCTCTTTTTATATGGCGAGACGAATTCCAGAAATTTCCCGATTTCACGTAAACAAGTAAACAACCGTGGGAAATTTCTAGTAGGCTCGGGCATGTGCCACAATAAAACTGTCGTCCTTGCGATAAGTGCAGTAAGTTGAATTTAATTTAGACCTTATGGACTCAGTCATAAGGTCTAAATTCAAACACGCTAACAAATAAAGGGTAAGCACGTAAACAAACATTGGACCTTTTTAGAAGGTTCGAGTATGTACTTGCGCACCACGTGTCCGTATACCATGTACCGTAACAATAGGTTAACGGTAGTTAAAGGATATAGGTTGGCTGATCAAAGCGAAGGCCTTGATCGACACGCGAGCTTTTAATTCATTTAGCGATTAATTCAATTATTTGCTTCTTTATTCGTTAAGCCTTTTTTTACATGGGGAAATGCTTTGCGCATCCCCGGCGGTTGGGGACATCGGCCGGGGTATGTGGGACTCTCCGAGGACTACTAAAACCCCATGGTGCTCCACTCCCCGCCTACGCACAGTCACTGGCACGATTAACCCACCGCAACTCTACCAGCCGGGCTAGCATGGCCACTAGTAGAAATGCGAAAGTATGGACAAACTGTGGACATAAACTTAAGGTGCCGTTCCGATCTTTACCGCGGCTAATCACGACCGACAAAAATTCAATTAAAATGCCACTTTATGACAGACTATAATATATGTCATAAAATAGGATATTATTTGAATTTTTAGGGATATAGTCTGTCATAAAGTGGCATTTTAATTGAATTTTTCGGAACGCAAAAAGATCGGAACTTCACCTTAAGTTTATCTCCACAGTTTGTCCATACTTTTGCATTTCTACTGGTGGCCGTGCTAGCCCGGCAGTTATTCGTCAAGCCTAGATTGCATAAGGCTTCAAGCTAAGCGCATGAAATACTAGATGGCGCCCGCAACTCCTTTGCGCCTAAAATAGTTTATCGCGCGGTATTACATTTTTCCGGAATAAAAGTAAATTCTATGTCCTTTCCCGGGACTCAAAGTATCTCCATGCCTTTTAGCAAAATCAGTTCAGTGGTTTGGGCGTGAAGAGGTAACAGACAGACAGACATACACACTTTCGCATTTATTATATTAGTAATTAGTAAGTATGGATGTTATAAATTGGAAAGTGTGTCTGACTGTTAAGAGCGCACCTGACGCTAACTTGACTACCTACTTTATCCCAGATCTCAATCTGTAAGATCTAGAAAACTGATTTTTTGACACAAGTAACTTCAGTTCATGAAGATTAAATGCTCAAGACGAAAACACGAATACTGAAAAAATGCTCGATAGTATCTTTTTTACAAAAAACCTATTTTTAGACACATTTTTGCTTCGATCTTCGAAGTTTGCTGTCTTTACTTTAATATTTTTTAATATCTAAAAAGGTATGAAACCTAGATTTGCTCAAAACACTTTTTTCATAATCATTATACTTAGTTCGTCTTTTATTCTAGTAAAACTAACTCGGCGATGATTCCGCGCCGTCCTTTTTCACCTGGCATATGAAAAAGACGGTCGTGAGTGTGAAGAGAGAAGGACGATGTTAGATTTTTAGAGTCAGGAGAGCTCTTAACTCTTCTCACTAATGGAAATTTTGGACCCTAGGAAATATAATAGTACCTATAGAAAAATTCGATTTTCGATGCAACAGAGTTGCAGATATCAAATATTGCTAAATAGTTAGATCACAAATCCTTTGTCTGTATGTAAATAATGTTCTACACGTGCTTGTAAAAATATTCATCAGGTTACTTAGGTTTTCGGGTACCTTGAAATGTAAAAACTTACTAACTTTTTTTTTAACAAGTAGATTTGTTAGGAATAAGGGTTATTTAGGGTATCGAAGTTGTACAAGTTCACCTTCAATACAGTCTTAGGGGCGATGAAACAGTGAAACGAATTTATCCGAGGCGAGTTTCTTGCGAATAGTTTGTTTCGTTGAATAAACTTTTGGGACAGCTTGAAGGTTTTATTGGGTTTTTGGAAACGAGTCCGGGATTATTAGTTTAACACGTTTAAGGGGACAGAAGATCTCATGAATAAGTAATTTATGTACAATAAGTTGGTACTCTGTTCTTGTGCTTGTTTTTGCGAGATCGCCGACTACCGAATACATAAATGATGATCCGTGTCCTCGCTCTTTTTCTTCAAATAACAAACGATTTCTATCTATTTTTTTATGAAACTGATAATAGAACATAGTTATTAATTTTATTGAAAGTAGTATGTATAATAATATCTGCTCAGTGAGCGGAAAAATAGCTCACAACGCGTAATGGGGATTGTCCATTTTTTTTATTTTGTTCATTACAAAAACATTTGGAGGAATAAGGTCAGTGATCGTTTTTCTGTGTATAAACGAAAAAAATCCCCATTAGTTACTTATATTTTTGAACAAATATGTTTAACCTTTGTTTGACCTTCAATGGCGTTAAATTAGCAATAAATTCGACCAACATTACGTTTCGAACTTTTGGTAAGCTTCTCGTATCAGCTTTCACATAATGAGAACTTGCATTTGACGAACCAGCCATTATAAATAAGATTGAAAGGAAATTTAAAACATACTGCAGAGGTCAATTGTCCGCCGATGATGACGTCAGAGCGAAACTTTAAAAATTTATTGAGAAAGAACTAGCCAACGAATTTCAAAATTATTTAATTTATATTCTTAAAATATCCTATTTAAACGAAAAAAAATATATATATGTGATTTTTTTTGGACAATGCCCATTATTGTGGTCACAGTGGAACAGCCATGACGCGAAATTTGCGTTGTGGCTCTAATGACAACGTCCACGACGCAATGAGTTTCTAAAATACTAGAGTAGCAATGTCTTACAAAAGATTCTCAGAAATGCGTAACCACTTTTTTGTTCAAAAGACAATGTCAAGTCATATATTCGTTATGTCATTATGTATGTGAGATATGCCTGCAGGCATCTTCGAAGTGGCAACGCGTTGCTACCGTAAACTTCCAATCTTACGTTACGTTAGTAACATAGAATATCATTGCCACGACGCGTTCTAGCAATCTCAAAAAGACCATCAAAAGAAGACGACTGCGCTTGAGGGTTGAGCGTCTGCGGTCTCGCCACAAAATTAACTTTAGTTTCTTTGTGGTGAGAGTACCGACGAATCTTCTTTGGACCTTTGAGGCGCCGGAATTCTGGCCGATGGATGTGGTCTACCGGAGGTTTCGGGGGAGACTCCAGAACGAAGCGCGTCACGTAGCCGTCAACACGAGACAAAGTGTAGTTTTAAGTATATAATAATAATATGTATGTTAGTCTGTAAGGTAAATGTATTATGGGCCTAGATGCCTGAAATAAATGGTCAAATAAAAAAAATACATTAACGCACTAAATTGATAAATAAAAATATTAATGGTTACTAGAAAAACAGTATAAATATTATTTTCGTTTTGGAACTTTGCAGAATTAAAAAACTTTTCATACTTACTTAAAAAATCGGTTATCGGTTCCAAAGTGCTTCAGCACTTTCGCACTTTTGTTTTTAATTTTTAGACTTTAGAGTAACTGTCATAAATAAAGATGCTCATCATAATCATACAGGAGTGCAATTATATAATTCTGCAAATAATTAATGCACTCCACTCTATTTCTCTACGTTCTTGAATATTCTGCAAAGTCTCAAAACGTTATAATCAATATTGACTCTATTTCTTTCGTTTTTTTTTCGTCCCTCGTGTTCTGAGTGTTGAAATGGAAATAATATTTATTTTCCAAAACAAACAAGGACTTATACAAAATGTATTATTTAACCAAATATATTGTGCTCATCCCCTATAGGCTATAACCTTTAGGTTCTTACGTGAAATTGCCTGTTAAGCCTGAGCATGTGACGTGGAAGACAAGTTATTTAATTAGTCGCACGAACAACGAAGCGCCTTCTGTTTTTATATCGCATGCGGCCCGGCGCGCAGCGTGCGTGTTCGGTTTACGTCAGGCGCACGCTAAGGCCGCGATTACGCCCCGCCTCTGACATTGACAGCTGTGCTAAGGTCGCGTTCGCTAATATCGAACAATCGCCGATTGCCCTTAATTTTATAGCCGATACTATAAGGAAAAGTTGCCCTTACGATTGTAGCCGTAACTGGGAAGGAAAAACGATTGTTTACGTTACAGTACAACGACTTTGTGGGTAAATTAGCCGTACGTGATGTGATACTATGTAGTATTGTAACATAGCGTATGTAAGCGTGACGAATAACGTGTAGCCATTACAAATTATTTGCACAAAATAATCTATCGATTATACTCGTACTATATTATGTTATGTCTAGACTCCAGCTAGTAAAAGCTACAAACTTACTATGTACGTTGCTTCAAAGTTAATAATTAAACTTTTTTTTATAGTTACGCCTACAATAAAACCCGTACATTTCCTATAAAAAAGTTCGTGTTGTAACTTTTTAAATCACCATACTAACTCTTGAAATATGTGTCAACAATGAGCGATCAACATTTTTGCGTTTGAAAAAGTTGTACAGTAGTTGGAGAGCGGCCAAAAATTTAGAATTTACTTTCGCATTGTCCCTTTCAGCACGGGCCACGGATAACATCTGTTCGCAGATATTGATATTTGAGTTTTTGTGTGGAGAAATATTCACAAAAGATTAGAAGTCCTATAGATAGAAGCATGAAGCCATACGTTGGCCCTGGTCATGTATTGTAAGAATTGTTAGGTAATATTGTGGTTCACCACGAAGGGTTTCTTTGCTATTAAGGTGACGCCGCGTTAAAATAAAAAACCGTGTTGGATACGTTTTAGATTGCTTGTTTTCTATGAGAGGCCGGCCCAGCCTTTCATAGAAAACAAGCAATGAACAGCAAAAAATGGAAAGGGCGTAAACGACAAAATCGTTTTTGTCGCGTAATTTAAAAACCATAAATACATTTCATATAAGCTATGGGCAATTTAAGTGTATGCTTGAACCAATCTATGTACAAATTTTGGAAGCTTAAATCACTCTCCTCTGTTGGCAAAATAGGAATCCCTTTTTTACAGAGGTCTTTTTGATTGATTATACTGTGTTAAAAAAGTTTACCAATCGGGTTATGCTATGGGTAATTCAAAGACAAAGACATGATGAATACTGACAATGAACTTTAATTTATTAGCTTTAGTCATTGCTGAGAAAAATCGACATCACTACAGCCAAATTATCAAGGCGTCGCCTTATAGTATAGTTTGTTTTTATGTTTATACATATTATTATTTAAAATGCACATTGATTGTATGGTTTCGTAGCACATAGAACACTAATCGGCCATACTTCCTTAGTAAGTAAACCTATTACTATCACGTTTCTATCGTGAACATCTCCAAAAGTTGATAAATTTAATGTATGAAAGTTTCATGATAGCAGTAACAATTAGCAATTTTAATCAGAGTCCATGTCTCCATTGCGCCCTAATACCGTACAATTATTCATTAAAACATAAATTACCGGAAACGGCGCTTTATCGCCGCGATAAAATATTATTGGTTGACGCCCAGTATCTTTAATAATGCCAATTTGCTTTTACGACGGTGAAGTAAAACGTCCAACTAGGCAGGGTCTTCTATTAGGCTTCGAGCCAACAGATGTGGAAATATCCGGCTAATTTATGGGGGTGATTTCGTATACAACCTTTGGACTTATGCTACTTCTGCTTTTGGCGTAAAATGTGCCACAATTGCGCTGCGTCTTTGTAGAGAATAAAGATTTATAGAGAAAACCTACTTTGGTACTTAAGGGCCTTTTCTTATAATAGAATATCATAGCTTAAGGGTTATATCGAGTCTATGATTAGCTCTACCATAAGTTTAAAGCTATAGTATTTTTCGATACTTGAAACCGACTACCGTAAATTTTAGTATGGCAAATTTTACAGCGCCTCTAGCGGTCATTTGAGGAACTATAATCGCCATACTAAATATTTACGTAGTCGGTATCGAGTATCGATAAATACTATAGCTTTAAACTTATGGTAGAGCTACAGCCTGTTAGCTACGCTTAACGTAAGCGGCTAAATCAAGTAGACATCTTATGACCTTCTATAATGATATAGATTAAAGATTTATATCTTTAATCTATATCATTATAGAAGAGGTCTATATAGATACCTCTTTTCTACAAACTAAGACTCTTTTGTGCTAAGAGTGACTGATGTCATAAAACTTATAGAAACACCTTTGTTTAACGTAGAACACTAGACAATTTCTATAAAGGGGTTCGAAAATTTTTGTATGGAGCCTGGCATATATACTATCTAGCGGCCGCTAGAAAATCAAAATGGCCGGCGGGCCATTTTGATTTTTTTCACGTTTTCTAGATATTTGGAAATATCTCGGAAACGTCACACTTTAGGATACCATGTTACATAACATTTTTTGTTTGTATAAGTGTACTCTATCCAAATATACCACTTTTATTGTGCTCGGAAATTTTGAAAAAAAAAATCAAGATGGCCTATGCCACAAAGGTTCGTACCCCTTTCTTTATCGTCGACGACATTGTATGTCTATTGCCGATATGTTATTGCTTTTATCGTCCCTAGATATAAATAACAATACTACATTCAGAACAATAAAAAAAGGTCGTTAAAGCATTACTTTATTGAATCATGGCATCCCGCAAAGATTACAAAAAGGTCGCGCGTTTACAGAAACACTTGAAAAAGTTCACCATGCCGACATATAAAGCTACTTGTGTTTGTGCGACCTCTTTATCCATTACTCAGACAGGTGGGGCGAAACAATATTCGTGTCCTTGCCCTTCCCCGACCATCGATAACCCTTGACATATTTATTTTATAGCCCGTGGCTCCGTAAACCATGCACCCTTTACTCCGCTAGTTGTATTATTACCGTCGGAGAAATTGATTCATAACATTATGTTGTTGGGGGATACACTTAATTTGGTCGAATTTTGGTTAAAGCTAGTCGACATAATATTACTAATATAACAACTTACAATTAACATTCTTGACTTGCAATGGGTTCCTGGACATGTTGGTAGGTATATTAGAGGTAACGTGGAGGCAGATCGGTTGGCAAAATTAGGTATACTACAGGCTGATTAGCTGTCGACAAGATTATTCCGAAATTTTAACTTTATTCTAAACCTGCAATAATTACTGTAGTGTATTGATAAATAAAGATGGACACGCGTACTTAGGTAGTAGGGGTGCTTGGAGTGGTCGCTCGACTTCGGTCTGGTGATCACTTCTTCACCAGCCATCACCAGAGTACTAGTGTTCAGTTACATGTAATATTCTGTGTCCAATTCACTCGCCCAGACTTTGTACATACTGTACAATTACGAGCAGTTGAATTTCGCCGGACCGCCCCCTGCACACTATCCGAAATATCCTTCCGGCGAGTTCGAGCTCACTCGGCTCAGTACAAAATGTAAGAGACAGCGCGGACGTTCAACTGTTTCCGATCAGAAATTTCGGACAATGTGCGGCCGCCGGCCGGGCTAACACGTCTTGTTGATGGAATGTGTCAAGTATCGGGACCAAAGATTGGCAGTTTTTGAAAAATAATAATTTTAATCTTTATGCGATGGGGCTCGTCACTCGTGCAATCCATTCTTTCTAAACCAACTTCCGAAGAAGCCAATTCGTTTTTCCGTATTTATGCTAATATCGATTATACAGTGTACATTTAAATATATATATTTATATTTATTTATATATTTGCCAAGCGTTTGACAGACACACAACACACAGCATAATAATAATACTCATATAATATATTACATAAACTAGTGTAAATTTAAGTAAAGGATAGCACCCGTTTCAAACCTTATTTCCGTAGTGACAGCTGCAGATCTTTGCATAAAAATATTATAAAATCGTGCCCACCCGATCTATTCTGTAGGCGTTTTGTTACGGGAAACTAAATTAACTTTACGATGAATTTACGATATTTATAAATAAAGCCTTTGAATCCTTATAATACTTTAGAATACGGCAAAGTTTAATAAGGAGGTAGGTATTAAAGGTTTATTTTGCTAATAAACTTAAAATTCAAAGGTCTCAACCGTCTGTAACGAGACAGTATTTTAGGATTAATGTCATTCTACATTGTCTCAAATACTCGTTGTCTGAACTGTCCCAAACAAGAGTTTAATCCACGCGCTAACTTCATTCATCATTGCAAGATTAATCATCAAATCCTCCTGGCTAAGCCATTCAATAATTCGCTAAATTATTTATAGCTATTATGGATAGGTAGGGTTTTCTTCTATTGAAATGTAGGTAATATCAATCAATAAATAACTATGTATACAATTAAACGGTAATAAAAGCAAGTTAACGATATTCTGCACTATAGACCGCCACGAGTGTATAACTATAGTTTGTGCGTTTTAAGATGATATGGGTGACAGTTTTCATGTTCCTTGCTACGGGTTTTTTTTACAAGAAAACAAAAAAAATCTAAATGTAATAAATTATATTCCATCTACAAAAACAAATGTTTCCTATAATTGTAAATGAATAAAAATGAAAAGATGCTAAATAGGCAGTAAATGTATAGCGATATGCTAATCTCCTTTTCAACCTCTTTTCTTGGTTCGGTTTTAACAGAAGGTTTAAAAGTGGTAAACCTGAGGTATCTGCGCTAAGTACTTACTTTACAAGAAATTCGGACATGCAGAAATTCTGCAAGAGTGTTTAACACCATGTCACCACTCACCAGTCACTGTAATTTAAGTATTCACAGCATGTCGCATGAGCAATATAACTATTTTAATTACACATTCCAATGTGCACGTTTCGGAACGTTTATTTGGGAAGTCCTATAAATTACCAAAATAACATACAAACTGCAGTTTGTCTTGAAAGTTGTCATAGCGAATAATTTATTTCAATTGTTTTGTGAAACTTCCTGTCACTATAAATTATATTTTTATACCCGTGTTTATTATAGGCTTTTATCGCGGATTTTGAGCGCAGCGACCGATTCAAGATATTCCGTAACGAAAATAAACCTAACACCCCCCACTCGGTCCGGCGTTGCCTCACTTGCCGTGCATCCTTTAACGTGTTTATGAGTGTGCGACTAGACGTATGCGAATTATAATGGCATAAGTTAAACTCACAAACAAATAAAATCACAATATGAGATTCTAATAAAATACTTAAATACTTTTAATGAAAAAATTACATACAAAAGCACTAAATTGGATACGGATACGTCCTTACTTTAAATACTTAAAAACGCACAAAAAACATATGTCCTCTTCAAAATCGAACAATAAAACCACTCGGCTCTCCAACTCAATGCTCTCTGCAGGTGATAATGGAAGTGATGTGTGTGATGGTATGATGAGTCGCCACCTGCGGGTGCCAGAGGTGCGGGTGTGCGGGGCGGACGAGGACGAGGACAAGCCGCCGCTGCCGCCCTTCGCCCTCACCCTAGCATCGATACCGAGGCGGAGACACTCCTGGATTTGTAGGTAAGTACGTTGTTCATTCGCACAAGAGGGCCAGACCAGTTGCAATTTGACCGACCCGTACGATGTGTGTCTTCAGGTGTGCCCGACAGTTTAACGAGGACTATAAACAGGACGAACACGTTCTAGAAACAATTAACGCAAGATCTTATCGGAAATGTTTTTTTTTAATAAAAGTTATTGCGTATTCCTTGCTAATAAAATGCATATTTTCTGTATTATGTTAAAGTACCAACTACCAACTCAGTTTTAGTCGCGGGGCAAACCGGGACATATTAAGACTGTTCTCTATCACTGAAAAATACGTACGGTTTTCCGTAAATCCATAAATATAAGAAAGATAATCTTGTAATTAAATATATCTTCTTGTTATCTCGATACATCTTCCCAAAAGAAATATAAAAAGTATTCTCATTGTCTGGCCAAAATTCCATTTCCACACAAAAGCAAATTCAGCCGCCGGAACTAGTTAAGAGGTACGGCCTTACTGCGAAACATTGAGCTCTGAAATCTTGGAAAAAGTGTTCCTTTCTCCTTTAAACAAAAATTACTTTTCTCTACAGCTGAAACATAATGGAATTAAGACTTGGTCACGTAAGTACTTACTAGCTGTTTGACCGAGCTTTGCTCGGTATCATCGCCCCCAAAACCCCCTATATACTAAATTTCATGATATATATATATATATATATATATATATATATATATATATATATATATATATATATATATATATATATATATATATATATATATATATATATATATATATATATATATATATATATATATATATATATATATATACAAGAATTGCTCGTTTAAAGATATAAGATTTAGTTAAGATATTTCATTGTGTAGTTTTGGTGAATTTTATTTTATTTTTCAGAGAGAAATATCCTTGTATATAAGGATATATTTCTCTGAAAAATAAAATAAATAAAACACTATACCTATATCCAGTTAAAGCTTCCAGTTAAAAAAAAAAAACTAAAATATTTGTATTTTCACATACTTACAGATTAGGTAGAGTAGAGATGTAGGTACACTATATTGCCAGCGTAATCACATATTTTATACAAATTAATTATTAAAACAATAAGGGCCGATTCACACCGAAATTGCAGCGCAGCGGCAGGCATTTTCAATGTCATATGATTTTAAACTTTATCTTCATTATTGTAATACGAGTACATAGTATCGCTTAAAAACTTGGAAATTCTCGCGGCGCGATTTCTCAAGCGATACTACGTATTACAATAATGAAGATAAAGTTTAAAATCATATGACACTGAAAATGCTCGTCGCTGCGCTGCCATGCCGGTGTGAATTGTGATTCGGCCTACTATAGGCCGTTCTTCCACTGCCGCCGTTACCGAGGACGAAATTATTTTGGGCCGATAAATTGCCACATTACGAGTATGATGTCATAAAGTCTAGTAGATCCTAGGTAGGCTTTAGCTTTAATTTTGCTCTACTCCACTACAAAGCAGCGATGGCATTGTCCGTTGACCAATGTCGACAGAAAATGAAACCTATAATGGCATTTATCGACCCAAAATAATATCGCTCCCGGTGACACTCCGGCGACTGTGTGGCAGTGGACAAAATATGACCTTACGATTACGCGGATTTCGAATGTTCCTGCTTACCCCTCAAAAATCAATATCAAACTGTTTTATTTCTGAATACATTTAAAATAAATATTTTCGGAATGTCTGCATGGTGCCTACCACCAGTTCGAGAACTAACCCCGGCGAAAAGAACCGGTGTAAGAAACTCGCACGGGGCCCACTTTTTACCAAAAAAGTGAAAAAAAATCTTTTTAAAATGAAGTTTACAATTTTGTAACTACAATGTCAACATACATAATTGTTAGTCTTATAATAATATAGAAGTAGCATCAGTTCCTATTACTTACTAGTTACGTAGCAGCTTTACGCCTGAAGTTTATTTCGTAGCAAACTACGAAATAAACTTCAGGCGTAAAGCCAAATAAAAGGCACTGACTGTTGTCCCCTCAGAACAAGAAAATTCTAAAATCTGTGGTTGCCCCCGACTTCATCGCGACAATACATCAAAGAAAAGTAGTTCTCCCCGTTTTTTCACATTTTCCCAATATTTCTATGTAAAACACTATAATATTGATTATGAACGTAAGTCGGACTGGCAGATATTAAAATAAGTTGTGTTTAACCGTAAGTTTTCAAACCTAAAAAAATAAAATAGGTAGGATTACCGAAATCATTAGCATTACTCTCCCATCTGGCTTTTCCTTAGTCAGCCAAAAGAGATTTAAGTACTTTTCTTATATTATTCTAACTCAGATAGACCACTTATCAAAGTCAGTTTAAGATTCGTAAGCATTTCATGCGGTCGATAGAGCTGAGCTGTGGAATTGGTTTCCCGAGCGATCTATACCGAGCCGTGCTTCGCTTACAACTCGAAAAGAAGAATCTTTTCAATCTTGAGACCGCAAGCCTTTAAGTAAAACTGTGTACGTCGTAACTTGGACTTGTCTTGCGGTCTGCGTGGCTGATCTAATTGAAATCAATTCATTTTATTCTAGTTAACTAAGCAGAATACTTCTGAATGAGCCTAATTTTTATGGACATTATTGAGATTATAAATAGAATATTCATTAATTATTATATTTCGTTTTTCGCCAGAAGTCTCAACATTGCTTTAGATATTTTTCAAAAATTATTCTCTAACAAGTTTTAATTTTTTGTGGTAAAACACGCATGACCAACTTTCCTCCAAAAAATGTGTTGAATGAAATACGTCTACTTGTCTCATCTAATTAGTAAGAACAGTGATAAGTGTTTCAGTTGTCGAGTTTACAGCCAATACAATTTTTTACCAAAACATTTGCTAAGTATGTCAAGGTGAGAATCTGAATGCGACTGAAAACGAAACGGAATCTAAAATTATAACACGATATTATCAACCATAACGGTTAGATTTTGTTTAAATGATTTATGAGAAAGAAACTAATTTTAGCAGCTTTTGTTTAAAAATATTAACGTATGTTAAGGGCCTGTTTCACCACTTCCTGATAAGTGACAAATAGGCTGTCCACCAATTAACTTGACAGATCAAGTATGGAGAATCTGTCAAAAAAGTTGTGAATAGCCTATTCGGCACTGTAGTGTATGCACTTAGTATATAATATAACTATCATAATAGTTATAACACGGTCTCGTGCTCATGGTATGTGGAGGGGGCACACATCAATACAGCGAGAGCCATGGGCGAGGGCGGATGTGTGCCGGAGACCTGCCAGTATCGTGTGTTACCGAGCCTGTGTAGTTATGGGACATAAGTAAATAATCCAGTACATCACAGGCACTTTCTCAGAAAGTAGTGAAACAGGCCCCAAATGTTCTTTTTTAAACGATGAAACTTCTACAGGAGAACTCGTTAGGGAAAATAGGTTTTCCAGAGCACACTATTTAGTTTTATTTTCTACAGCTGTTGTCCCTGAGGTATTTTTCAGAGGGTATCGACAGCTGAGCTTTTTACTGATTCCTGACGAGAAACAACAACGTATCTGAGCCCGTACCACGAAACGGTTTCGAGACTCAAACAATCGTAAGAGAATGTTGCATCCTACTCTAACAAACGTGAAATGACGTTGTTTGAAATCAATCTCAAGATAATAATATGAATACACTAAGGCCGATATAAATAGATATTATACGTGGGAGAGCCATGCTTCGGCACGAATGGGTCGGCTCTACCGGAGAAATACCACGTTCTCATAGAAAACCGGCGTGAAACAGCGCTTGTGCTGTGTTTCGCCGAGTGAGTGAGTTTACCGGAGGCCCAATCCCTAAACTATTCCCTTCCCTACCCTCCCCTATTACCCTATTCCCTCTTAAAAGGCCGGCAACGCACCTGCAGCTCTTCTGATGCTGCGAGTGTCCATGGGCGACGGAAGTTGCTTTCCATCAGGTGACCCGTTTGCTCGTTTGCCCCCTTATTTCATAAAAAAAAAAAAATAGTAAGTACTCATGATACATCTCGGTCTCAAGAGGCTCTGTGATTGGTTGGCTATCAAATTTTGGACCGATCACAGAGCCGAACCGCGTCTTGAGACCGGGTCGCATCCTAAGTACTGACTTTTTATACCGGCATTAGTAATACATAATATTGTCAGCTTTTACATTATTAGGCTTGACTAATCCCAGCTTATTGGCCAGAAGTCTGATGTAAATAAGCATTATGTTGTGTTTTCTTATTTAATAGGTAGTGGGAATTCCTTTTACCGACTGACTAGAGTACTGACTAAAAACATCAAAATAAAAGAAACCTCGAAAACCCTCGTCAATACTTAATTATTCTTATCAAAGTATCTTACCCACACAAAATATATTATAGGCAATGTTGTGTTTACAAATCAAACGTTGTTTATTATACCATTTGTCCTTGTTAACGTAACATATGAAAAGGCAATAAGCCGTGTTCAATAAACGAGGCCCTTTCTTGTAAAAGAAATCGGGACCGAAATGTATGCGGTAGGTACATATCTCCTTTATTAATATAAATGAACTATGTGGGCTCTTTAACACGCTTTTATTAGCTTGGGCTGTATGTATGTAACGGAATCTTTGAGGACGATTTTTACCTATCTCGTTGCAATAATTTGTTAAAATTTTGTTTTATTTTTTTAAAGCGTGTTTTTTAGCTTTTTTAAACTATTATTTATTCTTATTCTCCTGCTTCAGGACTTATTGGCACGGGTTTGAATAGCTGGTCGGATTTGAGCTTTTGGGTGTGATTATTAGTTTCGTTCTTGTCGTGGGAGTGGAACAATTATGTTCAGTTTTGGTCAATTTAAGTTAGTTCGATTGTGGGTCTTAAGGATGTAAAATTGCATACTATCTGAAATAATTTAAGTTCTTGCCTCAATAGTCTGACAACGTAAATGAATCCGATAAGGCAATTTAGTATGAAAAAATCGACTACTTAACACGTTCAGACCGGGGTGTACCACCGGTGGAGCACGGAGTACTCGCTGACAGGGCGGGGTGTACCACCGGTGGCCACATCACATCTGACTTTTAATGTACTAAGAAATTCGTGCCGCCTTGAAAGAGAGTATTGTAATTACCGTTCCCGCCCTGTAAAATCGACAAAGTTTCATAGTGTAGCTCAGGAGATGGATATCATTTCGGGAAGTCAAAAAAACAGGATTGAAAAATTGTACCTATTTATTAGGAACAAAATATGACAAAATCACGATAAATGGTACGAAATGCAAATTATTTATGCTGGATCACATTGAAAAAATGTCCATTTACAGGAAAACTAAATCAAACATGAAAAAAAAATAAAGACACTAGCTGTTGCCCGCGACTTCGTCCGCGTGGACTTTACAGTCGTTCCCGTACATCGATTGAGTCGAGTCGCTTACGCGCATATCAGAAAAGTATACTGTGTGGGAATCGCACATTTTTGCGGGACAAAAAAACATTCCTTGTCCCAGATTCAAATTAGTATCTCGCGATAAAATATAGCCTATAGCCTTTCTCGATAAATAGACTATCTAACACTGAAAGAATTTTTCATATCGGACCAGTAGTTCCTGAGATTAGCGCATTCAATTAAGCCCTTTCAAATAATTTCCCCAATTTTTTCCACATTTTTCTCTTTTTCTTCGCTCTCATTAGACTTAGCGTAATAAAATATAGTTTATAGCCTTTCTCGATAAATGGGCTATCTAACACTGAAAGAATTTTTCAAAACGGACATTAGTTCCTGAGATTAGCGGGTTCAAATAAGCCCTTTCAAATAATTTCCTCAATTTTTTCCACATTTTTCTCTATTTCTTCGCTCTCATTAGTCTTAGCGTGATAAAATATAGTCTAGCCTTTCTCGATAAATAGGCTATCTAACACTGAAAGAATTTTTCAAATCGGACCAGTAGTTCCTGAGATTAGCGCGTTCAAACAAACAAACAAACTCTTCCGCTTTATAATATTAGTATATATTGATGGTACAGAACGAAAATTATTTTTGATGAATCGTGTTGAAACAATCCAAACACATTGGTTTGTTATCACATGCAGAGCAAAAACTATTCACGCGTTTTGATTTTTTTCTAGCCATAGCCGCAGATTCGGTTGTTGTAATACGGTCATGACAAGGGCCTGTATCTCTTTCGGGTATTTCTAAGCATTCCTTCGGTTTTCGCTTACTTATGTTTTGGCTTCCGTTGAACAATCGGCTCACCTTCCTCTTCGGCGTCATCGGATTGATTATCATTGCTAGACTTGCTAATCATCTCTTTTATAATTTGTTCCCGGAATTCTAAAATAAGTACTTATTTTCTTTCCTTCTCAAAATTTCTGGTGAATAACCTAAGCATTTACTTACATTGTGCCACAAACAATCTCGATGGTACGTTTGCGGTACCACTTTAGGGTTTTTCTAAGGCTGATATAATACTAAGCCATCTGATCTGATACATCCACGCGTGATGAGTGATGAGACAAAACAATAATTGACCTATTATAGGATTATTAGATCGTTAGAAAGAGAGAGAATGCATAATCGTTGGCCGTGGCCACCGGTTGCGCACCCCGCCCGGCAGGTCTGTTGGTTTATGGGGCGGTGGTGTACCACCGGTGGCCATGTGAAGATTTGGCCCGTTTGGATACCACATCAGTTCATGAGGTCCCGGTCTGAACGTGTTAAAACTTTCAATGATGAAACTCTCGATCAATAGAAGGTCGGCGATCTGTAACCACATTAATCTTATACTGCCTAAAGGTTGTATGATTCGTTTTTGTGCCATTTCCCATTAGTTGTTGTAGGGGCGTATATTTCACCGGGACGCAAATGTCACATAAATTTGCTCAACTAGAACCTAATCTTTGAGTTGGCCCTACCCGTTTATTATGTCATAGCTATAAATCTTTACACTTCCTAACTTGAAACGAAATTTTACTCTTGAACAGAGCGGTTCTTTATAATTTATGATTAGGTATGAAAAATATGGCTGGAGCTAGGCTCGAGCATTCAATGGCATCTACAAAAACTTTTAATTTTTTCCTATTTTATATAATACGAGCTTTTGCCCGCGGCTTCGCTCGCGTTAAGAAGTATTATTATTTATTATATACAAACTTTCATGCCCTATTTTAACCCCTTGGGATTGAAATTTATCAAAATCCTTTCTTAACGGATGCCTACGTTATAACATCTACCTGCGTGCAAAATTTCAGCCCGATCCGTCCAGTGGTTTGGGCTGTGCGTTGATAGATCACTATGTCAATCAGTCAGTCAGTCACCTTTGAGTTTTATATATATACTACCTATCCCGGTGAACTTCGTGTCACTTTAAAACCTTCCCTGGACTTCTACGAATATTTTAAGATTAAAATCAGCCCAATCCATCCAGCCGTTTTCGAGTTTTAGCGCGACTAACACAATTGAAAATCCATTTATATATATATATATAAATGTATATATATATATATATATATATATATATATATATATATATATATATATATATATATATATATATATATAGATATATAGAAAGGAAACACTCCAAATTGGTATGGATTCTACGGATTCTATTGATAAAAGATTAATTAGAATTCTTCTTTTTCAGGTAAGTGCTACCTCAGACTCAGAGTATTAGCAGCTGGCGTGGACGTTCCGTAAGGTAAAATATTCATTTCACATTCACTTTGGCGAAATTCAGGGCCGGATTTAACCTAATAGCCTGCTAGCACACGTTGTTCGTGCTATGGGCGTCACTGTAGTGTCTCTAACTCAGGAGCGTACAATTATTTTCAAACATAGTTAACGGCTTTTTATTATGTACGAGAGAAATAGATTAACTGTAACACAACTTTTATACGTGGGAGAGCCATGCTTCGGCACGAATGGGCCGGCTCGACCGGAGAAATACCACGTTCTCACAGAAAACCGGCGTGAAACAGTGCTTGCGCTGTGTTTCGCCGAGTGAGTGAGTTTACCGGAGGCCCAATTCCCTTTCCTATCCTCCCCTTTTCCCTTCCCTTCCCATCCCTACCCTCCCCTATTATCCTATTCCCTCTTAAAAGGCCGGCAACGCACCTGCAGCTCTTCTGATGCTGCGAGTGTCCATGGGCGACGGAAGATGCTTTCCATCACGTGACCCGTTTGCTCGTTTGCCCTCTTATTTCATAAAAAAAAAACAGATTTTTATTTGTTTGGGTTATATTAAGTCAACGTTAGTCACGATATGGTCACGATCAATTGGCTAAGTTTGACATTAACCGAGCACATTAGCCCTACTCATAAAGTTAATATACCTAGCGGAATAGAGAAACAAAAGCCTGAGCAAGAGAGATGTCACTATCAGTAACACTGCGTGGTAAAAAGTACTTCTATCGCGTGCATTTATCTATTAATGAGAGTTGCGATGGAACCTGATATTTATTCACTCCCAATAATTAATTCAACGTTTATATAACACCTAGGATGTAAATATAAAGTCAGTGAAAGATGAGGTTAAAATTGCAACTAACATTTTTATGATACAATGTTTTCACGTTCCTACGTGAAAACATTACGCAGTCTTTTCAAAAGGCCAAAAGGCCAAGAGGCGTCTAATGACTTTAACACGTTCAGACCGGGACCTCATGAACTGGTATATGGTATCCAAACGGGGCAAATCTTCATGTGACCACCGGTGGTACATCACCGCCCCATAAATCGAAAGACCTGCCGGGCGGGGTGCGCCACCGGTAGACACAGCCAACGATTATGCATGAATAATTATGCATTATCTCTCTTTCTAACGATCTCACAATCCTATAATAGGTCAATTGTTTTGTCTCATCACTCATCACGCGTGGATATGTATCAGATCAGATGGCTTCGTACTATACCAGCCTTAGAAAAACCCTAAAGTGGTACCGCAAACTTATCACCGAAATTGTTATTAAATGCTTGGCTGAAGTTTGGAGAAGAAAAGAAACTAAGTATTTTAGAATTCTGGGAACAAATTATAAAAGAGATGATTAGCAAGTCTCGCACTGATAATCGACCCGATGACGCTGCAGAGGAAGGTGAGCCGATTGTTCAACGGAAGCCAAAACATAAGTCAGAGAAAACCGAAGGAATGCTTAGAAATACCCGAAAGAGATGCAGGCCTTGTTACGACCGTATTACAACAACCGAATCTGCGGCTATGGCTAGAAAAAAATCAAAACGCGTGAATACTTTTTGCTCTGCATGTGACTCATCAAAAATAATTTTCGTCTTGTACTATCAATGTCTTTATAATTTTTTTCATGTTTGATTTAGTTTTCCTATAAATAAACATTTTTTTAATTTGATCCAGTAGAAATAATTTGCATTTCGTACCATTTATCGTGATTTTGTCATATTTTGTTTCTAATAAGTAGGTGTAATTTTTCAATCCTGTTTTTTTTTACTTCCCGAAATAATATCCATCTCCTGAGCTACACTATGAAATTTTGTCGATTTTACAGGGCGGGAACGGTAATTACAATACTCTCTTTCAAGGCGGCACGAATTTCTTAGTACATTAAAAGTCAGGTGTGATGTGGCCACTGGTGGTACACCCCGCCCTGTCAGCGAGTACTCCGTGCTTCACCGGTGGTACACCCCGGTCTGAACGTGTTAAGATAATTAGGATAAAAAGCGAGTAAGTAAATTAGCTCTATTTTCTAACGTAAAGATTATTTTATTACGTAAAACAGTTGAATGTAATCAAAGAAACGCCGAAAATATGAAGTGCTAAAAGTTCATGTCAAATGTAAATAAAAGAATGTTAATGAAATTTCATCCGTCCTGATTGTCAGCTATCTTAATGTAATCTAGTTAAAAGGTTTTTTATGGTCAATACCCTCGGCTGAGGGCATCGTTACTTATGTGATTGTTTGTTGTCAGCCTATTTATTTTATTGCTTTTTCGTTGTCTGGTGTCGTCATGATCACTTTTGGGCGAGATAAGTGCCACGATCAAAGAAATTGGTTCATAATATTATGCTGATGGCGCACCGACACCGTAAGATGGTCGGGTTATGTCATCCGACACATCTCGACTGATATATTTTGTACTTGGATTATGTAGTACGGTATGCTGTATGACTAGTGTCTACCCGACCAATTAACGTAGGCTCGCCATCTACCTATGAATCAATTCCTCTATAGTAGATACATATTTTATCTCACTCAAAATTGTTACACGTCTTGTCTACATTATAGACCTGGATCCCAAAAGGATAAGACATAACTTACTTTCAAATGGATGAAACCATAGGTTCTTGGTAGTGCCTCGTGTACTTAGAATACCTGCGAATTTGTGTAGCTCTAGGTGTGACACCTGGTCAGTTACCAGGTAACAAAGTTGACTAAAAATGAGTCTTACTTTACTTCTTTTCAAATGGCTAATATTTATATATAATTTGTAGATTATTATTCTGAACTAGTATAATGTAGTGTAAGTGTATCAAAACTATTATCAGACGTTTTAAAAAATAACACACCTAGAGCTACACAAATTCGCAGATATTCTAAGTACACGAGGCACTACCAAGAACCTATGGTTTCATCCATTTGAAAGTAAGTTATGTCTTATCCTTTTGGGATCCAGGTCTATTATAAATTAAGTACTAATACGTTTCAATTCATCGATGTGAATTTGTAGCCTTCAAATTACAAAAGCTCTGTACTGCCGCTTTAAAACATAGCAGGTTTAGTGTAATATGACCCCTATATTCATTTATTACAATGTTATGTGCTACAAGCAATCATGTATTAAAATATCTTATTACAAGCACACTAAATTGGATCTCTGTTAATTTAATTTTTAAATCGATGTAAATTAGATATTTAATTTGAAATTCCAGTAAACGCTGAAACTGAAAAGTCTCTGTTCAATAATATATCATCCGATGGTCGATAACGCCATCTAGCGAAAGAGTGGCGTAACGGAAGCAGTGACGTGAACCCCGCGCAGTTTGCAGCAGCGTGACGTCGACACCCGCATCGCCGCGCCGCATCTGGGGCAACTTCACTCCCTTTCACCGCTGAACGCGTAATGGTTGCTAATATAACTGTCCTCACGTTAATAAATCATTAATTTTGTAATTTTTCGTACAATAAACGTAGTAATCAACAAGTCAATAAAGAACTTCATTGAAGAGTTCCTCCTGCTCCCGAACAAGTTTGGTCCTTCGAGCCGGATACAAGATACAAAGAGCCAGGCGGCAACGTGGAGCGTTACTTTGGAGAAGAGGATTATCCAGTCCAGGATTGTCGTCAAGTCGCATCCGGTCAGGTTACAAAACCCTTTTTCCCCATCCTTATCCAATATTTGCGTTAATATTGTTATTTTTTCCGTCTTAGTTGCGGTATTCCGCGGCGCCGGTGCCGCGTCAGGGCGTGGCTGAGCGGGAAACTGTAAGTACTTTTGCTTCCTATAACTTTCAAAATGAGTGACGATGAATTTAATGCGTTAGAACCTCCCCAGGGGCCTATGAAAACAAATGAAAGGGCTAAATCTCCTCGCTTAGGTATTAGCACAACCTCAAATAAACGTCTCGCTGATTTAAAAAAGCAGCGAGGTACGCTAAAAGGACGGCTTACGTTATTTGAGAAGTATATTTCGAAATTAGACAAATTAACACTAAATTTAAATATGAAAACAGAATTAGATTTACGAATTCAGTCAGCTTACAATTTGTTCCAAAGTTTCAATGATATTCAATGTGAAATGGAACAATTCATTGATGAAACCGATTTACCTACTCAATTAGAATATCGGGAGTCATTCGAACAACAATATTTCTCCATTATGGCTGAAGCGAAGTGCATGATAAATTCTAAAGATAGTGAACGAAACCAAGTTCCTTGTCAAGTTTTACATAATCCTGTGTCGGCAATTAAGTTACCAGAAATTAAACTACCAGCATTTGACGGTGCGTATGATCAGTGGTTGGAGTATAGAAATTCATATCTCACCATGATACATAATCGTAAAGATCTCAATGATATACAGAAATTCCACTATTTAAAATCATCTCTTAGTGGTACTGCCTCTCAAGTTATAACGGCGTTGGAATTTACTGCGGAAAACTACTTACATGCATGGGAGCTTATCGAAAATAGGTTTCACAACAATCGGTTATTAGTGCAAAATCACGTTAAAGCTTTGTTTACTGTCCAGGCTCTTCAAAGTGAATCATATATTCAAATTAGAAAATTGATAGACTCAACATTACGTAATTTGCGTGCACTAAAATCACTGAACGAGCGGACGGATACATGGGACACGCTAATTGTCTATCTTGTTGTATCTAAACTTGATCAGTCAACTGAACGCGAATGGGAAACTTATAAAGGTACTCTCGTGTCTAAGAATGATTCAAATAACATTAAATTAAATGATCTGTTAGAATTTTTAAGAAACCGTGCGGATATGTTAGAAATGATTAAGTCTAGTAATAATAAAGGTATTTCTACAATTAAGCATAATTACAGTGATACAAATAAGTTAAATTCTAATTTTAATAAAAAATATATAAGTAAATCAAATCACATAAACTCGCAACCTGTCACACATTCATACGTTTCTAATTCAAGTTCTAATAAACATAACTCCGAAAATAATAAATCTAGGCGTAATTGTGTTAATTGCGGTGGAGATCATTATTTATACTCATGTCCAAAATTCTTAAATTTGTCTGTGCAAGATAGGAATATAATTGTGAAAAATAAAGGACTTTGTCAAAATTGTATTCGTTCTAATAGTCACTCAATAAGCGAGTGTTCGTACGGCCCATGTAAAATATGTAAAAATAATCATAATACATTACTTCATAATAATAACAGCGATAGCGTAGGTAAAGCTGCATCTACGTCGACTATTTTGCATCCGTCGGCGAGCGTAAACAAATCAGCTGATGCGCAGGGCCTACGGTCCGAGCGCAATGTACTTACGTGTAGTGCCGCTGTGCAACCGGTTTTGTTATCAACGGCACTTATAGATGTTCCCGATATAAATAATTGTTATCATACAGTTAAAGCACTCCTCGATAATGGGAGTCAAAATTGTTTTATTACAGAATCGTTATGTAATCGTTTACAATTACCTATTATACAGTCCACAATTCATATTTCAGGTGTAGGACAAAGCGTTTCAAAAAGTTCTCACACTTGTAAAATAAATATTCGTTCAAAAGTTAATGATTTTAATACTAATATTCAATGTTGGGTTCTTCCTCGTATAACATCGAAGTTACCTTCGTTAGACGTTCACTGTAAATGTATACAGATTCCTAAACATGTTTCGCTCGCGGACCCTACGTTTAGCGTTTCGTCGGACATTGATATATTGTTAGGAGCGGACATATTTTGGGATCTTTTAAATAATAATAAGATTAAAATTAGCAGTGGTCCATATTTGTACGATTCCAAATTAGGATGGATCATCTCTGGCCCTCTTCATATTAATAAGTCGTTTAAACCTGAAAAAGTTCAATGTAATTTAGTTCAAATAAATAATCAATTGCAAAAATTTTGGGAGTTAGAAGAATTGACTGACTTACCAAATATCATGTCGAATGATGATCGTTATTGTGAGAAGTTATTTACAGAGACTACTAAACGTGACGAGTTTGGTAGATTTTTCGTTCGTATTCCTTTAAAGGAGTCACCCGAATTGTTAGGGGACTCGTACACTATGGCAAAAAATCGTTTTTTATGCCTGGAAAGAAAGTTAGATCGTTTACCTAACTATAAAAAGCTTTATTTTGAATTTATGCGGGAATATGAGGCACTCGGTCATATGACTCCAGTTGCATCAAAGGATATCCCGGATATACTAAGTAAACCGCATTATATCTTGCCTCATCATGGTGTTTACCGAGAGGATAGTGTCACTACTAAATTGCGTGTTGTGTTCGACGCGAGCGCGAATACGTCTAATAATAAATCATTAAATAATATACAACATGTAGGTCCACCGTTACAAAATGATATTTTGTCTATATTACTTAGATTTAGGCAGTATAAATATGTAGTGTGTAGCGACATCCAGAAGATGTACAGACAGATATTTGTTGAACAGGATCAACGTGTCCTGCAATTAATATTATGGCGGGAAGGTCGAGATTTACCTTTGCAATTGTATAAGTTGAACACAGTTACGTATGGTACTGCGTCGGCTCCTTTTCTAAGTATGCGTTGCTTACAACAATTGGCTTTAGAATGTGATGATGATTTAGTAGCCAGGACTATTAAGGATAATTTTTACGTAGATGACCTTTTTACAGGATCCGACGACCTTGACTCGTTATTACAGTTGTGTAATAAAATATCTGCAACTTTAAAAAAGGGTTGTTTCCCGTTACATAAATGGACTTTTAGTCATGACGTTTCTGCTGATAAGTGTAAAGACCTAAATGTCGGTGAACATCGCTTGTCAAAAACGTTAGGGTTAGGTTGGTGTACAAAAAATGATGAATTTTATTTTACAACTAAAATCTCACATAATGATACAGTAGTTACAAAGCGTTTAATATTATCGACAATTTCACAAGTATATGATCCTTTAGGTTTACTCGCACCTGCGGTAATAACAGCTAAATTATTGTTACAAAAGCTATGGTTACATAAACTAGATTGGGATGACGAAGTTCCTAAAAATATTACGAATGCATGGCAAGGCTTTCTTTCAGATTTAAAATATTTACGCGATATTAAAATACCTCGTTACGTGGTTCGCGGTAATTATATAGAACTTCATATTTTTACCGATGCGTCGCAAAGTGCCTACGGTGCGTGCGCGTACGTTAGATCGTGCCACAATGATTGTGAAACTACTGTACCTATTTCTGTGCATTTGTTGTGCGCTAAAAGTAAGTTGGCGCCGATAAAGACTGTTAGTATTCCCAGGTTAGAGCTATGCGGAGCTTTAATAGGTGCGAAATTGTATTGTAAAATAAAAAAGTCTTTATGTTTAAATTTTAATAAGGTTTATTTTTGGACTGACTCAACAATCGTGCTGGGGTGGCTTCGTATGTCACCTCATCTACTAAAAACGTTTGTACAAAATAGAGTCGTCGAAATTAATGAATTGACCGGTGATACCATCTGGCGGCATGTTAAGGGCACGGAAAATTCAGCTGATATCATAACGAGAGGTTCTACATTAGACACATTAAAGTATGATAATAATAATAACTGGTGGTGTGGCTCTACGTTTTTACGAGAACCTGTGGCTAAGTGGCCAATTTTTAATACTAATATTGAATCGTTATCTATTGATTTACCCGAAACTAAGCCTGATACAATTAATTTACATTCCATTCAAATTACTTCATTGATTGATTTTGAACGATTTTCGTCATTTATTCGTTTGCAAAGAAGTTGTGCATATTTATTGCGTTTTATAAATAACGCGCGAGTAAATACGCGCGGCAGTATAGGTTCGCGTTTAACCGGTCCGTTATCAGTAGACGAGCTGCAGCGGTCGCTCGATGCATTGACGCGGCTCGTTCAACAAGAATGTTTTAGTGAGCAATATCGTGAGTTAAAAAATAAAATACCGTTGAATAGTAATAAAAATAACAATAAAACTAATAAATTATTATATAAACAAATATCAGGCTTAAATATATTTTTAGATAAGTTTAATATAATTCGTATAGGTGGAAGGTTATCTAACGCGGTTGGATTTAATTATGAAAAGAAACACCCGGTATTGTTAAGTAATAAACATCGTTTCTCGAGGTTATTGTGTGAATATGAACACAAACGACTCCTTCACGCTGGACCTCAACTTTTAGTGTATTCTATGCGTGAAAAGTGGTGGATTTTAGGAGCTCGTAATTTGGCTAGACAGGTAGTACATAACTGTGTCATATGTAAACGAATGAAAGGGAGAACGTTGACTCCTCTCATGGGTAACTTACCTACTGAGCGACTGGAGCCCAGCTTCCCATTCATACAGTGTGGAGTTGACTATGGGGGCCCATTGTTCATACTGGATCGCAAAGGCAGAGGTGCTAAATTAATTAAAGCATATATTTGTCTATTTATATGTTTTACGACTAGAGCAATACATTTAGAATTAGTAGGTAGCTTGAGCACGCAGGATTATATTTTAGCATTAAATCGTTTTATAGCACGACGCGGAAAGCCGTACCAAATATTTTCAGACAACGGGAAAAATTTTGTGGGTGCTGAAAAAGAATTGGCAGCAATTTTTAATAAAACTAAAGATATTTCTGATTTTCTAACTAATAACCAAATTCGTTTAACATTCATACCCCCCTATAGTCCTCATTTTGGTGGGTTATGGGAGGCAGGAGTCAAGTCCTGCAAGTACCATTTGAGACGCGTACTCGGTAATGCTAAATTAACACGCGAGGAGTTTGAAACAGTATTAACGCAAATAGAAGCTGTTCTGAACTCCCGCCCTTTATCCCCTCTGTCCTCAGATTCTGACGATTTCCTCCCACTCACTCCAGCACACTTCCTGATCGGTCGACCGCTGACTGCGCCTGCCTGCGAGAACCTCACGACGATCGAGCCTACGAGACTGGGACGCTACGAACGTGTGGAGCAAATTAGACAACACTTTTGGCAACGATGGTCTAAAGAATATGTTTCAGAGCTCCAGCAACGAACAAAATGGAAGGACAACAATGAGGACATCACACCTAATATCTTGGTCCTTATCAAAGAGGATAATACTCCACCACTCAACTGGAAATTGGGACGAGTAACAGAAGTATTCCCCGGGACTGATGGAGTATCCCGTGTAGCTGAAATACGTACAGCGCACGGTATTATACGACGGTCTTTCTCGAAGATCTGCCCGCTGCCTGTACAACTGTGAAGACGAATATGTTGGAAGATCCTGGTTCTTCCAAGGCGGCCGGTATGTTCAATAATATATCATCCGATGGTCGATAACGCCATCTAGCGAAAGAGTGGCGTAACGGAAGCAGTGACGTGAACCCCGCGCAGTTTGCAGCAGCGTGACGTCGACACCCGCATCGCCGCGCCGCATCTGGGGCAACTTCACTCCCTTTCACCGCTGAACGCGTAATGGTTGCTAATATAACTGTCCTCACGTTAATAAATCATTAATTTTGTAATTTTTCGTACAATAAACGTAGTAATCAACAAGTCAATAAAGAACTTCATTGAAGAGTTCCTCCTGCTCCCGAACAGTCTCTAAAATAATGATAGGGACGCCATGACGACATAACATTTAAAACGTTGAACTTTATCTGTCGTACTGACTCTGAATTTTAAATGAGCAGACACTTCTTAAGTTTAAAAAGAGCGCTTAAAAGTACCAGGGGACAACGCGATGTCATTGACATTTCGTTAAAGTTTTTTATTAGGTTTAAATAAAAAATATAATAATATTATACGAAAAGTCCATCCTATACATATAAAGTTTGATATAAAGCCATCGATCAATCTGTAAGATTGTTTATTCGCGAGCGTTGCTGTTAGTAACTGCCGCACTCAGAGTGGAACATTAATTTCTTAAATATAATTAATTCAAAATTTTGAGATAAGCTCCATACATTATCTGTCAAACTCTTCATTAAATTGAAGGTTAATCATAGTTAAATGTCTCTGAGTACAGATGGGTAATGGAAAAATTTCCGAAAGAAAAGAAAAAAGAAAAATTTCCAATATATTTTTCCAATTTTTCAAATATTTTTCCAAGTTGAAATGTCAACCAAGATTAGAAAATAAAACAAGATTAGAAATTTATACTATATGAAATAATGAATTCGGAGTCATTCCGACTATACCTATGTAGTTTTGTGACATGCCTCATAGTTTTTTTTTTATAATTTGAGGCTGTCTATGGGCTGTCCGCCCATATCCTTTGTTATGTTATTTTGTTTTTCCTCATAGTTTAGACTTCGGACCATCGCTTCACAATAGTCCTCGAATAGGTGCATATAACGCATAAATGACATTGCTGCTGCCTGTTCCCCTAATTAACGCCTGAAACGTATTACGTTCACGTTTCAGCCTCTGATAATACGGGCATACCATTGTCATAAATTGACGACAATGTTGAAGAGCATAATTTTAAAAATATGCAGATCGACAATGCTAGAGAGCGATGGACGCGTAATTTTAAAGGTATTCAAAATTGCATATTGTGGTTATTTATGTGACATAATACGAATTGAGTTTTACTGAAATTGCATCGAGCTAGCACAATATTCTCATTGAAACGCTCAACACAAATGAAGACATGATGAAGTAGGTAACTAATATTTTACAACATATCAATTACTATGTTTTCCTTCTAATTTGAACAAACCTTGTAACTTACCTACTTCATCATTGAGCTAATAAACCTAGTTATATATAGAATCCACACTTTTTTATTGGAATGTAGTTCCTTATCGCGCGTTGCGACAGGGGTCTAGACCGAAAAAGTTGTAACGATGCTTTTTTATGAGTACCTGCATGGTATGGGAAGAGGGCGTTGATAGTATTCCTGTACGTCAACGTTTTTGAGAATAAAGTACAGCAACGCGTTGTTAGTATTCCTGGGTGTCTGTAGATTGCTTTATTTAATATTATTATTTTTAAGTGTATATTTTGTACATACAGGTTTTTTGAACATAAGAAATAACTTCGTTCCATTCGGGTGTCCCTTGACACCTCTCAAGTTTTATTTTATTCCTTTTTATTTTTTCAGTCTTAAAGTCTCCATTTATACAAAAAAATTACACGTTTCACATTGTTACTTACCCACTTCTTCCACTTACGTCTTCAATTCTCAATTTTCCAAACTATGTCATCGACTCATTCTCGTTATGCTAATATGATATAACAATTTATGAGTGAGTCGTGTCAGATTTGAATGGATGTTTTCAGCTGCTAGTTATAATTGCTATAACAATTGTAACTGCTGAATATGCATGAGAGCGGAGTTTGTCATTAGTAACACAATAGTCGCGCGTTTATCTCGCGCTATACAGAGATAGCTTTGTGATATACGAATGTCATATGAACAAAATGGAGTGGATTTTCCACTTGTTTTGTCTCGGGCGTCTTTATCTCATATATTAGTACGTGACGAAAAACCTCGGTTCTTCTGCGCATCGAAGAAAATTCTTCAGCGTTTCGTATAACGAATCACTAGGAACTGCAAATAGTATAAAAGGATTCGGCCAATGAAAATTGATCATGTTTTTATGTATCAACACCACCCAGTTCAAGCTGACATATTTTTCGGCAATGTCAATAGCAATTCTGTAAAATGCTAATAGGCAATGTGAAATTGTCAATTTGGCGCTACTAAGCGGGGCATGTTGAACCAAAATAATCGTTGGCTTTTACGCACGTACGTAATAGCCCTCCCAAGCACCTGTACCAGCGAGCTCGGTTACATAAGCATTGATTTTGGGAGCCCTTAATAAAATCTGACAGCCTAACAAATACACCGGCTGGTATCGACGCCCATTAAGGTGTGTACGCAATACGCGTCGGTGGGGAAGGAAAATGTGTTTTCAAATGAGTAGGGTTTTAGAGGAGAGATGTTGGATATAGCTAGATTTTATCGCCTAGAAATTACGCATTTACTAGAAAAAATTGAAGACGTGAGTGGACGAATTGGGCAAGAACAATTTGAAAATTGACGTTTTTTTTATTCATAAATCGAGGCTTTAGGACCGAAAAAAATATTATATGTAATAAAAAAATTTATTGTATGGATAGTCTGATATAATATTAGCCAGATGAATAGTTGAAGTAGGTTACAAGGTTTGTAAAATTATAAATGGAAAAAAGAGTGTACGCGATTCCGCGTCTTTAGAGTCTACACTACATTCTTACTTTTTTATTTTTTAATGGGTAAAAAACACAAGCAATGCAGCCTACGTCAAGTCACGTCTTCCGGTGGTGTCATCGGTCAAGACTGGAACGTCAACGTCTCATCACTTCACATCCGACCATGGCCATAGACGCAATATTTTTTCTTCTACAAACGTAATAATCTTATTTATTTTATATTTTGCATCTAACATCTATATTATACAGTCCACAAGTCCAAGTATTAACACAAACAAACAGTAATTATTGCCCTTATAAAATGTTAGTTATCAACTTCATCCACTCACATTTTCAATTATATAAATAACTTTTTTTATTACTTATTTATATTTTTAACTCTGCCACTTTTCGTACGCTTGGTGGTTTAGATTCGATGTTTAGCTTCACCAGTCTCGTAGTGCGTACGATTTCAGCTGTGGCCCCAAACGCTGGGCGAGCGGAAAACGCGCCCATTCGGAACATGAAAAGGCCTGTACTTATAATAATGTCAAACGACCATGCTAAATTATGGTGAATTACCCCGAAACCGTAGCTTGAATGAATGAACGGGATAGAGAGAAATTTATTACTGCGTAAAGATACAAAATTTTGAAAAAAAAAAAGAAATTATAGTCTATGTCACCCGTGGCATCGTAACTAATATTATATTGGCACCCCAATTTGTTAAAATCGGGTCAGTAAGTAATTTATTAACTGCTACTTACGAGGACACACACTCGTGCATACAACGTACATAGACTGAAAAAATCATATTTTGGCTTCGCTGTTAAACAAAAAAATCGTAGCAAGTAAAGAGATATCTTTAGTATCGAATTTTGGTGTTTATCGCTATTAGGGTGAAGCCAAACGAGCGTAATTTGTGAGTTGTGAGTCGCACAATTTCGGCTGGCAGAAATTCTGCTGCATTCAGTTTCATACAAAAGCCCTGTTTGATTCACACGAGCGTAATTTTGGGAGTCATGATTTGTATGAAAAGATATTTATGCGGCAGAAATTCTGCGACTCACGAATTTACGCTCGTTTTTTACCCTTCATCTCAAACTGTTATCACCCTCAAAACAATGATATGTAAACACTAAAATATTCAAGTGGAATTGTTGTAAATATTGGGAAATTGTCCAATCTGTGATGGAGGAAACAGCAGTTATTTGCCAATTACAGCTTCGTTCGTCAAACACGGTCGGCGCTAATAGACGTATATCGCCGTATACGGTATATGCGAGGGTTCGCAAAATTATGGCACGTGCCACAAATGGCATACACCATCTTTCGCGTAAAAGACACGCCTTACCAATTTTCAATTTTTGCACTAATAAAATTGAAATGATTTTAAACGGGCTGTGAAGTTATAAATCCGACATTATATCTGCTTTATCCCGGGGCACCAAATCTTCAAGTATGCATTGGAAACACAAATAAAAATAAAGTTATTTGATGTGCCATCAATCTATGACCTCACTAAAGATTTCTCTAATAAAATGGCACGTTCGTATTTCGGCTTTCCTGTAATGTACTGATGTGAACTGCTTGACGGAGCCAATTGGAACTTTCAATTATGTTAAATATCTGAAACGGTTATGGTATTTGTCTTTAAGAGATAGCGTTTGCTATAGAATATAAAAATATGTACTGAAAACGGTATTATTATAAGAATTTTTTTTTTAATGATATAAGGGGGCAAACGAGTAAACGGGTCACCTGATAGAAAGCAACTTCCGTCGCCCATGGACACTCGCAGCATCAAAAGAGCTGCAAGTGCGTTGCCGGCCTTTTAAGAGGGAATAGGGTAATAGGGGAGGGTAGGGAAGGGAAGGGAATAGTTGAGGGTAGGGAAGGGAATAGGGTAGGGGTTAGGGGATTGGGCCTCCGGTAAACTCACTCACTCGGCGAAACACAGCGCAAGCGCTGTTTCACGCCGGTTTTCTGTGAGAACGTGCTATTTATCCGGTCGAGCCGGCCCATTCGCGCCGAAGCATGGCTCTCCCACGTATAAAGCACCTAATGATAACACTATCACGATAATAATCGTTCAAATTATTTCAACAAATGTTCCGAATAAAAATTATAAAATTGAGAGACTTAGGGCCTGTTTCACCACTTCCTGATAAGGCTATCCACCAATTAACTTGACAGATCAAATATGGAGAATCTGTCAAAAAAGTTGTGAATAGCCTATGAGGCACTTTATCAGAAAGTGGTGAAACAGGCCCTTACAAGATTACTTTTAGATTCACTATCAAAAATTGTGCTTCCGATTTGCAATAATTGTTGCAAGCCAACATACTAGACTTATTTTTGAAAATATACGTTTGCCCACTTGGTAAAGCGATGTAAACAAAAACTACTTATTTATCTTCATTTGTTTGTTCTCATTGATGGCAACTTTGTCATTACAATGTCTCGTCAAAACCCGATGACAATTTTATTTTAAAGTGCAATAATGTTGCCAAGTTTTATTACAATAAACATTACCGACGCGACGTGATACATACACTTTCAGTAAACATCAGAGTTGTTACTTGTGAAAACAAACGTTGATATTTCTATTATTTCGCTTGGACAGTCTCCGTAATGCCAAGGGCAGGATACTGGACAAACATAATCACTATACAGAAAGCTGATACCCCGACAATATTATTTACGAAATAAGTCTGTAGCAAACTATACAATCCATAGCTGGTGTCCTATTAATTACACCTTAGATTTTTGTTTTTAAATTAATTGTAAATATTACCATGAACAGGACTTTCTGTATGAAGTCTTGAAGTGGCAATAATTAGGTGTTACTTTAATGTAATTCGGCCTCATCACGATGGATCATGATGATCAAATGCAATTATGCATGCAATTATGATGTAAAAGGGTCTTAACTTTTAACAAAGATATTATAATGTTACTAGACGTTCCGCGCGGCTTCGCCCGCGTAAATTAGATATTTCACAGACAAATCATTTCTCAAAAATAGCCTATGGTCCTTCACGTGGACTATTTTATTATTTGTGCCAAATAATAGAAAAAAATCTCAGTATAGTTCGTAAGATAAGCCCTTTAAAAAAATTCCCCCGGTTTTTCCACGTTTTCCTCTATTTCTTCACTCCTATTAGTCTTATCGTAATAAAATGTAACTTATAGCCTTCCTCGCTAAATAGGCTATCTAACACTGAAAGAATTTTTCAAATCGGACCAGTACTTCCTGAGATTAGCGCGTTAAAATAAGCTCTTTCAAACAATTTTCCCCCGTTTTTTTCCACATTTTCCTCTATTTCTTCGCTCCTATTAGTCTTAGCGTGATAAATGGGCTATCCAACAGTAAAATAATTTTTCAAATCGGACCAGTAGTTCCTGACATTATCGCGTTCAAACAAACAAACTCTGCAGAATTATAATATTAGTATAGATAAGTAATATTTTTGTCTAGATTATCTTTCTTATCTCAAAGACATTAAACGAATTAATTACATACTCAATAAATGTAAGCAGGTGCTCATAACAATATGATAGATAATATTATTAGACAAATATTTCGCGTGTATCTAGGACGTATTCCCTGGATATCATCACCGTTATTTTGTTATTGGAAAACTTGTTATTCGTGACAGTTTGCAAATATATTTGGATGGAATACTTATTCCATTTCAGTAGTAGTATTTATTGTGAAACTATAAAAATATACTTGACGAAATTTTAGTAGTCATAAGAATAGACGTTAAATTCCTTTTGAAGAATCTTCGGGAAGGAAATATTCTAAAATAGAATTTTGTGACTGTAGAATTCTAATGCAAATTGTCGGTGAAATATGATTTGGAACACTCAGGTGTGAGATCTCGTGTTATTTATTGAGGGAAACTGCTAAAACTGAAGTTTAGGACAGTGCGACATATTTGAAACTCTGCCACAGGTTATTTTGGTCGACGCCTGCGCGTAAACACCGCTCGTTAGATATTATTATTTCTTTATAGTTTATAATCATAAGATTCGATATAAATAGTCGGATACCTATAGAATCATAGAATATTCCGGTTCAATAGTCTTTATTGTGAGGCCAAGTGAAACAGACTATCGAATGTCATAGACATAATATTTACTTTTCATCTTTCTTGCATTATTTACCAAGTCTTTACAAAGATATGTAGGAGCTAATCTAGGTCCATAAGTCTTTACTTAGTAAATATCCAAAATGCTAGACTTGCTGGTTGCAAGTCTAGTATTTTATATAATTAATAGCACAACTTGTGTTATAGTTATGGATTATATCTACAGCAGCAGCTGCTGAGTTGCTAAATTGATAAGATGTGCTATAATAAGTCACTGTTCAATGACGTTGTATTCTGTTATTCCTTTATGTATTATAATATAAAGTAACAAATAAACAGTATAATAAGTTGATAGCATTAGTTCTCGAACTAATTATAGTGGCGTCCCTCTGTCGTCACGGTTCATCTGCGCGGCCTAATGGATCCCCGATCTCCCCGATCCAGTCATATTTCATATCTTCTATAATATACTCGAAGACTCACCATTAATCTAGGAGCGGCCGTCTTGGATTTTTTCGAGTTCGTCTTTTTTAAGTATTTTTTTCACTAAAACTACTTGTACTGTTATCTATTCTGTGCTAAAACGCAAAAATTAAAACTGTACCTTATAAACTAATAGCAATTTGTACTCTTACTGCTGCACTCAGAGATGATTAATAATAACTTAATTATTGTCATTAAATGAGGATTTTGACATAGGCCCCATACTTTATCTGTCAAACTCTTCATTAAATTAATAATTAATGTCTCTAAATGCGGCGGTTGGTTGGTAACGTACAGTTTTAATATTTTTTATAAGGTTACAACCTATATTATTATCTCTTAATATCAAATTAGGAAAAAATCTTCAAACATAATCTTCAATCTTCGCATTATATTATGTTTGTATATCCAAGCAACGCGTACCATATTGAAAATAATGTAAAGAAGTATATTTAGTACATAGGGGGTTTCGGGGGTGATAAATCGATCTAGCTAGGAATCATTTCTAGAAAATGTCATTTTCATCGGATACCGAGCAAAGCTCGGTCAAACAGCTAGTAATCTATATGAGCCAAAACTATGACATAAAATTATGATATCCAAATGGTTAACAACTATAATTTTAGCTCGGTGTTTTGAAGTTTTATGGCTTGATCTCGTGTCACGGGTTATCTTGTTTGCTGTGTATATTGTGTGATACGAGACTGCTCTCATTTTGATACACTAATCCGCTTACATCGAGATGTGGATTAAACTCCATTTTTAGGTCGCATTCGACGAAGATTAAAAATTCTATCTCGTATTCCAGTTAATTAAGTCAATTTAACTTTTTGCTCTTACGAAGATTTGGATTTGAATAAATTATGGTAGATGTAAATTCAAATCAAAGTATTCGAATCGAATTTCAATTGGAAATTGTGGACATAATTATAATGGTTTTTTACCTCTAACATGCAGTGGTATCGGCAAAGTCCAAACTTACTTTTTTTTTAGTTTTCTTGGGTTTCCCAATTTGAAAACAGAAAAATAACAAGTGAATCATGACTAATAGCCGAAACTGCGTAAATGCCGTTCAATTTATCTTGCACAGACATTTACAAGACAACAAGAGTTTTCGTTCGGAATTTCGCAACGGTGTATTTTCAATACTTTTGTTTGAGACGAGTTGCCTTTGAGTCAGAAAATTGATGAGTGACGTTGAGCGAGTGTCACAGAGACGTTCAAAATAGACACGGCATGGAAGAGCATGATCATATTTTATATCCCAATTTTGAGCCATTTCAGGGCTGTTTGAGGTACGACTTTGGCATACAATATGGTGCAATTAAAAAAAAACTGTCAAATATCTGACTTGCCGTGTCCTGAATTCTGAAGTCTTTACACTCGGAGTGTCATCTTTTCCTTCAGTGTTCCACGTGCGAACCGGCCGCGGCGCGAGGCGAGAGAGTCGCGTGCGCATCCTCCGACGAATATAACGTTCGAAATTAAAACATTTCGTGTGGAGTGCTGGAATTTCGAATTTGGAATTTGTGTTATTGTGCAGTGCTTGTGGACGTGTTAATTTAAATGTACGTTGAGTAAAGTAGCAATGAACAAAAGTGGCGCCATTTTCAGTCGACATATTTTCAGTGAAATCTGTAGTGTTTGAAAGTAAAGGTATTATTAACATATAGATAACAGAGAGGCAGTAGAATAATAATATTATTTGTAGTTCACAAAAAATATCTTTATTGACATAGACACTTCATGTTTTTGGTACTCGTAAATATGAGTGTTTGTAACCTTTCACTATATACCTCACTTATATAAGTAAAACTTCGTTACTACTACGCGTTCGTATTTACTTTTACAGTTAACATTTAGAAGTTAAACGGTTCATGTTAAAAACATGACTTGCGTAGTAAGAAACCATCACAAAGAAAGTGTTTGGCTTGATGAAAAATAGGTTAGGAAGAAATATCTTGTGTGTTTATCATAAACGGAAATAAACGAATGAAAATAGATCATTTTAAGCTCCGTCGTTTTTGTTTTTCTTTTTTTGATGCTTTCTCTTCCGTATGATATAAATTAAAAAACATAAGATTAGTAGGGTAGTAAGAAGATAAGTATATAGTAGAAAAATTATAAATATATAGTAGAAAAATGAATATAGTACATGAAATAGAGTACTATAATAGTACTCTATTTTATGTACTAAGTATGTAATTTTTTCTACTTCTACTCTACATTGCACTAAGTATAAAGTTCCTCTTGTTAGATATCATAAGATTATTATTCGTTAAATCTATATAACAAACTGTTACACTGTACTGCACAAGCAATGTAAATTGTATCTCCATTACCTTACCTTAGTGACCGATTAGCTAAAAGCAGAGCTTTGTGAGGTCTCGCTCTGCTGCTTTACTTGACTGACATGATGAGAACACATCTACATTATATTATAAATAAAAAATAGTATGTAAAAGCGCAAATCGATAGGCGTGATAGTTTTTCCGTGAAGTGTACCACAAAATGCTAAAGTTCTGGGATATACTAGGGCTCGCTTCGCTCACCCCGATGAGCTACGTATAAACAGAGAAATTGATTTATAGGCAGACCGCAGACCTATGTTAGTTGGTCGGGTTATCTCAAGTCAATGTTAGTCGAGAATCGAGATATATAGGATTCCGCCGGGGTTGATATAGCCCTACCCGATAACGTAGGTCCGGCATCTGCCTGTGAACAAATTATAATAACTAGTTATTTGACGGTTTCATTGTAGTTTATCAGCTCGGTATTCGATAAAACACGAATAAAATTACATTTTCTAAAAATGATTCCTAGCTAGATCGATTTATCGCCCCCGAAACCCCCTATATACTAAATTTCGTGAAAATCGTTGATATATATATACAAGAATTGCTCGTTTAAAGATATAAGATATGATAGTAAATCCCTACCCACTTTATGAACTTTTAACTATTTTATTCTTTCTAAAGTATTTAAATAAAAGCTAGTTTTCAAAAAGTTTTTTGCTTATAATTTATTCTACTACATTGTCCTACTAACATTGATTTAGCGAGCGCTGCTGCTTTGTAGAGGCGTAGAGCAAAATGAAACCCGTGGCCTAGGATTTTAAAGTCGCGGTCGCTTGCCGCGACAATCGGAAACTCACCTTTATTGTTCAAATTACTTACACATAAAGATTTATGTTCTTGATAATATCATGAATTCGAAATTTTATGATTGCAATTAAAATTACGTTCACCTAAACATTGCTCGTCTGATTTAGTCGTTAAATATAATAATATTTATTAGATGCTCATAATACAGAGAGTTAAATTCGTTATAATTTTATTCAGGGATAAAAATGAAAACTTTATTAATTGTTTTGTACCTGTAATTGTTAATTGAAATAAAATCTAAAGTTCTATCTGTTTTTTTTCCTGGTTTAACAAACGATAAGAATCTATTCGATTCCGTCCTTTTAGTCTGAAAATTTTGATGTTTTACTTAAATTTTCTTGTTCCTTATGATAAAGGATAAAAATGAAAACTTTATCAATTGTTTTGTACCTGTAATTGTTAATTGAAACAAAATCTAAAGTTCTGTCGTCTCGTGGTTTTAATTTTTTTTCCTGGTTTAACAAATGATAAGAATCTATTCGATTCCGTCCTTTTAGTCTGATGTTTTACTTAAATTTTCTTGTTCCTTTCCGAAATGTAATTGAACTTTTTTGTTACCGCGGTCAAACGATGTTGGAATTATAAGGCTGTTTTTACCCTATTTCCCCAGGCTGTAAAGGACTCTACACATGCTTTCTCTCCTCAACAAATGAAAAGAGAAATCTAAAATCTTCTGTCAAACTTTAGGTTCATGATTAACATAAAATAAGAATGATTTTAGTCTGACGTGTAAGCCTATGTATCCATCCGTATTCCGTTTATATTTTTTAATTTTCAAAATGTTTGTGCCCTAATCATAATAATATACACGTCGTGATAAACGCTAGAATTTGTATATTACATACGCCTCACATTCAAAATACACTTTCCCAATGATACAAATCAGCTCTTACACTTTTTATAAAAAAATAATAATTTGATCGTGTGTAATGGCGTGTAGGGACTTATTTATATTTTTGATGCGCACAAAAGGGACGACAAGTTTGTATTATAATATGCGACCCTTCCACATACAGTCTTATTATTATCAATAGCAAGCACGTGCTGCTTCTTGTAAAAAACCTTGTTTTATATTATTTGTTCATTTCAGAAAAAATAACGTTTTTATTCGTTAAAAAAGAAAACAAAAGTAACAGAAATTTACATTTGTTTTTTTTTCATGACGTTAAGATATCATCAGCCTTTGCCTTGGCTTCTTCTATCATGAAAATTTTAGCTTTAAATATACAAAGTAAAATTAACTACATATATTGTGCACTACGAAAATGTAACTTTCTAATCCTTCATTTTATTCCAATATCTTGATACTTGTAAAATGTAGGTGTTGAAATTGGAATCGTATATTATTAAGTAGGTTTATATTACTTTTGAATATTATATTTTAATCCAAATCTTTTGATATTAATTATCTTGTAGCTTACGATTATTTTAGATAGATGGCATTGATACCTCAATTTCTGAAAAATTTCGTTTAGTAACGGTATTACTTTAAAGATGCGATTTGTAAAATATATGTGTGGAGAAGTATAAATATTATGTAGGTTCTATATTAGCATAGACCCGAGTCTAGATTCCGAAACGAGGTCTCAAAATATCGATCTGGATCCCGGACTACAATGACGTCACTCGCTCGGTTTCGTTCGGAAACTAATTTCCATTTGGACCTTGAGTTGTATTTGTGATAATGGCTACAATTAATAAATAAAAAGGTTACAACGATATTAGATGTGAATGCCGTCCAACTCGGCAGCTGTCGCGGTTGGTTTCTGGATGGATGTCAATGACTGATTTGAGAGCTACTTTATTAAAGAGGTCATCATTCTTGGATCTATGTGGCACGTAAAAATGATTATTTCCCTTAAATATCTTTTTCAAATTTTGTTCTCATAGTAGAATAAAACAAACATTACGTTTAAAACGAACTGAGTTACCATAAATAAATAACTGAAAATAATAGTGCTCCGTGAGATATGAGATACTTATATCAATTTAGACGTCAATATCTTGATGTTCATAGTTTAAAAATCGAACCTTATAAAATCATGTCCCGGACGCTACAGTATTTGTTTGAAGTCTGGTTGCTTCGTTCGTAAAATATTGTACAAACCATCCACAACGGATGCAAAGGCCTGAGTTTTAAAATCAGATTATCTTTCTTTGCTGAATCAACGAATAGAAATTACCTATAGTTTCTCCGTTGCAGTAAGAATAAAACGTACTTATACAATGTTTATCTCTTGGATAAAATTCATCCTAAGGATAGGACATCTAAATAAAATTGATGCTTTCACGTCAATTTCAATGTCCAAATATTAGATGCTGAAACAATAGTAAGTACCAATATAAAGGAGTAAGTTTCAAAGCTTTCTGGAAATGTAAATAGCCTACTTTTTAAATTAAGATTTAGATAAATGTTTGAATTAAAGGAATGTTCAAACTGAATTCTTTTGTGAAACTGCGAATTTAAAAAGTATTTTGTGTTTCTTTAATAAAGAGGTTTGTTTACACTCTCGGCTAAGTTACTGTAGGCTTACTAATGGAATAGTGGAAACCCCTGCAGTACATCTTACAGTCATAACTATGAACTACAAGAGACGCAATTGTCCATCGTATATTATTATAATCTTTCAACGCATTCTGACTGGTCAAAAGTCAAAACTCCATAAGTCAGTCATTTAACTTTAGTTTAAAGTACGCGAGAGGACTAATAAAGTAGTGTTAGTTACTAAAATAAAAGAATCCGACATTATTTTGGCTACATATGGAATCCGTAAACCTACGTAAACAAAATAATATCTAACAATTTGCTTGTCAATATCGTTATTTGAAATACATAGTAATAGACGCTACTGTACTAGTTAAAATATTAACTAGTAGCAAAACGCATAAAGCTTGCTTCGTGACGTGTTTGCACCCTATGTAGCGTCAAATAATACATAATAATGTATTATGTGACGCTACATAGGCTGCAAACACGTCACGAAGCAAGCTTTATGCGTGTGGTCAAGTGTTGTAAGTCGCAGAATACCAATATTATCGAATGCGCACATCGAATATTTCTAGATCATGAGAAAATGCAGTATCATAAATCATAATAAGTATGTATATAATATCTATATAATAAAAAGTGAGCGAAAAACTTTGGACCCGACGAAAAATGCGGAAACGTAGGTGATTGAAATATTGCACAGTTATAGTTTATAATATGGTGAAGGAGTGCATCGAACTAATATTATTTTGAAATTATGGTTTGATCATACATTTTTTAACAAATAAAACATTACAACTACAATATGCACACTACCATCTTTTTGAATGACAAGCCTATACATACGAATTATACTCTTTTGTTTATGGTTGTAGTCTGTTGTCAAATTAAAAATGGACTGTTGTTTTTTTTTTATTATATCTGAAATAGTCAATACTTTAAACGGGGAGCCAAAAGAAGAAGATAATTCAATTTAAGATCGAATTTGGCGATCGATGGCAAAACATTGGACGATCTCTAGTATAAATTAAACTGTCCAGAAGACCAAATTGATTTTTCTTAAACTTAGGTACTTGTGGAGTCGCCATATCAAACATTAACGGCCGTTCCCAATATTCAATCTATCTCTGGTTTGACATACAACCGATCGCAGCTAACATGGAATTGAGATAAAATATATGTCTCTAATGTCTAATGTGTGCTATTCCTATCTCTAGTAAGGCAAAACCAGAGATAGATCAAATATTGTGAACGGCCGTTAGAGTCAATTCAGTCAGTAGATAGATGCATTTCTAAATTCGTATTGAATTGACAGATTGCAGGTATGACGTATCATGCAATTGAAATCTGTCAAAACCATACAAATTTATTATTTAAATTATAAATGCATTTACGTGTCGTATGATATTCTGCTGTGTAGTTATTACAAATATAGGATTGTAGACGGCGTCAAATATGCTATTTTATATCTACACATTCCTAATGCGCTTATTTTTCATATCAGTCTTACTAAAACAAATTCTAAAGTACAATTCCATTTGTTTTCAAGAGAGCCCAGCTCTACATGCTCTATTTTGGTCTATTTTCACCAAAATGCGAGGAAGCTTCGTGAGACGTCCTTCCTGCGGCGTCTTCCGAGCTGTGTAATTATTGTACACCCCCGGCGTCTGTGAATTACTACAAAGTGTGATGTAGAGCGGCGTAAATCGACGTAACCGAGCGTACAGACGAAGATCTTGATTATTAGAGTATTTAGATCTACTAGGTATAAATACTACACTTTTCACTCTATTACTATCTATTTATCAAAACATGAATTGTAAATTAATTGGTCTCGCTAAAACTCAAGAACGGCTAAACCCGTTTTACTAATTTTAGTCTTGAAATATTCGTGGAAATTCAGGGAATTATACGGTAGAAAATTTATGTGTCAAGCGTCGCGTTCACAGGTCATCTAGTATGTAAATAGTTCCAAAATATTAACATAAAAGAATATGAATAATAACTTATTTTACTTATTTCTTGTTTACAAAATTTACTAATAACTTATACAACACTTACGATCGTAGCTAGAGATATTGAATGACAACTTGAATTTTATTTAATTACTTTGTTTTTTAATTAGGGTGAAGCCAAACGAGCGCAATTTGTGAGTTTTGAGTCGCAGAATTTCGGCTGGCAGAAATTCTACTGCATTCAATTTCATACAAAAGTCCTGTTTGATTCACACGAGCGTAATTTTGTGAGTCATAAGTTGTGTGAAAAGATATTCACGCGACCGAAATTCTGCGACTCACGACTCATAAAATCACGTTCGTTTGGCTTCACGGTTTACCCTTAATCTTCTGTCAAATCTAATATATAAAAATAAGTCACGGTTTCCTTCCCGACGCTATAACTCCAGAACGCACGAACCGATTTCCACCGTTTTGCATTCGTTGGAAAGGTCTCCGGCTCTGTAAGGTTTATAGAAAAAAAAACCAGAAAAAACTTCAAGAGAAAGCAGGAAAACAGGGAAAATCATTTTATGGCAAAACAACATGTGCCGGGGCAACTAGTTCTTTATAAAATTTAAATTAAGTTGTCTCTTACTATATTTTTATGTATCATGAATAAACTAAAGGGATTTACTTCAGGTTTAAATTTTAATACATAAATACAATGGTCTCTGTTAACGTTAATTAGACTTTAGTAGAGATAGATAACGTTTGTTCTCACATCGATAGTATCCATAATGCTAAATTAATAACTGGTTGGCTCGTTTCTGGAACAAACAAAAGATGATACATCTCAGATCGATAAGCCTTTCCTTTGAAGTACGTCTAAACAAAATACTTTTCTTTGTTTAACCACTGTTATACGCTCTTTGTTATTCATGTAATATAAATAAAGTACTATTTTCTTGAAATCAGGTCAAAAGCGTTATATTTTTGATATACAGATAAAACGAGAGCGCTATATTTCACGGCCTAGCTCATAGTGTAACGTTGTTATTATGACAGCGAACTTTAGATGTAGTCGATTTCAATTTTCAGGGAAATCCTCCTACATCTAGCATAATTTATTATTATAATCTGTACAATACAAAATATACATCAACAAAATATAATATAATGGCTTATTTGTTTTACAAGAGTAGGCTATAAAGTATGTAGAGCTCAGTTTAAGGACTTTGATATTAATAAGGTAACAAAGTAATAGGACGTCGGTATTAGTAGTTATTTACGACCGCTAAAATAGTATTTGGAATTAGTAAATCAAAAATTAACTTCTTCAATTGCTACTTTACTCAAGTCACCAAATATTTTAGACACCAAAAAGTGAGAACCAAAAGTTGAGTGACCGAAAATGTAGCGCCAAGAACTCAAAAAAATAGTGGTGACATCTACACGAGAACTGTCGAATCGCTGAAACATGTTGCCGATTGCTGAGTCGGAAGATGGCGCCACTGCGACACCGGCGGCAAGCGCCAACCGCCACCGTCGACGGGACCGGCTCGTGACGGCTGAAGTTCGCGCCCTTCGACGACGGCGGGGTTGGACAGTCGTCGGCTCTGAAACTAGGTGAGTACGGGGTTCCGGAAAATGCCGTTAGATGGCGCTTTTACGGATTGTGTGATTGACAGCAATTTTTAATTGATATAAATGCCGATTTAAAATCAGGCGTTCTATAATTTAAGAAACAGGCAGTTTTTAAAGCAACATTAATCCATAACAGTGTTTTTGTGCTCTGTCCAATGACTAGTACTGTCCAATCACTGGTCATTTCACCCTACAGTAAATGATCTAAAAATACGTGATTTATGGTAGGTATTTAATTGAATTTTTTTAGCCTGAATTAGATAAAATATATTAGGTTCGACACCGAATTGTTGGCACTTTAAGAGTTCAGAGATCATTGCCATTGCAGAAATCATTGCCATTCCCAGTATTTTCAAAGGAAAATCTCAGGTGCCAATAATATGACTGTAAGGTTGTTGACATTATCGTGTGAATAAACTTAGTTTCACGTGCAAACAACATAATTAATAATTATTTTAAAACAAGCTCTAAAGCTGCATTCGCTTTATTTGCACCGAATCTCAATTGTTTTGCTAAGCTAATGAATAAAACGGAGATATACGGGTACGAGTTTAAAGTGTAAACATTGTTATCTAAATGTTTAACCTAAAATACTAACTCTATTTCGCCTCCTGGGAATCTAAATTTTCGTATACATTGTACGTAGCAACCCAAGCTGAACAGTAAATTAAAACAATACAGAATCAAAATTCACTTTAGGGTGCATTCACATTTATTTACCTTTTTAATAATGTACTCTACCTCTATTATGGAGTACTCATTACACGTAGTATAAGTTAGGTACATAGGTTTATAGACAGAACTAAGTTATATCTGGATCGGGTTATCTCTAGCTGATTTTAGTTAGGTTCCCAATAATCTGAAACCAGACTTAATTATGTATGACAGCATCTACAAAATAATATAATTAGTCATGCGGTCAATCTTTTAAGCGGTCAGTTTTGTTATTTGTGTTGTATTACAATTTACATTACATAGTTTGCGGTTTATACGTGGGAGAGCCATGCTTCGGCATGAATGGGCCGGCTCGATCGGAGAAATACCACGTTCTCACAGAAAACCGGCGTGAAACACCGCTTGCACTGTGTTTCGCCGAGTGAGTGAGTTTACCTACTATCCCCTATTCCCTTCCCTACCCTCCCCTATTACCCTATTCCTACTTAAAAGGCCGGCAACACACTTGCATCTCTACTGATGCTGCGAGTGTCCATGGGCGACGGAAGTTGCTTTCCATCAGGTGACCCGTTTGCTCGTTTGCCCCCTTATTTCACAAAAAGGGCGTTCTGACTGAGTCAGAATTGCTCCTGTGTGACTGACCGCTCGAACGTTAAATGCGAACGCAGAACGCTTGAACGCGTTATCGCTCTCTGTCTAATAGGTCCCTATGTAAATAAGTTACAAACCAAGACTGAACTTCATTAATCAACCCACTGAACTTCCTTACCTTGAATATTCAGGTTGTTAAACAAAAGAATGTAACTTTATATAATAAGTAATAATCTGTTTCATTGAAATCGCTATAACGTTGTAATATTTTGCCAAGAAAAGTAATGCGAAAAGTAGACCTACGTCATATTTTGTCTGGTATGGCCCGGGGGGTAAGGACTTTGTGGAATATTGTCGGAAATGTTTAATCAAAATATTGTCCTTTTGTGTTTGATCAATGTTACCTTTTTTTTCTAAATATAGAATGTGAATTACGTTTTATGATCATGTTTATCACTTAAAGAGTTTTTAAGGATTGTGATTTTATAATCGTCGCAAGCGCCATGTGACTTAGCTTAGCGTTGTCTTATCTCATACATTTTTGGTTCCTGACTTCGCTTTTGTAATTGTCAAATGTTATTCTAAGTACCCTAGATCTTTAGCTTGCATGTCTTTGCTTAGGTAAAACGACAAGGTTTGAAATAAAAATTATTAAACATTTTTGTTTTGTAACTTCGCCATCGAGCCATGTGTTGGCTCCACAGATGATAATCTGTTATTAATGTAAATTAATTTTGACATTATCTATGCAATACAGTTCGACAAGGCTTTAAATGAATATGTCAATGATGTGAATGGGCCGCGCCGCTGGTAAAGGAGGCCTGTCAAAAATGACGTTATTGTATGATAGAAGCAATGATAGAAGCGTTAGTTCCTTTTCTCGCCACGTTCTTAAACAGCCTTGTCGAACTGTACCTATACCTATATTATATAATAAGCGCTAAACAATACATGCATCCTCTATAGTCAAGGAGCCCGGCACTCAATACATAATATACGCAATTGCGTATCTGATACCTGAGGCATGTTGCTAACTGGATTACAAGCCCGTGTGACGCGTAAATGACTTATTGACAGACAATCTGCCGCTCCTGTATTACGTTAACCAGAATTGACAGGAACGCTTTGGTATTTACTTCTATAGTTAGATGTTACACCCATAGACTTAATATATACTGTAGCATTATAGGTTTATGGTTACACCTATGTGAATGTAAGCTAAGACAAAGCAAAGTCAAAATTTCGAGCTCAACTGACTTCCTAATGCTAAGTACTCACATACGGTTTTGCTCGATATTTTTACTCCAAATCGAGTAATAACCACCGTGTGGACCACAAAACTGACAGCTCGAAGGCTCGCTTCGAGCCGGCTCGATGGAATTAAATATATCAAATATGTTATTTCCTTCGATTCGGAGTAAAACTATCGAGTAAAACCGTATGTGAGCACTTAGCATTAAGACATACTTAAGGCTCTATATCGGCATAAAAGTGGGGCAGTTATAATTAGGACCTTATAGACCTTTCATTCAATACTTCCACAATATTTCATTAAATACAAGTATGTATTCTTAAACCGATGAATCGATTTTGATTAAAACATTTCACAGATCTTATGAGTCCCCAGAAGAGAATAAAATTTGTTTTTAACACAAAAATACTGTTTTTTCTTTAAATTAAATAATGGGTAACCTGATGGAAAGCAACTTCCGTCGCCCATGGACACTCACAACATCAGAAGAGCTGCAGGTGCGTTGCCGGCCTTTTAAGAGAGAATAGGGGAGGAAGGATATAGGGAAGGGTAGGGAAGGGAATAGGGTAGGGGATTGGGCCTCCGGTAAACTCACTCACTCGGCGAAACACATTGCAAGCGCTGTTTCACGCCGGTTTTCTGTGAGCCCGTGGTATTTCTCCAGTCGAGCCGGACCATTCGTGGCTCTACCAGATAAAGCATGGCTAAGGTTTTTGCGTGATAGATAATTTTCCCGGTTGAATGTTGGTCACATAACACATTAAATTAACAGATTTTGGCCGTACTCAGAGATATTTATTGATGATTAAAGATAAATTGTATGGAGTTTATGTCAAAATCTTCATTTAATTACGGTGCTGTAATTGATCTTCGTCTCTGAGTGTGGCAGTTAGAAAACTGTCATGCTTCGATAAGTACGTAGTTTATACCAATTTAATCTGTTTCCAAGAAATGAAATGGCCGTCCTTGTGTGGTGTTTGCTCTAGCCAGTGCTCTTGTTACCTTGTGGCGAGTGCCGACTAATATATTACAAAGCAAGAGGCCTTGAGCCTTCCGCATTTCACAGATACTATCCTACCTTTTACCTATTAAAACAGTTTGTTACGTAACTATACCTTTACATAAAACATTGCTAATAAATTGTATTACCAGTCGGTCGGTTGGATATTCTTACACTTCGATATGATGTTAGTGCAGTCTTGGTATAATACAACTACAAAACGGTATTCTTATAATACCACCGTGAAATAACGTATGATTGGTCAAAACTCCAAAAATATACAATTTTTGGAGTTTTGACCAAACTGGATCAAAGTCATATTATATGCAGTTACCCACTATATAACTATTAACTTAAAGAAGTCTAGTATTTTTAAATTTAAGTAGGGTTAAGTTAATGCTTAAACTTAATGTGAGCGCTGGTAACAAATCACAAAAGTGAACCGCCCCGTACATGACGACTAATTACTGCTCGACGGGCAACAATTCTTAAGTGAAATATTACTTTAATTAGTTTAGTGTTGTACTTAACATACAACTATTACTGTTGTACATAAATTCCAGCTTATTTGAGAATGGTGTGCTAAAGCTTAAGGCATATAAATAAAACATTTATATGGGGTAAATAACCACAATAAACTACCTTTATGGGTTTGTGTTATTATGATCATTGGCCACTGATAAAAGAACAAATTTTTATAAAAACCATTGTTTGTTTATAGGTCATGCATTGATCAATGATTACAAAATAGAGTCACGTTTCCATCTTTACAGCTGTTAAACCCGAGGGGAAAGCATAAGTACTACATAATCGTAATAATATTAAGGCCCCCACATACGGGAAGGTCGATCGGTGGTTCATATACTGATCACAGGCCGACCTGACCGTACAGCATGACTGGTGAGTGGTGAGACACGTTCAATACTCGAGGATGTGTAAAAAAATTCTGAGGTTTTTCGATTGGATTTTCATCTATCACTGGCGGTTTTGATTGGCTGTAAACGTCAAAAAGTTAATCGGTCAAACGCTCTTGTGAATAAAATAAGTCCTGAAAGCCTCAAAAACCAAGCATAAGCTGCGTTTCCACCAGAGATGTGTGCGAGGAATGTGTTTTGAGAACCAATAAAATCGCTTCATTGACGTGAGCTTGCCATCACATCGCTCAGCGCGGCGATGCTATTGGTTCTTAAAAACACATTCCTCGCAACACCTCTCTGGTGGAAACGCAGCCTAAGTGACAAGGCGCTTGCAATGGCTTGTCAAATACATTATTGATGTCTAACTTCGCTGTGGAAACTTCCAAACGTAATTTGACTAAGTACACAGGCTTTACGAACAAAGTCGCAGTAGAGAGCCAGTGTTACACTCTGACCTTTTATGTAACACCGCTATTTATAGTCCTGTCTCAACTCTACCAAAGGTCACGTGTTCTAATCATTTACTCCTTATGCCAAATAAAGTACCTGAGACGGAAAACATATTTTAATTAACCTCCTATTTGTGAATTTTTTCGGCATTATTGGGTAACAGCCTTTTTATAACAGGTAATTTAATAAATAGGACAGTAAAGGACAGCCTTTTGGAAACTTATACTTCATTTTGACTGATTTTAAAAGCGTAATTTTAACAGCTATGTAGCAAAAGCCTCCGTAACAACTTGGTTTGGACTTTTTGTACTGACATAGAGTTGACTACGGCAATGGATAGGCTACTTTTTACCCGACTGCCAGAAGGGTTATGTGTTAGCGCGTATCTTGTATGTTTGTAATTAACTAATTACTATAGCCACGTTATACGTTTCTGTGCAAATTTGGGCACACGAAGTCGTGGGCAATATTTGCTTGTTAGTTTAAGTTTTATTTGTGACTATGACTTAACGTAATAAACAACCAAAGTTTCTTATGTTTTTCCCTTAATTACCTTTTTATTCAGCCAACAATTTTATTACAAACATAGAAAGATACTTTAGTGCTGTCATTTCCAAGTTTTTATTTGCAAAAACTAATTTTCAGGAAATTAAAAAATAAAAATTGTAGTTTTTAAAAGTTGTTAAGTAGTTATGAATACATTAGCGCCACGAACGGCAGGCGCAATTTGTCGAGGGCTTACACTCATAAATTGGACTTAGTGTTGGAAAATTCTAGATTTTCCACTCTGTATGACCTATAACATTTAGTTTGAAATTAATTTTTATATACATAAATTAAAATAATTTATCTAAATGGCAAAATATGCAAACATAATAACGCCTAAGCTACTTTAATTTTAACACAAAAATTATTTAAAGTCTTTTTTTAAATAAAGGCATATCATGTTAGTCATGTTAGTATATCATGTTAGTATATAAGTATATTTAAAAATAACAGGTTGTCTGTCCCATGGTTCGGCCATAATAGAATATTAATATGATGTATATAAAGCGCCGAGAACTCTTTTTAGTCACCCTAGTAATTTAGGGTGTGTGTGTGTGTCCCTTAAACAGAATTCACTGTAAAAGTAGCAGCGCTGAAAAGGCATTTTTTGTGATTTCTATGAGCAAGCGCCCCCGCGTCATGAATTTGCCTAAACAAAAGCAAAAAAAAAAAACTCTTTCAGCGCTGCTACTTTCACAGTGAACTCTATACAAGCGACCCCTTCACACCCTAAAGTATTATCACTTAGTTTTGTTACACCCTGTTTATGTGGTTTCTTCCTGAAAACCATTGTACCGTCGTAGAAATTGATTCGTAGGCAGTTGACGGACCTACGTCATTTGGTTGGGCTATGTCAATTTAATATCAGTCGAAATCATGATCTGTCGGCTGGGTTTGACAAAACGCGACCAAATTACGTTGGTCCGCCATCTGCCTATGAATCAACTTATCTGATAGACATTTTCTGTTCGCTTCTTTTAATTGCTTCAAGTGGCTGGAGTGAGCTGGTGAGACGAGGGTAAATATATCCGGAGGAATTCATGAGTCACGCGGTGTTCAGGTGACAGACCGCTCTGGCAGGCTGCCCGCTGCCCATACGGTTATAGTCTCTCGCTCCACATCGTGTATTTCCGGGATCGCGGCTCCATATTTTTATTGGCTGGTCAAATTGAGGGTCCTTTGATAGGTAATATGCATCCATACTTATATTAAAAATGCGAAAATTTGTTTGTCTGTTACCTCTTCACGCCCAAACCGCTGAACCAATTTTAATGGTTGGTACGGAGATACTTTGAGTCCCGGGGAAGGACATAAGATACTTTTTATCCCGAAAAAATGTCTGACTAGTAAGATGTTGCGTAAAACTGCGCCTTCCATTTCTAGCTAACAGTCTTTAGAGTTGTTTGCGGACTAGGTATTATAGGCTTGGCAGGAAGGAGTGCAGTGTTCGATTCGTAGGTCTCTTCGGTAGTTTGAGGAGTAACCGTGGCGGGTATGCACGCTAGGGGCACATAAATAAATAAATAAATAAAATATATTTTTATTCAAAATGGGTATCATAAAGATACTTTTTGAAAGTCGTAGGAAGATTTTTTTAGAAGGTTAGTTCCCGAACCGGTGTTAGGCATTGTGTAGACTTTCAGAAAATAAGTATAGTTTATATACAGCCAATTGGCTATGTATAAACTATACTCAAAAAATTATTCTAAAAAAAAAGTAGAATCTACGATGCCTACCACCGGTTCGGGAACTAACCCAGCGAGAAGAACCGGCGTAAGAGGCACACTATTTGTAAATCAGTGGCATGGACGTAAAAATGATCAGTGGTAAGACGAGCTTATTGGAAGATCGCACGACGATGTCATTTGTGTGGTTGTCAAGTATCATAATAATATTATTATGTTGGTTTTATTTCGTATACTATCGTTATTATTTTACTTTCCTCGCAAACCTCACTAAATTATATTCTCTCGCAAATATAGCCTTTGAAATATTCATGTTTGAATTTTTAGTAGGTATTCAAGTAAAAATATTTCCAATAAATATACATTTTCTTTGACGCCTCAGTCGTAAAGGGGAAAACCTAAGCTTATCGTGTTAAATACAAGTAAAAATTTGTCCAGAAATTATTGTAATAAATGGTTACGGTGAGTTTGACCGATACGATGTTGTCGTGTGTAACTGACCTCGCCTCTTTATTTAACCAAGTATAAAAAAAACGGCCAAGTGCGAGTCGGACTCGCGCACGAAGAGTTCCGTACTGTTATAGAGCGAAAGTAGGGAAAAATTGTGTTTTTGTATGGGAGCCTTAATTATTTATTTAATTTTTATTATTAAATATTAAAGTACACATATAATTGAGGATTTTCTAAAAATTTCATGTGTCTACATATTGTTGCCATTGAGGTTGCCACTATGGATTACGAGCCAAAAGGCCAAAATAATTACGTTTGTTGTATGGGAGCCCTTCTTAAATATTAACTTTATTTTGTTTTTAGTATTTATTGTTATAGCGGCACCAGAAATACATTATTTGTAAAAAAAAATTAAAAGTCTAACTATAGCGGTTCTTGAGATACAGCCTGGAGACAGACAAATAGATGGACAGACAGACGGACAGTATATTATAGTCTAATAGGGTAAGATTGTAAAATATTCTTACCTCAGTTCACAGTGGAATAAGACGATAATATGCAACTTGGCGTTGAAGAAGTACAACATTTGAAATAATAATGTGAAATGGTACAGCTGTTGACATCAGCGGTTGTGACTTATTAGTTATCGTCTCGTCTCGTTTCTGTGTGAGCATACCCTAAGAAATAACTTTTAATATTTATTACATACTGTTTGTTGGATACTAATAATATTATTGGTTACACATTTAACATAACATAATTCGAACTATTCTATCCGCCAAATATCCCTGAAAGCATTTTAGGGCAGGTAGGGTACTGTATTAAATTAACAACTCCCAAAAATACCCAAAAGTTAAGCTCACCTTAACTGAAAGTATGCGAACCTTACCGATTAAATAACTATTTTGTAACCATTTTTAATTTTCTAGAAAGGCATTTCTATTACTACCAATAGCCGTTTGTTATCTTATCAAAATTGAAGAATTTTGCGATTCTGTAAATAATCCCTTTACTAGCAAAAATACCTTCTACAAAATATAAGTCCATATATTTTAAACGATTTGAATTCAATCGAATAAAACCGAACAATTTATTAAATAAAAGCGGTAAGGTGTATTAATTGCGTAAACATTTGAATATTCCGTTAAAACGGTACAAACGATCGTTTGACCTAGTTCTGAGGTCGCCCACTGGACACACGTTTCATAAGCACAATTATTAGTTGTTCAACAAATTTTTCCAAAATTCACCCAAGAAAACATCAAAATAATTAATTAACAACTAAACGGAGAATATATTAACAACTTATTAAACGCTTTTGAAAGTTTTTTGTATTTTTTATTCTGAAAACTGCCTACGGCTTACGAACAAAAATCACAGTTTAAGTCTTGTGAAAAAATACGAACATCTTGAAAAACATATTATTATATGTACTAAGTATTTTCCTTGTATTATAGGTACGCCTTATTTACGATTTGTGAGATTCTTGACAAGAGTTTATCCATTCGATAGCACCTCTGACTGGGTAACGTCAAACAGTTAAAACCAATCAGCAATGCTATTGAAAACATAAGCCCCTGTCAACAGACCACAGAATCATGGGCATTATTCGAATAAAAGTAATGGCTGTATAAAACGTTTTATGAACATTAATTTAACGACTATATACAGGGTATTTGATATCACATTCAGTTATAATATGTAAAAATGTAGAAGACAATTTTTCCCTTTATTTATTATCGGGATGATTATTTTCGGTGCAACAAAATTCGTTTGTCGCGCGGGGTTTTGGGGCTTGATTAAATATAACTTAAGCTGTTCTCTGTTGAATGCTGGCGATGATGCTTATTAATTACAATGCTGCCAAACAGACACATGTCCACACGCGATTAATTAGTGGACATCCAAGCGCCGCGCCGCTGTTAGTCAATAACTATATAATACCGTTAATTATTAGCATAAATTAATGAGTTTTTAATGTCATTGTCATTATTAAGATTAAGTTAAATCCTCATTATGTATTTTAATTATTTATGAATTAATAAATATAATTAATTATGTTAAAACTAGATGTTCCGCGCGGCTTCGCCCGCGTAATTTAGGAATGTCACGGAAACCGTACATTTTTCCGCAAAAAAAGAAACCTATATCCTTTCACGTGGTCTATTCTTCATGTGTGCCAAATAACATAAAAATTTCTCCAGTAGTAGTCTTAAGATAATAAGCAATTTTAAATATTTTCCTCCATTTTTTTTCCACATTTTTCTCTATTTCTTCGCTCTTATTAGTCTTAGTGTGATAAAATATAGCCTATAGCCTTCCTCGATAAATGAGCTATCGAACACTGAAAGAATTGTTCAAATTGGATCAGCAGTTCCTGAGATTTGCGCGTTCAAATAAGCCCTTTCAAATAATTTCCCCCTATTTTTCCACACTTTCCTCTATTTATTCGCTCTTATTAGTCTTAGTTCTTATTATAATCAATATTAGCGTGATAAAATATAACCTCTTCCTTGATAAATGGTCTATCTAACACTGAAAGATTTTTTCAAATCGGACCGGTAGTTCCTGAGATTAGCGCGTTCAAAGAAACAAACAAACTAACAAACTTTTCCGCTTTATAATATTAGTATAGATAAACAATGTGCTGCAAACATTTAGCTTATGTCTGTTTAAATCATTTAATGATGAATGTATGTAGATTCAGTTTTTGGAAAAATGGATTATAACGACATCTGAATTTTATTGATTCTATTTGTAACCCAGGTACATAAGTAAGAACACAGAAAATACGTATGTAACCATAAAATCAATGGATGCTAGTTTAATGATGAAAAATGATAGCTGGGCTGGTTCAGGGCTGATGTCTCTGTGATTGATGGCCGCTGATTATCAAGTGCACATGATTTATCATCCAGAATATACACCACTAATTGCATGCATGGTGTATACTGTATAATGGTGCGATTAGTTAGGTCACTACAGTAATACTAACTTATTAGGTATAAGAATTTTTGTTATGAAGGCTCGGTTTGGCCGCTACATCGCGAGATCATAAGCGATTTTATATAAACTAGAGATTGCCCAATGCTTGAAATTCGACCTTAAATTTAATTATCTTCCTTTGGCTCCCCGTTTAGAGTATTGACTATTTCAGATTTAATAAAAAAAACAATCCATTTTTAATTAGACAACAGACTTCAACCAAAACAGAAGAGTATAATTCGTATGTTTAGGCTTGTCATTCAAAAAGATGGTAGTGTGCACATTGTAGTGTGTGTAAGGTTTTATTTGTTAAAAAAAAATGTATGATAAAAGCATAATTTCAAAATAATATTAGTTCGATGCACTCCTTCACCATATAAACTATAACTGTGCAAAACTTCATTCACCTACGTTTCCGCATTTTTCGCTCGAGTATTAATATTATAATATATTATGATAGCGGATAGCGGTACGACCACTATTAACATAAATCGTAATGCTAAGTACTCACATACGGTTTTGCTCGATCGAGCAATAACGTCGAGCAAAACCCGCGGCTCGTGATTTCGCCCACACATTCAGCATTGCTCGATAATTTTATTCTAAATTGATATATTTAATTCCATTAAGCCGGCTCGATGCGAGCCTTCGAGCTGTCAGTTTTGCGGTCCACACAGTAATTAGTACTCGATTTGAAGTAAAACTATCGAGCAAAACCGCATGTGAGTACTTAGACTTACATACAATTGCTACACGGTGTAGCGGCCAAACCACTCGTTCGCGCGGATGCAAATAAATCGAGCCTAAGAAAAAAAAAATTTGAATGCAATTATATACTATACGACTGATGGGAAGTCCTAAAGCAGCCTTTCCCAAAGTGGGCGATAACACCCCAGTGGGACCCAGAAAAAAAACGGGGGGTTGTGTAGAGGCTTGGGGAGTGATTTGTAATTTCATTTCATCTGGATGCATTTAAAATTGAAACAATGGGGGGCGCTAAAAATATTTTTTCTCAAAGTGGGCAGAGACATGAAATAAGTTTTGGAACCCCTGTCCTAAAGGGTCAGGGAGTGTAAGGACCAAGAACGCAGATACAATATCCTTTGCTGTCCCACTGCTAGGCTAAGACCTCTCGGCCCTCCAAAGGTTTTTCAGTATGCTCGCCCTAAACGAAGTAAGTTAATCGTAGCAAAATGTAACCTATTCCTTGAATTATCGGTTAAGATTATTATAAAATTTCAATATTCTACATTATATTATACCTAAAGTTATTGGTTTAGCTAAAATCTGCAGCCAAGCCATGGTCAAAGTAATATTACTTTCACCGGGAAGACTAGTATCGGAAAAGCTATAATAGCTTGGGCAATATCCGATTAGAGTTCAAATTATCTTCTACGTGTTTTATCAGTATCTTATACAGGAATTACGCTAGCAAAATAAAATACCTTAATTATATTAAACAGACATTAGCATAAGAGTATAATATATACTAATATATACAGGATGTAACAAAATTTAGTGATAATACTTTAAGGTGTGTACGTGTTCCTTGTAAAGACTTCACTGTGAAAAAAGCAGCGCTGAAAAACCAATTTTTTTACTTTTGTGTGGGCAAGCGCCCCAGCGTCACAAGTTTCCCATACAAAAGTGAAAAAAGTGGTCTTTCAGCGCTGCTATTTTCACAGTGAATTCTATATAGGGGACACATACACTCCCTTAAGAGGATACAACAGGGGCTAGAGAAATGAAAAAAAAGTACGTGTAATATCTATAGCTGTCTCCCTTACCTCAAGCCTATACCGCAGAACGCGATAGAGACAACTGCAGAAAATCCAGAAAATCAACGATTTGTTGTCCCCTGATTCCTTCTCCAAAACTTAACCGATTTAAGTACTTTTTTCATTAAAGATTAAAAAAAGGCTTGAGCTGTGTTCCTATGTTTTGCTTTTTTTGTATAATCTATCCAAATCTGTTTTCTGGACGTTTGAACACAGTGGAAAATCTGGCCATTTTTTTGGGTTTTTGAACGTTAATATCTTATTTAATAATTAAATTATGAAAAAAAAAGAAAACATAGGGACATTGTATTAGTGGCCGTAGATATTCAGGAAAAAAATTATAACTCTACTAGCATTATCCAGGGAGGAAACAGGGGACAACGTTTGTATGGAAAAAAGGGCGGTGTGGAATCCTCTTAAGTATAATCACTTAGTTTTGTTACACCTTGTATAACAAGCGGGAAAATAGTTTTTACTGGTAGTTGTGTATAATATGTATTATGACCGGACCGCAAACAATTGGCAAACTGAAAGTGTACATTTTCCCCAATTATCACACAAAATTGATTGATTATCGTTTTTGTACGTTTGTGTGCGTGTGCGTGTGCGCGTGTGTGCGCGTGTGAGAGTGTTTGCGTGTGTTTGTGTTTGCTATGTGCAGTAAAAACATACTTCTTCATGCAATTTAAACGTAAATTTTGTGTTGTCCATTATGATGTTAGTTCGTCCTTACATGGCGCTGCGGGCTCCAAATTCCAATTACTTTGAGCTTGTTAATTGTTATATTGAACTTACCGTATTGAAAATGTTTGCCGCCACTAGCATACGGAAAATGGTGTAAGCTTATAGTCACAGCCCTTTTAGGAAAGTATAATGGTTATATTTTTACTGCAGTCAAAAACATATCCTGCTTACTTATTTTGGAACTTATTTTTGGCAATACAATGTGTAAAGGTTACAAATGTAAGTTTTGACTATTTTATAGCAAACATTTATTGACTTTATACCTTTTGCCGGAAACGCACTTTGGATTCGGTATTGCGGTAATCGTTCTTTTTAAGTTTTTGCTCATATTTTGCCCCTTTTCAAAATAAAACTTTAAGCAAAAAGCCACGACGTCACGAAGACGAAATCGTTAAATGTATGTGAGAAGATCAGCAAAATTTTATCGAAAAACACAAGGACTGACATTGAAGTTGTTTTCTCTTCCGGGAGAGGCGTCAAAGGCAATTTGAATACCGCCGGCCCTCTGATTAACCCACTAACGCCCGTTCCAAATATTGACCTTTCCTTTGTTTAGAATTAAAAGAAAGGTCAATATAGATTATAGAGTCATGTCAGTGAATAGATTAACCCCTTATTCATAATATAAGGATCTACACAAACGAAGCTCAATACTCAGTGTGGATATTTTTATTAGTAAAATAAAAGGTAAAATAATTTTCTTTGGCATCGTCAATACTTTAATAGTTCATCAAAAATTTAAAACATGCATAAAACATTTTGCCCAACTTCGTGCGCCCGAAGTTATCGCCCGGGAACCGGACGCTTTTCCGGGATAAAATCTATCCAGCAACATATAATCCTATGGGATTTAGTATATTTGTTTATCCAACTATATTTAAGAATAAGAATAAGAACATTTTTATTTTGTCACCACACAACACAATATGTAAAACACAATACATACACATATTTCTGAGATTCGCTTTCTTTCAAATAAAAAAGTAAAATATAGTCAACTTTAGCACAGTCGGAACTTCTAAGCTAGGAACATAGAATAGCACATTCCAGAAGCTAAGCTCTGATGGCACAATGCGAGATCGGTATGTCGCAGCCATTTTGGATTTCTGGGACCGTACGGAGATGCTATGGATTCCAGATCGAGATAATAGACAAATTATTTCATTAAAGATTCCCATTACACAACACACATAGTGTCTTTAATGCAGAATGTACCTCTATAGCAGCGCGCTCAGAAACATTTGATACTTGATTACATATATGTATATTATACTGGATGTAATATATATGACTTTATCTTAAAATGACTACTTAGTCTTGAAGTTAGTAGGCATTAAATGCTCCTGAGTGCGATCGTAAAAAAAGGTCCAAATACCTTACTATCAACTTTCATGTCAATGGCATAAAAGCAGAATTGAAAATTAAGTTTGAAAGCAGCAAAAGCTCACAACGGTATAGTGTTGTGTGCTTTAGCAGCTTTAAAGTCTTTCATACGGTAATGGGATTACCATTAAACCAGGCACTTGAATTAATTTAAAAGTATGAATTCTCAAAATAGATTTGCTAATTTTTCTAAAAGTAGTTCATCGTTTTATCTAGCTAACCCTGGTTTTCTCAACCTTGCGTAAGTTTGAATACGAGAGGTTAGTAAGACGTAAGAATACAAGATAGTAAGGAAAAAGAGTCCTTCAGTATACTGCGCACACACAGGTAAAGACATCAAAACAATTTGATTCTCAGAAAGCTTTACTAAAATCACGTGATATCATCAATACCGTTATAAGCTACCGAAAATTTACATATTATATATAAAATTCTCGTGTCACAATGTTAGGCCGCGTACTCGTCCGAAACGGCTGTACTGATTTTAACCAAATTTTATATGCATATTCAGTGGGTCTGAGAATCGGCTACTGGGTACTTTATATATTGATAAGTGCATTTGTTGAATAAAATATAATAGTAAATTATTACAACTCGAGACGGACGTTGCCATGGTGACATACTTATTGAGTCACTTCAATAGAATAATACGGGCGAAATACTTTATATGGCAAAGAAACGTTTGCAGGCACAGCTATTTTTCGTATAAGTTTAAGCCAAGTTAGATAAGTTATCAATAAAGCGCTTCCGAATGTACGTTCGCTGGAAATCTGAAATATCAATATTGGACGAATATTCAATTCATTTGGACGCTGGTTCCACACTCGTAGTATGAAAACTTTTAGTTTAAAAACTGGTTTAAAACGAACGTCGGCAAAAATGTCAAACAACTTTAAAACATTAAAGTTATTTCGTTTAGCTTGTATGTTAACTTTTTGTTTAGGTCAAATTGTTAATTGGTTCTGTTTAGGCGCAGCGCAAACGACTGACTATCCGTGACGCACTTTTTAGTCCGTGGAAATAGAACGTATGCAATAATTATATGCAGTAACGCACACGTTCGCGATGCGCGTCGTGTGCGTTACTGCATAATATAATAGAAATGATGATAAGGTCAAAGATTAGCGAATTTTGTTAATAAAATAAAAAAATCAGGGAAAAAAATAAGTGTTCCCAAAATTTCAGCTTGATAGCATTTGTATTTTTTTTGTTATGCGCCTTCAAAGTTGGATATTCAAGTCGATTTTTTTTTCAATTAAATTTCTTAATATTTGTATACAATTCGATAGCTTCTGCAATTAAAAGCAACTTTTGTTACGAAACCACTTTCATAAACGCAATATTTAATATACCTGTCGAACAAAGGTGTCTCCCGATGCATACAAAAAAATATACGTGGGAGAGCCATGCTTCGGCACGAATGGGCCGGCTCGACCGGATAAATACCACGTTCTCACAGAAAACCGGGGTGAAACAGCGCTTGCGCTGTGTTTCGCCGAGTGAGTGAGTTTACCGGAGGCCCAATCCCCTACCCTTTTCCCTTCCCTACCCTCCCCTATTCCCTTCCCGTCCCATCCCTACACTCCCCTATTACCCGATTCCCTCTTAAAAGGCCGGCAACGCACCTGCAGCTCTTCTGATGCTGCGAGTGTCCATGGGCGACGCGGAAGTTGCTTTCCATCAGGTGACCCGTTTGCTCGTTTGTCCCCTTATTTCATAAAAAAAACTACGAAATACTGACGTCATACTTTCGTAGCACTTTGTATGGAGCGTTTCGGGCAGGTCTTTTTTATGAGATATTTGAATTGTCATATCTTGGTGAATTTTTAAGCTATCAGAGTCATTCTTTCAACGATGTTTCTATTTTTTAAGTGTTTTTCAATTACCGATAAGAAACAAAAATAGTCATCATGCCTATTGCACACGTTCTATTTCCACGGACTAAAAAGTGCGTCACGGATAGTCTGTCGTCTGCGTTGCGCCTTATTATTACTGTATAAACTAAACATATTTACACACGCATGTCAACATAATATTATTCCAATATCGTTACTGAATTGAATATTTCTTTGATAGAAGCTGAATGGAATATTTCGTTGATTGCTTATTATGTAAATTGTGCCATGGGAGACTTGATTTACAAGTAACGTTTTTGCTCTGTTAACTTAAATACACATAACATACATAATATTACTTATGTAAGCCATGAAACGTTACAGTTTACCGGAGAGGTCCACCTGTGCAGGTATGCCTGCGCAGGTAGACCGGAATGTGTGTGGGAATAGACCTGTGCAGTTTTTTGGACCTGCGCAGGCGACCAGGTCCCACATGCATTCCGGTCTACCTGCGCGGGCATACCTGCACAGGTGGACCCCTCCGGTAGACCGTAGCATATATGGCAGCCAGCAACCAAAACATTCATTTTAATGATCAATTATAATAATTATTTATTTATTATATGAAATTTAAGATACATTTCCTATATTTTAGACAAATCCACATATTTTTGTGAAATAGCCTTACATTTTATTTTTTTCGTCTTAAATATCTACCTAATGTGATTCATTACATCGCATTAAGTAGATATTTATGTTCCTCTCAACTGAGGAGCTCAGTTAATCTAAAACTTTTTTAAATTCAAGTATATACTTAGTATTTAAACTCATAATAATTGAGAAACTACTCTAACTCAAAGCACAGTAAGTAGGTTCCGCTCTCAGCGACTATTATTCATCTGAGTTTATACTATTACACTAACTATGTTGCCACTCGAGCTTTTACTCAAACTAACATAATTGAATAGCTATTGCATACAGAATTATTATTTTAAATTATAATATTTATAAATTCTTTATTTGCATTAAAAAAACAATATAAAATAACAAAAACAAAAAACAACATTATTATGATAGGTTGAAATTATAATATGGATTTCAATACAATGATGAGACTCTACGAAAATATTTTGATTTTTTTAGCTGCATTAGATCTGCGATTGTTAATTTCTATGTTGAAGTTAAAAATAAAAAATATATAGAATTAGAAATAGGGTACTTTAAATGAAAAATGTACGGTTAGCACGTTGTATCCGATAGTTCAGCTTCAAGGTGCAACGAAACTGCGGGCTACGTCTATAAAGTATAAACGATAATAATTAATATTCTTTCGCGGACTATTTCGGTGATTCCATTATCGCGGGTGCAACATTTTGACGCACTTAAAGCGTCCTACTGACAAAATAAAACATATTTGTTAATAAATTATCTTTTGAAGGGATACATTTTAACTAGTTTAATCATGATTTGTAAATGAAAACTGTAATTAAATCTAAGAAAAGCTACAAAATATGTTTGAAGTACTATCGCGGGTGCAACCAAATCGGCCCTCCATTAAGAACTCGGGCGAGTTCATTTGAGAATACTGTTAATTGTGAAACTTTTAGTAATTTATTAACCTATATTTCAAAAGTGTATAAGACAAAGAAATGATTTAACTAGATACAATTAATTTAATTTATTAGTACTAGGAATTATTAACAATTTCCTCGAACGCGGGTGCAACATCAGAATATCGCGGGTGCAACAAGTCTAAATAAATTGAATTTACTCATAAGTCTGCGACTAATTTCTACATTTTTGATATGCCAAACATAATATTATTAGTAAGTTGTAATAATACTACTTTAAATTTTGTTATTTTTTTATTATCAGTCATTTATCGATCTGAGAAAATAAATCGTCTAAATCACTAAAAACAATTTGATAATGTAACTTAAGAAAACGTTTTTCGATGTATTGCTATAAAACCGAACTACAGCAAACATTGAATTCAAAATTAATATCTATAATTTAAAAGAATATGGGAAAATTATAAGTAAAAATATTTTTTTCAAAGACAAATATTAAATATATATGATTTTTATGTCATTTGTAGCATGTCTTCTAAAATGTTTAAAAATAAAATTAGATTAATCATCATTTGAAACATCTGTTAAGTAATATATGAAATATATCTAAAAATATAAAACACGATGTGACTCATTGAAATTTTTATAAATCTTGTAATTACATGAAAAGTATTGATAACAAATATAATTTAACGTTATTGTTTACTTTAATAATATTAAATATGACGAAAGTTACTAGAATAGTCAAAACATAAATTGTTGCTTTTGCAATTGTACTGCTTCGATCGCGGGTGCAACCACTTTCAAGGTACTGTTTTTTCATTAAAAACCATAAAATAGTTTATTCCAATGATTAATTCCTATTTCCCTCTCAATTCTCCTTACTTTTACAAAGTTTTAAATTATTAACAATTTATTTTAGCGAGAAAACTAAACTTTTGTACCTTTTTTATCGCGGGTGCAACAATGGCAACTTTTGTTTAATAATATTTGAAAACTAATTCAAAATTGTTGATTTTTTTTGCGCAGAAATATAAACTTATGTTATACAGTCAATATTATGTAGTGAAATTCAACTTCGAGCTAGTGATTTGTAGTCAAAAATAATCATGTGAGGCATATACAGTTTTTCTCGCGCCGTACGATGATATCACTTCAGAATGTTATAAATCATTCAAATGTAAATTTTTACTGATAAAAGTTCTTTTGCTAGTAAATATACATCTTTTTATATTCATTAAAAAAATGTAACAAATGCTGTAATTTAAAAATTCGTGTCGAGGGTCGTCCCTAGCGGAATCGCCCATTTACAACTATACCACACTAGAGAACTATAACACCTCCGTGGTCTAGTGGTATAGAGCGAGGCTCTTGACTCGGAGGTCATGGGTTCGATTCCCGCGTTGGAAACATGCTATTTCCAAGTTTGGTTACGACAATGCAGGCTGATCACCTGATTTTCTGACAAGTAAGATGACCCATGCGTCGGATGGGCATGTAAAAAGTCGGTCCTGCGCCTGATCTCTCGCCAGTCGTGTCGGTCCGTCCCATTGGGTTATGAGAGTAAAGGAATAGAGTGTGCTCTTGTGTAGTGCGCACACACTTGGGCACTATAAAATTACTCCTGCATAGCTGGCCTGGTTTCAATGAAACCGGCCACCGTCACCGAAACCGGTATTATTATATACTAGATGACCCGCTGTACTTCGTATCATTTCCCTCCTAACCTTCCCTGGACTTCCACGAGCATTTCAAGAATAAATTCAGCCAAATCGGTTCAGCCAGAGTTTTACCAGGACTAATAAAATTTAAAAATTATTTTAATTTTTAAATTTTTATGTAAGTAATACCATTTGTCAAAAACTACAGATAGTGTTTAATGACGTCACTATGTGATTGACGACGTCTTAGGTCCCTTATCTTCGCTATGAAGAGCTTTCAACCGTGAACAGTGACAAAACCCTCGGAGGATAAATCTTCACCCTTTATTTCCACGTCACGTATTTGTTTTTAGTTTTCCACTATCTGAAATAGATAATATACGATCCAAATCAGTTACTTCAAAAGGTATCCTTTTCTGCTACTGTAACATAATATCTTAATGTACGTTCATAGTTTCTGTTTTCTATATCTTCTCGGTAATTTTACAATAAACATTGAGTGATTTTGTTTTTAAGAATAAAACCAAAAAATAGCCTGACTACAAAAATATATTGTTAACGAAACATTTATAACGTAATATGACATTTATAAGGATTTTGCCATTTGATTGAATCTGTAATTAAGAATATAAAAATAAAGACTATTTTGAATATTATACTACTATACAAAAACATACTGGAACCATAATATAAGTAATGGAGGATATTCGTAGAATGTCGTAGAGGCTCGTAGGCCGGCGTAGAGCGGCGTAGCCTTATCATACCTTGCTACGAGCAAGCGGCCACATGAGAAATATTCTCACTACTATTTTTATAGCATATTTTTTTAAGAATAATTTATAATTATTTATTGGTTTTTTTAATAATTTTGTACATTAATGGCCCATCGGTTTAGATTTCTAGACAGTCTTAGGTTCGATTTCTGTATTCAGAGAAACCTTAAAACAGTGCAATTGAATTATTTTTTATATATTTATGTAGAATAATTAGAGATAGAAATATAATATCATGGTGGTTCTATTATACCGAAAGGCTTTAACATAGTTCAAGTTTACTTTATCCGTCTCTAACAACCGTACTAAGCGCCTCGGGGAAGGTTCTTTTCTCATAGATCTAAGGTCTACTCACCCTTTACAAGCAATTTAGTATACAGTAAGCTTTAGCGGCAGCCCCAACATCATCCTGAAAATACTCAGTGATAAGCTGGACAGCCCCCTCCTGAAGCACTGGGTCCATGCACACGTGCATGTATCCGGTGCACCAGAGGGTGGCAAATATTTAAATTAATAACATTCATTTCCTACTAGTTTAAGAATTTTCCTATGGGTTATATTTTACCTGAAATAAACGTATTTTATTTTATTTTTATTTTTATTTTTTAAGTAGACTATTTTCTGTTTCAATATCTGTTGGATACCCATAGAAGTTTGCAAAATAATATTTCAACCACAATAGTTTGAATACTAAGCGACGCGCTTATCAGAATCTCTAAATATTTATATCGTTTACAATAAATATAAACATTAAACAGCTTTAAACAAAATAAACTTGTTATAAATTTAATTAATACAGTCGGTACTTCCATACTTATACTGTAAAGTGTGTAACAGATAGCGTTTTTCCTTTGCGTTTAATCCATGGAATCAAATAATAATTGGCAATATCCTTAAATGTTATATTGTATAGATATACATAGTACCACCAAAGGACATAATATTATGATATTTCTAGCTTTAAAAATATTATAAAAAGCTCTCGTGCGACATTTCCCTATTTATAACTTTTGTATTTTGCTAGTTTCAGGTAACGTCTAGTTCTACATAATAGTTTATCACTACATAGAATAAAACAAAGTCGCATTTTCTGTACCTATGTCCCTTTGAATGCTTAAATCTTTAAAACTATACAACGTATTTTAATGTGAGTTTTTTTAATAGATAGAATGATTGAAGAGGAAGGTTTTTATGTATACTAACATCCACTAAATAGAGGAGAAATACTGTTATCCGGACTGGAAGGCGAGAGCGGCGGTTCTCCCTATAGCACAGGGGGGGCCAACCGGTCGATCGCGATCAACCTATCGATCGCGACTGTTAGTCCAGTCGATCGGAGCCAGGCAAAAATATAAAAAAAAATTACATTATCGTGCACTAAACTATGCTATTTCATTTAAGATTTCAAGAAGTATGTACTTGGTAGATCGCACAGGGTTTCGTTAGCAAACAGCTGTAGAAATTAGGTCTAATCAAGTTCAGCGATCCGTCGCGTATACCACTATTGGAGCTCTCTAGCGAGGAAAATAACAACACGTGTAGAAATAAAATAAATATATGTAAAAATGTAAAAACTAAATACTTAAGTAAAAATGTAATGTAAGAATTTAGACAGAAATCTTCATGTTAAAGGGAAAGGGGAATTGTTTTATTCCAAATTTAATGCGTGCGGGCCACGGGCAGTAATAAATACTTAAATCAAAAGTACTGGATCGATTGTAATTTTTTTTCAGTGAGTGACACAGGCTATATTCTATTTTATACCCGTGCGAAGCCGGGGCGGGTGGACAGTTACATCATGTAAAAGTTCTTGACGATAAAATTATACATAATATTTAATATGCGATAGTACGTGATAACTGTGAAACGCTTGTATCTTAATTTCAAGCCGGTTTTCTAGAATGCCATTTCTAATATCGTATTCATATGTTGTCTACTTATATCAAAATACGTTATTAGAATTCATTTTAATATTATGGAACATTTTTATGTGTCACAATGTTAGTTACCGCACTCCTCCGATACGGCTTTACTGATTTTTACCAAATTGTATAATGCATATTATATTCAGTAGGTCTGAGAATCTGCTACTGGGTTCTTTTTATATTGATAAGTGCATTTGTTTAGTAAATAATAGTAAATTATTACAACTCGAGACTGACGGCGACCAATTTTTGTGCGACGGGATCGCGATGGACTTTACCATTGTACCATAATTATTTAGTCACTTCAATAAAATAATATGGGCGAAATACTTTATATGGCAAAACAACATTGCCGGGACAGCTAGTTGTATATAATATATTGTTGTTTAAGCTATTTAACCGTTATTTGATAAAAATATTATTATTATTTGCAGTATTAACTGCCGCACTCAGAGACGAATATTTAGAATTACTTAACTGTAATAATTAAATGAAATAATAAAATAAAATTATTGATATGAGCCACATACATTATCTGCGAAACTCTTCATTAAATTAAAGTTTAATTATCATTTAATGTATCTGACCGCTGCAAGAGTATAACATAAGCCCGCATAGATTTTCAGACGGAACCCTATTACTAAGACTTCGATGTCTGTCTGTCTGTCTGTCCGTCTTTCAGCTGTCCGTCTGTCTGTCTCCAGGCTATATCTCAAGAACCGCTATAGCTAGACTTCTGAAATTTTCGCAGATTGTATTTGTTGCCGCTATAACAATAAATACTGAAAACAAAATAAAAGTAATATTTAAGGGGGCTCCCATACAACAAACGTGATTTTTTCGGCCACTTTCGCTCTATATTAATAATGGCAAGAGGTAGGTACTTGAATTTTTCACACCGTCTTTTGTTATATGTGTACTTTAATATTTATTAATAATATTAAAACAAAATAAAAATTTAAGGCTGGCTCCCAAACAAAAAACACAATTTTTTGCCTATTTTTGCTCTGTATCGGTACGGAACCCTTAGTGCGCGAGTCCGACTCGCACTTGGCCGATTTTTATAGAAGTATATTTTAGTAAACTCATATTAAAGGTAATATCTCTGAACTCTGCGCGGCTTAAGGGATTATTGAGCATCGCAAAGGGCAGCCTATAATAACGTCTTTGGTATTCTATAAGGAACGTTTTATATCTCGGATATCTCCACTTGTGAGCGCTTTTACACCTAGCTCATCTACACTATACAGCCACGGAGTATATAAATATACCTAAACGACCCATTTACACTCGTCGAGACTATAGGTTAAAGTTCATGTTTTACATTATTCAAATGCAGTAAAGTTCAATAACATAATTTACTAGATGCCCCAATGAACTATGTGTCACTTATAAACCGTCTCTTGACTTCCATGATTATTCTAAGACTAAAATTAGCCAAATCGGTTCTGCTATTCTCAAGTTATAGGGAGACTAACAAAATTAAGTCTACATTTATTAAATAGAAGGAGGTTTAATAAATCTTGTGTTACTTAATTTCTCATTGCTCAAGTAACAATAATAATAAATATCGTTGGTTTTCAGTTTCGCCACGCTCCAAAAAAGCGTATAAAGCTGTAAGGGATAATTTATACTAGTGCAGAGTTGAAGCGCATCTAGGCGAATTATTAAAACTGAACATTTTAAATTCAACCTTAACTCCAAAGCGTTAACGCTCTTTATTACTTCTCAGAAAGGCGCGCGCATCCGTGCGATTCGCGTGGATGCGCGGCATGCGCCCGACCAACGATGATTGGCCTCGCAGAAGTAATGTATGCGTTATGCTCTCGAGTTAAGGTTGAATTTTCTGTGTTTAGTTTTTGGGAATTCGCTTCGCTTCCACTCTGCGCTATGATAAATTGATTCAACATCCATACTAATATTAAATACAAGAGTGCGTCTGCCTGTCTGTCTGGTACCTCTTAACACCCAAACCGCTATACAGATTTTGCTAAAATATGGTAAGGAGATACTTTGTGTACGGTTTCCGTGCGATAAATAAATTTTGGCGCAACGGAATGGGGATTGTCCATTTTTTTTTTAATTTTGCTCATTACAAAAACATTTCGAGGAATAAGGTCAGTGATCGTTTTTCTGTATATAAACGAAAAAATTACCCATTAGTTACTTATATTTTTGAACAAATACGTTTAACCTTTGTTTGACCTTCAATGGCGTTAAATTAGCAATAAATTCGACCAACATCACGTTTCGAACTTTTGGTAAGCTTCTCGTATCAGCTTTCACATAATGAGAACTTGCATTTGACAAACCAGCCATTATAAATAAGATTGAAAGGAAATTTAAAACATATGCAGAGGTCAATTGGCGGCCGATGATGACGTCAGAGCGAAACTTTAAAAATTTATTGAGAAAAAACTAGCCAATGAATTTCAAAATTATTTAATTTATATTCTTAAAATACTCTATTTTAACGAAAAAAAATATAAAAGTACATGTGATTTTTTTTTGGACAATGCCCATTGCTATTGCTCTAACTCTCCATTTATATACGAAATAATAGAGTTCATAAATATATTGGTAAGTACAAAATAGTACTAGGTTTGAACACTGCTTCGACGATAATGAGTTCTTTCGAAAAATCGTTACATTTTCATGTTTTGTGCGTTACTCAATCATGCGTCACTCTTTGTGCCTGCCAAATTCCCTGAATATTCGCTATTTATTTTGAAAGGTGACAAAGGTAGACGAGCAGTCTAATCCCAAAAGTATACACCATTAACCTACTGTCAAGCCGAAATATTGTTATATTTTTACTCCGTCATATTCTACCCTTTATTTACATGAACTCGGAAAGATATGTTTTAATCAAAATATTTCTTAATCTTAGATGACCAATGCTTGTTTTTACCAACCGCCTCCTAACGCCAAGGTGTTCCCTGGCGGCCCTTACATTTCCTGCAAGATTTTTGAGTCACTAATTTTTGTACGTATATCCATAAGGACTTCCGTGAACCATGAGTTCTTTCAAAAACGTGTTTGTTTTAAGAAATACATGACCCTAAATGACGGAATCTTTGCATATGCATGCTTAATGCACAATATGCTATCGAGGAAATTGATTCCCAGGCAGTTGATAGACCGTCGTATATCACGCATTTCCCGTAGTCCCACCTTCAGGAGCAGGAACACCGTTGGGGTTTTAGTGGGTAGGCCCGGGTGCGTCTTCCGTCCGCCCCAGGGAGTCCCACATACCTCGGTGGTCCTCCCCAGGCCCCGAGGATGCGTAAAAGCATTCCCCCAACGAAAAAAAAAAAAAAATGGCAGTTGATAGACCAACGTCATTTGGTCGGATCATAATTCAATGTTAATTGTGATCTGTCGGCTAGGTTTGACATAACGCGACCAAACTGTGTAGGTCCCCCATCTGCCTAGGAATCAACTTCTCTGATAGTACATACACAATATTAATATGCTTTGTGTTAACTAAGCCTGAAATTAAAAATAATTTAAAATTTTGCACACCTTTAAGATCTTCCATTTACCTTATTATAAGATGGTTTTAGCCATAAAACAATTTGGCATTATATTATAAAGGTATAAGAAAAAAACTTCAAAGAATGAAAAAGTTTAAGAACTTTTGCATACACTTTGTGCGAGAAACTCTCATCTGCCATCTCTCAAGTAAAGGAGCTCCACTTTACAAAAGACAGGGCCACTGAGCACACATAGTATAATGCCTTCGGAACTGCAATATTTACAGGTGAACAACATATTGCTAAAGATCTAATATCGATTGCAATATTAGTTAAAGTAATATATTATGCCATTATACAGTCTGTTAGTGTGAACACCGTTATCCTTGAAACCATCAAAATGAGCCCGTCAAAATGAACAACTTTTTCTATGAAAATAATGCTGGGAACTCAAAAAAAATGACGTCTTCATACCCATACGGATGCCCGAATCGGCAATTTGTGTTTACACTAACATCTTCTAGTGATAGTAATGATATTATGTGCCAGATGGTAACATCATTAGGCCTACTCGATTTTCCAATCGTTTTCATCGTGCACAATGCCGAACAGTGAGCGAGTAAATTGAAATTAAACGCCAATACGGGAACAATTACACATTTAAGGGATTTAAATCGTTATCGCAGCGAAATGCATAGTTGTGTATGGCCGATAAGCGCAGGGCGCGCGGCAGCGGCATCACCCATCGGCGGCAGTCACACCGCGAGAGCTCTGGCGGGCAGACGCGCGCGGCGCCCGCTGTGCCCACTGTGCCACCGTGCCACCACCGGCCTGACCTAGCACCAGGTAAATACCAGGGACAACAACACCACACTTCTCGATCAACCCGAAAATCACATCACTTTATTTACAAAACATCGCTACCCATTATATCGGACGTGTTTCATTGTTTCGGTAATTAGCTAAGCGTCACGATAATGTGATGAAGATGGATGTGCGAATTGTAAAACATCTCGATCTTATCGGGACCTTGAGAAGAGCTCCGAATTGATCTACTTATCGGACTAATACGGCGCTATCATCATCGCAGCTTAATAACATGATCATAAAAGATGTCGATTGTCAAATGAGATCTTGTTTCCGCCGAGTTATCTGTATTTAACCAAACATGACATAAAACGGATTAAGATGAGAGGATATGATGGATGTACCCTCAAAACATGGAGCGGTAATAGAGAAGCAAATAGAAAAGCAGGAAATCGAGGTACTATACAAAACCTGTGCCAAAATTGATGGCGTTACGAGAGAGGACGTGGAAGGACCATAAAATTTAAGGCTGACAGAAAATTTGAGACAATTTATCGATAACAAAGGACGATTGGATCTACTAAATATTATGAAGATAGTTGTTATTGTTCGAATGAAACACCTGTGTTGTCTTTACCGAAGGTGTGCACTGTAGGTTACGGAGTAATGAATGGATTTAAATAAATACCAGGTAATGTAGGCGTAAACGGTCACGTTTTAATTGTTAACATTCTACTGTATTCCACTCATAAATATAACATCAGCTATACCAAGCTATACTAGCTATACCGAGGAACAAGCAATACACGCAATTAAATAAACTTATTGCGATATCACAAAAAACTTTCAAACTTTTTGTCAATTTAATACTTACTAGCTATTCGACCGAGCTTTGCTCGGTATTCGATAAAACACAAATAAAATGACATTTTCTAAATACTAAATTTTATGAAAATCGTTGGAGCCGATTCTGAGATTTCAATTATATACCTATATACATACATACAAGAATTGCTCGTTTAAAGTTATAAGATTTAAAACACGTTTAGCAATCAAAAACTCTGCGCAGTTTTGCTAGCTACAACTAAAAAAATTGATAAGCCATAATCACTTCAAACTTGCCAATGATCTACAGCGGGGCTAAAATAGTCGCTGTGAAGAATCATGATATGAATCATAATATGATTCATTTTTCTAAGATCGCAAAATGCAACTCTGCTCGCAATTCATTTCTGTATTTTTGTACTGATTTGACATTTGCCAGTTTGACAATTTTGACAATTCATTAGCTGAATTGATTGAAAGGAATTGCTAAATGTGACCATTTTAGCCCGGCTGATCCAATTATCTTCGTAAACTCGATTGCTGCAATAAATTACTCACTAGTATCTTTAGGAAGTACGTCTATAATCAATACATAATCGCCAAAGTAATTTTGGATGGCGTTTTGGCAGAGCTGGTGATGACGTCACTTATTTCCTATTACAGCACTAATTACTCGTTACATCTCTATTCCAAATTATTCAGCTCATTGAATAACATTGTAGACGCTTTTAAAAGTTTTGCATCTGCTTAGAGCAGATCCAAATTGTTGGTACAGTTTGGTTTCTGTGCTGAATGGTTTTCTTCAAAACTTGAATAAGTTTATGTTTTAACTTTATGATATTTACATCTGCTTATTTTTTAATTCATTAAATTAAATAATTAAGTTTCATACAAGTTTCTATTGTGACTAAACATTCCTTAAGATATATTTTTTAATATTTTTCCTGGTAGAGATGTTCAATATTATAATATGATCTACTGCAAAATTATGCTCAGCAGTAATACTGTTAATAATTTAATTAACCTTCCTTAACGTTTATAACTTGCTTGTGTAGTAATAACTTCGCAAGCGTAATAAATTCCGTCAATATAATATTTAGTGTATAGTTTATACGGCCATAAAACAACGTGGGTTCAAATTTAATTACCTTAACTTTACAGCAATATTCAAAAACAAAAACTGACGATCTCAGAACTAAGAATATGTAGGGCGTAACAAAACTAAGTGACTTACTTTAGGATGTGTATGGGTCCCTCTATAGAGTTCGCTGTGAAAGTAGCAGCGCTAAATGAGTAACATTTTTCAATGCTTTGGATTGGGAAACTTCATAACGTCGAGGCGCTTGTCCATACAAATGTCAAAAAAATTGCTCTATCAGCGCTGCTTCTTCTACAGTAAAGTCTATACACACCCTAAAGTATTATTATCACTCAGTTTTCTTACACCCTGTATAATTCTGTACCTAAGATTATAATATTATTATATATTAATATATTAAATATCAATCTAAGATGCAGATATTCTTATTACAAATTATAATTAACACAATATGAGCAAGGTTACTGCAATTACAAATAATAATAACCACTTTGAATAGCATAATAGTATTTTATTACTATCATAAGACTTAGATCATGCATATTTGCCTACGACAATAATTAACTTGACATAATAGACACACAGCTTGTCACAAAATTTTATACAAATTTTGAATTGTAAATTCGTGGCTTTTGACATAATAATACTATCGCAATATCTTTTATTTATTTATTTCCTTATGGAACAGACCTAATGAATCATCATAAAAGTGGTTGAATATTTTAATAAAATATGTAAGTATTTCTAAAGTTGGGCACAGAAAATACATTAATCTATTCAGTTCTGAAACTTTTAACACCATTTCGTCACTATTTTACTTGCGCCTGAATAATGTTCCAATGTACATTTGTAAGATACCTGTTTATTGGTATATTTCAACTGAAGCTTACATATTAATGGCTTCGCGTTTAATGTTTATAAAAAGTTGAAACTGTTTACAAAATCGTTTTGTCTCATTCTGTTAAATGAAGTTTACAATGGTTTTTGAAATCTTTGATGCTTAAAAGTTTCACATAAAACATTTGTATTTAGAACTAAATTAGCTGTATAAAAGTATTTAAATTTTACTTCATTTTCTTTTTGAATTGAATAAAAGAGAGTGAACAACGCTAATTATAAACATAGTCACACTACTTATAGCTAGAAATTACCTAAAAAAAATATCTATAAAACTAAAATTTTCTATTAAAAAATTATACACTTTCCTTGCACTTATTCCACTTTATTTTAATATTTTTATTACAAAATTGGTAAATACACGACCGGTTTAACCGAAATAAAGTGGAATAAGTGCAAGGAAAGTGTATAATTATTTAATTGAAGATGAATTTCCACCAAGAAGTGACAGTACATTCAATATCATATCTGAAATGTTCTAGTGTACATATTTTTAATTAGTAATAAAAAGGTGAAAATTAATAGGCTCTAGGTATATTATAGGAGTTAATAGCTACCAGCTGCTGTACCAGGTACCTAAAACCTATATGTAAGTATATACCCATACCCATATATAATGTTAGTTACAAGAAACTGCACTATATTTTCGAGTTTATTCTTACAGAAAAAAACAATAATAATCCATATTTTGTCCGTAACAAGTTATGAACTAAAATAAGATGTTGAACTTACGTTTAGGTATAAACGTCCACTTTTTACGTTACCAACATCTTCTTTTATTTCATAACTTGTTATGGACAAAATATGGATTATTATTGTTTTTTTTTCCTTACTCCTTAACTCAGTGGCCCGCGGGCCATAGGTTGAGTATAGCTGCCGTAACTACGAACAAACTAATAGAAGTAGATATTGTTGAAGACGTTTTTGTAACTGTGTCGTGGTTAGCCTGCCATTAAAATGTACAAATGATGGTGGATACTTCAAGTTGACGTAAACAGCCTCCTCTCGCGTTAACGATCACAGCATGTACACTTAACTACCACTCCAACTCCTTTATCTGTCCAATTGATTTTTATTTCCTACCTTTTTATTTCCTCTATTTCTGTCCAAGTGCCCATATTTAACGATTCCGTTTGATGCGTTTATAATTGAAAACAATGAAGAGTTTTTTAACTTACTTTGTACTTCCCGATATAATATTATAATGACTTGTGGCTTATGGCGTATTTTTAAATGTAATATTACATGTTTATAATTTCTTTTAAGAGCAATATAATATAAAATTTCATGAAAGCAGGGGAGGATGTAATAAATAATAATAAGGAATAGACATCGCAATTAACTTATTGCCTCATTGCATTTCCCATAGAATTAGAACGTATTTTGATATCGTTGGCATTTCCACGCTGAGCACACGTCTATTTTGATGTGTTGAGGAAAATTGGGCTTCTGATTTAGCGAATCTAATCGCGTAGTAAGCAGTTATTTGCATAGTTAAGCCAATGTTAACAGCACAAAATCAACGCTCGAATATGTATCTAACTATATATAATATTATGTTTGACTGAAAAATATCGTAGCCCCAAAACGCACTGCTTACGATTTTTCATGCATTTCGCGCTAATAAAAGTCGAGAACGGCTGATTCGATTTAACTAATTTGAGTTTTGAAATGTTTGTGGAAGCCCAGGATGGTTTATATTAGCAGGGAAGTCGTACGAGGTCCACCGGATCATCTAGTTAGAAATAAGCTCCTGAAATCACAATTCACAAAAACACCTTTTTCCGAAGCCTCAATTTCCATAATTCACATTTGACAGGTCATTTCTAATGTATTGGGGTTAGGCGATACCAACTATTGTGGGCGTTCATTTTACAAATTGATGGGGCGCCATTTAAGAGGCTTAGGTAAGGTCATGGACGTAATTTCATCGGGGTTCATATACATAAGCCTGCCCGTTCGCTCCGGCCTCCAACGTACAACTTGTGCATCTAATATGAACCTGGTCTTACTGACTCACATTTGTTTCTGAAACTTGCAATCTTATTCTATAGATATTACTTTTATTTATACAGATAGGGAAGTTTCATAGAAAAGCTGGTTAGTAGTTGACGGTTTCAAAATATAAGAGGTAAAAGTTGATAGGAACTCTACGGTTAGGTCATGAATTTGCACGTATTAACCTAAACAGTTTCTTAAGAAAAAGCTGTACTGTTCGACCAAATACAATATCCATTTGGTCAGGCTAAAGCGCATTATTTGGTAACTAGCATATTAGTGTTGATAGTGTAGATTAGCTAAGATACACATAGATACGTCCCATAATTACTCTTAAATTTTAAAGTTAATTATTGATGCTTAGTTTGGTCAAATCTTGAAGTCGCTCTCTTTAAGGCGAGGATAAACCCCAATTTGTTATTCCGTGACTCCCGGTTTACCTAGTTCCAATATAATAACGAAGTGTTAAAAATATGAGATATAAAGCACAATATTCAAAATACCTTAAACCATAAACATTTTAATAAAACGAAATACTTTGGCTGTAATTAATTTACAAACTCACCTCCGATAAAAATCTATTTCATCGAAATATAAGTATTAACTAGGATAATTATACATTTTATATGAATAAATTGTTAGTAATTCTATATTTAAATGTCCTTAACCGGACAATTTTGTTTCTTAATGCTTATTTCCAAAGATATTAAAAAAAAAACATGAAAAATAGAGAAGATCCGCCCGAGTAACTACAGTTTTATGCTAAGCTAAAATGAATGTTATTGCAATGCGTATACGCTTGTTTTTCGGTTGTGTGCAAGGTTATCGTTTTGGATTGAGATTAGTCCCCGCCTTAAGGCTCTCTATTCGTAATGTGCTAGAATCAAGTGAAAGCATTGAAGCAATAAAATTTCTGCTCACTGCGTCTCAACATTGCGCTAGCTGAGTACTAAAGCTTAGCAGTTGAATGCGAATAGGCAATTGTAAGGTACCTAATGATATCGATCTTATATCATTAATTCAAACCACACCAACTGTCACAAAGCAATGGAAGCCATCGTTTAGAATGTAGATAGAAAACTGACAACCTGAATTGCTCCTTTTGTTTCGTAGAAGCTTTTAAAAATTTCTATCATATTTCAATTTTCGAATCTCATCAAGATTCGAAAATTGAAATATGAAAGATTTTTTTTTCAGATTGTTAAGCCCGTCACAGACTTAGCTATAATATAATTAGTTTTGTAGCTAGGCATATTACTATATATTTTCTATACTAATTTTCGCGTGACCGCACACTCAGCTATAATATAATATATTTCTGGTAGGTAGCTACTATAATATATATTATAGTACGGTATATTAATATATATTATAGCTAAGTCTGTGACGGGCTTTATTGGTTATGTGAGATACTTTGAGAGAGAAAAGTACATGATTGAATAGATTTATCACGCAAAGTAGTGCGGTTGAATTGAATTTGATTTTAATTTGATTACAACTTTGAACTTACAATAATTACAATTTTTAAGTTTCTATTTTGAGAGATTGGAAGGTAAAGGATAAATCTCTTATATATATAAAACTCAAAGGTGACTGACTGACTGATTGACATAGTGATCTATCAACGCACAGCCCAAACCACTGGACGGATCGGGCTGAAATTTGGCATGCGGGTAGATGTTATGACGTAGGCATCCGCTAAGAAAGAATTTTGATCAATTCCAACCCCAAGGGGTTCAAATAGGGGATGAAAGTTTGTATATAATAATACTTCTTAACGCGAGCGAAGCCGCGGGCAAAAGCTCGTCTAATATATAAAAATAAGTCGGGTTTTCCTTCCTGACGCTATAACTCCAGAACACAAGAACCGATTTCCATGGCTTTGCATTCCTTGGAAAGGTCTCGGCCTCCGTGAGATCTATAGAAAAAAAATCAGGAAAAACTTCAAGAGAAAAGCAGGAAAACGGGGAAAATAATTTTATGGCAAAACAACGTTTGCCGGGACAGCTAGTATTTTATAAACTTATAAATAATATTTTTATAATACATTACAAAATAATATACATTACATACAAGACATTACAAAATATACGTAGTAGCCAGTAGGTAGATAGCTACAATTAAGAGTATATCATACAACCTTGTAAACATTTCTTTTGTGATCCCGTGAAACAAATATATTTTGTAAAAATATTCTCATAAAAATTTCGTACATAATAAAGAAAAACAAAATATTAATAACGACTTAATTTTTTTTGGTACGCGTTAAAGATGAAACAACAGCCTTACTAACGCTGTTTTCTTTAATAGAGAACAAAATATTAATAATGGTATTTAAAATAAAATAAAAAATTTGCTCGTTTTCATAAATAGAGTCGTAAATTCATAAAACATTTAAATTATAAGCTATATGCTTTTATTTACGACTAGTTAAGACTAGCATATACAATCTGGATTAAATGGACCAATATTCTATTTTTTTGTTTCAATCAGAAAAAAATACGTGATATTTGCCAAGCCTCCCCCCTATTACAAACTAACCTAACCTAAACTAAAAAAAATCGATGTAATAATAATATATAAATGATTATATTTAATCTGTGCGGATATTATTGGTTACCAAATTATATTTCGCTGTTATAAGCGAAATATAATTATGACGATCATTATATTCTCTTTTATAACATTTTGGATATATTTAAGCAAATCTTTAGTTCTCGTGACTACAGACTGCTCGAAATCAACAAAGAATACGCAATCTATAAATACATTGAATCCTCGTAATGTCGGGATTGTGCTAGGATGGTATAGGATAGAACAATTGGGTTTATCCGCTACTATATAGTGTATAGTTATACCACAATAGATAGAACTAACCAGTACGCCGACTTCAAACAAACTGAATAATCGGGGCGGGTACCGCTGCTATCCACTGTAAGGTTAAGTTCACACGGTACAATCCTGCACGTTCTTTTTACGTTTTTTGCAGTATACGTCTTAACGAATAAATAGTGGCGCAAATAATGTATATAGAACCATTCACACGTCGATTGTACTGCACGATTTGTTGCATTACAATCGGCGTATGAATGTTGAGACTTGAGACGTAAACTGCAAAGAAACGTGCCGGACAATGCCGTGTGAAGCTACTTAAACATGCTACGATGCTATGAATGGCCGCGCAACGCATTTTCAAGGCGCGCGCCGACCATAAAGTTAATATACCTAGCGGAATAGAGAAACAAAGGCCTGAGCAAGAGAAATGTCACTATCAGTAACACTGCGTGGTAAAAAGAGACGTGTGATACATGGACAGCAACACTCTTTTTTTGACGTCCAGTCGGCACGTCGCGCACGTTGACAATTTAATCTCATAGAAATCATGTTCAATCATGCTTGTGTAAGTGTATACGTACACATATTTTTACACACAGATGAAACCAATTTCAGTTTTGTTTGACAGCTCGAGATTGTTGCTCTATTCCGCTAGGTATATTAACTTTATGGCGCCGACCGATATGAAATACCACGTCAAACGTATTTTCGAGAACTCTTCGAAGTCGGCCTACTAGTTCGTTCTGTCCATAGCAGTTATACTGTGTCGGTATAGAGTATTGTTATAGAGTATCTGTGGAACAAAGGGAAATCTGAACGAGCGACGTATGCTAAATCTATCTGCAAACGTCTTATGTAAATTTTACTCTGCATTCCGAAAAGGATTACGAGTTGTCGGTATTAATTATTGTTAGTGACAAGTTTTATAGATTTTATGTAAGCAACAAAACTGCTCTTATTTTATCTTATCTTATATCTTTAAATCAGCAATTCTTGTATATAAATATATAATTGGAATCTCGGAATCGGCTCCAACGATTTTAATGAAATTTAGTATATAGGGGGTTTCGGAGGCGATAAATCGATCTAGCTAGGAATCATATTTAGAAAATGTCATTTTATTTGTGTTTTATCGAATACCGAGCAAAGCTCGGTCAAACAGCTAGTGATTATTAAGCTAAAAAATATTTTTATACAAAACATCAATGTTATAACAGCAACATATTTTATACGTGGGAGAGCCATGCTTCGGCACGAATGGGCCGGCTCGACCGGATAAATACCACGTTCTCACAGAAAACCGGCGTGAAACAGCGCTTGCGCTGTGTTTCGCCGAGTGAGTGAGTTTACCGGAGGCCCAATCCCCTAACCCCTACCCTATTCCCTTCCCTACCCTCCCCTATTACCCTATTCCCTCTTAAAAGACCGGCAACGCACTTGCAGCTCTTCTGATGCTGCGACTGTTCATGGGCGACGGAAGTTGCTTTCCATCAGGTGACCCGTTTGCTCGTTTGCCCCCTTATTTCATTAAAAAAAAAAAAAAAAAAAAAAAAAACATCCACAACGTACTCGTTATAACATTGATGTTATTCTTCGTAGATAAACTTAAAATGTAGATTTTTTCGAGATGTCCCAAAATTAGAACAATAAAATATATTTCAGTTGAAACAATAAGTGCCCACACATCAGATGGTGAAACCCACTTAGCTGGTAATCCACTCGCCACCTGTTCGGCCGTTACAATATCTCAAATGGATGCCAAATCCATTATCATTTGGGCTGGCGTATTTTCTGCTGCAAGTACGTACAATACGTGAGAGAGCCATGCTTCGGCACGAATGGGCCGGCTCGACCGTAGAAATACCACGCTCTCACAGAAAACCGGCGTGAAACAGCGCTTGCGCTGTGTTTCGCCGAGTGAGTAAGTTTACCGGAGGCCCAATTCCCCTACCATATTCCATTCCCTACCCTCCCCTATTCCCTTCCCTTTCCTACCCTCCACTATTACCCTATTCCCTCTTAAAAGGTCGGCAACGCACCTGCAGCTCTTCTGATGCTGCGAGTGTCCATGGGCGACGGAAGTTGCTTTCCATCAGGTGACCCGTTTGCTCGTTTGCCCCCTTATTTCATAAAAAAAAGTGTGCCATTAGGAGAGCGGTGTCGTGGAAAACCGTTGTAAAATTAAAAATGTAAAAGTAGCAGATATATAAAGTTAGTGATTAAAATACTCACAGCACTTTAAATACTTAGCTTCGGTTGCATCTGTACAGTGTACAGAATATTTAACAGTTTTTTTTTACAATTTATTTTGCTGCAAAAATGCATTATATAATAAGTATTTTATATTATATTCTATACCTCATACCACACAACAAATAATATTAACGGACTCATGAAAATGACAGTAAAGTCCCACTTGATATTAAAATGCGAAAATTTGTTTCCACGAGTATAAAATTTTGTTGCTCTTCGAAAGGATTTATTGCATGCCCCGCACGGCATTTATTCTCGTTTTGTTAAATTATGTTGCGACGGTTTATAAGCTGTGGGTGAAAAACCTAAAAACGACTGAAAACTCTAAAGGTATTCAGTTGGAAAAATCGATTCAGTGAGGCCAAAAGAAAAACAACGACGAAAATATATTTTACGTTTATAAAATGATTAAAACAATATATTTTAGACACGGAACCAGAAGTATGGTATTCATATTTAATTTACATAAATGTCACATCAAAAAATATGCATAAAAACTCGATACTAAATGTGACTATTTACTTCAAAGATGGCGCCAATAAATAAATTTAAGCAGTCTCATTAGGCCACGGTTCAAGGCAAATACTATTACTAGCAAATGACATTCAAAATCACTTGCTACTAGCATATTTAAGATACTTACTTTGTAATTTGTGGTAATATTTTTAAAAACAACATCTTCCTCTTCTTCTTCTTTTTGATAATGGCTCCTTGGTGAGTTGCCAATGTCAGAGTGAGTGGCAAACACTCTGTATTGAAGAGGGTCTAAATAACTTGATAAAGCCCGCAACGCTAAGTCGTTTTGCGCGCGGGAACCGTATATTTTTTCGGGATAAAATGTATCCTAGGTCCTTTCCCAGGACTCAAAGTATCCCCATTCCAAATTTCAGCAAAATCGGTTCATCGGCTTAGGCGTGAAAATGTAACAGACAGACAGACCGACAAACTTTTTCATTTATAATATTAGCATGGATTGGAATTTGTCCGGTTGTCGCAAACTTAAAAAGATTATACTATTAGAACTACGCAAAGTACTCGTCACGAAGTCAGTTTTTGTTTTAATATGTGGCGGTACCCACAATTCGCCTAACATTCCTGCATCGCGCTATCGAAGTTTCGGGGAACGGCAAGATATATACAACGTCTGAAATGACGTCAGTGGGCCTCGGCCTGACCGAGCATGCTATCTCGCTCGGTCGGAAGATCTTCCTTTTCGGCCGCCACTAACAACGTTAAATTGGTGACCACCGACAAGAACATACATCCTTCTGGACATCAATCATCATCAACACTCCCCGCCCATCCGCACCACGTCAGCAGACATCAAGCATAACCGAGTCGCCTCGACCATAAGCCGCGTTAGGATTCCGCGCCGGTCGGACCCGCGTCTGGCTTGAACGGGCCAGCCATATGCTACAACGACCGGTCAGCAAGCCGAGCACGGGGTCCTTCTCCTGGTCATTGCACGCGTAGCTTCGGCCCACACCTGACAACACAAGCGCATCGAAGAATACCACAGGTCTTCGGGGGGGAGTGATGTGGCGGTACCCACAATTCGCCTAACATTCCTGCATCGCGCTATCGAAGTTTCGGAGAACGGCAAGATATATACAACGTCTGAAATGACGTCAGTGGGCTTCGGCCTGACCGAGCATGCTATCTCGCTCGGTTGGAAGATCTTCCTTTTCGGCCGCCACTAACAACGTTAAAAATACATTGTCATGTTTTTTATGTCTTGCTAAGGCATTTCATAGAACTATTTCGCACTGCTCTATAATTCTATATTTGTCAAAGGTGCGAATTGAATAAGAATATTTTTTATATAATTAGTGTAATCAACAAAAAATACTGCTGCATATTATTACAAAATAATTTTATATACCGAGTTTGTTATGAAAAGAAGGTGATTATTCAGATGTTGTTGTGGCCTAACTGTATAATTTTCATTTGCATAACGACCTCTGGCGGCGTCAATTGAAAGTTCAGAGTAACTACTTTAATGTTCCGGAAGTATTCATATTTTTCCTTAAGAAAATATTTCATAATATTATTAAGGACATTAATATCTGACCAAAGTCCTCTGTACACACAAAATAAATATCCCACTGGGAGTTTTGCCAGGAATGTGAAAGAGTGATGTTGTGTTTTTGTGATATTTTCCCAAAAATTGTGTTAACTGGTTTTTTAAAGTATAATATTGATATTAACCATTAGACGTTCCTTATTGTGCACAAGTGTAGGAAAGTGATGCAATATCCAGAAACGTGCTATTGTGTTCCCTCCAAAACTCCCTCGAAAGTATCAGTAAAGCGTCTACGACTTTACTGAATCGACCGACTTGACTTCTTGACTGTATTATCCAAAGATAACCATAATATATACGTGAACTTTAGATAGAGTCAAAAAGTTATTGTAAAATTATAAGTTCACAAACAAACTTTGGAAAGGGAACTAGTAAACTCTTCAAAGACCCTCGTTGTAATTCGTGCAATACGTGGTGACTGGTGACTGGTGACTGGCGTAGTTCAACAACTCGGATATTAATTATAGTCACGTCGCGCTCAACTTCTGTAACTCCAAGATTGAAATGTCACTTCGATATTCAATGCTAGTTTGTGCCCCAATTTCGTTGCGCAGAAGCTTGCCTATTGCGCGAAAACCGTACATTTTTCCGGGATGAAAAGTATTACTTGTGACTCAAAAGGGTATAAAAACGGCATTTTTTTGAGTTAGGAACTCAAAAAAAATGCCGTTTTTATACCCAAGACCCATACGGATGCCCGGATCGGCAATTTGTATGGGTATTCCCAGCATTGTTCTCATAGAAAAAGTTGTTCATTTTGACGGGCTCTTTTGATGGTTTCAAGGATAACGGTGTTTACACAACACACCTTTCATCAAAATCGGTTCAACGGTTTAAGTGTGAAGAGCTAACAGACAGACAGACACTCTTTCGCGTTTACATTATTAGTAGGGAAATGGCTACGTCGCAACTTCTGTAGTTGAAATGTCACTTCGATATTCAGAATTCGTATCGAAAAATTCCTTTACCGAACTACGAGTAGTTAGCGTTAATCGTTTGGATGGAAACTTTTCGGCTTTTTCACATCACTGCTTCTAAATAAACTTTTCGATTGAATAAAGTATAAGCCGTATTTGTACACAAGTTTTAAGTAGCTTAAACTTTTATTGGAATTCTAGAGAAAACATCTCCGTAACACGTTTCTCCTCTGTTTACTGGGCTACAGTAAATATTTTCATACTACAGTTTCTTGTTTTCCGCGTAGGATTGCATATTTAGTGTAAAGAATTATCCGATTGCGTCAAGCCCAACGAGGGTGTCAGTTGTCGGGTTTGATATGCGTCACGATTGCGCAGAATTTGCGTGTTACGCTTTCGTTTTCATCACTATTTTTTATCAGTGAGTTTCTGTTATTAGGTTACAACTTACACTGTAAACTCATCACAAAAACGACAGAATACAATTATTTTTCCTATTGTTTGCAAACTACGCAAAACGATGTAATAACAAAAAATATTGTACCCTATTCAAATTGAATCGAACCTCGTTTTTGTACTTTGGCAAACTAATTAACACAAATTCTAAAACCACTGAATTCTGATATCGAAGCTTTCTGACCGAATAATTAATAGTTAGTTATGAAGATAGTGGACTTCGGCCTAACGAAGCATACGAAGATGTTAGTAGAAGAATAATAGGAGAAAAAAAACTAAAGAATAAGCTTGGTCGGAAATGCCTTGGATCTCCCACTATTAATGAATTAAGCCACCTTACATGGATTAAAGAGAATAATATTGTAATGACTAATGAGTAGTATATTATAATATACCCATAATCTTGAATTGATCTCTATGCAGCAGTTATTAGGCACTTTATCCGACATCGAAAATTACAAGATTAGGCCCGTATCATAAATATATTATGATAAGGTTTTGATATTGATTATTACGACACGGCTTAACGTGATTTTGTACGCAACTCAGACCTTCCTACGTCTCGGAAGGTTTTATTCTTCATAGCATTACTGATAAATATTGACCTTTTCTTCGCGTATTTGTCGGTAAATTGATAACGCGCAATCCATACTAATATTATAAATGCGAAAGTATCTCTGTCTGTCTGTCTGTCTGTCTTGCTTTCACGCCAAAACTACTGAACCGATTGCAATGATTTTTTGTATACAGTTATTCTAGAGTCTGAGAAAGGACATAGGCTACATTTGATGATTTGTGATGTGGGAAAATATCTTATTTCCATGAAAATATCGATGAAAATGAATTCGCATTGCGCGTGGCCAGCGCTCATCCCGGGGGTCCTGGGTTCGAGTCCCGCAGGCGGAACAAAAAGTTTTCAATGTTCCTGGGTCTTGGATGTGTATTAAAATAAAATTTCAAAAATCTTAAACATATTTTATGTATAATACTAGCTGTTGCCCGCGACTTCGTCCGCGTGGACTTCAGTTTATAGCGCGCGATGTCAACAAAATTGGTGTCAAAAGCTTTTATAAAAAAACCCTGGTACCCCTTAAATCAATACAGCTGTGCAGTGTGCACACAATAAGTATTTCATTTTTTTTATATTAAAATTTATATTTTATGCCAAATTTTAAAGCTTATTTAGCCCTCCAATTACACAACTTTACCCATAAACTATTTATCATTGATAGATTTAAGGTTACGTCACTGCACAGATAAAGTACTGACTTATTTAATACCGTAGAATAGATATAAAAATCGAAAAAAATCGAAACTTATATGTAAGATGATACCACGTCTTATAGAAAGACTTTTGAGCAAGCGTCAGCGCGATGTAGAAGACGCACGGCGCCATCTATTATGAATTGTTGGAACTAACTTAATTTGAACAAATTTACGCATTTTCACCCCCGTAAGATGATACCACGTCTTATAGAAAGACTTTTGAGCAAGCGTCAGCGCGATGTAGAAGACGCACGGCGCCATCTATTATGAATTGTTGGAACTAACTTAATTTGAACAAATTTACGCATTTTCACCCCCTTACAACCCTTTTTTCCAGTAAAAAAGTAGCCTATGTCCTTTCTCAGGCTTTAGACTATCTGTATACAAAATTTAATTACAATCGGTTCGGTAGTTTTGGCGTTTGGCGTGAAAGCGAGACTGACAGACAGACAGACAGACATACAGAGATACTTTTGGCGTTTGGCGTGAAAGCGAGACTGACAGACAGACAGAGATACTTTCGCATTTATAATATTAGTATAGATTATGTGCACACTGCACAGCTGTTTTTGGGTATTTTGATTAATTAAGGGCCGCGCTACACTGGAATAGCAGCGGCGAGGCGAGCACTTTCAGCGCTGCCATTCCGGTGTAGCGCGGCCCTAAGAGGGGTACCACTTACCAGGGTTTTAAAAAGTTTTTAAATTTGACACACATTTTGTTGACACCGCGCGCTATAAACTAAAGTCCACGCGGACGAAGTCGCGGGCAACAGCTAGTTCATAAATAATTGTATGCCGCACCAAATAAACAGTTTACTTTATGGCGTTAAGATAAAGTTAGATAGACGCTACATAGGTACCAATTTCCTTTCTGTTCACTAAAATTTTAGTTCTTGAATTTTTAATACTTAGGTGCTTTACACAAAAAAGACTATGTTAAATAAGCAAAGGTTTATAAACTGCTTTAGCAGAAGAAATAGCAACTTTTCAAATCCTTTGATTTCTAAAACTACTCTTTAATTACTTCCCTTATTAGGAGTGTTTTTAGGGTTCCGTGCTCAAATGGTAAACACTGGACCCTATTTTTGATGTCTGTCTGTCCGTCTGTCTATCTCCAGGCTGTATCTCAGGAACGGCTATAGCTAGACTTCTGAAAATCTCACAAAATATTATTATATCTGTTGCCGCTATAACAACATAACAGTGGCGAAGAGTCCATATAACCCGATTCCCGTCGGCTTCCCTTTTGGAAAATCGAATCTATGGGCCAAATACATTTTTATCTAATAAATATTTTACATACTTAAAAAACTTTGAATTCACTAAACGCCTACAAAATTTTATATGCAATAAATTTTTCTCTCACTTGAAATAGTTTGAATTAATAATTAATCGCCTACAAATTTATATAGGCAATGCAACGTGCAGGCCATCTCCGATAGAAGCCGATAAATTAGCGGGTTATTTCTTCATACAACGATATTTCATAGTAAGCATCTGTCCTTTTCATTCCTATGAACTGATCGTCATGTTCTGTCTCGTTCTACCACGCGCCAATATACTCGGAAATAAGCCGATACTCGGCGAGTTATTACGGAGAAAGGTTAATTAGCAACGCACAAGTGCGAGCGAGAAAGATGAACTTCATGAAGTAAAATTGTTATGAGTCAAATGGCGGATGAGTGTTTGTAAACAACTTGTTTGTTTTGTGTTTAAATGTCGAATGTTATTTGTTTTAGCGTTAAGAAGAGTGCAGTGTCGCGAATTTAAATTAATTTGTATTGTGATTTGTTAATTGTGACTCGTACAGCTGAGACTGTTGTCTGACAGATTATTTGCTGTCGAAGGAAACTTCGTTTTCCAAACTTAGTTTTGAATGACCGTATGTGCCGTCAGTCGTCACGCATACAACTTTACTCAGAAGGCATTTTTCAAAGGCATCATTATCAAACTTGAAACTCGAACATTGTTGAACATCAGTGCTGAGCGTTTTGGTAAGTAGATTTTTTACTCCGGCTTGCCTTCCGAAAATATTCACCCTTCGCCACTGCAACATAATATACTAAAAACAAAATAAAATTATCATTTAAGGGGGGCTCCTATACAAGAAACCATAAACTTCATATATTCCGCTAGGTATATTAACTTCATGCAAGAAACGTGATGATTTTTTTAAACTTTTTTGCTCAATAAGGGCAATTTTTACAAAATCCTTAATTAAGTACATTTGTAATTTAATAATTAATGATAAAATTAAAATAAAATAAATAATATAAACGGCTCCCATACAAAAAAAAATAACACAATTTTTTGCCTACTTTCGCTCTGTAACGGTCCGGAACCCTTTGTCCGCGAGTACGACTCGCACTTGACCGATTTTTAATATAATATCAGCTAAAGTGTTTTATCCGTAACTAGCCAACCAAAACTATAAGACCCGTATAATACGTCATAACCGGGGCATTGTATCGATCACGCCGCCGTGAGCCTGTCAAAAATACATCCGGATCTTAATCCAAGTTTAACATGACCCGGAAAATTCACATCTTATTAATGTTTATTTTATTATGCCTTTACCAATGTCTGTTATATTTGGCTTATCCATATTTAACGTGTGCTTCATTCTCAAAATATGCGCCACAATGTAATTTTATCCTCGTTTTTGGGTGTTCCGTTTCGCTCTGTAATGATACATGCCGTAACTAATAAAATGTTTTATGTAGATGTAGTTTCTTTCAATTACTTAATAGAAACTATGTTTTTCTAAAGCTAAGTAGGTACTCACATACGGTTTTGCTCGATCGAGCAATAACGTCGAGCAAAACCGCATGTGAGTACTTAGCATTATAGAAGGAGATTTTGGAAGCACAATAATATGTAGCTTCTCTATATTGAACGATAATAATAGATGAATAATATGTGCGGCTACTGCCTATGATCAACCTCAAATATTGTAACAGCTGCAAAATTGTGGTTTTCTATCATATAATACAATGTGAAAAAGCCTATAAAAACACATAATTGAAACCATTACATTATTTAGTACGTTTTCAATAGAGAACTTTTTGTTTGTGAAACAGTCGCTTACAAAGAAAAACTATATTTTTAGGATAAACTTGAAACAAAGTGCAATTTAACGCGGTCGTGTTGGCAAAGTGTTGGTGATTTCGAAGAGAAAGGAAAGTTTTCCTCGAGATTCGCTGAAGTATTCTTGTAAGAGCGGATTTGTGCTTATGGTAATTGCAAGTTTTTCGAGTTTTTTTTATTTTCTTCTTTACCATTTTCAGTGACTTTGCAATCTTGCGAACCAAGTAAATTAGGTTTATTATTTAAATTAGGTAAATTAGTCTTCAAATTTCCCAAAATTAAGTTGTAATTTGTAATTACTCATACGGTCCGGGTCAAAATAGTTTTCATCTCAATGTATACGAGCTAGCCTAAAAACGTTACAAGTTATGCATTCATGGATCGTATACGTACAAACTCAACCTGAAATAGTCATAAATTCATCGGCTGTATACGTCATTACATTTATGGACCGTGCATGTATAAACCCAACCTGAAAAAGTTATTTTACCGACCGTACCTATAAATATAAATAAAAATGAATTTTAAATTTTGCTAGTCTCGCTAATTTCCTAATTTTAGTCTTGAAATATTTGTAGAAGTCCAAGGAAGGTTTATATTAGAAGGCAAGTGATACGATGTTCACCGGGTCATCTATAGTAAAACAATATTGAATGGTACGTTCCATCTTAAAATACTATTCTTCTTAAATACAGATAGAAACAGACGTGGAAGAGCTATGCTTTGGCACGAATGGGCCGGCTCGACCGGAGATATCCCAACAAACATTTGACTGGTCGCCGCAACGTGCCAACTCTAACTTTTGATCGTATAAGCTGGTTGCCGCAACGTCGCTAAAACGTCGACATCACCAAGAAAAGGCCCATTTTACACGACTCAATGGCGTATACAAGTCCTGTAGCCGTCGCATAACTTACTTTTTGGCCGTAAAGAAGTCATGTAGGGCATTTTTTGTCGGGAAGTGGTCGTGAAGAAGTCGTGAAGAAGTCGTGTAGCGCACTTTTTGTCGCGTTGTAGCGGTTTTCACCGCTGCTTCACGACATTCAATTGAGTAACTGTACGAAACTTGGTTGTAAAAGTGACTGGATAGTACCTATATTAAATTAATGAAATGCTGTCGGGAAGAAACTGACTGTCAAATTTATTGTTGGATGTAGTCTCAGCCATTTTATTTATTCTGTTGTGTGTTTACTTCGAAACTCAAGTTCAAGGGCTGTTGATCTGATGGGAAATAAATTTTATCGAGTTTTACGTGCTAGTTTTAAGTAAATAATAAATGCGCCAGTGAGATTTTTAAAATAAATGATATATCATTTAGTATTTTTAAAGAAAGTGCAAACAGTTACCTCTATACGATTCAAAGTGCAAAACGAGACTCCTAGATAACTTCTACACAACACGCGCTGTGTCAATTCGCATAAACATTCCGCCATAGAATCGAGTTTAGGGTTCAGTTAAGTTATTAACAAGAGCCTAAAACCTTATCAATCTTTCTATACAGTTATTAGTTGATCAATGAGTAAAGAAATCAATCGTGATACAATGGATATTGATAAGTTTTTAAATAAATTAGATTTCATTACATTGATACGTATGAATTTAAAATGGCCATGGAAATCTACACATTTTGTACGCGCTGATCGGTGTTTTGGTTGCGGATTTTATACCAATAGTGCCGAATACCCTGCACATTTTATGCTAACTAAGGAAACTGTTCAATACATGATAAATTTTGATTTTTTCTGGTGTCCGAGTTGCGCTTTGTTTGCCATATACGATCATTACCCAGACGATGAATGTGATTTCTGTAATAATAAGCACTATCTGAGCTTGGATTACAATTAAGTTGCACGGAACTACTCTGCACGGAACTACTCTGCACAGAACTACTCTGCACAGAACTTATAAAATTTTGTACGGAACCATCTCCAGTTGTATTATAATTAGCTTGCCATGTACCTATATTCGATATGATGCAATTAGAGGAAAGGAATGATGCATAGTTCTTTTTTACTTTTCTCTTAAAGTTTCCGCTCTTTTTTACACTAGCCCAGCTTTTTCTATCCATCACAACTACGTTAAATTATTTTTACAAAGAAACAAATGAATGGCGGTGATTGTAGACTTTGGTGAATTTTTTAACTCTTATACTACATTCCGTCACGTAAAGGTCGTAAAGAGGGGTTCAAATTCACTGAATGACGTGTAAGAGTATTTTATAAAACTCTAATACTATTGTCGTGTAAAGGTAGTATTCGCAACACTAATACGATGAAGGTCAGCGTAAAAGTCGCATAGACGTTTCTTATACCACCACACTGGTTACACGACTGAATGTAGTGTAATAGTCGTATAAATCAGTCGTAAAGACGTTTCTACGACGTTCTTACACGACAACTAGTCGTATAACTATTGGAGGCGCTATGTCGGGTAACAGCATAAAACGACTTCTTTGCGACGTTTAGACAACTATGAATCGCGTAATTTCTTCTTACTCGACTGAAATGTTTGTTGGGATATACCACGTTCCCACAGAAAACCGGCGTGAAACAGCGCTTGCGCTGTGTTTCGCCGAGTGAGTGAGTTTACCGGAGGACCAATCCCCTACCCTATTCCCTTCCCTACCTTCCCCTATTCCCTTCCCTTCCCTCCCCTATAACCCTATTCCCTCTTAAAAGGCCGGCAACGCACCTGCAGCTATTCTGATGCTGCGAGTGTCCATGGGCGACGGAAGGTGCTTTCCATCAGGTGACCCGTTTGCTCGTTTGCCCCTTATTTCATAAAAAAAAGACCTAGCCTGAAAGACATTTGTAGTCTTATACGTATAACTCGAACCTGAAAAAGTAGTTTTTCCGACCGTATAAATACAGTTGTACATTTAAGCTCACGGCCACTGAATTGATGGTTTCGAATTGTCACGTCGTCGCAATACGCCGCGGCCACCGAATTTATCATGTAAATTACTCTACCACGCCATTTAACTCATTTCATTACATAATTTAACTTGATTGGACGTTGTATTAAAACGTATTATGTGCAGCAATGTTGATTGTTGAATTTTAATAGTATTTAGTATTTACTTGCTTAATATTATCAGTGCGAAAGTGTATCTGTCTGTCTGTTACCTCTTCACATCCAAACCGCTGAACAGATTTTGCTAGGTATCGAGATACTTGGAGTCCCGGGAATGTACATAATGTACCGATGGCGATCGCCTAGTAGACTATAATTATTGTTCCATTTTATACCATCAAAATATTTTAAATGGTATTAATTTTATATTCTTAAATCATACCTTAGGCATTTGCTCATAATTGCCTAATGTATGATTGAGATCGGGAGGAGATCGGTCATCTTGGCGTTCATTGAGAGAGGCCTATGTCCAGCAGTGGACGACTATAGGCTGATATGATGATGATGAATCATACCTTAACGTTTTATAAATAAGTACAATTTTATGCAATAATTTATGGAAATTACAATTCCATACCATTTATGTAAATGACTGTGGACCAAACAGTTAGCGGTAAAAATGTGGCAATATCCACTACTCGCTTTCGTAGCTACGGGTTACTAAATAGTTAACCAAACAATGTCTTCGGTACTTGCATACTCTATTGTAGTGTTACGATGTTAGTCTGTAACGATGTTACGAGCAACATGCATCCATGAAATATGGTTATGACTTGCGATAGACACACTTATAGCTCGACTACACTCATGCGACTTTCAGCAAACGTCTTATCTATGAACATCTTCAAATAGTCTACATACTATTAACCTATACAGTTCAAAATCTTAAACACTAATAATGTTTTAGATCACTATCGTACCTTGAGATTTAATAATATGATAAATAATAATATTATTCTAAAATAAAATACAACATAATTTAATTTTAGAGAATGGAAATTTGTGATACTTATAAATAAATCGTACCTCCGCAGCCCGTAATTTGTTTGCCTCCGCTCGAAAACGTCGGAAATAATGCGACAATTGATTTATGATTGTTCGGAAAATTTCAAAATAATAATAATTTAAGTCACGTTTTGGTATTGATTTCGATGATAAAATTAAAGACGTCTTCATAAAAGCTTCGTTCAGTTTTCCTTTGTAAGAAAAGAAAAAGACAGTTAGAAAATTGTGTACTTATTATATTTTTACATTTTATATTATACGAGCTTTTGCCCGCGGCTTCGCTTGCGTAAAGAAGTATTATTATATACAAACTTTCATCCCCTATTTGAACCCCTTGGGGTTGGAATTTATCAAAATCCTTTCTTAGCGGATGCATACGTCATAACATCTACCTGCATACCAAATTTCAGCCCGATCCGTCCAGTGGTTTGGGCTGTACGTTGATAGATCACTATGTCAATCAGTCAGTCACCTTCGAGTTTTATAAATATAGATTAATCGAGTCTTTCTTTAATCGAGATTCGTGATCTCCTTATTTACGCGCAACGTCCTACTTATTCTGAATTTAATGAATTCATAAAAATATTAGTAACTTAATTAAATAATAAATTACATATTAGCGCGTCGAGACTTAACTGTAAGGCTGTTTAGTGTTTACACATGGCGCCGCAGCGGCAGCGTTTTTCGCCGCCGCGGCGGGATCATGGCTCCGACTAGTCTCGTTTGTTTCTTGAAAACTGCGGCACCGCTCGCCGCCACCGCCACCGGCGGCGGTGGTGTAAAAACCCTAACAAACTGTTCCATATTTTTGCTAATGAAGTTTTCTGTTCTATTCTTTCCTAAAAATCGGAAATACTAATTCGTTCTGCAAGACAGAACGTGTAACGGGGATGTATGAGTCAGTTGTAACAGAAATAAAACCCGTGGGTAGTTTCACTCTCTACAAATCACGTACTATTGTTGTGACTAGCATCATAATTTATCAATATAACTATATCCGAAATGGTATTTCTTCGTATTCCGAACTATTTCCATATCTCCGCCATTTTCGTGACTGTTTATCGGATGTTTTCGGATTACTTTGTAACGTCTTACTCACGCTATAAGCTGGCGAATTATATATAATTCATATAATATTATGTATTGTGTTAATTAGGATTGGAATTACTTACATAGGGAAGAAATGGTATAATACTTGAGTGGTATTAATTTATTTAATATTAATATTAATAATAGTTAATACGCTAAGCAATTAAAAAATTAGAAACTAGGGAAATTACTTACGAGAATAATTGTGTGTACAAGGGAATATAAAATTCGTAGCGGATAGAGTAAAGGAAGAAAATAATATACAAGACATGACGGTTTGTACCACTCACACTATCAAGTGCTTTATTTTACTTTACTGTAAAAACGTATTGCGGAATTCAAAGTTCAAATTACATAATGGATCATAAGCCAATTACGTTCGCTGGCGAATATTCAGTTAATACTTATTATAGTCTTGAAATCGTAAAATTTAATAAGCAATGAAATCATAATTTAATGGTCTACTGATTACTACTTTAGACTTTAGAGTTTCAGGCTTTTCGAGAATTTTCTCTGAAAAAAAATCGTACTGAAAAAAAAGAACTGTTACCAGCAGTATTTCCGGATCAATACGACCTGAAAACCTTCAAGAAGAGAGCGTATTCCCTCATAAAAGACCAGCAACGCACGTGCAGCTCTTCTTATGTTGCGAGTGTCCATGGGCGACGGTAGTTGCTCTCGATCAGGTGACCGGTTTGCTCGTTTACCCACTTATTATGCATTGCTGCGGCCAGCCTTGTTTCGTGGAGACTTGTCCTTCGCCTATCATTTTAATTTCGTATCGTATCGTGGCGCTTCGTCTCCTTGCGACCCTTAGGGTCAATTTATTATAGCGCAGAGTCGAAGCGAAGCGAAGCGAACTCCCAAAAACTGAACACAGAAAATTCAACCTTAACTCCAGAGCGTAACGCATACATTACTTCTGCGAGGCAAATCAGCGTTGGTCGCGCGCATCCACGCGAATTCCCGCGGATGCGCGCGCCTTTTTAAATTCTCAGAAGTAATAAAGTGCGTTAACGCTGTGGAGTTAAGATTGAATTTGTAATGTTCAGTTTTAATAATTTCGCTTCGCTTCGCTTCGACTCTGCACTAGTATAAATTGACCCATAGTCTTCAATTATTATTAATTTCGACGTGAGTCACTTTTCTGTTGAATATTTCAGGTCTCGGGGTTAAACGTTTGACGTTAACCGAAATATATTTTGATCATAAGTTGACCTTATTCGGTGAGGGCTGCTCAGTAACGAACTTCGATCCGCACCTAACGTGTAATTTGATTTCAATCACTCATGTTTTAAGATCAAGGTTCAAAGTTAATCCAAGATTACGAAATATGGAAATTTTCATAAAATTCGTACAAGGTTAAATTGTACAGAATGTCACGAAACTTTTTTGTGATTGGTATGGGCAAGCACCCCAGCATGAATTTGCCAATACAATAGCTAAAAAAAGTTACTCTTTCAGCACTGCTACAGTGCACACATCCTAAAGTATTATATCACTTAGTTTTGTTACGCCCTGTAGATATAAATAGCCAATAGGAAATGTGTCTGTCACTTTGTCACCACTTCACGTACGCTTAGTGACTTCGCCATAATATCCCACTGATCCTTACAAATAACAACGCATCGATTTGAACGACCGGACAGCGGTCTATAATGTGGACCGTTTAATTCACGGCCCATAATACCTCCCTTGGGCCACTTAACTCATAAAAAATGCCATTAATCAAATGAACGTCGAAAACATATATACGGTATACGTCCAAAATTAATTTTTTGTACAAATAAGTTACTATTTTATTGTCAAATCAATAAGGCGAGTAAAGTTCTATACTTTACATTATACTAATCTTTTTATATTTTAACGCCACACATTGAATAAATAGTTTTGTGAATAGGATTCTCCTTATCAATAGAACCATATTATTATTATAAGTTACTCTCTTAACGTTATAATAAATAACTTAAAGAATTCATGAATAAGAATTAACACGTCTTGTACTCTACATTCTTATTCATGACCAAAATTTTACAAGTCTTATGCCAAATCGTGAAGAGGTTACAAACAGACATAGTTTCGCATTTAATAATTATTAGGAAGAAGGATTCCACCTAGGCATCACCTACTACATAGTATCTACAACGTTATATTAATTAACCAAAAAAAGGAAAATATATACGGTCGAATTGAGAACCCTCCTCCTTGGAAGGCGGTTAAAAGTTGAAATTATTTACATCATCACTATAATTTATCGCTAGTGTTAAAACGTTTAGCCGTTTCGATTCGGCGCGTGTGCTCAGTCGGCATGTGAATTATTGATAAGCAGCACAAAGGATTGTCGCCGGTGCAGTCCGCTTCACTCTGATACCGCCAGTCCCCTGCACGGTGCTCATAGAGGCAAATTAGGTAAAAATAGAAGATTAAGACCTAAATACTAATAGTTTATTAACCATAATAATGTTTCAGCTCCTAAGCGAAACCTATCTGACATAACAAGTGAGCTAGTAGTAGGTAAGCATGCAAATATAATAGGCTTGTCCTTATACTCGTATGTAATTAAATTTTCCAGTCTTTAAACTCTAGAGCAAGGGTGGCCAACATGCGGCCCGCCGTCTGTTACCTTGTGGCCCGCGGAGCCGAGAACATTTTTTTAAGTAAAAAAAGTTAATACTAAAATTACCTAATCATACCTACTGTAAAAAGAAAACAAACTTATTTTATTTTACTTTTAAAATCGACACATGCTTTATCTACATAAAGTGGGTCTGACTTTAAAATAACGTAACTGTAACTAAGTTCTAATAGGAAAAAATAGTATTCGATTTTGACTGTGCGGAGACTTATCTGGCCGTCTGGCGCGCACTACGAGTATACATAAAATTTGGTAGTGCGGCCCGGGGTAAAATTCTACTTCCGAATTTTGGCTCAAGTGTCGAAAAGGTTGGCCACACTTGCTCTTGAAAATCACGATATTTGGTCTCTGCAAAGCATTTGTGTAAAAGCACCACAAAAATGCTTTTTGAATTATGATTGCAGTCTTGTTTTAAATGATCTAAAGAATATGACTGCATTTATGACTCAATACCAATTTTTTTGCGGGTTGAATTCAAATGCTTATTAGCATTCATTTATTAAGTGCTGAAAATACATTTCCAAAGTATTTTAACACTGTGTACGATATCTGGATCGCGAGTAAATTTAACTTTTAAATTCCATAAAGCATCATGAATATGTAAAATAGTTATGAAGTAACGACACTCCACTGCTGTCAAAGCAATCGCTTCGAAATACTTAAATTACACGAATTGAATGAAAATTGATATTTTTAGCTTCATTTTTCGGGACTTCGAATGACATTAGATCAGCTATATAAAAATAATAATAATAATATCTATGGACGCTTCCCACCACGTCAGTCTGGCCCCGTGCTAAGTTCCTGAAGGACTTGTGTTACGGGTACCAGACAACGGAAATATATTTAATACTTTTATACTATACATATATTTAAGATTTTTATTTTATGATACACATATTTAATACACATCCATGACCCAGGAACTTTGAAAACTTTTTTGTTCCGTCGGCGGGATTCGAACCCGCGACCCCTGGCTTGAGCTACCAACAGCCCACCAACTGAGCCACAGAGGTCGTCATGTAAAAATCTTCTACATATATATTTTTTGATCAATTGCGTGAGACGTCTTGAAAATCTGTTAAATACATAAGTACAAATTTAGAAATGCATCTACGCGTCGCGTCGCGGTCTGAATAGGCCCTTAGGCGTATAGTACTTACTTCAATACTTTGCTGCATATAAAAGTATCTCTTTGTATTAAAACAGATAAAGCGAATAATTATTACATATTTATATTTTATATGTAAAAATAAGCACATGGTTTTAATAATTAACTAAATTAATGTCTCGTATATTTAAAGTTAATGAAACTGAGTAAGCAAACGGGCCGGCCATTTTGTGCACAAAATGTATGTTGTGTTTTAGAGTAAAATTTGTAGAGCGTGCCTAATTGTTACAAGGGGTCCGAGGACGGGCTACGTTCCGCTTAAATATGACATAATATTACATTTAATACTGTACTAAATAATTATACAGTAAAAAAATCTAAGTAATATGTATTCGCGATTATTCGGACCATCACATTCACCGCAAAATTTACCTATCTCTTAATAATTTCTTAATAAACATTGATTTTCTTAGTTATATTATAGATTTTAACAAAGACATTATCTACTTAACATAATATTATGTACCGAGCCCACTTTTCTTCATTTATTGGATACCTAACATCAACAATTAGTCCGGTTAATCGCGTTTCTACTGTAATAATATACTTTGAGTCCCGGGAAAGGACATAGGATAGTTTTTATCCCGGAAAAATGTATGGTTCCCGCGCGATATACGAATTTTGTCGCAGCGGAGTTGCGGGCGTCATCTAGTTACACATAATTTATAGCTTGAAAATAGTTTCTTTGGGAAATGAGAGATCCTTAAAATTAAACATAACAAAAATTAATAACATACCTCTAAAATCGTGTATTTTAAAGCAACTCTACACTTTTTTTGGGCTGACTTTGTAGTGAGTAAAAAAAGTATAGTATTTTGAGTTGACTTAACGCACATCTAAGCATTTAGCCAGACGTTTCTTTAACTATAGAAAGTAAGATCTTAATTAAAATGTTATTATTTAGCCAGAAATATTTATGCAAAACTTTGAAATTCAGTTACTCACTCAATGAATAAAACCTACTAAAGTTAGAAAAATCAACTTACAACAATAATAACAAGGTATTTTCCTAATTATAATATCGAAGTTATTTTAATGAAATGTATTCAAAATGGAGTATTTTGTTTTTAAAAGAAATAGTGGGATCGTTATTTTAATATTTTAGGTCAAGCGTGTTCTCTATATGAAATTATTTGAATGGGGTTTTCAGAACCAATTAACTATATGGCCACAATATTATGAAAAGCAGCGAGCGAGGTAGCTCACCAAAATTCTCTTTTGTTGGGGTTTTAACAATACGTTCAGTAGCTTTTGCCTCCGGCTCTTTATACCTTGGAAATATAGTAGATATTTTCCTGAGATAGAGTTTATTTTTCAGAACAAATAGCCTATCTGTTGATGCTCAGCTTTACCTGAAATGATTCCTTTCAAGAAAGAGTTCAAACTTTAAAAATATCTATCCATCCCCACATATTGTACATAAATTCTAAAACAGTTAGAGATAGACAAGTTAGTCGTATTATTGTCGCTTGTACCTATTTTATTATTACTTTTAACAATTTTATGATGTACTTAATAAAACACTAGAATATGTTGCAAAAATCGTCCCATCCACTTTTTCGGAAAGAAACAAAAAGCACTCTCTATTCCTTTACTCTCATAACCCCGTGGGACGGAAGACCGACACGACTGGCGAGAGATCGCGCGCAGGACCGACTTTTTACATGCCCATCCGACGCATGGATCATCTTACTTGTCAGACAATCAATCAGGTGATCAGCCTGCATTGTCCTAACCAAACTTGGAAATAACATGTTTCCTACGCGGGAATCGAACCCACGACCTCAGAGTCAAGAGCCGCGCTCTATACCACTAGTTGACCACGGAGGCGTTAATATTAGGATTGTGCATTTATAAATTTCAGTTTAAAATAGTGTGAATTTTCTAGTACTACATTCTCGTTCCTCGAAGGTTTGTATTGTACATTGTACAGCTATAATGTACAATGTACATACGTTTCATTGTTTTCCGAAAAAGCTTATCGATTAAACTAGATACTATCAGGCTTCAAGGTAAGACGTGGCGTGCATGACGCCATTACTGTTATGATCGCCCATGTACCACTGTATTTCGCACTGTAATACTGACGATAAACTTGGCTACGACTTAATTACGTACGCGAAGTTATTCCAATCAATTATTATTTTTAGAAAAGGATAGGAGTATAAAGGTAAAGAACGACATGGAAGAATCAATTACCATTCCAATATAGTCTAGGCGATAAATTTTATTGTGCAATATCACGTATTGTGCAATATTATTGACCGTCTAGGGTTAGTATTGAACGCGCCCGCCTTTTTAATCTTATTGTCTAATAAGTTCCTCAATAAAATATTGTTCAATATTATTGTAGGTCTAGCGTCTTAAGAATATAGACTTCCACGTAAAAAGAAATGTAAAAAAAATGCATAATATGTCACATATTATCTGCGGTTAAATTGGGCCAGAAATTGAGTCGAAATGAGGGCACAAACTTACATAAATAGTCTGCAAAAATCATTGGCTTTTCCTTTAACTTTCCTGTAGTCGGATAAAATGAGAAATAAACTATTTTCTATAGAAAATAGTTCAGATACTCAGTCATTGAAAGTTATCGTATATTTTATGACAAGAAAATATTCTGCCACATGCATCTATAACCTTTTGAACGATAGCTTGCTCAGATAGACTGTATTCCATTGAGAGAGGCACTGTCTATTCAATACGATTTAAAAATAGCATAATATTATGTTGTATTGAAAATTGTTTCTGAAAGTTTTCCGCTAAAGAACACAGGTGGATATTTCGTTGGCTATTCTCTTAGTGTCGTCACAATTCGTTAAGATTTAGATTGTTCCCAATCCCAATTGACCCGACTACCACCTGCGCGATGTGTTGACGCGTAAAACCATTAGAGATTCTAAAAAACAAGAATCGGGATCCTAAAACAAACGTTCGTCAAAACAAACAATGAGAGCGAGGCGTAAGGAACAGGAATTTTAAATACAAAGGAAAATTTTCTGTAACAATACCTCGGAGGCTGTAGGACAAGTTCGCGAGCGCTTTGTAATCGCTCCAATTTACTTAATCCATATTATTTATGTTTAAATGAAACGGTTTTGAAATAGACTGACAATACTAAATAGCTGCGAATATGTTTACGTCCAAGAGTTTACTACGTGAGATTAATAAGCTTAATTTAACATCAGTTTCTTGCTCCGAGTTGAAATTATTTTTTGTGTTTCTTAAGATTTCCAAATTCCAATGGATTAAAGTAGTAAAGTTTTCTAGACACTATAGGATTTTAAAAACCTTTTTTAAATTTCAAATTTAGCTTATTTCTGTTTTAACTTTTATTACATTAAAGTCATAAGAAACCATTTATGAAACTACTAGCATACTTAGTGTTACTTTTTCAGTACTTTCGAGACCTTATAAATGTTAACCCTGCACTGATAAGGTTGTCATGGCAATACCTGGTTCATGTATGACACGGCCATGGGTGGTTCCGTCGGGCGTCCTTCTACATAATGTAAATATCGCGACGTACGGTGCAGGCGCTATCTATGCATCGACAAGAAACCTTGCGTGCTCGCTTCACTACACGTACCGTAATTAAAACTTTAACAGCGGCATTCTAGGGGTTTTCATTCGTTTTACAAGAGAATTTTAATCTTTGCTATTATATATTTATTTATATATTGTCAACGACAGCCGTTTTTTAATTGGTTCGCCACATATTCCAACTCGCCGTATATCTCCAGGATCGGCAGCGGTATTCAATAACGAAAACCCTTTGACATTATCTCAGGGAGCCCGAGGGGATGCCATGGGATCCGCAAATAAATTAATCAGAATAAAACAGGAGTAGAGAGTACCTAAACTAACCTAAGACTGCACAGTCTTAGGTTAGTATAGGTTGTTTAGGTTGCATTCTTTTAATTAATGAGCTTTTGCCCGCGGCTTCGCTCGCGTTTGTATATAATAATACTTCTTGTATTATTATATACAAACTTTCATCCTCTATTTTAACCCCATGGGGTTTGAATTTATCAAAATCCTTCCTTAGCGGATGCCTACGTCATAACATCTACCCGCATGCTAAATTTCAGCCCGATCCGCCCAGTGGTTTGGGCTGTGCGTTGATAGATCACCATGTCAGTCAGTCACCTTTGAGTTTTATATAAGAAGATCTGCAAACGATCGTAGAGGAAATAAATGAGAATAATTAAAATGAGACTCGATTTTCAATATATTCAATTAGAATTAACTAGCTCATTTTCTCTAGGGTGCATTTATCTAAGCTTTCTGCTCTGAATACTAACAGTTCGACACCACTGGAGTTTCAGCCGGGATTAATGAAAATCCAGGAATGAACTTCATTCTATAAGTTTCTAACTATAATTAACTGGAATAATTATGTTTAACTCGGTCCAAGTTGATTATTTGTCTCAAGGGAAACAAACTTATGAATGACTGTGAATCGGTTTAATGCTTAGATTTAAAGAATTTTATTTAACGGGTATATTTAACGGATAATATTTTCAACAGCAATGTTGCTTAGCTGACGTAAGCCAATTACAAGCGCTTAGATAAACTCTTGAAAAAAAATACTGGGCAGACATTGGATTTACATTAATTCTTTTTATAACGTTGGTTAATTTTAAATTTTAATCTTTCAATTTTAAGAACCTTACACATTGTTGCGAAGTGGGCCAACCTAAAAATGCAGTTTTAAAGATTAAACCGTTTTGTAGGGTTTTTTATTGCCTTCTTTATGTCTTGTCAGATAAGATACGTGGGTGTTTTGTGTAACTGTGGGCAGACAATCAGCCAGCTATTCGCACACATCATACATATTTGAATAGAAACTATTCATTGTATATTTATTACCATTAAAACAGTTTTGGATCAGTTAGAAAACTTTCCGTCCCTAAAAAGGTTATCCGAAACCCTCCAGAGGCAGCCTTCCTTACCTACGGCAAAATTCTTAATGGAAAAGTGCTTCAAGTTAATATATAAAGTTAATATATAAAATATTATCTATCATGTGTTTTAGCTTATCTATTCTACAATATAAGACGAAAGTGTCGGTATAACTGTTATTTATCTAATCCCGCCATGCCGCTAAACCGATTTTACGCAACACACTACGTGCTACTACTTTGAGTTCCCAAGAAAGACATACGGCAGTTTTTATCATACATTTTTACCTCTTTACTGCTACTCTATGATAGATTAGCAGTATAGAGGTAAAAATGTATGATCTATGAAATGGTAAAAATGTAAAACTATGTAACTTACGGTAAAGTTGAAGTTTAATATTTAATTCAAAATAGGACATCAATACGCTTTTTGTACGAAGATTCTACGATGAAGTAACAATACTGATGTGGTAAATGTCTTTATACAAAACTCTACAATATATTTTTTTGTTTTGTTTATTCGAAACAAGATGACGCCTCGCGTTGCGATAAACTTTGGTTATCGCGTGGTAGCCGTACATTTTTTCCCGATAAAAGTATCTAATGTTCTTTCCCAGGACTTAAAGTATCTCAATATAATAAATTCAAAATAATAAATTCATAATATTATTTCAATTATCCTTGGTGCGAAAAATCTAAATAATAAAATAACAAAAAAAGGATATGGACGAACAGTCTATAGACGGCCCCAATTTTATAACAAAAAAAAAAAAAAAAAAGTATCTCAATACTGAATTTCAGTTAAATCGGTTCAGCGGTTTGGGCATGGGCAGACAGACAGACGCACTTTCGAATTTATAATATTAGTATCGATATGGATAAATTAATGATTTAAGCCCCATAAGAGTGACCGGTGATCGTGACAACAATAGAATACAATAGAAATTCCAAGAATCCGCGATCGAAGGATAGTGAATAACATTGCGTAAGTTCTGTTATTATAATAAGCTCTAATAATGTTACCGCTATCAGCACATTTATTAACATGAAGCACAACAGTGTCTGGGTCTTATCGCGATAAATAATACAACTTTATTGAAAATGTTGATATTATGTATGCTACATAGGCTCGTAGGTGTGTTATTATAATAATGTTTGTGTAATAAGTTAATAACATTTATTTATGTTTGTGTTATAAAGAGCAAAGGTTTGTTTGTTTACGTGTAATAGACATGTTTTCTGTTGTTGTTAGCTGCAATACTTATACCTGTACTCTTTTAAACTCCCCCATAGGACAGGCTTTGCTTAGTTTGGGGGACTGTTAATTGTAAAACCCTTTGTAAACATTGTAAACATTATGGTCAATAAACTATTTGTATTTGTATGTTGGTCGACATTACTGGGCTGATTTGGTAAAGTTTGGCAAACATGAGTTGGCAACGTTGAAGGACAGACAGACTACTTATTACGGGAACATTTAGTTTCTATGCTTGTCTATGTTATGGCGCGTCATTAAGTTACTTCTTCAGCGCTGCTACTTTTTTACGGTAAACTCTGTATAAGGGACATTCAGATACACATTCCACTCAAGAGTATTCTCTCACTTATTTATGTGACACGTTGTAGAGGAGGAGAAGACAAGAATTGAAAATCTGTTGGGCTGTGGCAATACAACGACTTTCAGACAGCGTAAGCGCCTAAAACTGACGTAGTTGCCAGACGCTCCAAAGCGTTTTGTTACACTTAAAATAAATAAGTACTATTTTCTATATTTTCGTAAAGAGGTCAATATTATGTTTCATACTTTGGCGTCTTACCTACAGACTTTGAAACTTTCATTTAACTTAAGAGTTACCGAAGAAATTTTCATTAAAATCGGCCAAGCTTAGACTTATTACAGGATATTTTTATGCAGCAAATACACAGTTTTTAACGTTTTCCACGTTCGCTAGTTCTCAAGGCAAAAACCTAGTAAATACTATTTTCTTAAACTACGCTGTAAACTTTATATTTTACCTTAAAATAAACCTGGCCCTTTGAATGCTTCCTTAATCAACGCCGCGTCTTCATAATTAATGTACGATTAAGTAAAGAATTCTTTACAAGATCCTCCGAGATTTAATTAGTTACTCCCTTGTTAAGCGGACAATTATATTCTCTACCTTCGGGCTATTAGTCTTGTTTCATACCAAACAAAGTATATTAACTTTTTAAACCAAATACTTTTTTCAAACCAAACAAGGTATTTCTTTTTAAACCAAAGTATTTCTCCAAACCAGACGAAGTATTTCTTTCTGGTAGAACTTTCTACTTTAAGTAATAAGATAATCTTTAGCTTAGATTAAGAAAGACATTAGAGCAATTTCCTCGCGATGACTGAGCGTTTCAGTGCATTTGAATACTGCCGGTCATTCTTCTATAATATTTTATGTATGTGAGACCTTTAAGGTATACTCAGAAATAGAGAGTGGTTTATTAGGGCGGTAACATGATTTGAAGTAGTAAAAACTTTCCGTATTTTAAGTGGAAATCTTTAAAATACTATGATTGATGAAATGTTTAAAACCACGCAAAACTTTATAATTTATACTGAAGTGATTCAGACCATAAACCTACGAATAATAAAAACTAAGGAAAAGTAACTCCGTCAAAAAACATGCTCCACAATACTTGTCAAAAAAGTGTCTTAGGTACACTGCAATATTTAGGTGACCTTGAGCGGTACTAGGCTGACGTTACATGACAGATCAAAAGGAAACCAAATTTAAAACGGTAATAGTATAGGAGTTACGATTCCTTAGTTTTTATTGTTCGTAGCCATAAACAGTATTATTATTTTCTATTATTGAAACAGGTGTCACGCTGAAATTGTAAAAATAGTTATCGCATTTCAAGGTCATTTCTAGACAATTATTAAAGACGTTCACTGAAGTGACCGGAATGTTGAGGCGAGACACCGATACAGGTGGTATTTTCGTACAAGTGGGTCACCGGTGTTTGGATATTGTTACACAAATATGTAAAGGTTAAACAAGCAAGTGTAACTCGTGTGTTAGCGAGTTGACTTTAAGCGATATAGTGATCTTAGCATGTTAGTCTAGGACTAATAAAAACTCATAATGAAAAATGAAAAACTAAAATTGTGCGGCCTCTATTGAAAGTGAGGCCGATTTGTTTACACGCGCTTTCGCACACATATGCATAAAACTATGCTGCTTCTCGCTTACGTGATTGGTCGGCTGGATGTGCAGTAGCATTTGACTCACACATACACGAAAAAGTGACCTCAATTTGTTGTCTGTTTCTTATTATCAACAATTTCTTTTTCTTCTTAAGAGGATTCCACACCGCCATTTTTTCCATACAAACGTTGTCCCCTGTTTCCTCCCTGGATAATGCTAGTAGAGTTATAATTTTTTTCCTGAATATCTACGGCCACTAATACAATGTCCCTATATTTTCTTTTTTTTCATAATTTAATTATTAAATAAGATATGAACGTTCAAAAACCCAAAAAAATGGCCAGATTTTCCACTGTGTTCAAACGTCCAGAAAACAGATTTGGATAGATTATACAAAAAAAGCAAAACATAGGAACACAGCTCAAGCCTTTTTTTAATCTTTAATGAAAAAAGTACTTAAATCGGTTAAGTTTTGGAGAAGGAATCAGGGGACAACGAATCGTTGATTTTCTGGATTTTCTGCAGTTGTCTCTATCGCGTTCTGCGGTATAGGCTTGAGGTAAGGGAGATAGCTATAGATATTACACGTACTTTTTTTTCATTTCTCTAGCCGCTGTGGTATCCTCTTAAGTAGGTTGGGTTTGATTCAATTAAATAAGTTTCTGTCTTCCCTCTTGATTAATAATAATTAAGTTACAAGGATTCTACTAGTTGATCCTTTGCAATGTGAAACCAAAACGCGATTCAATATTATAAAATCACTGAACAGTAAAATCATTCCAGAATTGCAAGAAACTTTTGCCTTGCACACCGCAAAACGTAAAAAGTGCAGCATTTTAAAAAGGTAGAGGTCGTCTTGCTTTGAGTACACCTAATGCCTATCTCCCCACTTTGAGACCACTCGGGCCGAGAGCGCATCTTATTGAGGAGATTGCGCCTGCAATACGATAAAGTTGGAATACCTCAAGAGTCTTATTTAATAAATCTGACTGTCGTCTTAAAAATACACATTGAAGAGAAATATTAAAAACTTCTCGGTTTCAATAAGATGAAAATGTTGTTTTATGGTCTTTGTCTATTTTCCCTGTCATTTATTAACGGTTGAATTCGTTTGCTCAAGTTTCCTATAATTCCAAGTATTTGGAACTTTAATATATTACTATTATTTTGTTGAATGTTTAAAGGAATGATGTAACAGTCGATTATTATAATTTTGAAAGAAGGTAGCGTTCGAGTAATCTAATCTAAAAAAATAATATCCTTTTAAAAGTATGTTCTATAAAAAATTATAAAAAAATGAAAGGAAAAACTTAATAAAAATGTTTTACGCAAAGTTATTAAATATAACATTATTTAAAAAGTTAAGAATTTCCCGATTCCGCCTCTCTTCTTACATAATAATATATCATGTTTAACATGGCCTACTATACTCGTTTCTTTATAAAAATATATTTAAAACAACTCAACACAAAAGAGCCATTTTCCTCCATATTATCCTCAATATTCGTACAAGGCATGTTATAGAAATTCGCTTAAGCTTGATAATAATTTGCTATGAAATTCAATACATCATTATTAAGTATTGATTTTCAGGATAATGTGTAGTTGAGTTTAAACGATTTTTTTTTTTTATGAAATAAGGGGGCAAACGAGCAAACGGGTCACCTGATGGAAAGCAACTTCCGTCGCCCATGGACACTCGCAGCATCAGAAGAGCTGCGGGTGCGTTGCCGGCCTTTTAAGAGGGAATAGGGTAATAGGGGAGGGTAGGAATGGGAAGGGGAGGGAATAGGGGAGGGTAGGGAAGCAAATAGGGTAGGGGATTGGGCCTCCGGTAAACTCACTCACTCGGCGAAACACAGCGCAAGCGCTGTTTCACGCCGGTTTTCTGTGAGAACGTGGTATTTCTCCGGTCGAGCCGGCCCATTCGTGCCGAAGCATGGCTCTCCCACGTTAACTTTTCAGTTTGACTCAAGCTTTTTGAGTTTGAATTGAAGAGATAGCCTGATATCTGTAAAGTTTATCGTATTATATTATATCCTTAAATTATCATAAGTACAGATCGCCCAATGGTCGAAATTCGACCTTAATTTCAACGACATTAGGACTACTACCAATATTTTGTAAAAAAATATTGACATTATCTTATTTTTACACATTTATCATACTTTTAGACATTATCGTAGTGTGTGTAATGTTTTATTTATTAAAAAAATGTATGATAAAAACAAAATTTCAAAATAATATTAGCTCTATGCACTCCTTCACCATATAAACTATAACTGTACAAAATTTCATTCACTTACGTTTCCCCATTTTTCCTCAAAAGGGATACAAAGTTTTTGGCTCACGTATTAATATAAACCTAAAATGTACGGTTTATAACATTATGGATATAATATCCACTAAAATTGTCCTTCCGAAGTTCGTAAAAATTTTAAGGTTTTTTTTTTTAATCTTTATTTAATGAGCTTATTCAATAATGAACAAAGGTTACATTCTAGAAATGCGTCAAAAAATTAACACATTTCTTGGAATGCAAAAATGGTTCAGATTCTTATCCAACGTCTTGTTTATCGTGAGATTCATCGTCTCCTGACGTACGCCATCTATTTTCGGCGTGCAGTGCTCCTTTCACGAATTGGCCTTTCAGTTGGTCTTATTGGAATTCCGATCGCATTTGTCTCCTCATGCCTGAACTCTGTAATGGCTATAACGTTGCTTGAAATGTCCTACGGTATTAGCACTCAGAGATTTAATGATTGCAGTAAGCTGTTACCACAGTATTCTATCTAAATCCCACTCGTAATAACCTGCACAACTTTATAAACGTCTATGTTTGGTAGTTTTAAGAAAAAAACTTAAGAGGATAGAAAAAGAACAAAAAGAAAGGAGAGTGAGACAGAAAGAGAAACACGCGCTACCGCACGGCTTGCAACTATAGCATTTTTGCTCTAGTTGTAATATACCGACACATTTGTGTCATTTGTCGTTAACTTTTTCCGTCTAGCCCCCTTTCCTAACGCGCGATAAGGAATTTCGTTCCAACTGCTAAATGGATTTCAAATAAAGCTGGCATGAAAGTAGTTTAAGCTACTTTAAAGCTGGTTTTACTTTATGATCTACGTACTTAAAAGACCAATCAAAATACAAATTAAACTTTACTTTATTTAAGTAAATTATGATTAAACTATTACTCCATTATTAGTCACAATAACGTAGGAAGTTCATAATGTGTCACGGGAGGTAAAGTCTCCTGTGACGCACAAATTAAAAATATGACGAAATATCTTATTAATGTATGATTAGAAGCTTTTGCAATTAATCAAAGATGATGAACTACCTCATTAGTCATAGGTCTAGGGAGTCTTGTACCAAAATTCATGTCAAACTCAATATTAATCGAATAAATTGCCAAGACAGATGATGCGTTATTTTGGCCAAAACGCGAGCGCAGACGCATACCTACATACATACCGCGCCGCCCACGCGAAGCTCCGGACTAAAACAAAGCAAGAACTCCTCGCGGCGTCAGTTCACTCGCGAACTTTCTGTAAGAAACATCTGCGATTCACACAAAAATCACACACAGTGCAGTTTACTTGTGATCCCATACTCCTTGCCAGGTAAATATTTATAATAAGGTTTTAATAAGTTTTCGTGCTTTACATTAGTATATATTTGTGATTTGAAAAACTTTTTAAGGTTACATTAGAAACTGAAACGTGCTTTGGAAAATTCGTTGTTCAGTTTGGTTTTAATGTATTTGAAATTATAAAATATTAATTTTTATACCATACTGTTTTATAGTTACTAATTTTTTGTTCTCGGTACTTAACAAAGGTTATTTTACCGTTTTTAGGGTTCCGTATTAGTAATTGAAAGCTAGTGACATTTTCAATCAACTATTGATAATAGTAACTGCAAAATCACTTCAAATTTTAAATTTAATTAAAATTCTGTAGCGAAAAAGCGACTATAATGTAACCTCAGAATAGAGCGAACTGTTAAAATTTTAATACAGCTGGCGGATCGCCAATAATAATGACTTTCATTAAAGAATCTATTCGCATCACTTTTCTTTGTTTATTCTAGAAATTCAATATTACCCGAAAACTTTTAAAAGTAAGAATCACCTTGGATTGTTTTAGATAATTAATTAAACACAAAGATGTCCGAGAGCAACGTACTCGAGCCCGGCCAGCAGCTCGTCAAAAAAACGATGGACAACCTCATCCAACAGAAGACCAACGAGAAAGTCACCATCGAGGCCCGACAAGAGTTCAGCGAGTCCTACGAGGAGTCCTACGAGGAGGAGTTCGAGGAAGAGACGTACATCGACGAGCACGGGAACAAGACCACCAAGACCAAGGAGTCCAGCAGCGAGAGCAGCGAGCACACCAAGAGCGCCGACGTCAAGGTCAAAGCCACCGGCCTCAACGCCGAGCAGATGAAGGCGCTCACGGACTGCGCCAACCAGGCCGGCCAGCTCGCGCTCGACTCCAAGCCCGCGCTCGACTCTAAGCCCGCGATCGACTCCAAGCCCGCCAACTAAATATTGTAATTATACATTTTCATGTTCCACTACCGACTGTAACACGACATTCTGTGTCGACACACGTGATACACGGGTTGCTCGAGAACATCATACATTCGCAACACAATCGTTCATCACTATTATTTTTAATACTATCAGCTGAAATTCGATTTATTCACCGTGCGAATTCGTTGTTCCAGGTCATGTGAAACGAATGAAAGTGTCAAAAGGGTGATAAGACTGTGTCCAGTGTTCCTCTGTTTAAATCTATATTTTATAATTGTAAAGCTACGCAGTAAACGTACGAGTATGATGTGCATCTTATAGTGTCGTGCCCGGAAAGTGATAAACCCTAGTCGAATCAAAAATGGAGGAGGAGGAGGACGAGCGGAAGCCACGGCGCCCGAACCTGGCCGCCTTCAGCAGCCTCAACGCCAAGGCCGTCCACTCCTCGCTGGAGGAGAGCTGCGTCCGGACGCAGGCCTCCTCGGAGTCCACCGACGTCAACACGTGCTCCAGCGTGTCGGCCGCGCAGTACAGCGACCGCAGCTTCGTGTCCAAGGCGAGCACGTTCTCCCGCAGCGGCACCTCCAGCTCCAGCCAGGAGGAGGGCGAGGTGGCGCAGACGACGGTGTCCACCAACCGGTACCTGTCGGCCACGCGCGTCGAGTCGGCGCGCTCCATGGAGTGTCTCCGGCCGAAGGACACGTCGCCCGCGCGGCCGGCCAGCTCGTGCACGTCGGTGCGCGTCCACCGTAGCTCGTTCCTGACGGCCAGCGAGCGCGACGTGCGCGAGTCGCGCGGGCCGCCAGCGCGCCGCGCGCTGTCGGGCGAGGACATGGGCAATGCGGAGAAGCGGCGCGGCCTGTTCGCCGGCTCCGAGCGGCGCGCGCTGCAGCAGCTCAGCCTGCCGCCGCCCGAGCGCCGCCTCACCATCCTCAGCCCGCACAGCCCACTGGCCACCGCCGAGCTGCAGTGGCCGTCCCCGCCTGGCATTCGGGGCCGCCGGAAGAAGGGGATGGTCCTCCCGAAGCTCATCCTCCCGCGGAGCGACTCGGACGGTTCGGAAGTATTTTTCGAAAGGTGCATTTTTTAAATTATATTATATCGTTAAGATTGTAATTAAGTTTTATTTTTCGTTTAAAGTTTATACTACACGAGATCGCTTTTAATTTTAACAATGTTTACCTTCCGACTGAAAATAAACGAGCCCGCATGAAGCCGCGGCCGACGCGAGCGACGCACGAGCTACACCCGAGCGAAGATAAACAAGAGACGTCGTCGCTGCTGTAAAAATTCTCTATTTGTTTCTGACAAACTTTTCGTTTGCGATAGCAAAGCAGATTTATCACATAAAAATTTAGTAAATTCTCGCAACTTTGAAATACTTCCTGGGCATATCAGCATATTTACGAGGCTATGCACCAACATCAGCCCCGTGCCAAAACTTCATCACCATTAAACACACAAAGTGATTTAAACATGGCAATTAAGCATAACGCCACCAAGTATGGTGTTGTCCTACATTCTAAATGCGGCATCCATTTCAAGACACAATTTCGCTAACGGGTCCCTCTTCAGTGTGTTCACTTAACGCGAGAATAGCTGTCATTTGAAGAAAACTCGCACGTATGAAATGAATGCCAGGAGCAACGTGTCTGCCATCAGAGAACGGTATACTTTATATTATGCTCGTACGAAAAACTACTATTAAATAATAACATAATTCTCAGGAGAAGGCGAAAAGCTCTCCGTACTGTCGTGGTAGTACATGGTCTTAGCACGACCTGAGATGATAGACAGACCACAGCGTATCTACATTATAATAATATGCAATATGAATCTACATTTTGCATATTATTATATTAATATTGGTATTTCTATTGCTCATTTTATTAGCTATTGTACTTTATGCACATATAGCAAGTGGAGGTAATATTTTGATTGATTAAATACCTAGTTTTATAATTTGTTAGCAAACTAATAATTAAATATTATTTCTTTTAAATTCCTAGAAAGATAAGAAATACTAAAAATTTAGACAAAATCGCAATCCAACGTAATTTGATTAGGTTATTTCAAGACCTCACCCTATCATGCTGTCATAGAATGAATTTCTTTAAGAGCTTCTTTAAGAGTACTTGTAATCTCTTTGAAAAATCAATAAGTACCTATTTCTGTAATCTTCATCCTAGCATTATAAACCCCAATACGTTAACTTCAAAACCTATTTCTGAACTCGACTTCGGCACAAAAACCTTCGGGAGCTGAAATTGATATGAGGATCTATTTCGCGCATGAGTGATAAATTTTCATAAGTAGGACATTACAATATTATCAATTATGTATTAACTATCTTATCTACCTGTCGAGCTTACAACATATTGATAAGATATTTAAATCATAGTAAACATCCCGCTAGCTTCCGATAGTTTTCTAAAAGTTTTTTGTGGAGGATTTTATTTGAAAGTGGTAGCTGACAGAGATAGAAAGGATTTAATATTTTGATTTGATAGTCCTAAAGTTATGGTCCTATAGTTCTATTTGTAGGACAATGTTACTCCTAAATTCTATCTATTAACGATACAAAAAAATATCTAATCAACCAAAATATAAAATCAAAATATTACATCCTTTTTATTTCTGTTAGCTACCACTTTAAAGATATTTCGCAGATAAAAATGTTGTTCGTCTTATCAAAATGAAGCTACTCACGAAAAATTAGCTTGATAGTAATCGAAAAAAATTATTCTAGAGAACCCTGACTATATTGCTTTAGTGTTGACAAATTAATAAATCAGATAAGGATAGCGCAAATATTGATGTAATGCCAAAATTGCGCTATGATTCACTGTTGAATGTTGATTCACCATCGTATCTTGGCTGCTGTAGCCGTTTTTTCAGAAATTGCGCCAAAGTAATCAATATCAGTCGTGTGTATTGTTCGCAGTGGTCACTCATTCGGAACGTAGATTGTTGACTAAACAGTCATTAATCAGTCTAGTACAGCTTTCTCAGTTTCAACAATGTCATTGAACTAGTTGTACTATTTGTATTTGGAATTTTCCTACACGCATTTGGAGCCTGATCCACAAAGCGTTATTCGAATTGGATACGAATTTTCAGCGCGCGACAGCCAATGAATTCGCATCTAAGCGTTCACTAGCCAATAACAGCGCGGTAAGTTTCCGAATCTAAGACGAAAGGAAATTGTGAATCACCCTGCTTAAATTCTATGTTTCAAAAGAAACTGGGAAATTCTAAGCTCTATTTTTTTTTGGTTTCTCATGAAATGTGCTGAGTCCCGGGAGGCAGAAATTCAAAGCATAAAACCTTCGCTTTCAGACTAAAACGTTATAAATAGGTAATTACACAAGATTTTGCTTAGTCACAAGTCTAGTTGAAGAAAAAGGTGAAATATCGGTAAGTATATAAAGACTTGTTTTTTAAAAAAAAATCTATGAACGAGCTTATAATAAATAATATATATTGTCAATGAAGATTATTATTTAAATTTCTTAACAGATATTTTTTTCAAGTACAAGTAAAATGCTTTTCATTTGTTTAAAAAAAACTACCTACTCTGAAAAAGAAGATATCATCATAATATACGTCATAATATTAATACGCGAACGAAAAACTTTGTAACCCTTTTTACGAAAAATGGGGATACGTAGGTGCATGAAATTTTGCACAGTTATAGTTTATATGGTGAAGAAGTGCATCGAACTAATATTATTTTGAAATTATGCTTTTATCATAAAAATTTTTAACAAATAAAACATTACACACACTACAACACACCTACATGAGAAATGACAGATTTTTGAGTGACAAGCCTATACATACGAATTACACTCTTTTATTTATGGTTGAAGTCTGTTGACAACAGGTTGACAAATTGAAAATGGATTATAGTTTTTTTTATTGAAAGATACTATTAGACAATGCTTACATGGCCAGTCTGAGATCAGCTTAGTCCCAGAGACAAGAGTTGAAAAAAAAAAATGATAAAGTCAACATTTTTTACAAAATATAGGTTCCTAAATGTGTTGTTGAAACTAAGGTCGAATTTCGACCATTGGGCGATCTCTAGTCCTCTTAATTATGTCTACCATTTGACATGCACTTCACATACCTATTTTAACACACACACTATGTGTACACACACACACACACACACACACACACACACACCTGGATGCTCCTGTAGCACGCTGGTTACAAAATGCAACGAAACAAATACTTGGAACCTTAATTAAGAGGGTTAAATACGGTAAGGTTGATATTTCAGTTCACTTGTTATTAAGGCACTGGCGTCATGCCTTGTATGGCTAGAAGTTAGTTCGCTACTAGTTCACTAATTTGAATAGTTGTATGTTGCGAGACCTGGATTCATAATAACGTGCAGAAACTTCAGTATAAAGACTTCTTGACTGTATTTCAAAAGTATGTGAGCTAACGAAATATCTCATAAAAAGTTATTTAGCAGTTTTGTATCAAAGAAGTATTATTACCAAATATTTCCACCTTTTGAGAAAAGTTTCTCAGAATGAATCGTGAATTGTTTGACAGAAAATTTATGGAGCTTATGTGAAAACTTTCATTGAATTAAAATTAAATGATTATTAAATGTACCTGAGTGCGGTGCTTAGATATTATGAGTAATGCGGCTGTCAGACATTAAAATTAAATAGAAAAACAATTTAGCAAGCATATCTACTCATTTAATTATTGTGCTTAAGTTTCACGATACAGAGAACTTCAAATTACATTCAACACCTAAAATTACCCCTCAAATGTCGTGTCATATTAGGCAAAACTTATAATTAATGTAAAAACTGTGTAGCTCTTGTATTTAATTTAATATTCCATAACATTTCTCAACACACGTTGTTATAATCACAATAATTTGAGGAAGTTATTAGAAACTTTCTATTTCGAAAATAAGTAAAGGCCTGCAACGCACCTTCAGCTCTTTTGATGTGGCGAGTGTCCATGGGCGGCGGTGGATGGTTTCCATCAGGTGACCCGTTTGCCCCCTAATTTTAAAAAAAAAGTGAAGTGCAAAAAATTGGCTTTATTATGCCTAGTTTCTAAAGTTTTTTAATAGGAGTTTGTGTGTTCAACAGCTTTGTTGATTGGTAGATTTCAATTGTGGTGGTGGTGTTATTGATTTCAATAACACCAAAATGTACCACTTTTGAAGCAAATAAAGAAATATGAACATGAATATGAATTAAAAAAAGCGGCCAAGTGCGAGTTGGACTCGCCCATGAAGGGTTCCGCAGCAGTAATAAGGTTTATTTTAATGAAGTTAGAAGGTTTTTGATTTATTTTTATATTTCAGTTGATTTAATGAAAATTAATTTAAGGTTTACCATTTATGACGTATAAAAAAAACTACTTGCTAGATATCGTTCAAACCAATTTTCGTTGGTAGTTTTTATAGTAATGTACATCATATATTATTTTTAGACATATCATGCCCCTACTTTAGAAGTTAGAGGGGGGGGGGGACACACATTTTAACACTTTGGAAGAGTCTCTCTCGCAAACTATTCAAGTTAGAAAAAAATGACATGAGAAACCTCAATATGATTTTTGAAGACCTATCCATAGATACCCCACACGTATAGGTTAGATGAAAAAATTTTTTTTTTGTTTCAGTTGTACCTATGGGGACCCCTAAAAGTTTTTAATATTATTTCCATTTTTGTATCAAAATCTTAATGCGGTTTACAGACTACATCTACTTACCGATTTTCAATAGTATAGCTCTTATAGTTTCGGAGGAAAGTGGCTGTGACATACGGACGGACAGACAGTTTTTTGCCATTTGGCTACGGAACCCTAATAAAAAACAAACTTCAGGATCGTTTTTACTAAGCAAAGGATAGTAAGACAACGTACAATGTGAAACAGGTGCATTGCAGTTAGCTTATTAAATCTACTTTCTGTAACTTGATAAGACCATTGTCGGTACCTACTGCTGATTTAAAAAAAAACTCTTTTGTATTTCCCAATTTATTTTAAAATCCCTAATTTTATGTAAAATGTAGGAAACCTTTTCCCGATTAGAAGTCTGTGTAAACACGGGACCCACGGCCTGTGGTCTCTACACCTACTCATTTGCCTAAAAGCCGGTCTAAAAAAATTCAAATTTCGCGATATTTTTAACCCAACCCATTTCCAATATTGACTCTGATTTAATTACTCTATAGCTCCGTATAAAATGGCCTATTTATTTTACAATTTCGATGACCTGCATTCGATTTTAATTCAGTGAAAAAACTATTTAGTATTTTTATTAACATTGTACTTCTACAATATTTAGTTATATTGTTACTGTAAGCTTATACCTCTCTATTTACGCCTATTTTAATTAAGTATTTGCACGTAGTATTTTCGGAAAACTGCTCCGATTCACAGAAATATTAGTTATTTAAGTTTTCCTTTATTTCAACTACGAAATAAAGACAGTCTTTCAAGTATTACTATGAGTTAAATGTACAAAAACGTTAAATTTACCAACGAATTTGTTTAACCACCTAAAACATTCTTAAGCAAATTACAGGTCATTTTTAAAGTATAAAGTTAAATCGAGGAAGCAATTCCGATAGTCCCGAGATAAGGGCGAACTCCGGTGACCTACAAACCCCCTCCCTTATCACTTCAATCACTGATAAGGACTTTGCTGTTAATTTAAGTAAAATTAAAAAGTTCGGGCTTACGTCATTCGTCTAGACGAGAGTTTTGGGAAAATGTTAGTTATGAGTGTTTATTAATGTCTAACCGCCGTCACAGTACGAGTATAGCAATATGACATATCTAATATTGCTATACTGTGCCGCCGTACTTAGAGATATTTGATTATGATTAACTTTTAACTAAATGAATTTTGACAGATATTATGTATGGAGCTTATGTCAAAATTTTGAATTAATTTAAGGGGTATGAAGATTTTGGTCGACCTACTGTTCGCTATTGCAACTTTGGCAGCTCAAATCTTCGAAATGTGATACTTTACGCGGTTTTGTCCAAGATTATGTTTTGTTTGTATTGATGTTAGCTATCCATTCTTTGAAAAAAATATTCGTGAACGCGGGAAAACACGTTTTATACGTGGGAGAGCCATGCTTCGGCACGAATGGGCCGGCTCGACCGGAGAAATACCACGTTCTCACAGAAAACGGGCGTGAAACAGCGCTTGTGCTGTGTTTCGCCGAGTGAGTGAGTTTACCGGAGGCCCAATCCTCTACCCTATTTCCTTCCCTACCCTCCCCTATTCCCTTCCCTTCCCATCCCTACCCTCCCTTATTACCCTTACCCTATTCCCTCTTAAAAGGACGGCAACGCACCTGCAGCTCTTCTGATGCTGCGAGTGTCCATGGGCGACGGAAGTTGCTTTCCATCAGGTGACTCGTTTGCTCGTTTGCCCCCTTATTTCATAAAAAAAAAAACAATAGCGGACAGTAGTAGGTCGGCCAGGCTCTATATAAAAACTGAGTGCGGCTAGCAAACACAAAAGTCTGGTTGATTCCGCAATCTATAATAATATAGGGTCATTTGTTTTTACCACCTTGCCCTTAAATTATTAGGTTTTTTACTTATGGTAAAAAAAGTAATGTTTTTTTTCATACCATTTATAAGTGTATTATAGTAGGTATTCATACGATTTTTAAGTGTAGTTATAGGTAAATAGATTTTAATATCGGCAACGTCCCCGCAACAAATGCTATGTAATTGTATTGTTGGATGGTGTTTTTGGTGTCAGTTGTTTTAATATGACCTACTATTTCTACATCCTTTAAAAACACTTATAATAAATTCTATATTGAGAGCTACTACGACCGAAATTGTTAGGTTACAATATTGGTCTTAAAAAGACACTTTTACATAAACAAAAAAATCTACAGAAACAGGCCTGGACGGTAAATTTTAAACCGGAAATAGCGTTATCACTCGAAAAAATGTCACACCCTCCTCGTGATGTGACACATCATCCAGCTTGGGATAACGGGCGGATGTAACTAACTTTTCTGACATGAGTTTCCTTGTCTGAAGACTGAGACACAAAGGAAAATATTCTTTTGGAAATCGGTATACGAATTCTTCTTTGTTGCTCATTTATTATGATGATGATCATTTTCCAAACCACAATATCCCTTTACCTACTTTTGGTCCCTTTTTTATCATATCGATAATTACAAATTAATATTCCTCCTATCTAAATGTAAAAATTTAAATAACCTTTGCCTGTAATAGTAATATTATTACCTAAGCTATCCTACCCCAATCCTAAATAAATGTAAAGGTTTAACCCCCATATTAATTATCTAACTGTTTTTCAGGTATCAAATACCAAAATTTTAAAATTGTTTCAAGTTTTTTCTTCGTTTTGTTAATTTTATTTCATTATTTGACTCGGGCAGAATGTTGCAAAAAGGGATGGTTTGCCATAATTAAAAGAAAAGAAAAAAAACGGTCTCAAAATGGTAGTTATTTTATTTATTTTACGGTAAATATTTTTGAGATACATTTCAGATCCAAAGTATTTATCTTGTCATCCATGATTGATTAAGGGTGTACGTTACGTGACTGACGAATACGTTAATCTTAATCTTCTATTACACATATTATATACAGGGTGTAACAAATCTAAGTGATTATACTTAAGGGTGTATAATAGCTTATAAATATTTATGAATTCTTGGTAACCTTAGTCTCAGGTGTAATATGATATGCCGATATTAAGTAGCTACACAAGCAAACTAATTACTATTGGAGAAATTTACTTTCAGGAAAATTACGGATCTCCTTAATTTGGTCGGAATATTATAATTATGATATGCCGATATGAAGTAGCTACACAAGCAAACTAATTACTATTAGAGAAATATACTCTCAGGCAAATTACGGATCTCCTTAATTTGGTCGGAATATCTTAGGTTTTTACGTAAGGAACCCCCTCTTATCAAAGCTATAATATATACGCCCATGACCGGCCGACAAATTACGAGTGCAATCATGATTGACTTGGCATAATGCAACCAAATAACGAACGTCCTTCGTGTGTCTAATTAATTATTATTAGGTACCTACAACTCTTGTGATACAATGAAGATTTTGAACATATGAATATAAATAATGTATAATGTTATGTGGCTATGAGGCAGACGTTTTCTTTTGGAATGCTAATAAAAATTATCCATTGGCCTTTTCCTCTGGTATTTCAATATAAAATTGACTTTATGAAACGTTATTCAATTCCTTATTTTATAAGGAAAATGATAAAATTCTTCTCTTCGTTCTTTTATTAATTGTTATCAATCTTATAATATACTCTAGCTCTTAATGTGCTTTATAAAAGATAGCTTGATATAATATACTAAACTGAGCTCATTTGAACAGTTAGCGAACAGACGGTAAATAAAAGTTTAGTGAAAGAAATAACCAAGCGTGAAAATCCGTATTAACTCTGCTTTGAAAAAAAATATCTTATAAAATCCTTACTCGTATTATAAAATATGTGAATGTAGAAAAGTTTATTATTTCCCTACATTCACATTTCTCTTACGTGTAAACCACTGAATTAATTTGGGTGTTTGGTACAGAGTTACTTTAACTGTGAATATTCGTACCGAGATAGGCACAAAGGTAGATTTTGTTCCGGAAAAAATTACAGCGCTACAAACGAATTTCAGCAAAAATAGTGGGACTTTTAGGATCAGGAATATAACTCGTAATACCAAGGATAATAGATGGGATGTTGTTGATCTAGATTTTTTTTGTTTTCTTGTAAAAAAAAACCCGTAGCAAGGAATATGAAAACTGTCACCCATATCATCTTAAAACGCACAAACTATAGCGATTACTTATGTCAAACCGCAAACATTTTACGGACGTTCCCAATATTTGATCTATCTTTGGTTTTGCCCTACTAGAGATAGGAATAGCTCACAATTGACATAAAATATATGTCTCTAATGTCTTATCTGAGCTATTCCTATCGCTAGTAGGGCAAAACCAGAGATAGATCAAATATTGGGAACGGCCGTTAATAACTAATTTCGTCATCTTTTTTAACGAAAGATAGTTTGTCTAAGGGGCCTGGTTCATTTCATAAATAAAAATATATGGTATCAATACGCTGCTTCTTGTTCCACATAACAATAATTAATGATCACGTACAAAGAATGTTCCTTAGATTTACTGCGTAAGTATCACACATGCATTTTATAATGCTAAAATAATAAACCTTTTATAGGGACTAGCTTATATGGTATTCGTCCAAATAAAGGGTCTAAGATAAATTATTAAACTGGAAAACCATGGCATACTTAATTTTTCTAACGAAAATTAGCCAGGCGCCTAAGTATTTTGAAACAACTGATTTTATATTAAATATACTTTAGTATTCGTAGCTTTAGTATGAAACGGCTGATTTTAATTAACTATGGCACAAACCACAGTACTAAATAAAACTGAGTATGTGACAACTGAGTTGTTTACGGATAATGTTAGTTGTCATAATATTTCATTCAGGTACTTACCTATTTTAAGCTATTCTTGTCAACGTTGAACAATAATTGCACACAATACAGACACACATACAATCTTTTACACACCCACACAAACACGAGTCCTAGTAAATTAGAAAAGAGAAATTTCACTGAACATTTTCTTTCCCGACTATCCTATTAATTATTTAGTAATTAGCTTACCTGTGTCCACTGGCCGACTGGCCGACTGTACTCCGATGGACTTTATTCTGCCTTTTCAGTCACTTGAAGCTGTCCTACGCCATGTTAGAGAAGGTAATTGGATGCAATTTCTTATTCAGATTTTCCGATGTAGGTCACGGATTTTCTCCTTTTTTAAATTTCAACAGCACATAAAATTACATTCGAAACGAGAATTTCATTGCAATGCTTAATCGTATTCTGCTTAAAGTTAAAGTCGGTTTTAAATATTCTGCGTTGGTTTTAAACTCTAAGTGAAATGTGGAATTCGCTGTAACAGTTTATAATAAAGGATTCGCACATATTATATAGTATAATAATAATATAAACCTACTACTAGCTTCTACCATATTATTCTTGGAAAGATTATTATATTATATAGATTATTATCGATAGACTGTGGTAAGTTACCACATGGGTAGTTCAATTACCACTAGTAACTGAAATACCCATGATATCATTAAGTAAAAAATAAAAATTGAGAAACTTTTAAATTCAACAATGCTGATTGAATTTTACATTTTAATCTTTATTCATACCTTATCTCGAAATTCAGTTACGGAAAATATTTTTGCAACTGTAAAAATGACAAATCAAACGACTCTCGGTGAATTTTGTTCGTGCAATTTTTAGGGAAGAGAATACATATTTTTTCATTGTAAAAAACCACATTACTTGCAAAGAAAATAAAGTACGATATAATTTAGAAAACGGGAAATTAAACATTGAAAGTTCCTCTCGACGCCATTTTTAATCTGAAAGTGGGAGCTGGATAATGCGGTTAGGTATAGAAAAGATTTTCAATTTGGAGAATAAACGAACTGGAGGAAACAGGCTGTATTTTACGAGACCAACGCAAACATTAAATTTTATTACAGAGTCGGATTCACTGTAATAAGTATCTTGTTTTTTCAACGTTTTTAAATAAATAAAGCTTGATAAAATAGACTGCGTCAACTTTATCTGATCTGATATATATTTTATTTGATCCTGCGTAAATGAAACATATTTGGCGACTGCACAATAGCAATAGCCGAATTTGATAGTGTTTTTTTTTATGAAATAAGGGGGCAAATGAGCAAACGGGTCACCTGATGGAAAGCAACATGTCGCCCATGGACACTCGCACTATCAGAAGAGCTGCAAGGGCGTTGCCGGCCTTTTAAGAGGGAATAGGGTAATAGAGGAGGGAAGGTAAGGGAATAGGGTAGGGGATTGGGCTTTCGGTAAACTCACTCACTCGGCGAAACACAGCGCAAGCGCTGTTTCACGCCGGTTTTCTGTGAAAACGTGGTATTTCTCCGCTCGAGCCAGCCTATTCGTGCCGAAGCACGGCTCTCCCACGTATATTACACGTAATTGTTTGGAAATATTACAAGTTAATACGAGTATAAATAAGAGGCACCTTGCTCGTATCCTATTATATCAGTATTAAATAAAAACGTTTTTAATGCATACCTATAATAAATTATAAAAAGTAGGAAATTTTGTAAGCAGACTTTTCATGGTTAATAGGCAATAAAGTGTCAAATTGAGATCTGTTTGATTTAAATTTAGTTTATTGACCATAAAGTGTCCGCTTATAAATAAAGTTTTAGTAATTTTTTATGACAGTCGTATTTTATTTTTAACAACTACATTTTTCCTCCAAAAATACATTATTTTAAATAGTAAGTAATCTATTCGATGGTGCAGTCATAGTATTTTTATCGCACTTGGTTTATCACAAAACTAAATATAAAAGTGTTAGGTTAGTTTAGTTAAAAAAAGTTCAATACCAAAAATTGCAAATAGAAACTTTACAATAAACCGATACAATATTGCAAAAACACCAACGTTTTTCTGTATTTTTCTTTCACCTCTTTGTGGTATAAATATTGCGAAATTTTGCGTGAAAATTGAAAGGAAAATAGTATTTTGTGGAATATTTGTTTTATTATTGTAACAAAGGGATAATGAGCCAGTTGTAAAAGTAGTTACCTTGATAATACACCCCGGGGGGCTGCGGTCAAACCCTCAGGCTATTTCTTAGATGTCTGCAGCCTTTTGTCTTTATTATCTCTATTATAATAAGGCAATATGCGAGAGTAAATATACATTTTACTATCTTAGTAATCCTTAATCAAGAAAAGAGAAAATATGTGGACTTAAAATCCTTTCAGAAATAGAAATTGCGAAAGAAAAGTATATATTAATATTGTATTTTGTTATTTTGTAACTAACATAAAACTGGATTTTAAACTAATCTATACTTAATATTATAAATACGAAAATATGTATGTCTTTTACCTCTTCACGCCAAACCGCTAATTCAATTTTACTGAAATTTGGTATGGTGATACTTACGTCTTACGTCCTGGGAAAGGACATAGGATACTTTTCACCCAGAAAAATCTACGGTTCCCGTGCGATAAACAAAATTTGGCGCAATGGAGTTACGGGCATCATCTAGTAAGACTATAATAGTAAAAATTAATCTTACTATGATCATAAAATCAATACTTCACCGGGGCTAGGATTTACTAAAGCTTCCACCCCGCAGCTTTCGTTCTAAGATTTTGACGTGTCCCCGGAGCTTTCTAAGATGTTCAATAATGTGTTTGCTTCACAAAGCTCCAACAAGACTGATCCTAAGACTTTAATCTCGAAACTATTCAACACTATCAAAGAGGTAACATTCAAGTATTTTTTTGTAAGTCAAAGCAACCAAAGCAACCGTAAGAGAAACTCTTTTCCCTTTTTTGAGCCAGCAGAGATTGTCGTCAGATGCCCAACAGTCACTAAAATATTCCGTAATAATAGAAGCGCTCTCTACAAATAGATTTCAACTGAGAGTTGTTAGTCACCGATATGAAAATAAAGAACATCATAATCATAATATTTATAAATAGAGTATTCGTTAAACCCACAACATTTTACTAGTTTAGTGACCTACTAAATGTTATTAATAAAATACATAAATACATAAACACAAAGTTTTTGAGTTGATGGATTATTAGAGTGCCGACTGTTTTAGCTGGTACCAAAATTACCAAAATAGTTTATCGCTTTTCAGCGATACTACTTTACTGTACGGTTTTTCAACCGTACAGTTTTTCGGAATAAAAACTATTCTATGTCTCATCCTTAGCCTCAAACTATATCTATACTTAGATTCAACAAAATCTGTTGGTTTAAGCGAGAAGAGTTCACCGACAGACAGACAGACGGACAGACACATTAGTTATTAATTTATGATTAGCCACAATTTTTTTTTCAGATTTCAGATTCAGATTCAGAAAAGTTTTTTTTTGTGAATATTCAGTTTGATTGGCTTAAGTAGTGAATGCGGTGTGAATATCTTATTTTGTTACGTAATGGCGGCCAGCAAATAGCTAAACAACATTTTGTGACCCCGGGGGAAACACCTTTTACATTTTTAAAACGATAGGCCCACGGCGTTAAGCCGGGAAATTGTGGACCCAAAAACACACATAACCTCTAAATTTTGTCATACAATATTAGTTAGATTCATAGACTTATTTATATACTGTCGGTTGGATTCATATAGCCTTTTATTAAAGAACTCAAAAGACAATTAACAAAAATTGAATTATTATAAAAGTCGATCTGTTTTCACGTCTCAATCGCTGAGCCCATATATTTTTCGTAAAATTGAAAATTCAGTATTATGATAATATTTTAGTTCCCGAAAAAGGACACAGAATGTTTTTTTTTTGTGACAAAAAGTAACTGCCTGTAAAACTTATAGGCCACGTATAGTTTAATAGCAATAATAATGAATCACCCTGTTGGAAATAAAAGATGTCTTCTAAAACAAGATTGTGGCAATTTTGCTACGGTCGGCTACAGCCTTGCTACGGTCGGCTGCAGCCTTGCTACGACAACGGCTACGAAGCTACGAGTAATATGAACTTGAAGCAATAATTTTTACAAGAGTTCGCCCAATGGTCGAAATTCGACCTTAAATTTAATTATCTTCTTTTGGTTCCCCGTTTAAAGTATTGACTATTTCAGATTTAAGCAAATATAGTTTTATATTAAGATTTAATTTTCCTTTTAAGCAAACAGTCTAGATGTAACCCGCAACTTCATTCGCGTAGTATATTGTCTTATCTAACTCCATACCAATTTTATCCAAATCAGTCAAATAAAAAAAAACAACATGTTTCTTACGCCGGTTCTTCTCGCCGGGATAGTTCCCGAACCGGTGGTAGGCACCATTAGCATCAACGTTCTGAAAGTATTTGTTACAAATCTATTCGGAAATAAAACATTTTTTTTTTATATTTATTTATTATAATAGTATGTGTAATGTTTTATTTATTGAAATAATGTATTATAAAAGCATAATTTAAAAAAAATATTAGCTCGATGCATTCCTTCTCCATACAAACTAACAACTGTGCGAAATTTCATGCTCCTTTTTTTCCGCATTTTTCGTAAAAAGGGTTCCAAAGTTTTTCGCTCGCGTATAAATATATAGATAATACCTGTATTATTGTTATTTAATGAATTTAATTGTTTTTGAAGATGTTTTTTTCATTATTGATTTAAAAAGTGTAAAATTGCGAATACGAATTAGAATTTTTTTAGAAATAATTGAACAAAAAATTGTTTATCCAGGCAACATCGGATAGGTAGGTAGTTCTGACTGTTTGGGTGAACAGTGTGAATAGACAGACACGTCATTAATTTTAGCAGCTATGGATCCATTTTTCTTATATTGCTTGCTAAAGCAATATGCCAGTACGGTATTTGATAATTCGTATAAACAGTAATATCCCGCTAAATAGAAAAATTCTTGAGCCATTGTGGCGCTTGCGAGCAATTTTCCCGCGCGAACAACAATGGGCAAGTTGTTTACGTGTGAAGCGTGCCCAGTGTGCACACGTCTTTGTGAGCTTTAGGGTCAATTCAGACCGCAAGGCGCAACAGGTCGGGGCGTTTAAAAGTATGGATTTGACAGATTTCAATTGCCTGAGACGTCTTGAGAATCTGCCAAATACATATAAATTTATAATCAATGCATCTACGCGTCGCGTTGCGGTATGATTAACCCTTGGCTATAAGCGTGAGTTCGAAGAGCAGCGCTTTGAAGAGCGATTCAAAATACTTTTTTTTTGTTTTTCTTCGTGTTACATTGTTATTACGAATTATTAATAACTAGCTTTTGCCCGCGGCTTCGCCCGCGTTAAGAAGTATTATTATATACAAACTTCCATCCCCTATTTTAACACCTTGGAGGTAGAATTGATCAAAATCCTTTCTTAGTGAATACCTACATCACAACATCTACCTGCATGCCAAATTTCAGGCCGATCGGTCCAGTGGTTTGGGCGTGCGTTGATACATCACCATGTCAGTCAGTCACCTTTGAGTTTTATATAAGTATATAAGAATAAATAAAAAACATTATATAAATATCTATAAGAACAACAAGTCTTTTTAAGTTTTTTGGTCTTGTTCACGATAGAGAAATTCCAATTTCTTAGCGCTTAGAATTGAAATTTTCATTCTCACCAAGAATTCAATTAAGTTGTTGCCTAGAGTCTAGACGATAAGAATAATTATATTATTATTACCAAATAAAAGTACCTACATAGATGTGTAATATATATTAATATGTATGTCAATCGCTTTTAGAAATGACCTGTCAGCCCAAAAGACAAAAGCTTTTTGCTCTAAAAAAGCTTTTGAAACTAAAAGGGATAGTAATTTACGGATGCTTTAATATATATTATTGTGTATTACAATAAAATTAACTAATCTTTTTTTTCTTTGTTTTCAGGTAAGCTACATAATGAACATCAAAGTCGCGCTGAAAGTTGGTATAAGAAAGTATAAATATTTTTAATTTATTTCGTATCTGAAATTCAAAAGAAAAATAATTTTAATATTCACAGGGGAAACTCGCGATTGTTTACAACTTCTTATTTTTGTTGGAAATTTGGACAAAACGAGAGCTCGCAACACTTTATCAAGTTGTTTCAATAAACCTTAACTTATTTGTGTGCTTTATTCACAAAATAATGAAAACAATAACTCACCTATAGAGGTGTTATTCCACAGGGTTTTTTTTTTATTTCTTTTTTGTTTTATAGGCAGGGTTCCCTAGAACGATTTTTTTTATTACTATCAAGCTAATTTTTTGTGAGCAGCTTCATTTTGATAAGACGAACAACATTTTTATCTCGGACGGATTTCATACTTTGATTTGATGGTCCTAAAATATGGATTGTTCTATTTGTAGGACAATATTACTTTTAAATTATGTACAAATCTATATATTATACATAAAACTCAAAGGTGACTGACTGACATGGTGATCTATCAACGCACAGCCCAAACCACTGGACCGATCGGGCTGAAATTTGGCATGCAGGTAGACATTATGACGTAGGCATCCGCTAAGAAAGGATTTTGATCAATTCCACCTCCAAGGGGTTAAAATAGGGAATGAAAGTTTGTATAATATAATATTACTTCTTAACGCGAGCGAGGCCGCGGGCAGAAGCTCGTTATAAATGCAGTTCACATACTACATCTACTTACCAAGTTTCAATAGTGTAGCTCTTTTAGTTTCGGAGAAAAGTGGCTGTGACATACGGACGGACAGACAGACAGACAGACATGAAGAATCTATTAGGGTTCCGTTTTTTGCCATTTGGCTACGGAACCCTAAAAAGCAGGGTTGTCTGCGGTGGCTCTCATAATTCATAAGCATACTCAGATTTGAAATTATCACTATTATCCCATTGTCTTTACGACAATACACATGAATGTCGAAGCCAAATCTAGGTAAATCCCACATACGCCGAAAGAAATACCTCCTCATTGAATTTTATTATCGCTTAGACCTTTTTATGTACACATAAATCCATTTTGAGGTCCTCACTGAGGGTATAAAGACAATAGCAGCGTTTTACCCTAAAATAAAACGCTTATTAAATACTTACCTTATTTGAAGCATAATAATTGAGATAGGCACTTCCGTTTCCGCAGATTTTACCTCCTTTTCTTTCCTGAATGTTGGTAGCTCTGTCAACCTTGGCGCCATCATCGAGCAGGTAGAGGGAGAATTCCCGCTCGACTATGATCATTGAGTCGAAATTACACCAGGCAGAAATAAAGTTATGCTTCAAATAAGGTAAGTATTTAATAAGCGTTTTATTTCAGGGTAAAACGCTGCTATTAAACACTTGACCGTTATTTGAAGCATAATAATTGAGACGTGTTTGTTATCGCCTGGTGATGTGACAAAATAAAAGTAAGACGCCAATGTGAAAAGAAAATATAACAATATAAAATAGTAATTCCTTGTGGGAATACTTCTAAAACTTTATAAATGAATATATAGGTGATATAAGAGTGATGGAATAGAAAATCCAGTGTTCAAACACTTTTTTACACAATTATTACACCAAAAACTGATTGACAAATCAAAAATACAACTTTTAAAAGCTTTGATATGGACATAATGAAATCAACTAAAGGAACAAAATAATTTCTTAAATCGTTAGAATTAGATTAAAGTACTAGTTTTTTGTACCGATTTTCAATAACGGCCCCAAAAGTATTTCATGAATGGATACAATGTCTATCCAACTTTCAGCCATAGCTGAGTGGACATTACCTGGTGGTGCAGTTGTCTCAGACAAGTTAGTTTTGATACCGCCAGCTAAAGGCGGCAGATGGTTTTCCTCGCAAACTCGTAAATAAATTGCACATTTAGCTTCGCTAATCGCTACGCCTGCGATGAAAAAAGTGATTACAGCATTTAAGCCAGTAAACAGCAAGGTTGCTTTTACTGGGATTGCTTAAAATCTTCCAGCTAGATTGCCTAGAATCAGAACTGTTCGTTTTAGTTATGACTAAATAAATTAATCACATTAAGAATTTTAAACCACTGTATTCTTACAGTGTGTAAGATCATGTATACGTCTGCCCGACGAAAACAAAAGCAAAATATCTGTATGTCTAGAAAATACAAATACATTACTTGCGTCAACTGGCGTCAACAGTATAAGACTTCAATAAGTTTTTAATTTATGTTGTACAAGCTTTTTCAATGCAATAGATTTTAACATGTTTTACCAAACCGTAAGAACTTAAAGGGCCAGAAATCTCTGTATCAGACATGGAAGATATCTACTTATGTAAGAAAATAGTGTTATAAGAGAGCTTAATCTATTAAAAATAGATAAGCTAAGAATTTTGCAAGGACTGTGGCCGTCGGCTTGTAAGCATCATAGCATCACATCTGTGAAACTTACACCAGGATAACCATCTATACCAGGCAACTTTATAAGTTTTGAGAGTAGAAGGTCGCCATGATAATAACAATAATTTTATATGGTTATCATCTCAGCCTCAGAAATTTTACAATTTTACGACCACCCCCACATTTCTATACTTCCAGGGTCATTTCCTGATTTTTGGAAGAGGGACCCCCGCTGAAATGTCGATTGTGTATTTCTCCAGATCGCGAATCGTATACGGTGCTGCTATTGCACTCGACTTGAGATCTGCCCGCCAAAATACTCGTTCCCAGCGTGGAACCACTAGGAGATAAATTCTTTGAGCCTGATTTAGGTGAGCCAGGACTTTGGGTATTAATTAAACACCTAGGCTAGGGGGTACTCCTGAGAAAAGGCATCGTGATATAAACCTGCTTGATCGGTCAAGTCGAGAGTTACATAATTAGTCACTACATGAGCTTCGGCGGAAGCAAATAGATCGGTCACACAAGTAAGCCGCATTTTCTGATCTTCTCCGTGCAAGAAGTTAACAGATTTGGGAATGATCCAATAACTCGAAAAATCTGAATAGTTATGTCCATCAGGGCATCTGACCTGGTGCGACCTTCGTCCCAAATATAGGTTATAACTGTTCGATTGTCGCTCTGCCAAAGAACTGTCGAGCGAGTGAGAGTCTGGTGCTGACTGCTGACCTCGGAGAAGCAGAGCGCTAGAAGCTCTTTCTGATTGTAATGCATGAAATTTTCTTATGCTGACCATGTCCCCGTTAAGAAAAGGGGGTCGAGTTGAGCACCCCAAGCTAGGTCCGACGCATCTGTTGCCAAGCAGTGCGATGGTGGGCCCCAATGAATGGAAGTTGATAGATGATGACTTTGCAACCACCACCGAAGATCGTCGCTAAACGTAACGCTTGTCTTGGTAGAGAGCAGCGATTCGGAAATGCGGACTTATCCAAGTCTATGAGAAGAGACAAGAGAGCTCGGTAATGTAGCCTTCGGTACTATGAAACTGGCGAAGTTCAGGAGACCGAGGATGCTCTGCAAGGTCTTTAGATCTACCAGACTCTTTGTCAGGACTCAGGACTGGTAAAATCTTTTGATGAATTTTAGACATTTTCTCGCCTGGAAGTAGCTTTTCGTTTTGAAACGTGTTCCAACGAACACCTAGAAATACCAGGTCTTATTGAGGCGTAAGTAAAGCCTTTGAAGCAAAATGTGGACATGCTTCTGTAGGATGATTTTGTTTTCATAAGCAATAAGATAATCGTCCTAATAAACGATGATACGCAGAACTTGCTCTCTGAGGGTTTGTATAACACAATTGGTCAGGGAAGCAGGTGACCGGACAGTAAGCAAGTAATTTGCAGCAACTGTCCCTTGTATACAGACGTAGGAGCCGTCAGTGCGATGGAGCGACTGTCAGGTAAAATAAGCTTGGGATAGGTATATTTTGCAAAGCCAATCGTCGGGTTGCAAAACAAAACTGTCATTAGTTGAACATTTATGAGCCCGAATGGCTGAGTCAAAACATAATCGATTAGAGTGGAAAGATTGAAAATAGGACGGCAGGACCCGTCGACCTTAGGGACCAGAAACATTGTCGAAATAAAACTTGGCAAGGGGCTGGCAACTTCTAATACACCCTGGAATATCATTTGTCGAATTTGGAGATGCATATCTTCCGACTCTGTGGTAGAAAAATGATTTTGGTTTAATTTTGGAATGAACCGAGGTGGTTTCTCCATGAATGGTATGCGGTACCCTTTTAGAATCTTTATAATAATAACCTGGAGCATCTAGGCACTGCCAACGAGAAACGGCGGTAAAACTTCAAAGTTTGACCCGCTCTGATTTTTTGATTGTCAGTACTAACGTTTTTTGGCATTCCCGAGATCCCCGAGATTCCCGAGATCCGAAAGGGAAGCGGCATATTCACGGGTACTTTTGCCGTGGAAGTTCCCTCAGTTGTCCAATCGAGCTCCTCTCGAGTGAAAGGAACTTCGTGCATTGCCAGGCATTGACCGTGGTTCAAAATTATTTCTTTGTCCCCGTGGGGTACGATTGTATGAACAGCCTTGCGCAGGCTGGTGATCATGGGAAATGTGCGAGCTAGCACAACATCCATGAGACATACCCTGCGCGGGTATATAATTCTTAATCTGCCTCTGCGGGGGTAGGCTAAGCTCTCGAGTGAAAAGAACTTCGTGCATTGCTAGGCATTGACCGTGGTTCAAAATTTATTGTTTGTCCCTGCGGGGGACGATTGTAAGAACAACCTTGCGCAGACTGGTGAGCATGGGAAATGTGCGAGCTAGCACAACATCCATGAGACATACCCTGCGCGGATATATAACTCTTAGCCTGCACCTGCGGGGGGCGGCGAGTCAATCTGTTGCTCTAGAACCCGCTTGCGCAGCGGCAGCAACATAATTCTGACTATTCGCAACAAAGGTTTTGCGAGCTCCCTCAGTATTTTCGAGTAGTGACACCAGCAACTCGGAATTAACTTAGATAAAATGATTGCCAGAACTGGGTCATGAACGAAATTGATAATTGCATTGCGTCTCATTTGAAAACCTCATAGATCTCAAAGCCCAGCTCAGACCACAAATTAATTGAAGTAACTCTGACGTTGTGATACAAATCCTTAACGGTTTCATTTAACCTTTAGGGGTCAAGCTTGAAACGTGTGACCATTGTAACAATTTCTTAAGAGCAGATTTCAATGCTCCGCGCTGCATAAGTACGCAATATAATAATGCCGCGTATAATTTGTGCACGTGAGTTTTTTTTTGAAAATCTAAATATTTAAGCTCATCATTGACCTCTAAATCAACAAAAACTAGTATATGATTATAAAATTCTTGAACTTCAGAATAACAAACTTCTGACCATTCGTTATTATGTTGAATATTTATTTAATATAGCCAAAACCCCCAAAAGAGAAGTTTTCGTAACGGACGTTTCTTTAAGTTTTGTTTCAATTTCAAAAACAAGATTCGGTTATAAAGAATTGCTAACGGTCGTTTCATTTTCATTTGATTTGCTATACAATTCCCGACTGACATTATCGATGACCTTGAAAAATAGATCGGTTTTCGTAAAAATAATTAACCTTTTTCTTAAGTTCATTAACCTCTTGAGTTAATTTAGCTAAAGGGTGGTGGTCTGTATTTGCTCCCCCCCCTTTTTGTGGCGGCGGCGCCTCGATTTACGTTTGCTGTGTGAAGTAGAAGTCGATGACGAGCTCGAATCATTTGTTCAACTACTACTACTAGATGACCTTGCACGAGAACAAGGCCTTTTTTATTAACCACATTAGTGGGTAGTTTCAAATCTAACGTTAGCTGGTGTCACTACCGAATCATGAACAAATTAACATTCGTTATTCATTATTAATAGCTACCTTAACCTAGGAAAGAACACAAACACAAGAACTTAACTAGAAAATTAATATTTAAAAATTTTAATGTAGTATTTAAATGTATATTCGTTACTAAAGTAACGATACGAACGATAAAATCGTTATTAATATGAAATGTTCATCTTTTCTAAAGAAAAAATGTATAAAAATATAACTTACGTGAATTACCAAAACCTTGAAAAACGGTAAAAACACAACACTGAAATTATTTCACTTTATTATACTACCGACATTCAGGAAAGAAAAGGAGGTAAAATCTGCGGAAACGGAAGTGCCTATCTCAATTATTATGCTTCAAATAACGGTCAAGTGTTTAATAATATTATAAGAATAAAAACTGTTAAATTAAAAACAATAAGGAATACGCTTTATTACGAATATTAAATTGGGTTTTAAAAAAATAAACGAAAATAAAACTAATGAAGTTCATGTTCATCAAAGTTTTAAGTTACATAATCATAAAGCTCATACTGATAACGATGATAAATGAATAACTGAATATTATGTTAACAATTTCCCAAACCGCCAATACACGTTAAAAGTTAAAACAACTATAACTACGTACAGAGTTTCATTGTGCTCGAACTTTTGTCTACTTCAGCTTTTGTGGTGTCGAATTTTGAGAGTAAAATGGATACGTTAATAATTTTTTACTCTTTTGCAGAACATTTTGAGCGTGGGAGAGTACACGAATAGGATTTTTTGGACAAATATGATGCATTTATGCGACGTGAAATATTTTCGTTGTGTTCCACAGTCCACCAAAATAAGCGAAGATAGTGAAAAACTGAAAAACAGAGTATAGTAAAGGTTCCATAGTATCTTAATATGTTATATTTATTTTATAGACCAAAGGATTCTTTATCATCTATTGCTTTTCCGAAATTATTCTTAAATCTATATCTTCTCTTATATATAAAAATGGATTTTCGAATGTGTTAGTCGCGCTAAAACTCGAAAACGGCTGAACGGATTGGGCTGATTTTAGTCTTAAAATATTCGTAGAACTCCAGGGAAGGTTTTAAAGTGACACGAGGTTCACCGGGATAGCTAGTTAATGAATATAATTTTTAATGTGAAATTGTGCGATTGCTTATTATCTTTTTATTCTTCAGTGATATAAGATAAAAGTTATTGGCGATCATTCAGATCCCAGAAAAGAACATATATACTAGATGACGCCTGCAACTCCGTTGCACCAAAATTCGTTTATCGAGCGGGAACCGTACATTTTCCGGGATAAAAACTATCCTATGCCCTTTCTCGGGACTCAAAATATCTTCATGCCAAATTTCAGCAAAATCGGTTCAGCGGTTTGAGCGTGAAGAGGTAACAGGCAGACAGACAGACAGACAGACTTTCACTTTTATAATATTAGTATGGAAGTATGGATTAACACAAGTTCCGCTCGAATTTCGATACGAACGAAGTTATGTTCTTGTTTTTGAGACAAATATCGAAAAGCGCACACCACTTCAATCAGTTTCTATTAAAATGAAGAGAATGTCCAATCGGGTGATAAGTAATTATTTTCAAGACATTTCACAAAGGGAAAGGGTCGCAGGACATCATAAATATTTCACATTTCTCTGACGCAATTTGAACATTTTAGGACTTACTTGAGCACGGTAATATTTATTCAAATTAAATTCCACTACTTTAAATGCTAAAATTTAGTGGTCTTAAGTTTTGTTTTTTTGGTATATTTGTAGATTTTTTTGGGGTTAAGCGAACATTACTAGTAATTGAAAATCATATTTTTGTTAGGTGAATAATTGTTAATCGCGGGGAAACATTTTTTCGGCACTTAAAGTATAACTATAAGAGAATAGTAACTTGAAAATTATCTGATAGACAGGGACTTTCGAGGTACTATTATTAAGATACTTACTATTTTTTTTGTTATATTTTATGTTAGTAATAATTAAAACTAAAATTAAATAAAGACTAATGTTCGTGGCATTAGGCTGGGTCTAACATGGCAGCATTAGGCGCCGTATAACAAATCGCCCCGTGGAATGGCGGTAGTAAATAATCCTGGTGGATAAACACGAATTGCACCTGAAATTCCACTGGTATTTCGTTTTCAGTTAGTTTTAGTGAGATTCAGGGAATTTATACTCCTCCTTTGTGTGGTTAGTAATTTAAATAGATTTAGGATACCTCTCTGGATCTGGATTACCGTGTTAGTGCCGGATTTATATTTTCTATGAGTGTAGGTCACTTTATTTTCGTCGCCCCGATGTACGAAATACTAGGACTATAGGACGCTGCCGCCCTTACCGCGGCCTATGCAGCCTATTTCTATATCCAGGGCTAGTCCTGGTCTTCTTATATATTATTTTTATGTACCTTAAATAAAACGTTACAAAATAACATTGAAAACATGAAATACAAAACAAAGACTTATGATGATCTGAAACTGTCTAAAGTTTTCTGACAGGAGTTTCTATCCAATCAACGCCAATCGTTAACTAGTGTGGTTAATTGGTCAGCCAATCGATCAATATTAATTTTGACGTCAGCTAATCAAAATCTTGTGTAAATTATAAATAATAAACTCTCAGAATATTTAAAACATTCTGAGAAACTGATAACTAAACATTTAAACAACCATTCACATGCCTATTGCCTGTAGTTTCAACCATAAAGTTTATAATTATACCTAGCGGAAAACTTATGGTTTCAACATGCAATGACACAATGGCTTACAAATCATAAAGTTTCGTACATTAATTGTTAGCGGCTATATGATCTAAATTCAAATACTATGTAGGCATTTACCACAGGAATTCGGTAAAGTATGGTCTATAGCCAGACCATCACCACACACACATAATAATATGTCCTCTCCATACTTGATGACGCCCGCAACTGGGTTGTGCCGAAATTTGTTTATCGCGCGGGAACCGTACATTTCTCCGGGATAAAAAGTATCCTTATGCTGCGTTTCCATGCTTGCCAAAGCTTAGCAAGCATCCACAAGGCACAAGCGTCCACAAATCTCGCATAGCATTTGGAAGTCGTTTACACGTTGCGTCAGTGTATTAACGTACATCCAACTTGTGTCGGCTATTACGTTTGGTTTAACCTTTCACAGCGGCTACTAAGCTGTCGCAAGCGCTTGCCGCAAGCGCCCTTTGACCTCTGTCCAAAAACCGACACTACCCCGGATCGGATACATCATACAAGCGTCCACAAGCTCACGCAAGCCAAGCCAGATACTCTCTTTACACGCTTGTGCTTATGGACGCTGGTCAAGCCTTGGCAAGCATAGAAACGCAGCATTAGATGTCCTTTCCCGGGACTTGAAGTATCTCCTGCATACTATACACTCCATGACCCTGACCCAGCATAATCGGTTCGGTTGGGCATGAAGAGACATCAGCTGCCTGTAATTTGACAGACAAACACAATTTCGCATTTACATTATTAGTATGGATAATAAATTGGTCTTTTTTACTTTATTACCAACTCAAGCAATGTACTATCGAGTGCAGATTAAATCTTTACCCCAAATACACTAATAACTATAACAAGCGCTTTTTATTGTTTTCATAAATTATGCATAAATAAGCTTGGCTGAAGCACTGCAATTATGCCTCATAAAGATTATATTCGTTCTGAAACGATGCCACTTGGAATAAGAACAGCATAAAAACGCTAAGCAGAAAAAAGCTGAAGTACAAAAAAATATTTTGATTGCCTTCATTTAATTAGGTACTTATTTATAATTACTTAATTCACAAAATTGTATTTCAAAAACAAAAATTTTTCATAGTTGGTGAGCCATTGGGCCATTGGGTAGGGCAGGCCATTCTTTTATATTTTATATAATATAGCTTTATTTTACTAATCAAGTTAATAGACAAATGATAACAAAATTGGGCAATTTTCAATAAACTGGGTACATTAATAATATAATAGTATTATCTATTGATCAATCACTATCACACTATAGATTTACTAACGAGCGCTTTTCATCAAATCAACAAACCTGATTAATGCATAACTTTAGGTAGGTAATTGTCGTTAATAATAATAATTACGTACAATAAAAAAACCTAGATAATATTCTTAACCACAATTATATTTTAACTAGGTAGGTACAAATTCTGGTAGAGTTCCGGTAGGTTATATCGTACCCGCAACTCTGCCTTAAGCGATGAGTGGAGCACCATGGGGTTTTAGTGGGTAGCAGGAGTCCCGCATACCCCGGCCGATATCCCTAATTTGCCGGGGATGCGTAAAGCATTTCCCCATGTTACAAAAAAAAAGGTAGGTACAAATTACAATTCATGCCACAAATTAGGTAGGTACTATCAGAGAAGTTGATTCCTAGGCAGTTGACAGACCAATGTCATTTGGTCGGATCATGTCAATTCAATGTTAATGGTTGACGTAACGCGACCAAACTACGTAGGTCCGTCGTCTGCCTAGGAATCAATTTATCTGATAGTACATGAAACTTAGGGCCTGTTTCACCACTTTCTGATAAAGTGCCAAATAGGCTATTCCAAACTTTTTTGACAGATTCTCCATACTCTAACTGTCAAATTAAATGGTGGATAGCCTATTCGGCACTTAACAGGCCCTTTATGTTGCAACTTTGTATGCGCAAAATTTAGTTTATCACGCGGACACCGTACATTTTTCCTATTACGATAATTTATAATTGTCCTATTTGAAGTATCTCCATTCTATACTGTTTATAAAAATTGGTTTAACGATTCTATTTTAGGAGTTACAGACGAACAAATGTATTGCATTTGTAGATAAGTTAAAATATGTAGGTACAATAAATAAACCTGGTAAATGATACTAAAACGATTTGCAGAATGGCCAACCATTAGTGGGTAATGAAATTGAGGTCGCACGCGTTCATATAACAAACGAATTACTATCGCCGACAAATCTATACTAATATTATAAAGCGGAAGAGTTTGTTAGTTTGTTCGTTTGAACGCGCTAAACTCAGGAACTACTGGTAATAATAATAATAATAAACATTTATTCAACATGTAAACACATTACACCACATTACAAAACAGAACATAGCAAAACAAAAAACAGAGAAAAAAAAACAATCAGACGGACATTATAATACACATTTTTAATATCTATCTGGGTACAAAACACAATGTAGTGTAATGCGAATGCTGCCGAAAAGGACCCCACTCAGGTGATGATCGCGGTATAGTACCTACACCGCGATCCCTGGTGTTCTGTGGAGCCTTGTTGTCGTTCGCTCGACAGATGCACACTGGCGTGCAAACTAATTAAGTAGAATAAAATAGTATATATAACAATCTACCAATTTGAAAAATTCTTTCAGTGTTAGATAACCCATTTATCGAGGAAGGCTATATTTTATCACGCTAAAACTAATAGGAGCGAAGAAATAGAGGAAAGTGTGGAAAAAACGAAGAAATTTATCCGGAGCATGGCTCTACCACGTATTTCACAAGCAATTGTATGTAAATGACAGCGCGACCGCGCCGCTCTTTAAATAAATCGTTACAATATTACGATCTGATTGTGATCTCGCGGCCAAACCGCGGACTATAAATCGATTCTAAACGCAAAATTATTTAATACAAAAAACAAAATCAGTTCATTCTATCATTATTCATCATAGTAATCAGCCATAAACCATGCGAGTAATCGCTTTCGCCTGAACAACGCAATGTCACTGCGAGCCATTTCGACCTTAATACATCGTAATATGGTTCAAAAGTTCACCGGATCCGTCCGACTTCATAAATAATACAAAAGCCGTGTCTTATCCGTCGTCTTCATTTTTTTACAGCCGAGTAATTTATAAATGAGGCATTAAAAATTCTTATGGACCAAGAGCCTGAGACGGCCAGACCTTCCTCCGAAACTCCATAGTTGCTGGTCGTTCTTACCTCCGTAAAGGTCACAAACAGGTAAACTTTTTTTAAACGTGGGAGAGCCATGCTTCGGCACTAATGGGCCGGCTCGACCGGAGAAATACCACGTTCTCACAGAAAACGGGTGTGAAACAGCGCTTGTGCTGTGTTTCGCCGAGTGAGTGAGTTTACCGGAGGCGCAATCCCCCACCCTATTCCCTTCCCTACCCTTCCCTATTCCTTTCCCGTCCCATCGCTACCCTCCCTTATTACCCTATTCCCTCTTAAAAGGCCGGCAACGCACCTGCAGCCCTTCTGATGCTGCGAGTGTCCATGGGCGACGGAAGTTGCTTTCCATCAGGTGACCCGTTTGCTCGTTTGCCCCCTTATTTCATAAAAAAAAACTTTCAGCTTTCCTAAACTGAGGAAGGTCTGGCCGTCGCAGGCTCTTACTCTATTAAGACCGCACTCGGATACATTGAATGATTACTTATCTTTAATTTAATGAAGATTTTGACATAAGTAAGAAAATGTATGCATTTTCTGTCAAACTCTTTCATTTAATTAAGTATTAATAATTACATATCGACGGTGGAAAGGCAAAAGTTACCAAGCGACATATAGCTATTTTTACAGGAGAGCCGTTTATAGATTATTTTTTTCTTTAAAAAATCGTAGAAAATTAGCTATTAGAGATATTTTAAAAAAATCCAACGGATTTTTAAAGTATTTTAATGCCTTTATTAATTGATTTATTAAAAAAATGTATTTCTGTATACTTAGCGTAGAAGTGGCGTTTGATTACAATTTACCTAAATTTTGAAGCAGGTAAAAGTTACCAACCGACAAAAACGTTTTATCTTTCAATTTAGTAAAGATATCTAAATATATATATTTTTCCAAATGGTTCGAAGCAAAAAGGGTTAAGTAGAGATTATTTTTATTAATTGAACAAGCAAAGGGGTCTAAATTTCATAATATTCCATTATTATAACAAGCAACGTTTACTATACGACAAATAAAATTCTGTTAGTGTAAGTAATTATTTACTTGCCGCCAAATAAATTTGAGCTAAAACTCAAAAGTTTTTACTTTTTAGACTCAGGGAGGAAATTTGCTCAGTATAGTTATGCTGCAATCGAAAATAACTGAAGTTAAACTGTTGAAGAAAAACCTATCAAGTATACAATATTTGAAATATCCCTTTGAATAAATCATTTTCAAACAAATAATAATTGAATCCGAGTTCCTCGGTAAAAACAATATTCAGTATTCCAATGAACCGTAACTTACTTACCGACTTCTAAAATGTATGAAGATTGAGTACAAATAATATAGTTTAGGCTTAGTCCAATCGTTAAAATCGGCCAAGTGTGAGTTTGACTCGTGCACAACTTGAAGGGTTCCGTACCATTATAGAGCAAAAATAGGCTAAAATAGGTTTTTTTGTATGGCATTATTTATCTTTTTCATTTTAAATTTATTATTAATTATAAAAGTATAAATACAATTGAGTATTTTGTGAAAATTTCAAGTGCCTATCTGTTGCCATTATTGATATCTAGCAAAAAATGCCAAAAAATCAGGTTTGTTGTATGGGTTTTTTTTTTAGAATTTGTTGTTACAGCGGCAACGGAGATACACTATCTGTAAAAATTACAGATGTCTAGCTGTAGCCGTTCTTGTGATACAGACTGGAGACAGACAGACAGACATCGAAGTTTTTACCCTTTGGGTACGGAACCCTAAAAAGGCACTACTATAAAATAAGAATTATGTAACACTTTTTAGTTTATTCATAAGAATATTCATTTTGTTTTTAACCCCCGACAAAAAAGAGGGGTGTTATAAGTTTGACGTGTCTGTCTGTCTGTCTGTATGTCTGTCTGTTTGTCTGTGTGTGTATCAGATGTCCGTGGCATCATAGCATCCAAACGGGTGGACCGATTTTGATCTAGTTTTTTTTGTTTGAAAGCTGACATGATCGAGAGTGTTCTTAGCTATAATTTATCATCATCAGCCTGATCGGTGCTGGACAATCAGGGTTTATCTGGTTCATGTAAGGCCGTTAGCAACTTGTAGTCGTTAGATGGGTTTTATATTTCATTCTAGTTCGTGACATTTGTGAATATACAATATACGTATACACATAATAATGGAAAGTTGAGCTGGTGCTGCAGCATCACCTGGTAATTAATAGGATATCCAATTACTCGCCAACGTAGAGCAGAGGTTTCGTGTTTGGGCTCATTTTAATTGCGACAACCAGTAAGAAGTAGATAAAGTATAAACAGTAAATATTTACATGCTGCTGCTGCAGCATCACCTGGATTCTATAGGAACCGAGCTTCGTATGAACCCAAAGTGGAGGTTTCATGTTTGGGCTTATATTAACGGCATCATCGAAAAGGACATTGATAGATGGTAATCATGAGAATATGATTCTGTTGATAGGAATTATTCCGCACAATATAACCAACACAAGTGTAAAAAGTATGAAATAAAATTTAATTAAGAAATTTAAAAAAAACCCCGCCAAAACAACTTTAAAAAGTAATGAAATAATATTTACTGCCTTTAAGTTCAAATAATTCCTAAATTGTGTAAAGTAATATTTTAGTCCATAATTGTTGTCAAGGTGTGTCGGGGGACCGCTAATGTAGATGTTTGATTTCACATAACAAGTTTTAGGATCAATTCACAGCGATCTGAATCGAGATAGGTAATCAGCGACTTGGCGGTTGTAGGTTGTAGTTTACTTGGCGGTCCCCCGACACACCGTGACAACAATTATGGACTAAAATATTACTTTACACAAGTTAGGAATTATTTGAACTAAAAGGCAGTAAATATTATTTCATTACTTTTTAAAGTTGTTTTGGCGGGGGTTTTTTTAAATTTCTTAATGTTCTTGGAATTGCCAAGGAAGTCAGTTCCAATTTTGAAAATAATTTATTTTTCTCTTTTTTACGGCTAGTCAACAAGTAACCCTTATAGTTTCGGTCTGTCCGTCTGTCTGTCCATCTATCTGTCCATCTGTCTGTTCGTCTGTCTGTCCGTCTGTCTTTCCGCGGTTTTCCTCAGAGACTATAAGGCCCACAAAGCTGTAATTCGGCATAAACGTACATCTTAATCAAAGCGACAAAATGGTAAGTACCTATATAAAACTTTTAATTTTTTTGTGGTACCTTCGATACACATTAAGCGGGGGTGATTTTTTTTTTTAAATCATTTTCCGATTTCGGGGTCCATTTGTGAAATATGAAGTTCTAAAGTGGAAAAATACGTTAGGTTCTGTACAGCACCTTCGGAACCAAGGTACCTATACATTTTTGCAGAATGCTACTTTTTGGTAGTACATAACATGTTTGAAATCCTTCAGAAAAAGTCAAAATCACTACAGCAATACCCCTGTACATGTTTCCTTACAAATTTTAAGAAGTTGCCTCGATTCATCGTGGATCGCATCATCAGATCACAACTTTTGTGAAGGTACCAACTTTCAACTATGTCCTATACAACAACAGAAGTATCTTAAAAATCTGTCTACAAATAGTGGAGTTATCAGCGAACAAACATAACTAAATAAAGAACATACTATCGAATTGAGAACCCTCCTCTTTTTTTAGAAGTCGGTTCAAAATAAAAAGACGATTCTCTTCACTAATTCGTTTATTTTATAATCAACTTTTGCTACGGAATCAGTAAAATATTTGGTATGAGTTGATTAAAAAATTAATATCAGAACTTACCACATCGTGCATCGGTAAGTTCTTATAAACAGAAAACTCAAAAAATCAAATTAGCTTGAAAATAATAATTTTAATAGATACCAACTGTCGTATCGCACAAAACAGTAGTAAAGAAATGCGCGAGAGCGCGCACGCTGGTTGCCTAAGCGACAGTGAAACTACGACTGATCGAAAAAACCGTTACTATCCACCATAATAGGTATGATTTACAGCGGGGACAAGCGACAACGCGTCAAGTGTTTGTTTGGGCTAACCACAATTAAAAATAAATAATTATTTCAGCAATTGGTATCTAAGTAACAAAATTTATAAATAAAACGGCAGGTAAAAGGTTACCAAGCGCCACATATTACCTTAGTTTCGGCGAGTAATATTTACTATATCGAATTTTTGATATGATTACGGTTTGTTAAAAAATACTTAACGACAGAAAAAATATCTCAAGGGTTTGTAAAATAGTCCGAAATACCATAAATAAATAAATGTATTATAGGTAAAACGTCCCAAGTACCTAATTGATACCATCTGCATCAGTGGAAAGCCAAAAATTACCAAGTAAAAAAAGAAACATGTAGATATTACCAAATGCCTACTTTTAAAAAGGTGTCAAAAAGTTGTCGCTTGGTCGCCGAAAATAAGAAAAATACCCGTTTCCACGGAGTTCCTAAGCGACATCAAAAGTACTCGTAGAGACATGGGACTAAGACCAATCGATAGAGAAAAATTCGCTGATTCCGAATATATAAATAACTAATTTTGACCCCTAGTGTCGCTTGGTAACTTTTGCCTTTCCACCGTCGATATTATTATCTAATTGTTGCCGTTAGGCTTCTATCATTGTGTACCTACAATGAAAGAGATCAGCTCCTTGACACCAAGAATCATTGTAATAGTATAAGTAATAATTAATATTTTCACTACAGATTACAATTAATAATAATTATTATCAGGTAAAAAAAATCCAAACAAAACGTAATTAGGTAAATAAGAACCTATGTTCCTATTGAACTACAACAAAAAAAAATGCCTCTCTTGCCTCAACTAAGCCTAAAGCAATAATTATTTTCCTTCGGGGTTCGTAAATTATGACGTGTCGGTCTATTTATAATGACCCCACGATCAGGGAAGGTCAAGGAAAATGCAGGGGTCGGAATAACATAAGCCAGCAAACTTTTCAATAATCCCTTATGGGGGCGACTAACCCTAAAGTGTCGATTTTATAATTCATTTTTATACTTGAAAATAAGCCCCGAATTGTTTCACTTTCTAAAATTAGATACTATATTATATTTCCGAGAATTTGATCTGAGCAAAAACACGATATCTTAAAATTTTCTCGATAAAAAAAAATCACAAAGATCTAATTTTCACGAATTTTTCATTGAACTAAGTTAATATTTTAACACATTGTATAAAATTCTATCATTGAGAGATCGACCTAGCGGATTTTTTAAATGTTGTATATTTATCGAGTTATTGAGAAAAAACTAATTTGGCGATGAATCCGCGTCGTTCTTTTTCACCTGGGATATGAAAGACGGGCGTGAGTATGAAGAGAGAAGGACGATATTTGATTTTTGGGGTTAGTCGCCCTCTTAATATCGTTTAATTTTCTTAGAAATCAAAATATCGCAATACACCGTCAGACATTTAGAAGTTGATCTGATTTATAATGTCTATTATACTAGAAGAAATACTAATATAATATTATTTAATGCGAAAGTGTGTCTGTCTGTCTGTTACCTCTTTAATTCTTATTATAATAAAATCTTTAATTATTATTTTTAAATCAATAGAAAATACGAACGAAAGGCGAAAGTGAGTTTGTATGCTTGTCACTTCTTCACATCTAAACGGCTGGAGCGATTTTAATAAAATTTGCTATGGAGGTAGTTGATAGTTGATACCCTATAATCTAAATTAACACATAGGCTACTTTTTACTGCGGGAAAGTATTACAATTATTTATTTTCTCTAATAAACAGCTGGTACCACCGCGGTCCGCGGGGCACAGCAGCTAGTGTAAAAATATAATTCTCAATTTTGAAAATAGAAATATTACAAATACAGATGGCTTTCAGCGCCATCTGTATTTGTAAAGTGGTAACTGGTGCAACATAGAAACTGAAACGCTCACGAAACGTTTGCCAACAGCTGCTTTTCAGGCCACGCCTCACACCTAATAGTTTGTGAAAATTCCGCTAGATGGCGCCGAAAGGCAGAATTAAAGATTTTAATTCATTGATATGCTATCAGAGAAGTTGATTCACACGCAGATGGTGGACTAAAGTAATTTGGTCACATTATGTCAAACCCAGCCGACAGATCACGGCTAATATTAAATTGACATAACTCGACCAAATCAATTTCTTCCATGGTGACCATGGTACATTGCAATTTGCAAGTTTGACGTAATGATCAATAATAACTAGTTTTATGATAATTATAATCAGTAATATATGATGAGTCCATATTATAGCGTTTATCTATTTCATAATATCAAATTAGTGTATTATGAAACTATGTTAGATAATAATTATGTATGAGTAGGTACAATAAATTTTATTACTATTTAATACTATACTTACTTAAATATATTTTTTTTTTTAAGTTTTATTAGTAAGTATACTTAAATATAGAAGCTGGGGCTTCTAATATTTTTCCATGTTTCATTAAACCCTTAAATCAATACTTTAAAACTTAAAAATAATACAGACATTTAAATAAGAACGATTTTGGAATTTTGGAATCTGGTGAATAAATTAATGAAGCGTCTTTCCCGGAGCGCATAGGCGGTCGGTGCTTCTAATTAAAACGTTTCATTTTATTAAATATTATAGAAAAATATTAATTTAACAAAAGCGAGGATAGGAAAAAATATATTATACTTATATCCACAGCCGAACGTATAACCTCCTCCTTATTGGAAGTCGACTAAAAAAAGAATGAATGAATATAGATTTGGATGTAGAAATGATGAATGTCGATTTGGATGATAGTAATGCTAAGTACTCACTACTGCGGTTTTGCTCGATAGTTTTACTCCAAATCGAGTAATAATTACTATTTGGACCGCAAAACTGACAGCTCGAAGGCTCGAATCGAGCCGCTCGATAGCCGGCTTGATGGAATTAAATATATCGATTTAGAGTAAAACTATCGAGCAATGCTGAATGTGTGGACGAAATCCCGAGCCGCGGGTTTTGCTCGACGTTATGACTCGATCGAGCAAAACCTTATGTGAGTACTTAGCATAAGAAAAAAAAACAATTTTTCATTGGATCAAAATTAATTAGACAGTTCAGTTAAGATTAATAGTATTTTTTTATGTCTTTGAGAACTCAGTTTATGAAGAAGCTCAACAAAGCATCAATGGTAGTAAAAGATCGATCTTAGAATACAAGCTTATATAACTATTCCTCGAAATCGAACTAACTCCCAAATTCCAATGCAAAGCAAATCATAAATCCTATACAAATAACATTTACCTTTGACTTTTGTGACTGAACGTGAATTAAGCCATATTGAATGGATAGTGAATATTTGCAAGCTCAGTCTAGATGTCTTAACGCAATGCAATTTGATAGACAGGCTGGTTTAGCCCGGCCGCACATTGTCCGAATTCTGATCAGAAACAGTTGAATTTCGCCGGACCGCCACCCCGCACACCATCCGAAATATCCTTCCGGCGAGTTCGAGCTCACTCGGTTCAGTACAAAATGTAAGAGACAGCGCGGACGTTCAACTGTTTCTGATCAGAAATTTCGGACAATGTGCGGTCGGGCTTAATGTCACTTAAACGAGCCATAAGGAGCTAAAGCGCATTTAACAATCTCTGCTCGCGCATAATATTATCTCATCTCCTACCGCGGCTGCCACGTGCCAATTAGTTCTTGAACCGTAGAACAATTCCTTATAGTAAATTTTACCGTCACAAGTAATTGAAAAGGTATTTTTTATAGAGCAGTTCACAATAAACGAGGTAGGCACTTAAACATTCTACTACAAAGGCATAAACTAAAAACTAGTTAATACCTTACTATGTAAAAGTTCAAAGTTATCTTACTCTGAAGCTTCACAAATCAACCCCTATGTCGCTGACATTAAGGACCTGGCAGAAGTAAAATATCCCCGAATCATACAAGGAAGTGAACAAAGTAAGGAAGCTAGGACACGTCGTACATTTTATATCGGGCGGTGAACGTCCGCCCCGCCCATTGACGTCATAGCTCCTACGTCATCACTCACCGCCCCTCCCTCCCTCCGCCCCCTGCAACCCCTCGCCGTCCCCCGCTTCAGTTTCAAGGCTCGGCTCGACGTATTTCAAATTTCATTTTATGATCGTCTTTTATATTTTATGTTTAAAACTTTTTAATTAATTCTGCTTTATTTATTGGTTTCATGCATTTGGAATTGACGTGATTAATGCTGCCACAGGGCCTTAGCCTTTGGGTTTAAATATAATGTAGGTAACACCTATAGTACTTTAACACTGTAAAAGCGTATTTACTACTACGAAGTATTTTACATTTTTTTAGTTAAATTAACTAGACACTTAGGGTGGGTTGCACCAACTTACTTTAGCTATAACTTTAACTATAACTACTATGTAAAATGTCAAATTTTTGGTTAAAGTAAAAAATGGACGCCATATTTAACCATAACCTTGAGATGGACAACGCTTTGAATGAACGTGGCGAAAAAAGGAACTAACGTTGTCATCATACAAAAACGCAATTTTTGACAGTTCTCCTTTACCAGCAGCTCCCCGCCCACGTTCATTTCAAGCCTTGTCGGACTAGCTATCATCTGTCAAATTCTGTGGTCAAAGTTAAAGTTAAAGTTAGCCTTAACTATAACCATAACTTTGACCATAACTTTGACTTCAACCACGCCTCTGGTGCAACCCACCCTTAAGATATCTAAGTTAAGATATTATGTTCCTGCAGACAGGTGTCGTGTAAGTGGTGCTTAACACTAGAAAGACCGGAGCGGTCAAATATTAGCGGATATTTTCGTTACCGTTGCGTGAAATTCGTTTTCCTCTCGTGACATTTAATAATTTTCGATAGTTTAAATTGAGATAACGTGTTTTTAATGATTGCTCAATAATTATAAGTTTTAAATAACAATCTACCTAGAAAGACCGCAGCGGTCAATTGACCGCTTGAATAAAATTTCTAAAGGAAGTGAGTTTTTCTTGCAAGTTTTATTTTTCTTTAAAATTTTTTATTATTTTTATATTTTGTTTGTGTATTTTATTTGAAATTTGATTTAAAATTTATAAAAAACTTGACTGAAATAGACTTGTCAATGACTCATAGGACATAAGTGGGATAAATACTTTTATTTACATAAATAGTCTAAAAATTCACATTTTCATATGTGAAAATAATGGTAATATATTTACAAATATAGTATGTGCACAAATAAAACCTTTTGCCTTGCCTGTTTTGATATTGTAGCGTATTTCAAGTTTTTTGCCTAATGAAACCCTGTTTTTTGAAAATTATCAACGTTACTACAAAAATCTGTGTCAATTTTCATAGTATTGTTGCCTGAGTTGACCTAACACAGCCAGGGTTTATTAGTAGTTCGAATTTCAATAAAATATTTATGCTGGGTTAATTTAATTTTTTGTTTTACCAACACAAACGAAGCAAATAACAAACTAAAGGTTGCGAAATTTTAGTTATATGAAAATATGATAAAAATTGTTATATTTATGCTAATTTCAAGTATGTTTCATTTCTAAAGCATATTTTCGTACTTTTTTAGCTTTAGTGATAAAAGATTTTTATATTGGGACCAAAAATACGACACGAAAAAATAATAGTTTTGTCCTCCAATAGGGTATTTTCATCAAGATATTCATGGCTTCTAGACGTGAATTACTGTACATAAGAGTAACTTTACCATTCTATTGCTAAAATGAGAAAATATAAAATCTGAAAAAATGGTGTTTTATGCTCAAATACAGGAACAAAACCAATGTCATTATACCGGTAGCAGGTCTATTGATTGATAATTTTCTTGAATATTTGTACTATAATTTAATTTAGTTACATTTATAAATAATTAAATGATCAATAAAATGCAAAAGCAAGGTAGTAAGACACACAAAAAATGTAAAAACATACGATGGGTCATTTGACCGCTCTTGGTCTTTCTAGGAAGTTCAGAATTCCGGTCTTTCTAGTGTCAAGAGTCCACTTGAGCTGTGAGTAGCGACACTCGATACTCCCCGGAACCAATACTTGATGTGTACACTGTAATTAACCTCATTTTTTACTCTTTAATTTATACAGAGTGTAACAAAAATGAGTAACAACACCTTAGGGTGTGTACGTGTTCCTTGTAGAGCGTTCACTGTGAAAGTAGCAGCGCTGAAAGATCAAATTTTTTTTTCATTTTTGTATGGGGAAACTCGTGACGCTTGGACCCTTGCCCATACAAAAGTGAAAAAAAAATGTCGTCTTTCAGAGCTGCTACTTTAACAGTGAACTCTCTACAAGGAACACGTACACATCCTAAAGTATTGTCACTTATTTTTGTTACACACTGTATATTTGATAAAATATTATTGACTAGATAATGATGATGCCCACAACCCACTTCCGCCAAAAATCGCTTATCGCGCGGGATTCGTACAATTTTCCGGGATAAAAGTAGCCTATGTCCTCCCCCGACTCAAAGTATCTACATTATGTAACCACTGAACTGATATTGCTGAGGTATGAATTATGATACCTCAGCAATATCAGTTCAGTAATACACTTGTTAATTCTTAATATTATGTTTGCTGCTTATGCGATTTCCTAATAAGTAATATTTTTTTACAACTAATTATGTCACAATCCTAATAACACTTGTTATAGTAATCTTTAGTCAAAATGCCTCCACTTCCATTAATTCGATGACCAAGGAGATGAGATAACAGTAACGGTTAACTTTGTCAAAGCTTGGTGAAACCGGAACAAAAATGGCATCCTAACGCCTTTCCATGTCGGTCCATGGTGAACAAATACGAGTAATTACGAAGTTATTAAGACCGACGTCAATTGGTCCCGAGCCTGTAGCCAAGACGTTTTCTTTATTGCTTCTTTAAAGAATCGCCGATCACAATGTTTGGAATTGACATTAGACGAGTCGAACGCTTTTGTCAATTCCATACATTTTGATCGGCGATTCTATAGAGAAGCGATAAACAAAACGTCTTGGTTAAAGGGCCTGTTAGGTACATACATCTCAATCATGGTTATCCATTATAGCCCAACGTGGAGAGGAGCTTTTAATATAGTAAAATATTAAAATATAGTCTCTAATGCACCTGTAAACGTAAATATGGCACGTAGCAGTACCTCGCTCATGTCAAGGTCTAGGCGGCTGGCGTCAGATGAGATGTGAGGTCGCTGGCAACAGGGATATCATCATCATTATCACAATCATTAGTCATTACTCATTATTGGACATCGTAATATAATATACATATATTTGCATATGCAAATGCATTGATGAATGAAATGAGTAATGGCATTTTTGGGCGATAGTGCATATTTTGGCAATTTTTCATTTATAGTGCATATTTAGGTAGTTGTATGCCCTCGTAGTCTCCAAACTAGCTATTATAAATTCATAATACACACCGAGGCCACGTAACAGTAATACGAAGACTCGCGCAGACCGCTATAGGTACAATGTCGTCTATCGTTAGAGAAACAAAATGTTTCTTTGTAGTTGGCAACGTTAGAAAAAAAATACTTATTATAAAGTTATAGGTACCTAATGAACTTCCATGGGCACTAAGATTGCAATCGGAAAATGTTGGTAGAAAATAATTCGTAATATTAACTGTCATAAGAAATAAAAAATCTAGGATTAGATGGAATGATGAAAATTGGCGCAATTATTAACGGCACCAAAAACTATTGAGAATTCTAATATATTTTTCTATACAGTGAACAATGGAACAATACTGCCAAATTGACTGTGATTACTCGCAAACAGACTTATTCCTAAAAAATCCTTAAATTTCTTAAATTCCTCGGGTCTCCAGGAACACTTACATAATAAAATGATTCTGTTATCCTTTTAGTAAATAAACAAAGATAACTATATAGGAATATAATACACACACAACAAAATAGGAAAGAAATAAAGGAAGAATTTGAAGACAAATATGAGGATGTGGCGCCTACTGAACCGTAGGATAGTCCTAGTAACTAGAATTTAACAAACAAATATTTATTACTACTTAAAAATGTCTACACACTAATCTTACACAATCACTGATCTCCACAATAGGATTCCCTGTGTCGGGGAGACCAGTCTCTTCCATCATACACATATACACTAGATACAATATACAGATATGAGAGTCGTTTAAAGTTATCTTACTTATTTTAACCTCCTTACAAACATTAAAAATTTATCCGATCTACGAAAAATAGACGACGATCTCCGCTTAGTTGCAGGCCCATGTTGGATGCGAGTAGCAGGAGATCGGTCATCTTGGCGTTCATTGAGAGAGGCCTATGTCCAGCAGTGGACGACTATAGGCTGATATGATGACGAAAAATAGCTTTCAGAAAAGGCTGTTATATGATTTGTATTCATAAATACTGAATTTGATGAGAACTCTCCTGCCAAAGCGATAATATGCTACGGTGGCCATTCGTTTCAGATGCATAATTTGGATCCGTCGCAAATGAATAGCCATGAACCAGTTTTCTAAGAAAGCAAAATATATTCAAGATACGTCCTGAGCATCATCATCGACCTTATTTACAAACATATCTTGAGAATTCTTTCAAATTAGCTCTGATTTTTCGTTTTAGATACACGCATTCTAAACGAAACACCATGAAATCCGGTTACCTCTATATCGAAAAGCTCAAAAATCGATTGGGTCCCTAAGCGGATTTGAGGTCTCGAGGTGTAGGGCCCTCGTCGGGTACGGGCAGCGCGCAGGCGCGGGGCTGCCACGCGCTGACGTCACGGCAGTCCCCCAGCCAGTGCTGCCGCGACCCGCGGGCTGTCACAACTGACACCGGACCCCAGTACCCTGGTGGTACACACGAGCTTCCGATTGCCAATACGTGCATGACAGTGCTGACATCACTAAGTATATATAGAGTAGAGATAGAGAGAGTAGTTGTAGTATTTTGTATCTCTATTACGAGCGCTTTCTACGCATGCTAGCTTTCACTTGACATTCTAAAGTTCTAGTTCTTAGTTTTGATACTTAGTTCTTGTAGTACATTTTTTTCTTTTGATCTCACTAGTTTTTTTACTATTTTACAACGTAAATAATGCTTGTTCTTTTTTATCATTCAAAGTAACAAACAATACACATAGGAGGGAAAACATAATGCAGTTTTGTCTTCACCCTACACATTAACAAAGTGACATGTAGAGAGAATATGGTGACTTTACCAAACTACTCATTCATAATATACATAGTTTTGATATACAAACAAGATATAAACAAAAATGCTACAGAACATCTTTCATATCTAAGCGTTGTTTTAATTTAGGCTAGAGGTTATAGTACTTAAGGCCATCCCCTGAGCAAACGACGTTGACCATACATTTGCCGCGTTGCCGAGATCGCACTAAAATCCTATTTTATTACTTATCTTAGTTCAAAATTGACCTAAAAAAATACAAATGGCAAATATGTAGGTAATGAAATAGTCGATCTTTTGGCGTGTGTTTCAAATAAACGTACTTAATTTGTAAATACTAGGGAGCTGATACTGAATGTATACTTGAATTTAAATAAATTGGTATTACTTTGGAAGCTGATATCATGAGTATAATAAACAAAAATAGGAAATTAATAAAGGATAAAGAAAGGTTCATATGCTAAAGATTATTGCTGTATTTTTATTATAATTTTGTAACTTTCAAATTATGAGTTAATAAGACTCTAAAAACGGGAGCCTCCGTAGGGTAGCATAGCTTAGGCATCTCCGTAGGGGAGCGCCTTAAAAGATAAAATAAAATATAGCTAGTACAGATCTATTAATTTGATGTAGAATTTATGTAACGAATTGATTAATTTCTTAACTCTTTCCAAGAATATATTCTGACAGAGATCATTAATGATGACCTCTTTTCTTCAGAATTCAAGAAAGATTTTCCGTGGAATTCACTTCTTTAGGAATTTCCAATTAGGCGCTGATTACAAAAACCCCTCTTTACCATAATACATTTGAATATTATGCATTTACTTTGGGTTTTCCATCTTTAAATTAAGCTTATAGGCTTATGACGCGCCACATCTCAAAAGTTTAATTAACTATAGACATGAGCATCAACCCATGGACTTGTATTCCGACTTTTATATTTTAATCCAACATTAATACAGTATTAATCTAGTTAGTGTCATTTTAATTACCTACAAAAAAAGTATTCTCATTTATCCTTTTTGGAGTTTTGGCCAATCAAAACATGTTTGACGATGGTCTATCTAATAAATCTATATATTTTTATCATTTCCAAAGCTATGCATATTAACAAAACTGGATTGTTGTAAGACTAATAGCTGAATATACTATAACTGATGAACTATAATATGCTACACCTTCACAATCTATCTATATATATAAAACTCAAAGGTGACTGACTGACATAGTGATCTATCAACGCACAGCCCAAACCACTGGACCGATCGGGCTGAAATTTGGCATGCAGGTAGATATTATGACGTAGGCACCCGCTAAGAAAGGGTTTTGATCAATTCCACCTCCAAGGGGTTAAAATAGGGGATGAAAATTTGTATATAATAATACTTCTTAACGCGAGCGAAGCCGCGGGCAAAATCTCGTATATTATATACTCCTAATATAAAATATATTCCTGTAAATAAGTATGTAATATTTAAAAGTATTTTTTCTTTTGTGAAGATTTTGCCTTCGTTGCGCAAAAGGTAATCCGGATGCAAACCTATATTTTTCAACGCGTTTTTCCGCGTTCTACTACGCAATTCTGAAAGATCCTGCTATCCGTTCTTATATCCATACTTCCATACTAATATTATAAATGCGAAAGTGTGTCTATCTGTCACCTCTTCGCAATAAAGCCGCTGAACCAACCGATTTTGATTATTTTTGGTATGCATTATTAGATTAATACTGTATTAAGCTTTTTAGGGTACTTGGTGTCCCGGAAAGGACATATTAGGATAATTTTTACAACTGAAAATGTACGGTTCCCACGCGATAAACTAATTTCGCCGCAACAGGGTTGCGGGCGTCATCTAAGACCTAAATAATTTGGTCAAAAATATTTTTGGTCTCATGAAGGGGAAAGCCATCAAAATATATAAAGCCATAAGCTTAGTGGCGACTATAAAGGTGTATCCCACTTTATAGGTTCATAATGTTTGGCTCTAAAAAATATTGTCAATATTGTTGGCCAAGATAAGGGTCAGTTAACCTTTTTTTACATTTGCCTTTACCACAGAATATATAATATATAATATGCCTTAACTATAAAAAAAGTTAAATATAATGACACTGCATATTATTCTTTTTTTCCGTAGTCAACTCTTTAACTATAAAGTTTGAACTTTGAACCCTAGCTTCTTTACCGGAAAAGCCGATGAAAATTGAAAAACGAAAATGGAACGTAGCTGTTTGTTTTGGTCTTCCCATACACTCTACATGACCTAGGTCTCGCAGGTTCCTACAAATCTAGGTCTCTGCTAGTATCAGAGGTAATGAACACTGATAATAATCCACTATAATGACGTTTTCAAGTAGACATTCAATGCTCACCTTATTGTAATACTTACTTAAAACTATTTAAATCAGATTTAATACACCTAAATTTAATAATATTATAATGCTGCTAGTTTGTATACACTCTTATGATTTGGAATTCCCGATTCCGAATACAGCACAAAATTAAAATGAGTAAAATGTAAATATTAAATAATGTAACAATCCATTAATTTGGAAAAAAATATAGTTAAGTTCATATAAAATTGGAATTAAACAGCCTAGGCCCTAGGCCTTTTTGCCTAGACTTTTTTTTCATAAAATACGGAGGCAACTACCGTCGTCCATGGAAACTTGCAACATCTGAAGAGCTGCAGGTGCGTTACCGGCCTTTAACCCGTCAATCGTGGAAAAACGAGACAGAATAGAATTTCTATTGTATCTCGGTCACCGGTGACCGTTGGGTTGGGGCTTGTTGAATTAAATAATGAATACGCTCTCAATTCAGCCTTATTATAATATATCAGATATGAAAATAAAATTATTTAAAACTACTCGGCCCAATCTTTTTAAAATGAATGCAGAACAGAGCAGACACTACCTAAATTACCTTTTAGCTGTTAAACAAACTTATTAAAAAGTGAGCAGAGATTAGCTCCGAACTTAAGTTACGTTAAGCTTGAAAAGCTTCATTTTGCTGCGCTTTTAATATAACGGAAGATACTAACACCTTTATTGACATAAAGCTATGCGATTTTTTATTCCTTGTAGAGTTTCCTTAGCAGTTTTTTATATCGTGTGACGAAACAAAGTAACAATACTTTAGGCTGCGTAAAGTGTATGTTTCCCCTTTATAGAGTTCAACGCTAAAGATTGTTTTTTTTTGTGATTTGTATAGGCAAGCTCCCTAGCCTCATAAAGCACATACAAAGGTTAAAAAAGTTAGTCTTTGAGCGCTGCTACTTTCACAGAGAACACAAGTACAGGAGACCCAAACACACCCTAGTATTACTTTTTACCCTGTATAAGAGAAAAGTATATTTCGCAGTGCCCCAAAATTAGATGCATAGCTCCAGAAATCCAGAAAATTCTACAGAAAAAGCCTCTAAGTTCTAAAGGACCTTTTTCAAAACTATTCGTTATAAATCATAATATACCTAAGCGATTGTAAAATAGACCATAAAAGCATTTAGGAAGACATTGTACTGCATAATATTATCTAAAGATAGTTTAGTAACTAGTATAGTCGTAAATCGTTTAATATAATATGTACCACAGAATACATAATTAGTACCTTACGGTATATATGTACTACAATGAAACACTATGAAAATTTCGTAGTTTGTTTTAAATTTTGGAGTATCAGAACTACAAAGTATCTTTTACTATCGTAAGCTTCAAGGTTTAGTAGCTTTAAAATGACTATGTTACATTGTTATGTTAAGTGGTCTAGGTACCTAAGCATAACAATGTTACGGTTAGGTACCTAGAGCATTGCCTATCTGTATTATATACATAGGTACTTTCCTACTTCTTATTACAAAATATTCAAAAAAGTTATACAGTGTGTTATTGTAAACACCGTTATCTTTGAAACCATCAAATGAGCCCGTCAAAATGCTCAACTTTTTCTATGAGAACAATGCTGGGATTTAAAAAAAAAGCCATCTTCATACCCATACGGATGCCCGGATCGGCAATTTGTATAGGTACGAAGACGGATTTTTTTGAGTTCCCAGCATTGTTCTCATAAAAAAAGTTGTTCATTTTGAGGGGCTCATTTGATGGTTTCAAGGATAACGGTGTTTACACTAACATCTTGTATATTATAGTTACTTAATTCATAGAAATTATTTTTGATATAAGTATAATAAATTATAATATTATATTATAGAAATCCTAAATAGGCTAGACACTATTATTGCAACAAAATATGCTGTTTATATCGAATTTGTTTTTATCTGCACGCCGGCATCGACTACTTAATTTTTTTTTGTAGACTTTCTGTAGAAACCATGTATTTCTTTCCACTAGGTATAATAGGAGAAGCAATATTCATGCGAAATGTAACACTTGCTTATTTTTTCCATCTCATAGACATCAGACAAAAACAATATTAATAATTAAACTAGGAAAACAATAAAATCCACGTGTGTCAGTAAGAAAGTTGATTATGATTAACTAGGCTATTGTCTATTGATTTGAATAATGGTACAGTATTTTCTGGGATATTCCTCTCCTAAATGACATACACATTAGCATATGCCACATTCCCACAGCTCTATACAGATTACAGGGTGTAACAAAACTAAGTGATAATACTAATTTAGGGTTTGTATGTGTCCCTATGCGCTCTAAAACGGATTGGGCGGATCACGTTGGCCGTATGCATTTCGACCGCTGGGCAACTGGGCAAGGATCTCAAGACCTGGTACCTGAAGATGGACGCCGCTGCCGTGGCCCGCCTAGAAAAAGATGACGTGATGAGCTGGAGGCACACCAGCCAGGCTGACCAGCGGTGGCGCAGGAGAGAGACAGATGGAAGTCTTTGGGGAAGGCCTTTGCCCAGCTGTGGGACAGTTTAGGCTCATAATAATAATAATAATGTGTCCCTTGTATAGAATTCACTGTGAAAGTAGCAGCACTGAAAGACCAAATTTTTTTTTCACTTTTGTATGGGAAAGCTCGTAACGCTGGGACGATTGCCCATACAAAAGTAAAAAAAAATGGTCTTTCATCGCTGCTACTTTCACAACGAACTCTCTACAAGGTACACATACACACCCTAATATTATCGCTTAGTTTTGTTAGACCCTCTATACGCCATTTCCCACAGAGGTCGTCTTAGCATCTCGAAGAGAATGACCTCCTTATCTGCCTGAGAAATAATGCGACAGCGTCCCTAGCTAAATACATGGTTTTCCATATACATTGCTTTTGAAAAGGGGCTGTGTATGTAGAGGAATGGAACGTACATAAGCCTTTATTCATCCAAAGCTGCTGCGTTACTCTTCTTAAAATTATATTTAACACACAAGAATATGCTTATTTCAAAAGAGAAAAATTAAACTAGAGTAGTCTACTCTGAAACAGAGACGACCTCTGAATCAAGTTAAAAAAATCAATCAATAATCGCTATCTTAAAAATGCAGACCCACATGATCTGCTCTCGGTGAGAACTGAGAACACTTATAACGAGCAGGTTTAACAACTTTCAAAGATCAATACACAATTTGCCTCTTAGCACTTATGCACCTGTAACTTAAAGGTCATTGAAAATCATTAAGAGGGCGACTAACCCCAAAAACCAAACATCGCCCTTCCCTCTTCACACTCACGCCCGTCTTTCATATGCCAGGTGAAAAAGAACGACGCGGATTCATCGCCAAATAAGTTTTTTCTCAATAACTCGATAAATATACAACATTTTAAAAATCCGCTAAGTCGATCTCTCAATGATAGAATTTTATATAATGCGTTAAAATATTAACTTAGTTCAATGCACGGTTATGGCAATAAATGAAAAATTCTTCAAAATTGGATGCATCTTTCTGACTTTTTTCTATCGAGAAAATTTTAAGATATCGTGTTTTTGCTCAGATCTAATTCTCGGAAATATAATGTAGTATCTATTTTAGAAAATGAAACAATTCGGGGCTTATTTTCAAGTATAAAAATGAATTATAAAATCGACACTTTATGGTTAGTCGCCCCCTTAAGTAATCATTTTATTGCTGTGCAAAGTTTATTTACTACTCAGGAAAACCTGTATAAGATGATAATCGTCTTATAAAATCACTTGTACCTCCTTAGCCATAAATAATTATGGCTAAAGAGGTACAAGTGATTTTATAAGACGATTATCATTTTAACCATTGGTTTATATTTTATAACCTTATCCGTTTGTAGCATAAAGTTAATATATTCCGCTAGGTATATTAAACTTTATGGTTTGTAGTAACACCACAGATTACTAAATAGTTACTATGTTAGTACTGAGGCCGTAGCCAAAATCCCTTTCGTTAAAAACGGTGACAAAATTTGTTATCAAAATGTATGGGATTTGACATTAATCTACTAATTCGAAAGCGAAATGTCATTTAGCGATGACTTATGTCAAACCGCATACATTTTGATAAAGAATTTCATCTTCGTTTTTAACGAAAGATACTTTGTCTAAGGGGGCAGGTACAATGTTCTTGTTCACTTAAAATTCAACCCTTTTTTTAATGTGTTTAATTGTTTTTTCATCAATTCATCCTTTTTTTAATATTGTGTTTACTTGTTAAAAGTGTAGAAACTAGACAAGTAGAGACTGACTTAGTTGCTTTTTATAAAGTTTTTTTTTCTTTCATATTAATTCTACGTAGTAGTTGCTATCCTTAGTTTTGATGCACGTATACCAAAGCTAAATAATTTAATTACAAAACTTTATTTAATAAGTGCCGAAAGATCTAATTTATTTTAACTTGAACCAAAAGAAAACTCTTCAAAAGATACAAACAAAGAATGTTAAACTCCACAGAAATACCAAACAACTTTTGCCGTTAAATTGGGATCTTCTAAATAAAATCGGAAGCTCGTTTGATACAAACCAATATGTAATTGTAACAATAAATCTTACGTAGAACTCCAGTAAACATAAAACTGCTGAAGACAATAACAGTGCTTCAAAAGTCAATGAACGTACTGTAAGTTAAACTTCGAAACTGATGAGTAAGTGAAGACGGTGTTTAAACTTAGCATTCGATGAACATAATAAGTGTGGACCGCGAACAATTGAAAGTGTAAAAATTTCGAAGCCGATACCGCGTGTACACAGTGCTTAAAACTTCGAAGTGAATGAACGTGACAAAAATAAATAATGAATAAACTTTGAAAATTAAAGTTAATGAATGTAACCAGTTCAGTAAACTTTGAAGTGAATGAAATGAAAATTAAGGACAGTGTCTTCGAATGAACAACTGAAGATAGTGAATTCGAAGTCGATGAGTGTGCCGACTTCAGCCAGTGTATAAACTTGTAGATGAGTGTGCCGACTTCAGCCAGTGTATAAACTTCGAAGTCGATGCGTGTGCCGACTTCAGCCAGTGTATAAACTTGTAGATGAGTGTACCGACTTCAGCCAGTGTATAAACTTCGAAGTCGATGAGTGTGCTGACTTCAGCCAGTGTATAAACTAGTAGATGAGTGTACCGACTTCAGCCAGTGTATAAACTTCGAAGTGGAGGTGATGAAGTTATGACAATGCGAGCGAGTGAAGTGATGCTGGGGGCGTGAGGAAGGCGCGCTGGGCGGCGGGGGTTCCCGGCAAGTCGGTTGTGATGCGATGGGCCAGGACTGGTGCTTCCGACGCAAGAGGAAGCGCAGCAGTCAAGATGACACCCAACCGCATCACACCCGGTAAATCTATTCTTAGCTGACCCGGTAAACGTTGCTTTTCCATATAAATTATGTCTAGTATCAATATAAAATGTAGATAAAAATCTATTCTCAGGCCTAACGAATTTACATAGAAAATTTAATTAAAATCGGTTGAGCCGTTTTGGAGAAGTTAGCGCATAAACACTGTGACATGAGATTTTATACAGTGTGTTAGTGTAAGCACCGTTATCCTTGAAACCATCAAATGAGCCCGTCAAAATGAACAACTTTTTCTATGAGAACAATGCTGGGAACTCAAAAAAAATGCCGTCCGCTCGAACCCATACAGATGCCCGGATCGGCAATTTGTATCTATGGGCACAGAATAGATTTAACAGTTGCTATTGGTATGAAGACGGATTTTTTTTGTGTTCCCAGCATTGTTCTCATAGAAAAAGTTGTTCATTTTGACGGGCTCATTTGATGGTTTCAAGGATAACGGTGTCTACACTAACATCTTGTATTATATACGGTCTAGCACTTCATAGGATGTGTTTACATTAAGGTGTGTGTATATAAGTATATTGTGTCGCTTGTATAGAGTTCACTGTAAGAATGGCAGCACTGCAAGAGTTCCCTCAGTAGGAACTCTTGCAGTGCAGCTGCCATATTGAGTTCAATAAGGGATACATAGTACACATCATAAAGTATTATCATTTATGATACACCCTGTATTTTATAAGAATCTGTCTAAGTGCCTAGTACAGCTGCGACAAGTTATAAATCTCATACTTGTCGCAAACCTTTACGTTTTATTTCATTGAGAAATTAAGTATACTCTCACTGTTTTTACTTATTCTACATAGGTATAGCTTTGTCATACTGACCAATACTGACCAAAGTATATTTACCGATACACAAAAAATATTACTCTTTAACTAAGGCGTTTAAACGACAGCCAAAATCGGCATAAACGCGTAAGCATACCTTAATTATATAAATGGCATGTGAAATCTGGTTGCACCTGCAAAATCGAAAGCAATGCGACTTGGGGTGTAAAAATTTACGATCACACCTTTTATGGCCGACCTGACACCACCTGCTCGACTGCTCATGGCTGTTACCGTCAAATTGTAAATACCGTTAGATTGTAATATCGCTAAGTATTTTATTGTAAGATGTGTCGTCTTTTGGTGAATTTAAATTGATTTCGTGTTTAAAATACTCGTAAGTAACAGTTTTAGTTTGGATATCTGTATTTAAAGTTATCATAGACGTAGTATTAGCCTTAATTTAAAACTTTAACATGTAGATGTTAAAGTTTTAAATTAAGTTCGGTGCTTGGGATTAACTCAACTTTTTTTTAAAATGAAATAAGGGGGCAAACGAGCAAACGGGTCACCTGATGGAAAACAATTTCCGTCGCCCATGGACACCCGCAGCATCAGAAGAGCTGCAAGTGCGTTGCCGGCCTTTTAAGAGGAAATAGGGTAATAGGGGAGGGTAGGGAAGGGAAGGGAATAGGATAGGGGATTGGGCCTCCGGTAAACTCACTCACTCGGCGAAACACAGCGCAAGCGCTGTTTCACGCCGGTTTTCTGTGAGAACGTGGTATTTCTCCGGTCGAGCCGGCCCATTCGTGCCGAAGCTTGGCTCTCCCACGTATAAATTGCTATTTTATTATCATTGCAACTGGATTTATTTAAACACAGATCCACGAAAATTTTATACATTTAATAGGGTGTACGCAAAAGTCGGAACGGAGAAGATACTAGCACATACAGTAATTAATCCGACCAACCTGACATGTTGCACACGTCATCTATACTAATAAATAATAATATTATTAATTCGAAAGTGTGCCCGCTTGTTCGTCTGTCGGCCTATCTGTTACCTCTTCACGCTTTAAACAACGCTGAACCGATTTTGCTGAAATTTGGTATGGAGACACTTGAGGCCCAGGAGAATATAATATGATACTTTTTATCTCGGAAAAATTTTGTTCCCACGTGACAAACGAATTTCACACAACGGACGGCGGGCGTCATCTAGTGTCAGAATATTGACAGAAACGTTATCAAACGCCAAACAAAACTTTTTGTTAACTTTCTACTGTTTATGCCGGTGCTGCCGCGGCCGCGTGAAAACATTGCAATCCTACTAGTCCTACTAATATTATAAAGGCGAAAGTTTGTTTGGATGTATGGATGTATGGATGTGTGGATGTATGGATGTTTGTTACTCTTTCACTCAAAAAGTACTGAACGGATTTTAATGAAACTTTACAATAATATAGCTTATACATCAGAATAACACATCATCATCATCATATCAGCCTATAGATTATATATATTCTAAATGTGAAAACGTGTAAATGGTGTCTAGATTTTATACAGCCTTCTATAAATTAAAAAACACTGTATGTTTTCCAAATAAATAAAAATAAAATAAATAAAAAATAAAATAAATAGTCGTCCACTGCTGGACATAGGCCTCTCTCAATGAACGCCAAGATGATCTCCTGCTACTCGCATCCAACATGGGCCTGCAACTAAGCGGAGATCGTCGTCCCACCTAGTTGGAGGTCGACCTACACCCCGATTTCTTAGCCTTGGTCTTCATTCCAGAGTAAGTTTATTCCAGCGATCGTCTGTTCTTTGAGCTACGTGACCAGCCTAGTTCCACTTCAGCGTACTGATTCTCTGCACTATGTCGGTGACTTTAGTTCTTTGACGAATTGTTTCATTTCGAAGCTTATCCGCCAAAGAAACTCCGAGCATAGCGCGTTCCATAGCACGCTGAGCGACGGAAAACTTACGAGCTAGCCCTGCTGTAAAAGGCCAGGTTTCCGCCCCGTAGGTCATAACGGGAAGCACGCATTGATCGAAGACTTTCGTCTTCAAGCTCTGCGGAATATGCGACGTGAGAATGTGGCTTAGCTTCCTGAATGCTGCCCAACCCAACTGTATCCTCCTATCGGTTTCTCTCTCGAAGTTATGTCTACCTACCTGCAGTATGTGCCCCAAATAGACATATTCCGTTACGACTTCGAGAAAGACACAGTTAACTGCAACCGGTCTCGGGAGAATATGTTCGTTGAACATGACTTTCGTCTTGTCCAAGTTCATCCCGAGACCGATCCGCCGGGAAGATTCATTTAGGTCGTTCAACATTTCCTGCAAGTTCTCCAACGATTCTGCCAATATGACGATATCGTCAGCGAAACGAAGGTGTGAGAGGTACTTGCCATTAACGTTTATGCCACGTCCTTTCCAGTTTAGGATCTTGAAGGCGTCCTCTAACGCATTTGTGAACAGTTTCGGGGAAATAATATCCCCCTGTCTCACTCCTCGATGCAAATAGATTGGCCTTGTTGTGGCCTCCTGTACTCGGACAGACATAGACGCGGCATTATATAGATCTTTCAAAACTTCGACATAATAACGCCAATCGACTTGACATCGTTGCAGGGCTTCCAGAACAGCCCAGGTCTCAACAGAGTCAAAAGCCTTCAAAGGCAAGGCACAATGGCTGCCTGTACTCATGTGACTTTTGTACAACTTGCCTTAAGGTGTGAATATGGTCTATGGTGCTAAAGCCTCTGCGAAACCCAGCCTGCTCTGGTGGCTGGCATTCGCCAAGTTTATTGGATAGGCGATTCGTAATGATCCTAGAAAACAACTTATATATGTGACTCAAAAGCGAGATGGGTCTATAATTTTTAAGAAGGGTGTTATCGCCCTTCTTAAAAAAGAGAACCACCTCGCTTTTAAGCCACCCTTCGGGGGAAACTCCCCGTTGAAGGACAAAATTAAAGACTTTACGAAGCTCTCTCAAGACGGGTTCGCCTCCCGCTCTGAGAAGTTCGATCGTAATTCCGTCCCTCCCCGGGGCCTTTCCTCCTTTAAGTTGTTTCAGAGCCAATCCGATTTCGCCTATACTGACGTCAGGAAGCTCGCCAGAAAGATGCCGGGTGAGTTTGGCACGCGGGTCGTCATCACGAGGATCAGGTTGCGAAACATGTGAAGCATACAAGCGGCTATAGAAATTCTCGATCTCGGACAGAACCCCCCCTCGTGAGGAAACGATTTGGCCACAGCTATTCTTCACCTTCGTCAGATGACTCCTCGCGAGGCGCCTTACGAAAACTTTAGACCCTCTATTCCGCTCAATCGCTTCCGTGATTTCCAGCGTATTCGATCGGCGAAGATCTCTACGTATAAGTTTCCGTATTCGCCTCGAGAGAAGTTTTACATCTGACGAACCCGAGTCCGTGTTTTCCCTCCGTTCCCTCATAAGTTTGAGTGACTCATCCGAAAGTTTGGATTTCCTGCCCGCATGCTTGGGCCTGCAAAACCTTTCACCTTCGACCCGTATGCTCTCCACAATTGCATTTAAAGCCTCGTCAACGTCCATTGTAGTTTCCGAGATGTTAAGAGCGTCGAACCTATTTCGTCAAAGAATAACACATAGGCTACAATTTTAACCGACTTTCAAAATGGGGGAGGTATTATGTTCGTTTTCTTATATTCAACGATTACTCCGCCGTTTGTTAACCGATTTTCCAAATTTTTCTTTTGGTATATAGAGTATCATCCCAATTTGGTATTATATTCACAAAAGTGGTAATCTGATGAAGGATCCATAAGTAATCGAGGGAAGTCCTCAAAACTTATAGGGAAACATGTGGTGACTTCGGTTTCGTAAGAAGTATTCTAAGCATATGCTACCAACAAGTAAGATTTTGCACCGAGATATAGCTGGTATACCGTGGTTCGGAAGGTGCTGAGAGAACTCCTGATTCTTTATAGATACAAGTTTGGGAGTTTCGGCGTTGTTTTAAGAACAGAAAGCATATGCAAATTACATTCATCATCATCATCATTACTACCATATTATACCATTTCATAGTCTTTTAGATCGAGACTTGAGTTTGTCAAGCGATATTTAAAAAGAATCTATACCTACCGAATATTATAAACCTGACGAGTTTGTTTGCTTGAACGCGTCAATCTCAGGAACTACTCTCAGGTCCGATTTAAAAACTTATCTCAGTGTTAGATAGGTCATTTATCAAGTAAGACTTATAGGCTATATTATATTATCACGCTAAGACTAATACGACCGAAGAAACTCATATAAATGTGGGAAAAACGGGGGAAATATTTTTTATGGGAAAATGTACGGTAAAACTGTGTGTTTTTCAAACACGATGAATCGACAATCACCAAAGCAATCAATTACATAATATTATTACAAGCTAACGTTATTTACAATTTCACGTAAAGGAGATGTAAAAGATTTCTTATGTATAAGAATAAGGATTAATGCCATATTGGTTAAAATCGCTTCGAAAATAAGTAAATGACAATGTTATTAATAATATGTGCAGCAGTGACGCTTACGAGCGAAGTGGAACCCTCAATACAGGTTTTGCATAAACCTTCTTTTTTAGTCCTTGCTTCTGCTCATAGATGGCGTTATATAGGCTACATGCAGTTTTACGTCAAAGCAATTTCTAGGTTTAAGTACTCAAATGAAAATCATAGTTAAACCTAAAATCTTCGAAACAGTTAAATTGACACAAAAGTAAACAAAAATGCATAATGATATTAAAATTTTCTCCCTAAATTAAGACTCAATCGGTGACAAGAATTAAGTGATGATGATGATGATTATAATCACAGTAATCGCATTTCACATAAAAACAAATGCCTGTATTATGTATTGTATGTAAAATTTATTATTTAATACAAAGGTAGCATGGCTAGTACGTGTATAAAAATACTTTGGAGCGTGACCGTGAGCGCTACGTAGGTCTACGTGGCGTGACGTAGGCTTTATTACCTAAGACAAGACGCATATCGGCTTTTCTAGAGTTTTACGTTTTACTGTGCAATAGAAGGGGGTTATGTTTTTCACATTATGCACTATTACTATCAGAAAAGTTGATGCATATGCAGATGGCGACCTTTGTAACTAGGTAATTTGGTCGCGTACTTGACTCATATCCCATAGATCTCATTGCATTGACAGAAGTAATTCGACCAAATGACATAGGTCCGACAACTGCCTAAGACTCAATTTCTTCGATGGTACATCGCTGCAGATATACAACTTGTCGTTTTGTGCTCAAATACTTCTCAAATCATTAATTCGTCAATCCTTACAATTATTACTTCTTGGACGATTTCTTTTTTTTAATATACTTACTTAATTGTGATCCATGAACATGTCGAGATAGGAACAGATGGTTCAGAGTGAATTAATGTATTTACATATTTAAAACACAACTGGCGTAAATCTGAGCCTGACGATGATGAACTGATGCTACGAACTTACCCTGGGATCAGTTAAATTCTATTAGTATTTAACGAAGATTAAGTAAACTAAAACCTGGTTGTTCAGTAGATCTACGTAGATCTTAGGCCCGTATAAATAGTCACTACTTAAGATGCGACGGTCTCAAGACGCGATTCGGCTCTGTGATTGGTCCAAATTTTGACAGCCAACCAATCACAAAGCCTGAACCGTGTCTTGAGACCGAGATGCATCTTGAGTACTGACTATTTATACGGGCCCTAGTTTGTGGATTAAGCATAAGTATAATTATTATGACGTAAGTATATCAAATAAAGGAATATTCCCTGAGAGGATACCTCAGGGAATAGTGTGCGTGTCGTAGCACTCGCAGCCCGTCTACGACTTAATCTATATTATAACGACGCAAAACTGAAATAAGTAGTTTGTTTTCGATCGATACCTACTAGCGTAGTAGATCAAAAATATATTATAATAGAGGCTGTTTTCAATAACAGTGATGTGTATACACTCAGTATTTTAGTTTTTTTATTATTCTATGTGTAAGGGTCAATTCAGACCGCAACGCGACGCGTAGATGCATTTCTAAATTTGTATGGATTTGACAGATGTGCATTTTGTCAATCTGTCAATTCAGTACCAAATTATAAATGCATCTACACGTCGCGTTGCATGTCTGAATTGCCCCTAATTCTTATCTTATATCTTTAAACGAGCAATTCTTGTATATCTATATCTATACTAATATTATAAATACGAAAGTATATCTGTCTGTATGTCTGTCTGTCTATCTGTCTCGCTTTCGCGCCGAAACTACCGAACCGATTGTAATGAAATTTTGTATACAAATAGTCTAAAGCCTGAGAAAGGACATAGGCTACTTTTTAAAATGAAATATTATGTGCACACTGCATAGCTGTTTTGATTTAAGGGGTACCAGGTTTTTTTTAATAAGTAAAAGCTTTTGACACCAATTTTGTTGACATCGCGCGCTATAAACTGAAGTCAACAGCTAGTATATATATAATTGGAATCTCGGAATCGGCTCCAACGAATTTCATGAAATTTAGTATATAGGGGGTTTCGGGGGCGATAAATCGATCTAGCTAGGAATCATTTTTAGAAAAAGTCATTTTATTCGTGTTTTATTGAATACCGAGCAAAGCTCGGTCAATTAGTTAGTTTTATATAATATGGAATGCGTTTGAATGCATCAGTTGGAAGCACTTGTCCATCTCACGAGCTATTTACACCTATAATTGCCCAGCATCATCAAGGTTGAATAGACGCACCACTAGCAATTAGCCTTAATACCATATTTTAACCGTCTTGACGTCTCCGCGAGACTAGCAAGGATAACATGGCCCGAAGCATGCCTTTGAATGTGTTTGAATTAATTACCCTTGAGGTAGCTGATAACTTTGTAGAGGATTTGAAATTGGTGCTATATTTCGATGCTTATTCGATGGATGAAATTTTCATATGATTGCTCCATAAACTTTACAATGTTCTTCTCCAGTAAGCCGTTTCCTAATGTAAATAAATCCTTGCAATTTCATTCTGTGTAATTCCGAAGGATGGAAAAATAAAGGACATTTCGAAAAATGTAATTTATTTTTACATTAATTCTGTTCAGTTATCGGAGCAGGATAAATTGATTAGTCGTTTAAGCATTCAAATTCCCCTAACCTAAAAATATAAAATCAAAAACAGTTCACTTGATTCGCAGCTAGCTTCGGGGCAATTACGTGACCTACAAATGAACGCACAATTTCTGCTGAACGGAAAATAGTCCTTCGGGCCGCGGAACAAGGCTTCGCCGGCTCCCATCTAGATAGGACTTGCGTCGTTTCCTACACGGGGGTTGCGTGCCGGCTCACGCATGCGGGTTGTACTTTTCGACCCCCTGGCAAAATGGCGGCGCAAACATGGCCGCCCCTGCGCCGCAGGATGCCTGACAGTTTACCGCTCTTCAAAACAAAAATAAATCGCGTAGCGTGCGAGCCCTCCGCGACCGTTCAGACGCGCAGGGCCGAGCCGGGGTCCGCCGGCGGAGGCTGGCAGGCGACGTGCCGCGAGCTGGGCCCGTGCAACAAGTGATACCGTCGGGACTGTCGACACCCGGACGTCGATGCGACCGCGGCCCGCATAAATATAGAACGTGCCCTTTCGTGCGACTTGCGAGCGGCGAGCGGCGCGGGTGAGCCGGGTGAGCCGGCAGCCGGCGCGCCGCGGGGTGACGTCGGCCGCCCGCGTCCCGCGCCCGCTACGTCAACAGTGACACGCCGACCGCGATATCAACACGCGATCGCTCCGGGCGCCGCGCGAGGTCGGCCGCGTATCGCGAGCGAAGTCGGCGAATCGAGTCGATCTGATATGATAAAACGAGCGATCGTACAAAAGATGCACCGTCGCCCTCGTGCGTCCAGTAGCGGTCGCGATCGCGCGAGTGCTGTCCGTTAGCCGTCGCCGCGAGTTTGATGCTTTCGTTTTCCACGTGGCCCGGTGTGGGGCGCGAGCATGGCGACGTGAGCCGGGACGCGGGGGCGCGGGGGGCTGAGCGCCATGGTGACGATACTGTACTCGGTGTGGCTGGCGGCGCGCTGGGCGTTCGCGGCGGGCGCGCGGCCCCCGGGCTCCCCCGAGGCGGAGGAGGCGCCGGCGCTGCCGCTGATGCGGTCGGCGCGCGCCTTCAGCGACCTGTCCACCCTCAGCACGACCACCTCCAGCTCGAGCCAGACGAGCCCCGGGGATCACTCCAAGAGGTCGCGGCCTCTTGGCCTATCGCACCAGCTGCGACGCACCACTCTACATGTGACGAGGATCCACGCTCGCGTCGTGCGTCGTAATTACCACCGCAATTAGGCGCGTTTTAATAAATATAATATGACGAAACGTTTTATATACGTTTACGATCAGCCGTAAAGTAGAAATTTAATTTATTTCTCGATAATAAGACAACTCGAGAGGGCGGGCGCCGCTAATTAATGTGCCGTTTCGGCTTATTTGTTTCATATAATTTTCTTATATGAGGTACGATGTTCTATTTATACGTCTTCTCGATGGATACACGTACTTTATTCTTCACGGACGCTTATTTACAAAACGTTAGGTAGGTATAAACTAGAACAAGTAGTTTGCTGTTTATAATTTACGTATCTGGCAATATCAGAACCAATATAACGTTTGTTTCTTGTTAGCACTTTTAGAAAAGTTTTAAGAAGGCTAGCGCTTACTAACGAATTATAACCATTCATATGGAACATCATTTCATAAGGTATAAACATAAGGTATAATAATATAATATATAATTATTTAGTTATATTGTTAATAACTGCCGATAATTTCAAATATGAAGCAAACACAATAATTCAAGTAATCAATACCCATTAATTAGGTCACAGATAACAAAAAAACTTGGAAACTCCGTCATTATTATTCCCATTGAAACGTTATATTGAAAATATATAATAAGTCTTTGTTCGATTATTGGCTCGACGTGTAACATCAATTTTAATCTGTTCAATTCGGTATTGTTTGTTGTTACGTGTAACATCAATTTTAATCTGTTCAATTCGGTATTGTTTGTTAATTAACATGCCTTTTACGGTTGCTTGAAGTTAGTAACCATCACAATCGTGTACAATTTCTTATCATCATCTTAGTTTCCTTCTTATTATAAATAATAGATGTTCTTTACAAATCAGTAAATAAAATATAGATAGGAATATAATATACTTTTCTCATTGTTGTGAGAGCTTTTCATCATATGAAAAACGAATGTTATTGAAAAGCTTGGGCCTTTTTGTATACGATCCTTTAGATTAAATCGAATTTAATAAGAATGATGGTGATGAAAAGCATGATGATGATGATGTTACATTACCCAGATTTATCACGCGATCCAACAATTGCGTCTCAAAAGGTCTTTACTATCACTTTCACGTTTTCGTCATCAGTTCTCATACAATGTACGTTTCAAAACATAATATTTTTTTTTTATGAAAGAAGGGGGCAAACGAGCAAACGGGTCACCTGATGGAAAGCAACTTCCGTCGCCCATGGACACTCGTAGCATCAGAAGAGCTGCAGGTGCGTTGCCGGCCTTTTAAGAAGGAATAGGGTAATAGGGGAGGGTAGGGATGGGTAGGGAAGGGAATAGGGGAGGTCAGGGAAGGGAATTGGGCCTCCGGTAAACTCACTCACTCGGCGAAACACAGCGCAAGCGCTGTTTCACGCCGGTTTTCTGTGAGAACGTTGTATTTCTCCGGTCGAACCGGCCCATTCGTGCCGAAGCATGGCTCTCCCACGTATAAATATAGAGTTAGATCTTCTATAACATTATTTTAAATACCTATCGTCTATGTTTATAGCTGTTTATCTTAAGATAGTCGACATAACTTCTTCATTAGAAGTAGAGTTCACATTTCTTCTTACTTAAAAAGGAAAGAAAGAGGAAATTAATAAAATATTACAATATCACTCTGAGACAAGTGAATACTCTGGCTAGTGTATAGATGTTAAGCAAGAAACATCATAATTTCTAAACATAAATCTAATTCAATCTACGCAAAAAGTCATAAAATATTTTATGTTGATTTCATTTAGGCGCCCTTCTATTTCGTCTCTAACAATTTAGAAACATAATAAAAACTTATATCCAAAAGGAGAGAATTGATTTGGAAACAATTAACACTTTGTAAAGAAGAGGACATTTCATTGTCTCTGAAAAATTTCATTCACTCATTTTATTGCGTAATCGCTTTTTGTTCCCGGGCGAAGTGTTCGTCGGGAAATGAAGTGAGGAGCAGCGAGATTAGGACTATTTGTTCATTCCTCGCACAAAAATAGAAACGTTATTGATACCTACATAATTGAAATTGCTTTTCATTGGTACTGGAAAAAGGGGGCAGTTCCACCAGACATCAACTATGGTGTGAAACAATTCGAACGTTGTTGGTCTTTATGGGGCATTAGTTAGTAACTAGGCATTAGCATAGGTTCATCATATTATTTTCCATATTTTAATTCTACGTTTTGTATAAATGGTGCGCGAAAAAGAAAATTACACGGACTCGTACATCTTCCTGCGGTATACACTCTTTCCCGTAGGCTATATGTCTGTATCTTATAATCAGTCATATTTTTTAACCCATTCGACTTAAACAGAAAAAACCTTTGCTCTTTCTTATATCAATTGTTAAAATAAAGCTGTGACGACAATTGTAAAAATTATCGCTTAGATGTTTATCAATTTTAATCAGATTGTAGATGTAGGTTGATAGCAAATAAATATGAGTTGTTGATAATAATACAACAGCACTATTTTAACAATATTATCTACAGTTATATACTGTAACTAGTGTTATCACTGATAACATGTATCGATAAATAAACGGAAACAGAAAACTATTTGAAATGTTAAAATTACAAAATATTATAGTAAAACTACGTTTAACTTAGGGTGAAGCCAGACGAGCGTAATTTTGTGAGTCGTTAGTCGCAGAATTTCTGCCGCGTAAATATCTTTTCATACAAATCATGACTCACAAAATTACCCTCACATGAAACTGAAACATGTATGAAACTGAATGCAGCAGAATTTCTGCCAGCCAAAATTCTGCGACTCACAACTCACAAATTACGTTCGTTTGGCTTTGGCCCTTAAGGTGTGCCTTTGCAATAATTTCTCGCTATTTTGTACCCTTTGCTTATTTTGTCCCGAATTGATTAAGTTCCCGAACATATTAATTCTGTTTGATCTGTCCAAACCAGTAACTCTGTTACCGGTTCCCCTACAATGAGATTTCATCGACTCGACATAACTTGATTAACATTAGGTACAAAGTATAGTACATTTAGGGAAACGAAGTAAACGCTCTGCTATTTAATTACAAGTTTGTAATAGCGGCATTTCCTTAATATTTTTTGGTGGTTCTAATATTACTGTTGCGTTTTCGGTGTAAGGACTAAAACTACATTTTATATGAAATTCGCAGAGAAAACTTAGTGAAAATGCCAAATGAAAGCGGAAAATGAATGAATGAAGAAATGAATTCTCAATACTTGATTAGATATAGGATAGTCGATACTATCGCTCGTACATACCTCGTAATACCTAAACTACGCGCTATCGATGTGGTTTCTTGCTGCTTGCATACTCGGTAATAAAAAAATATAATTCGCGAACGATCCTCAGTATGACATGTAGAGTGGTGTGTAATGGCAACACCATAGTAATTGACAACACCATGTTTTATGGCAATTGGCATGGCATGGCGGTGGTCGTGACTGAACGCTCTGGCAGCAGGTGGAGCGATGCGCCGCGGCGGTGGAGCGCGCGGGGCTCCACACGGAAACCGCTACGTAGGCCGCTGTCGTCTGCCAGGAGACGGACTACTGGCAGGTTAGCCATAAATTATGGAGATCGCCATGGGATTTTTCGTGTGTTTTATTTACAGTGTAATTATAAATTCTCTTTTCATACATTCTAATCGTACGACCATTATAAATTATTCTCATTATATTGTCACTCATAGGCATTGGGTGCGAATGATTTGTAGGCCTGCGTTATTCGGTTTTTGGTAAGCCACTGTCTTGTCTTGACAAACCCTGACCAAATAACGTAGGTCGATCGATTTTTCTTTAATACACAAAATAATATTTTTACAATTATTTTGTTTACGTTTAAAATTGAAATATAAACCCTTGCAACAAATAAAAAACTTGCACTATACAGAACGGTTTTATAGACCTTTCTGTTTAAGTAGTGCAAGAATCGAGTTTCCAAGTTTCTCGGCAAACGTCAGAATTATCTTTTTCAACAAACTTGTAAGCTACTTATTACTTCAAGTGCATAATAAAAACCAGTACTTGCAATTTAAATAGTATTTTAAACAGGTTCATAATCATCATCTATATAATATTCTATCTATAAAAATAAATTTTAAAAGTCAGTCTCGCTTAAACTCGAAAACGGCTGAACTGATTTGGCTAATTTTAGTCTTGAAATGTTTGTGGAAGACAGGGACATTTCAAGACTATTTCTTTCCTCCTAATATAAAAGGGTTTATATAATCAACTAGTTCAGGGTCATATTCTAGTAATTTATGAAAATACAGATCTTTCATCCATTTTATATTTAATCAAGATTTTCCGATGAAAGTGGTAGACCACCGCATTTTAATCATAATTATAATATTTCCACAAACAATGTGGTCTATGCACATGCATATCGCGGCTTGCGGTTTAGTTCCCTTATGGCCGGAACCACAATATACGTCACCGGCAAAACAAACTAAGATGGAACACGAGTGGACACTTGTCACTGTAAACACAGTAGGTACAGTAAAAACTCCATTATCCGACCCTCAGTTATACGGATCCGCGATTATCCAGAACCGAAAAATGCATCTCCTTATAATACGAGCTTTTGCCCGCGGCTTCGCTCGCGTTAAGAAGTATTATTATATACAAACCTTCATCCCCTATTTGAACCCCTTGGCGTTGGAATTTATCAAAATCCTTTCTTATCGGATGCCTACGTCATAACATCTACCTGTATGCCAAATTTCAGCCCGATCCGTCCAGTGGTTTGGGCTGTGCGTTGATAGCCTTTTAGCACCTTTGAGTTTTATATATCCATACTAATATTATAAATGCGAAAGTATCTCTGTCTGTCTGTCTGTCTGTCTGTCTCGCTTTCACGCCAAAACTACTGAACCGATTGCAATGAAATTTTGTACACAGTTATTCTAGAGTCTGAGAAAGGACATAGGCTACATTTTGATGTGGGAAAATATCTTATTTCCATGAAAATATCGATGAAAATGAATTCGCATTGCGCGTGGCCAGCGCTCATCCCGGGGGTCCTGGGTTCGAGTCCCGCAGGCGGAACAAAAAGTTTTCAATGTTCCTGGGTCTTGGATGTGTATTAAAATAAAATTTCAAAAATCTTAAATATATTTTATGTATAATATTATAAAAAATCCAGAAATATATCGATGCAATGAACATTTTAGTTCTAATACGATACAACAGATGGCGTTTTATTTTTTACTTCATTGTAACATAGAACTAATCATACTTATTAGTTATTATGTTTTTGTTTATAGTTTTTAATACGTTAGAATATTATGTTTAATAATATTATCACTTGGTATAATAATAATCAATATATCTTATCTTATAGAACTCCTACTGCATTTCTAATATATGTGACAAGTTGACAACAGAAGGCGCTCTAAAATAAAGGAGTTCGAAAGTGTACCGTGTTGGCCTATATTCCATCCAGAAAATATATCAATGCAATCAACATTTTAATTCTAATATATGAAAACAGATGGCGTTTTATTTTTTACTTAAATATATTTTATGTATAATATTATAAAAAATCCAGAAATATATCGATGCAATGAACATTTTAGTTCTAATACGATTCAACAGATGGCGTTTTATTATTTACTTCATTGTAACATAGAACTAATCATACTTATTAGTTACTAGCTGTTACCCGCGACTTCGTCCGCGTGGACTTTAGTTTATAAAGCGCTATGTCAACAAAATTGGTGTCAAAAGCTTTTATAAAAAAATCCTGGTACCCCTTAAATCAATACAGCTGTGCAGTGTGCACACAATAAGTATTTTTTTTTAATATTAAACTTTATATTTTATGCCAAATTTAGCCCCCCAATTACACAACTTTACCCATAAACTATTTATTGTTGATAGGTTTAAGGTTACGTCACTGCACAAATAAAGTACTGAGTTATTTAATACCGTAGAATAGATATAACAATCGAAAAAAATCGAAACTTAAATGTAAGATGATACCACCTCTTATAGAAAGACTTTAGAGTCAGCCAGCGCGATGTAGAAGACGCACGGCGCCATCTATTATGAATTTTTGGAACTAACTTAATTTGAACAAATTTACGCATTTTCACCCCCTGACAACCCTTTTTCCAGTAAAAAAGTAGCCTATGTCCTTTCTCAGGCTTTAGACTATCTGTATACAAAATTTCATTACAATCGGTTCGGTAGTTTTGGCGTTTGGCGTGAAGGCGAGACTGACAGACAGACAGACAGACAGAGATACTTTCGCATTTATAATATTAGTATAGATTATGTGCACACTGCACAGCTGTTTTTGGGTATTTTGATTAATTAAGGGCCGCGCTACACCGGAATGGCAGCGGCGAGGCGAGCACTTTCAGCGCTGCCATTCCGGTGTAGCGCGGCCCTAAGAGGGGTACCACTTACCAGGGTTTTAAAAAGTTTTTAAATTTGACACAAATTTTGTTGACACCGCGCGCTATAAACTAAAGTCCACGCGGACGAAGTCGCGGGCAATAGCTAGTATAGATTATAAATGCGAAAGTGTGTCTGTATGTCTGTCTGTTACCTCTTCGAGCCTAAAACACTTAACTGATTTGCTAAAATTTGATATGGAGTCCCGGCAAAGGACTTATGATACTTTTTCTCCCGGAAAAATGTACAAGTCCTTCGCAATAAACGAATTTTGGCGAGCACTCCGCTGCGGGCGTCTAGTTTCTTAAGAGGATACACCAGGGGCGAGAGAAATTGAAAATAGGTATTTGAAAATGTATTGCTATCTCACCAATCTCAAGTCTCCCACCGCAGAGCGCGATACGAGTAGAGACAGTACGACAAAAGTTCTAATAAAAGAACAGAAAATCTTCGATTCGTTGTCCGCTGATTCCTTCTCCAAAACTTAAGCGATTTTAGTACTTTTTTCGTTAAGAATTAAAGCAAGACTTGAACTGTGTTCCTATGTTTTTTTTTTTGTATATTCTAGCCAGTTTTGTTTTCTGGGTGTTTGAACACAGAGGAAAATCTGGCCATTTTTTTTACGACACAACACACAACACGAATTATTCTGAACTATAATATATCTGCACCGAACCCGATGTTTTTCATACACTCAATTATCCGGATTTTTTATTATCCGAATGCCTCACGAGTCACGACAACAATTAGTCAGCAGGTTATTGGAGTACTGTATATCAATAAACAAGGATAAAACAATAAGAGAATATTTTAGGATGTAAATCTACTGTGATGGTAGCAAGTTAGCAACGGAATAGTCAGGTAGGAAATTAGCAACGGAATAGCGGAATCACTTTTGACTCCATTGAGAATATAACATAATATCACTCATTTTCCCATTTTAAAAAGTGACTCTTTCAACGCTGCTACTTTAACAGTCAATTCTTTAAAAGGGACAAACACACACCCTAATGTAATAATATATTATTAGTTAGTTTCGTTAATCGCTTTGCCTCATACAGCGACCACATACTCGTAGCCTCCCACCACTGACTCATTAATTAGTACGATATTTTATTTAGTTTCTAAGTAATCAAAGACAAGATGAATCCCGTATCACGTGCGTTTAAAACTTATCTATATGATACGAATTTTATTTCAAGTTGTCCACTGTATCAATCCATATTTACTAATATTATTAATTTTAATTAATGCCAAAGTGTGTCTGTATCCTCTTCACGCCCAAACCGCTGAACCGAATTTGCTGGGTATGTAAAATAATAAATGTAAAATAATTATTTAAGGATTATTCTCAATTCCACCAAGGGAAAATAAATTAAGGTTCGACTTACACAGAAACGTTCGGTGTGACCTGACCATAAGGCAATATATATTATTATCCAATTAAAATGAATATTAATGTGTTTTCTTTGTAATGAGAACTGTGTTTATCGTAAAAACATTGGCAAATTGAGATATTGTTTATATAACAATTACCTGAAAATAACTGTGATTCCAGAATAAAATTAAGCACTTTATCAACATCTATATCATAACAACGAATTCGAAATAATAATAATAATTAATAATAATAATAATTTATTTATTTTCTCCCAAAAATTACAGTGTAGTAATTTGTGGGAGACTTGGAGCCCAAACTAAGCCGAAGCCTGTATATTTGAAATGTGAAGAACTTGTTTTCTAAGATGATGTAATATACTGTAAAATCGGTGACCCCTTATAAAAATACTAGACGACGCCCGCTACTCCTTTGCGCAAAAATTAGTTTATCGCGGGGGAACCGTAAATTTTTCCGGGATAAAAAATCCTATGTCCTTTCCCGGGACTCAAAGTATCTCCATAATATCAAATTGCAGCAAAACCGGTTCAGCAGTTAGGGCGTGAAGAGGTAACAGACAGACAGACACACTTATGCATTTATAATATTATTATGACACGTAACATAAGCCATTACAATCGTGTAGAGAGGAATATTCATAATAATATGATTGCCCACGATCGGCGTCCATTACACGGTAGGTTTCGCTGTCAGTTTTACCCAGTTAATATACCTAGCGGAATAGAGAAACAAAGGCCTGAGCAAGAGAGATGTCACTCAGATCAGTAACACTGCGTGGTAAAAAGAGACGTGTGAATTGTGATACATCATACAAGACAGCGGCACTCTTTTTTTGACGTCCAATATTTAACGTGCCGCACGTTGACAATTTAATCTCATAGAAATCATGTTCAATCATGCTTGTGTAAGTGTATACGTACACATAATAATATTTTTACACACAGATGAAACCAATTTCGGTTTCGTTTGACAGCTCAAGATTGTTGCTCTATTTCGCTAGGGTATATTAACTTTATGGTTTTACCACAGTCATGGCTGTGAGTTTTGAATAACCTGCCGTGTATTGCAATGACTGATGGTTGCATGAAATTGATTGACAGTTATCTGGATATTTTGGTTTTTCCGTCATGCAACCATAAGCCATGACTTTTGAGTAAACGTTTAGCATTTCGTTAATCACACGTCAGTCAGTCAGTCGTCCATAATTATCTTGCGTGAACACGTGTATTCTTTGTGAAGTTTTGCATATGACTGACAATCAGTCAGAATGTGTAATGTGGAATTAATTCCAACACTCACCAACAGTTAAACGAAAGTCATGATTGATGGAATTGACTGACCAGGGCATGACCGTCTAATGGAAGCCTTAGTACCAAATACCAGCTTCGCAATCTTGGTTATCAGAATCAGACTCAGAATCATTTATTTCAGGAAATTGGTACATTAAAGGTGTTATCATATTATTTATAGACATATTGTGTATCACAATTTCAGCCTTTGGGCGTAGAAATATTAAAAATTAAAATAATATCTATCTATCATAGCCCAGCGACCTTCGTATTAAGTCAGAATAGGCCGTTATTTCCAAGATTTGAAAAAAATCAGTTCTCGTTATGAAACAAGTAGTTGTCATAAGCTAAGACTTAAGAGCTAGTTATTGTAAGCGATCATAGTAAACTAACGATTATGACTATGGAACTATTAGTACGTGCTATTATCGTGAGTAGTGTGTACCATCTACAAAGCTGCTGCTCGACCAGGCATATAATGGAAATTGTTTAGCACTTTCCATCATAAAATTTTGCATCAAAAAAAAAAGGAAATTGTTGCATCATAAATACGTGAATTACGTAGATCTATACACTTTACGATGGACGTGGTCACGTTTTCTGTGTATAGTTTTTGACGTCATATTGCAGAAGCAAAGTATTGAATGTGGTCGAATGAAATAAAAAAATATATAACTATAAGAATAGCTGTAAGTAATTTATGTTTTTTGTCATTTAACAATAAAAATCTTACTTGTCTCAAGGTGCAAAGCGATAAATTCTGGAAAAGGATAATACATATTAGATATGTTCCATAGCTTAGATGAATTAAATTTAATACTTTATTTCGCAAGCAAATTAGTAATATAGTTAAGAAACCATCAAACATCCTGGACTAATGTCTGTCTGACTGTTACCTCTTCACGCCCAAACCACTGCACCAATTTTACTAAAATTTGGCATGTAGATAATTTTTAATTCCAGGTCGTAGGATACTTAATATCCCCGGAAAAATGTACGGTTCCTTCGCTATAAACGAATTGTGACGCAAAGGACTTATGGGCGTCATCTAATATTTTTGTAATGCATCGATAATAATAGTAGAGGCAATATAAGATAATAATTATTGCCATACCCATATTACATTTTCTAAATAATTTCTGCAAAGCGATTATATGTAAACATGTAGAGACATGTACCTAAAATGTGTATTAAATGCAATAGCAAATTATGATAAAATCATTAACTAAAAATTAACTAAAAAAAGAGTACGGATTTTAGTATTTGTTAAAGGTTGACCACCTTTAACAAATACTAAAATCCGTACTCTACAATTTGTGTAGTACATATAGCGACCTCTGTAGGATAAAGGCCGCACTACTCAAGGTGCTCTAACGAGTACTCTACGTACAGGCTTGTACTATTATCTATTCTGTGGTACAGGTTACGTTCGTATAGATGTCTCTGTTATAGAAGATTAGATAAATAACTCTAGGTAGAGTTATTTTCACCTGTTTATTGGAAAATTTTAAAGATGGCATTGTAATGTCAAAGTCTATCTGACTGATCTGATTATGAAATAGAATTCTTAAATTCTTAAGTAGGCATAGTATTCTCATATAGTACCTCAATGATTCACATTGTTTGTTTACGTCGCGTATTGAATGTCGACATGCAACCAACACAATCGTCAATGACATGTCAGTTTGGAAACATATTAATTACAAAACACAAACTATTTTTTTTCGATCGAAAAATGAAAAACCAAGTTTCATATAAAACAATTTCATATACATGTATATGAAATTGTTTTATATATATTTGTTACCAACAGCTATTACTATTCTATTTTCGCCACAATAATGGCACCAATAATAATAACAAGTTTAGTATATTTACCGTAAAATGCAAATACAAATAGACAATGGGTTGTATTGTATAGTGTAAAGTGGCCACTATTCTGTCAGTCTCTTTTGTGAAACTTTCGTAAACAAAACAAGGTTTCATCATAAACGCTATATTATAATAACAATACGAAGATGAATTTCATTTAAATGTATTATTTGGCCTGTAGTGTGATGTGGCCTACTCCTATGTTAAGACTTTAAACTATAAAATATGTCTTACAATTATAGTGACTGACAAAATAGAGTTTTAGCCTGAGATGTTAACTGTAAATTGTAATTTATGTCACTTTTTACATTTATGTATACTTTTTTACTTGTAGCTACGCTTCGTCTAACAATCCTTTTATTTATTTATTTTATTTTTTGCCCACAGGGTTCGTAGTTCGTAGTTCCATATTCAATTATTATGACTAATAAGTAATAAGTTTCAATATCTACGGCATAAGACAGTTCTACATGAGCACGAAAATATGTGGGAGAGCCATGCTTCGGCACGAATGGGCCGGCTCGACGGAGAAATACCACGTTCTCACAGAAAAGCGGCGTGAAACAGCGCTTGCGCTGTGTTTCGCCGAGTGAGTGAGTTTACCGGAGGCCCAGTTCCCTTCCCTATCCTCCCCTTTTCCCTTCCCTTCCCATCCCTACCCTCCACTTTATCCTATTCCCTCTTAAAAGGCCGGCAACGCACCTGCAGCTCTTCTGATGCTGCGAGTGTCCATGGGCGACGGAAGTTGCTTTCCATCAGGTGACCCGTTTGCTCGTTTGCCCCCTTTTTTCATAAAAAAAGGTCTCTACATTTAGGAATCGTGAATTATGTATCACGGCACCTATTAGAGGGCGCTACATTAAAACAATTATAAGTCTCTAACATGAAATATAATTTAGTCAGTACTTAGGACGCGCGTAGACTAAAAGTTATTTATTATTAAAATACCTTAAGATGGGGATGAAAGGACTCCATCAGCTGTTTGTTATGAGTGTTAGTTTACACTTACTAGACGACGCCCGTAACTCCGTTGCACCAAAATTCGTTTATCACGCGGGAATTGTAAGTTTTTCTGGGATAAGAGTATATCGTATGTCTTTTCCTGGACTCAAAGTATATCTATACCCAATTTCAGCAAAATCGCTTCAGCGGTTTTGGCGTGAAGAGGTGACAGACAGACAGATTTCGCATTAATAATATTAGTATATATATGAAACTAATCAAAACTTTTCCCTTTAAATTATAGTTCAAAAACAACTCACATTATAAGGTATAATATATCGACGGTCCCTACGTATAAAAGGTCATGTCCAAAATAGCAAAAATTTTATTGCCTCGTGCACTTCCATATAATGAGACGCATATTCCTACATTATAATATTTTTTTTCTATCACAAGTAATTCCAAAGATAAAAAGACGTAAATGACGACAAGTTGGGAGTTTTATTAGATTTTACTGTGGTAGATGCGGACATCTATACTTACCGTCTTGTACCGCGTTGGAAATTACGCACCGTCTCGCGACATGTCGTAGATGTCCGTTTCCACCTCTAAGGTAGAGAATTATTTATAGACTTGTTATCATTTACGTTCAGTTATTATGAGTTATTTGTTTGTTTTCAGTGGGACTAGTGCCACACATTCAATCAAATTTTAACCAATATGAATATTTAAATGTTATAAATAATCAGTGACGTGAAATAATAGCTGCAACGGAGGCTGAGGCTTCTTTTCATGATGAACAACCATCAGAGCCTTACCGGTATGGATATAGTGCAAAAAAATCGCGTTTGTTGTTCGAGGCCCCACAATAATCATTAATTTTATTTTGATTTTAATATATTTCTTAAGGCGCCAACAAAAAAACGTAATTTGGTGAAAATTTCTACTATTGCGGTTCTTGAGATGAACCTCGGCGATAGACCGACGGACCACATATAGAAAGCGAAGTTTGATAGGTTCCCATTTTCAATTATGAAGCACGGAAACCTAAAAGCTTAAAAATATTATATTATGTTACTTTATTTAAAAAAATAAAATACAATATCTTTATGTTTGCGGCTTTGCAAGAACATTGAGTATGAGTTTCGACTGCATATTTGTTTTGCGAAGTTAAAAAGCGTTAAATTGTTTATGTATTAAATGAAATGTTATTTATTTTATTTAAAACAGTTAATAAATAATGGAACATTAATTAAAAAACTATAAATAACACTCCTTGTTCGCTCGATAGACAAACTAACGACGGTAAAATAAGCCCTTTCAAATAATCTTCTCTGTTTTTTCAATTTTCTTCTGTTTCCTTATTCGTATTTATCTTAGCGTGAAAATTTATAGCCTATAACCTTCCTGGATAAATGAGCTATCTAACACTAAAAGAATTTTCAAAATCGGACTAGTAATTCCTGCGATTAGGGCGTTCAAACAAACAAACTCTTCAGCTCAATAATATTAGAATAGATAAGATGTTCTGTGGTCAATTTGGTAGTCACCAATTGGAATGAAACACTATTTTGTTCCTGTGTGGAACGTGTAAGATAATTATATCGATGCAGCTCTGTATTCAATGGTACTGCTCAAAATTACGACCTTCATAATTATATTCTAAAGAGTCAGTAAAAGCTGAATATAATAATCGACTCAGAATTATATTTTACCGTCCAGACTTGTCCACTGTAGAAGTTATAACGAAGCCTCAAAGAATTTATTCATGTAAGATGCAATAATAGTCTAAGGTCGTCAATGGTCACCTAGGGAAGGGAAATTGGAAAGAAATTGACCTTGCTCAAGACATATCCGAAAAGACCAAGAAGAAGAAATTATGTTTTTGTCCCTTTAGTGAAAACAGAATTAGTTAATAAATTGATACTAAAATTTGTAGACTTTTGAAATATATACAGTTTAACTTATCAAATAGTCACATTTCATTAGAATTTTTCATTTTGGACCTATAGTTGTTGATGACGTGTCCTTTTATTCGTTCATTATAACATAGAAAAAACTTTTTAAGTTAGCAGCGTATAAAAAGATATGTCTGTATTTTTAGTTTTTCTTACTAAAGAGCCAGAATTTATACTACTCATACATTATAAACTTATAAATTATGACAAATCATTTTATAAAGTGCTGAATGAATGTAGGACCTAATATAATATTTTTATTCTTTCAACGTAAAAACGGACATGTACGACTTAACCGTTTTTACGCTGACAATTCAAGACTAAAGTCTTGAATTTTTCAGCGTAAAAACGGTCATCTTGTAATTTTGGCGAAAATATTGAAAATATTTAAAATTATGTTATATCATTAAACGGCCTACATTAAGCTTTACAAATCAACCAAAAACATTGTGTTAATGTTTTATGATAATTTACAGTAACAGTTTGAATCTTAAAAACGCTCTCCTGTAAACCACTACTTTTGACGTGTCGCTTTATACGTAGGGAACTAGGGACCTTCGCGTCGATATGTTAATTTAAATTTTAACATCCGCATCCAGTCCTAGCATGACATTTATTTACTAAGGGTGGGTTACACCAACTTACTTTAACTATAACTTTAACTATAACTAAATGTCAATTGAACTGTCAAATCTTTTGTTAAAGTCAATGATGGACGCCATATTTGACGATAACCTTAACTTTAACTATAGCAACGCCTTGTAACCCACCATTAGTCTTCACTCTTCATACAAGTAATTCTCAAAAAAGTCTCGAAAACTAATATTTTTAAAAGTTAAGTTAGGAATTATTTTTGATTTCAAAGCAAAATTAAGAATATGTATCTACTCAAAAAGCTTGGTATTTATTTTATTTAGTTTCTTCTGCAATGTTACTATTTTCACAACTTAGTAATTTCCACGGAGCATTAATTTTTAAGAGCCTATGCTATCCCGTAGAGTATACCTTTTAAAATTAAATTTTTATCTTCAAGTAGCCCTTAGGCAAGATAAACTCTATCTTCCGATGGCAATTGAACGTGAAACTACTTTAATAATGTCAATTCTACAATAAATATAATTATTACAATAGAAGTCGGTCATAATATGAAACTGGAGAGTATTATCTGAGTTATGACAGTGTTGTTCACAATATTGACAATACCGCAGAGACAAAGTTAGTTCATTGTATTACGACTTACCTCACTCGCTATCGATATAGATACGATATAAATCATACTATAGTTAAGTACTCACATACGGTTTTGCACGATAGTTTAACTCCAAATCGAGCAATAACCACCGTGTGGACCGCAAAACTGACAGCTCGAAGGCTCGCTTCGAGCCGGCTCGATGGAATTAAATATGCCAAATATGTCATTTCCTTCGATTCGGAGTAAAACTATCGAGCAAAACCGTATGTGAGTACTTAGCATAATATTACTTGTACTATTATCTATTCTGTGCTAATATTATAAATGCGAAAGTCCGTTTGTTTGTTTGTTTTGTTTTCACGCCCTAATCGCTTAACCGATTTTGCTGAAATTTTGGTATGGCGATACTTTGAGTCCCCGGAATGGACATAAGATACTATTTATCCCTGAAAACGTGCGGTTCCCGCGTAATAAACGAATTTTGACGCAACGGAGTTGCGGGCGTCATCTACTCCAATATAAGGTAGCGACATCGTGTAGGAAAATTTCTTACGGCAAAATTATAAAACGATGATTCTATTTAGGTATCGAGGAATCGATTGCATTCGAATCGAGTTAGTGTTTTGGATATTTAAATAGGTATTCGAATTCGTTTTTGATATATATACTATACAATTAAGCCTACCAATCAGCTCGTTTTGTCAAAATTCCACTTTATATCATCGTCCGTGATTCTTTAACTTTTAAAACAAAATTATGTCGTCTAAAAAATGTATTTGCCATAAAAAAAATCAAACATACCAATCAGCTCGATTTGTCCAAATTCCACTCATCATCGTCCGTGATTCTTTAACTTGTTTATTAATCTATATTCTTTTGTTTCAGCTTCGATGTGGAAAACGGCGGGCCGGGGGCGGCGGGCGGGGCGCGCTCCCCGCTCGAGGGGGGCTCCCCCTCCACCGCCCTGGTCCTCCAAGCCTTGCCGCAGCGCCGCGAGTCCTTCCTCTATAGATCCGATTCCGACTTCGAAATGTCACCCAAGTCGATGTCCCGAAATAGCTCGATCGCTAGTGAAAGGTAAATAACGATTGCCCGGTGCAAAAGTGATATGGATTTTTGTGTCACTTAATGGTTTCGTTTTAACTTTTAAGTCACTTGTGCACTGAAAGATGTACTAAGTATGATAATATTAAGATACGATTAGTACTCTATTGTGATTTTTGTCCCCATATTATGTATTATAATTTTCCATTGTTACTTTTTTTCGTGTTTGGTTACTCTTGTCTATTTTAGAGCTGACTATCCTAACTAAGAGCAAAGAATTAGGCAGTAGTCTATTGGAAGAGCTAGATAGACTGTTGATTTTATCATTTATAACTTAGGTATTTATATTTTGTTATATCAAATAAGTTTGAAAGTTAAATATTAAATAAGGTAAGCAGAGCTCAATGAAATTCGAAGATTAACAACTTTTGCTTAGAGACACTTTTAATTACTTTGACATTGAGTTAATAATTATTTTATCAATTTCGAACTAAGTCAACAACTTCGATTATTATTATAATGATAATAGTGTGGGAATAAAAATCACAGTAGCATTATAATTATAAATATAATTATATTGTTTCAAGGCGTAGAAAATTTTCTGCTACATATCTGAAAAACATGTAAATAATTTTATGTAATGATTTCATAAACAATAACGTGTTTCCTTGTATATAATCTGTACACAGTTTTATGTCACATCAAGAGACAATATTATTAGAGCATATTACAAAATATAATATGTATTCCCCAAAACATATGACACAAAATGCTATTTACATGTAGGTATGCATTTAATGGTACTAAAACGTATTTAATAATATTAAATACGTTTTCTTTTTTAACGTCGATAGTGCTTTATACTAATCAGAGGCCGTAGCCAAAGTCCCTTTCGTTAAAAACGATAATATCAAAATGTATGGGATTTGACATTAGTAATCGAAATGTCATTTGAAATGTCAAGCAAGCGAAATGTCATTTAGCGATGACTTATGTCAAACCGCATACATTTTGATAATGAACTTGGTCATCGTTTTTACAGAAAGATATATCTCTAGGCCACAGGGTACATTCTGTATGGTTTAGCACTCGTGACAGACATTTATGCAATGTGATTTCCGTCTTTTAACTATATACTAGCTTTTCCCGTGATTATTCGACACAGTACTCCACAGAAACTTTTTTTTGAATCACCAATTGTATTGCCATCGAAATTCCAAATATTTAAAACCATTCAACAGTTTTTACATTAAAGCTTGTCATTTATCAACATCCTCACAAACCTACATATTAATAATATTAGAGTAGGATCATGAAACATTGAATTCATGTATCCACACTTCCATACTTACTTATATAAATGCGAAAGTGTGTCTGTCTGTCCGTCCGTCCGTCCGTCTGTCTGTCTGTCTGTGTTACCTCTTCACGCTTAAAGCGCTGAACCGATTTTGCTGAAAAGCATGGGGATACTTTGAGTCCCGGGAAAGGACATAGGATAGTTTTTATCCCGGAAAAATGTACGGTTCCCGCGCGATAAACTATTTTTGGCACAACGGAGTTGCGGGAATCATCTAGTATTGTATGAATACTACAGATTGTAATCACAGGTGTGTAAGCGGAAAATTGATAAGTTCGACACAGCAAAGATTTGAATTTTCATAATTAACTAATACGTTTTACTTCGTTTAGCACCAATAGAAATTAAAAACACAAACTCACAATATTATATTACTAAATGTATTACAATACTAGAGATGACACCCGAAACTCCGTTGCGCGAATTTTTATCGCGCGAGTACCGGGATTTTTCCGGGATAAAAAGTATTTTCTGTCCTTTCCCGGGACTCAAAGTACACCATACCTAGCAGCAAAATCGGTTCAGCGGTTTGGGCGCGAAGAGATAACAGACAGACAGACAGACACACTATCGCATTTATAATATTAGTATAGTATGGATATGGATAATGTACAGTATTATAATATTGGATATATTGTAATAAACTATTGCACGCAAGTCGCAACATCGTTGCGCCAATTATCGTGCGAGATCTCTACATTTTATAGAAAACTATTCTATGTTCTTTTACGGGACTCATCAGGTATCAACATACTTATTTCTCGTAAAGGATAGACAGACAAACACAATCGCATTTATTTTGATGTAGATTGTATCAGTATGATAGTATGGATGGAAGCTCCAATTAACAATACTTGTACAAAATAAAAAAAAAACATTTACAATTTAGATTCACACACGTGAAATCCCTGCTGCTTTTTCCAATCCAAGAAGCATCTTACTATATCATTTTCCAAATTACATTAAGGTATGACGAAGTCGCACAAAATCATTATTTTCTCTTAAACATCTAACTTTATCATTATCCAAATTACATTTATGTGTAGCGTCGGACGAAGTCACACAAAATCATTATTGTAAACATAAAAGTCGTTAAAAACACTCGAAATTCTCAGGTAAACATTTTCGTACAATATTCCGGGAATCATAGCTTTGCGAAAACACGCCCGGTGTCAATAACAATTTAGAAGATTGCCCTTTTATAATACTCTTAACAAACAAATTCTTTATTTCCATTTTCCCCACTTTCATTTGGAAGACAAAGTACTGTTTTATGTGGATTATATTTTGGCATTAGCAAAATTTCCGTTTTAGAACACGTTCAAATCGTTTAAAGTAGCTTAAAAAAGATGTTGGTTCTGAACATTTTAATTGCACAATGTACATATTTACCCACTTTCTAATTATTGTACATATTATAGTCAAATAAATTCTAATACGTTACAAAAGTGGTTTAATAGACAAGGACCTACCCAGCAAAATTCAATTTCAACAACAGAGTTTTTACGAGTTATTATAAAATATGCTTTCACCTCATTCGATTTTATACAAAATATTTTACATTTCGTGCTTGCATTCTGTGACGTCACAGCGCTATTAGCACAGTTAATAGCTTGTCTCAATCAGCCCGCTCATTATACGTCGGAAACACTGCATTCCAGTACACCGATTCTTCTATATTATTGCAACATCAATGCAGTTTAATTTTTTGGCAATCCAATCCGTTTTTTTTATGAAATAAGGGGGCATACGAGCAAACGGGTCACCTGATGGAAAGCAATTTCCGTCGCCCATGGACACTCGCAGCATCAGAAGAGCTGCAGGTGCGTTGTCGGCCTTTTAAGAGGGAATAGGGTAATAGGGGATGGTAGGGATGGGAAGGGATGGGAATAGGGGAGGGTAGGAAAGGGAATAGGGTAGGGGATTGGGCCTCCGGTAAACTCACTCACTCGGCAAAATACAGCGCAAGCGCTGTTTCACGCCGGTTTTCTGTGAGAACGAGGTATTTCTCCGGTCGAGCCGGCCTATTCGTGCCGAAGCATGGCTCTCCCACGTCTCAAACTAATTTCAAACTAACAAAATAGTAGTTCACGATAACGTGAAATGACGAAGTATACAAGGTATAAATAAACAAAGTGATAATTTATTTCAGGGTCTGTATGTGTCCCTTAATCCTTATATTGTTTCCACTGGGAAAGTAGCACTGAAGCATGATAGAGCAAATTTTTGTTGTGATTTGTATGGACAAGCACCCCAGCGTCATGAATTTGACCATACAAAAGTTTAAAAAAGTTACTTTTTCACCACGGTTACTTGCACAGTGGCCTTTATACAAGGGACTCATACACACACTATAGTACGATCATCATCTGTTTTGATACACCCTGTAATCTGTATACGCTTGACTGTCGTATTCAGAATACAATTTTGCTGTTCGATCGGAAACGGATCGAAGGAGAACCGAAGCTGCATCAATGTTGCAATGAAGTTGTAGAATCAAGGCATGCCATTGCTGCATAGTTATTATTCGATCCTTTACATTTTTAATTTTTACACAGTAAATTTTGTTGGCAAGAAAACAAGACTATACAGTAGCTAGGTGTATATGTCTTGTATATTGCCATTATATACGAGATGTTACCCGGATCCTAGCTCGCGCAAAAATTCTGTTATCTTAAGGGGGCGACTAACCCAAAATTGTTGATTTTATAATAATTCATTTTTATACTTGAAAATAAGCCACGAATTGTTTCATTTTCTAAACATAGATACATTATATTTCCAAGAATTTGATTTGAGCGAAAACACGATACTTTTCTTAAAATTTTCTCCATAAAAAAACAATCATAAAAATGCATCTAATTTTCACGAATTCTTCATATTTTCCTAATATGAAGAATTCGTGAAAATTAGATTAGATTGCCGCAACCATGCATTAAACAAAGTCAATATTTTAAGACATTGTATAAAAATCTATCATTGAGAGTTGAGACACTGACCTGGCGGATTTTTTTAATGTTGTATATTTATTGAGTTATTAACAAAAAACTAACTTGGTGATGATTGATTCTGCGTCGTCCTTTTTCACCTGGCATATGAAAGACGGGCGTGAGTGTGAAGACAGAAGGATGATGTTTGATTTTTTGCGTTAGTCGCCCTCTAAAGGCCCATACGTGGTGGCCGTTCAAATACGATTGGACTTATCGTTTGCCGATCTGGGTGGATTCATTTACTTATTCCATTTGCATTCCCATGAGCGTGCACGAGCCTGGTAACCCGACACATGAGACATCGCTGTATGAATATACTGTTTTTCTTGTTCAATTATAATAATCATCAAAGGCGCATTTTTTCCAACGCGGATACTACCTAGGTTGGTGGAAACGCACAGAAAGATTATACTTCCTTAAACACATAACTGACCGTCATTACGTGGCGAAAACGAAATTAGCCAACTCTAAATAGAGTTACGTAACTTGTTAAGTTATAACGAGGAAAGCCAACGAATAGAACACGATTCTCATACGGCTGACAGCCCGGGACCCTCGTCATTACAATCGAAATGCTTTCCTTACCCGAAATACCGAAATTATACAACATAAATGGGCTTATTATGTTATCATAAGCAAGACACAATATGATACTATATAATAATAATTAAATTTTTATTTTCTGGTAAAACGTATAATTTTTTGTTGTTCCAAATTTTTTCGGCCTAATATTTCACTTCAAGTGAAACAACTTTGACAATTTGTCTGAACACAAATTGTATCGTTAGAAAAATGAAGCATTCATTCGTATGAATACTCACTCAACTGAATCGTCTTACGTCTAATAACATCATCACTATGGTTTTAATTCATAACATAATATATTATGTACGAGTAACACTTAATTGTATCACGATTACAAAATATTATTTAAAAATCAACTGTACATATTTTACCAAAAATTACAACACATTAGACAGCCTACACCTATACAATAGGAATGGTTAGGACTACAATATAAGTACAGTAATATAAATGATCAAACGAACTTACTAAGTGAAGTTCGATCATTATTATATGAGTCGCTTCATTCGAAGATATACATTTTATGTGTGGGAATAATAATTATTAATAATTAATAGTAGAATAATTTTTAAGGATTGTATTAATTAAGTGGTACATAACTATAACCCGGTAAAAAGGGTGTAAACAAAGAAATGTCAAATTGTAATTATAATAATATGAGGTAAAAAAACCATTCCTTATAATAAACTACTTATACTATCCTAAAAATCATAAAAAAGCCTTGACAGAAAAAAACCGCATTTTCACCAACTCATCGAAATGAAATGTGATCAATGTTTGACAGTTCTTTGTCTTTCACCAAAAGGTAGACGCTTAACTGGTAATGGTATAGCATGCGTGTAAGGTAGACTTAACCCCAATGTGTTGTGTTGTTTACAAAATGGCGCACATGCATAACGGCATCCATGCTACGCCGCACTCCAAAGTTGCAATAGAAACCAAAAATCGTATAAACTTTACTAAGATCCAGTTTAAACTTTAATCTTAATTAAGATAATATTATACAATATATTTTTTACAGATTGATGAATTTGTAATAGCTGTATTTGTTGTAAAAATATTTTTAAACGCTTTGGTGAATTATACACTTGTTAATTTAAATCTCATCAGCAGCAGCTGTAATCACTGTACAAGAAAAACTTAGGTTAATTTGCACCAGGTTAGATTATTCTTAAACGTTTGTCAGAACTTATGCCTCCTCTTTTCTAAATATGATAGAGAACAAGAATAGAGAGGTAATGTGTTAATTTCACAAAATTTTAAGTTTATTGTTAAGATTCAGTTATAGTCGATCCATGCTATACTCCAAGATAAAAGTAACACAATTTATCTATGAATTATATCATCTAGAAAACGGAAGTTCTCATTTTAAGATTTAATAAAAGCAATTTTCTTTTGGTTTCTATTGTAACACACTGTACACTCCTGCACACTCGGTGTGGCTAACTGTGGCTAACCCAGAACTAACCGCTAACGGATGACGTGGGTTTCTATCTTTCTTTTCCATATTTTTAATTGCTTACAGATTCAAGGAGGTGGAGGCGGCTCAGTTGGATCGAGCGTACGTATGCACTTGCCTAGCTTGTATATTTAGTTGCATGATTCCTTCTCGGTGTTTGCATGCTTAGTCATAGTTAACCAGGTGGGTTTTGGTTTTTGGTGAGCCAAGATGGTGAAAACTGACCACTATCATGTTGTGATGATATCGCCAATTGGATATATGGTGGTATCAACCGTGAAAGTAAAATAAAACGGAAAACGGATAAAAGGTAATAAACCTTCTTGCCTCACCTAACTCCTAGATATTTAAGGAATATCATTTATTTTCATCTTGGGTTTGGACTTAAACTAGGTTTATTTATTTTGGCGATTATTCATCGTTTAAGTGGACTTGTTGACAGTATAACCACTGTTTACACTATCGTGCACTACGTTTACGTGTTAGTGGTTTTATTTTATGAGTCTTTTGAAATTTTGAATTTGATACATACCTAGTTTTTAAACTAATCTCATTGTTAGTTCTTAGATGACTAGATTTTTATACCTTTCGTAATAGTGTTTTTTTTAACTACTTCTATATTATTAGAAATTATCACTAATGAATCCACTCTAGCGTATGAAGGTAGGAAATGAATATATTTTGATCATTTAGATATACATATTTTTTCGACGGATCAAAATAAACGTAAAAATTCTAATAACGATTCATAAACAAATCGGAATGAGGCAAACAATTTTAATTTCGACGTTCAGACATGGGTAACGTATTTCCCCATAGACCCTTCGAAGGGTTTATCTGGAAGGTCAATAAACGTGACATGTTTGCCCTGCGTTGGTTTGGCTCTTTATATAATAATATAAAAACGAGCTTTTGCCCGCGGCTTCGCTCGCGTTAAGAAGTATTATTATATACAAACTTTCATCCCCTATTTGAACCCCTTGGTGTTGGAATTTATCAAAATCTTTTCTTAGCGGATGCCTACGGCATAAAATCTACCTGCATGCCAAATTTCAGCCCGATCCGTCCAGTGGTTTGGGCTGTGCGTTGATAGATCACTAGGTCAATCAGTCAGTCACCTTTGAGTTTTATATATATAGATATAAAAGAAGTTTAAGGAAATATTTTCGGCGATAGAGAATTTCTTCGGTTAGAAAGTGATAGGTCAATCTAAAGCCTATTCAATCGATATCGCGGTATCGACTAGATTTCAATGTCTTTTCTCGGTTCTTGAAGCTTTTTGATAGCACCATACCTACCTTCATTTATCTAATACTTCTATCTTAACTATATAAAGATCACTTCCATGCTTTTAAATAAAAAGATTAATGAGAGAATCAAAACCGATACTTACTAAAATAATAATTTAAAGCAAAACTTCAATGCTACGAAAGTCGAGATAAACTCTGAACGGAGATTCGGTGATAATGATGATGATGATGGTATTGACCAAGTAATACGTTTATTCAACTAGGAATTAGGAAGGTCGGGAAATTGTACAGATAAGGAAAAAGTACCGTTGTATTGTCTTAAGACAATTATCTCATTTGTAAATATTGAGTTGCGTTTGCCTTTCCTCCAAGCCCTTGTAGGTCGATTCTGCAGAATAGGCATGATGACTATTTTTTTTTCTTATTGGTAATTGAAAGATCCTTAAAAAATAGAAACATCGCTGAAAGAATTACTCTGATAGCTTAAAAAATCACCAAGATATGACAATTCAAACATCTCATAAAATAGACCGGCCCGAAACGCTCCATACAAAGTGCTACGAAAGACTGACGTCACTCTTTCGTAGTTTGTACGCATCGGGAGAGAACTTTGTTTGATAGGTATATTAAATATTGCGTTTATGAAAGTGTTTTTTTAACAAAAGTAGCATTTATTAATTAAGTAATTGCATAAGTTATCGAATAGTATACAAATATTAAGAAATTTAATCAAAAAAAAATCGACTTGATTATCCAACTTTGAAGGCGCATAACAAAAAAAATACAAATGCTATCGAACTGAAATTTTGGGAACACTTATTTTTTACCGTGATTTCTTTATTTTATTAACAAAATTCGCTAATCTTTGACCTTGTCATCATCCCTATTATCTTACTACAGTTACGATAGTATTACGTTTTGGTAGCGTACATTTTTCGGGGATAAAAAGTATCCTATGTCCTGTCCCAGGCCTCAAAGTATCTTCATACCAAAAAGCAAAAAAGGTTCAGTGGTTTGAGCGTAAAGAGGTAACAGACAGACAGACAGACACACTTTCGTGTTTATAATATTAGTATGGTTTAGGACACATACAATGAGTATTTAAAAACTACGCCTTAATACGGTAATATCTTAAAGGCATCTGATAGCTATGTCCACATTATGCAATTTCATCTTCAATTTTCGTCATCTTCTTTTTAGTCAACTTTCGTTTGGCATATTCAATAATTGAATGCGTTAAAATCCACCTGTGTTGAAAGAAAAGTGTCATAGCGAGCGCTACGATTTCAACGCGCGTCACGGGCATGCGGCATGCCTCACGTTCGCTGTTGACTGCGCTATAACGTATGCCCTTGATGAACAAAAAAAGGCACAGTATGGACAAAGCTATCAGGATACTTACAATTTATAAATAATGTAACGCCCACTTTATAATATCTAAAGTATAATGATGCTTGGGGAGTAATCCTTAATCTTACATGAAGGCTGTCGCCCACCGCCGCTGGGTATTTAGTGTGATCTTAGTTTAGGATAATTACCCTTAAAGCCTTTAATCGCCTACATTTTAGGCCTTACAAAACTTTCTCCTAAAACATTCTGATATAATCTATGGTAGAACGTATAATTTGTGATAGAAAATATTGATATTGTATTCACATGAAAAAATATGGGTATGATAGAACGCATCTTACTTTTTTTTTGTTTTGATAGTACAAAAAGTATACACCATTGAAAGGTGGCTAAACGTTAAAGGAAAATCCTTCTTTTAGAAAAGTGGCTTAAAATCAAAAAGGCAGTCAAATAGATTTGTAGGTATCACTCACATAATTTTTGCTACCTATAGGTAGAGATAGGTTCGTGATATTAAAACTTGCGACGCAAATTATACTAAAACGCACCTTCCAGAAATAAGAAAGTCAAGTATTTGAATATTAAAGTTCTGAACCTACTGGGTTACAGATTTTTTTTTTTTAAGAGCCTATGCAGTCCCACTGCTGGGCAAAGGCCTCCCCCAAGTCCTTCCATTCATCCCGATCCATCGCCACCGTCGGCCAACCTGGCTTGTATGTGTCAAGTTCATCGCGCCATCTTTTGCGAGGTCGACCGCGGCGGCGTCGTCCATCATCAGGTACCCAGTCTGTGGCGAACTTTGCCCAGAACAGAATATTACGATTAGATATTTTTATCGCGAATAAGTATCCTTCTTGTCGATGACGATAACGCAAAGTGCTACTGCATGTTGGTATTACGTAAATGAGTTACTACGTTATGATAAATATTAATCAATAAATCCATAAAATTGCAAAATTATCAAAAATTAAAAGAATTGTGTCCATCTGTAAACTCAAAGTGCTTTGACTAAACCTATAGCATAATGTTTTACTGTAATAGCTGCATTTGAAATGACTTTATGTAATAATTATTAATTAAATGAAACCCGGTAAATATGATAAGCTTTTATCGGTACTACGAGCGTTTGTCGAAATGAACGGATATAAATTTTAGTCCACTTTAAAACCCGTGCTACAATGTTGAACTCTACTCGAAGATTAAATCGCCCCCCGGGGTCAAATACCAAACGTCAAAGGTCGCGGGCCTCCCATATTAGTAATCGTACCACGTGAAAAGTAATTTACAATTCAATATACGACAACAATTTTTGAATAGCTGATTGAAAATTATCGGCGACGTATGAAATTGCTCGCGAGGCATAAAGTAGAGTCGATTAAAGTGCGTTAACATAAACAATAGGTAAGCGCAAACTAATGGTCTTGTGATCTTAAATTAATGGCTTTATACAATTAGTGCCCACTAAATAAACGGTTGAACTCCTTAGACGTCATTGAGCTCCTTTAATTTTTAATTAACAAGACTAGCTAGAAGCTACGTAGCGACGTCTTCACCTGGGCTCCTGAAACATGCCCATTCTCGATTTCCACGTCGAACATTGATTACCGGCGCCCACCTTCGCCAGTTTCTATTAGCGCCAAATTTATCCTCGGGTGTCGTCGCGCCGCTTCGGCGGTGGCCGGGCTCGCGAGCGGGACGCCCCGCGCGGAGATCCGGCCCATTGACAGTCCGCGCGCCGCGCCGGCCGCATGTCTCTCTGACACATAACCCCGCACTGAAACCCCCCCACGATGTGACTGTATGGTGCCGGCGTGAATCAGTTACGCGAAGGCCCGTCGATACCGGTCGGACCGGATTTATGCACTTAGTTCAGTCGACGTGAAATTCCACGCATTGTTGACACGTTGAGATACAAATATTTAATTGTTGAAATTGTTGCAATCGATATCGTAGTGTACACAAACAGTAGTGACGTCGAAAGGTCGATGAGTGTAAGGATGTTGCGTGTACCCATTGCGGCGGGTGTACTGTGGATTCGTCGCGACCGTGACATTGGGCACGCAATGTAGAGCGGTTTCCGACATGCATCGCTCGGAATCGCAGTCGGACCGGCTGGGCGCCGGCGGGGCCTTCATCGGCAAGAGCTCGTCCTCCGAGCACAGCATGGCCACCGGCGTCTCCAGCGGCGGGACCCTCCCCCGCACCCTCAGCACCTCAGTCCTGAGGATCAAGAACCGATCGACCTTTTGGGATAAGTTCTGGGATGAACGCACGAGGCGCGACGCGTAAGTATCTTTACGATACGCTGTTGGTGGCTGTGTCATTGAAACCAAGCCAGCTAGTTAATACTAAGTCATATAGTACACTCTGTGTAGTATTAGATGAGGGACAGGCAACGGTACTATAATTACTATAATGATCTTTGTGTCCTGACGTCACTTAACGCTCAATTTAAATCATAACCCGCATAATGTAATTTATTAAATGAACACCATCTAGGAGAAAAACTACAGAAAACAGTTGCTCTACGTTCCCTTCCCATTACTATTGTATTATGTATCATAAAGATTTTCGTACCTACCAAAGAATTAATGGCCTGTAATGTACAGCTATCGAAAAATCGTCTTCGTACAAATTTAACAACCCCTCAGCGTTCTCATAAGAATTTACATATTACATTCATTACAGAAAGAATTTCATGCATGAGATTTAATATTCGTTTCATCAAGCTCCTATCGGGAATCTCATCAGCTAAAGACCTTCCTGGAAATTCCGGGAAATCAATAAAAACCATTATGTGGTAAGGAGCTTTACATGTGATTCAAAGAACACCATACAAAATTATTAAAATAAATAAACATTACACGAGTATCACCGATGTCGCCATTCGAAATCAAACGTGCGAGCTTTTATTGTGCTTTCAGCGTCAAAAGCCTAACACTGTCGTACGCACTTAGCTGTGACCCCCCGCGGCTTTCCACTTGTACCTAATTGAAAATATGTGTCGAAGCTCATTGGAAGCTGTATAAATATTTCGAATGGAAGCATTTTCTGCGCAAATGCGTGGGTGGGTAATAATCGGCTAGACTCTAACAAAAGCTTTTAGCTAATTACGAAAGCTCTACAATTTTTAATCTCTTCTGCAAACAATATTTTAAACTGATTTCTTTGATTTTCGATGTGTATTTTCTTCGCTCAAGTCAACGATGTATCAATAAAGAAATTATTAATATTTCATATGAAAATATTTTAAGCAGTCTCTAAGCTTTTATGTCGTAAGATAATAAACGGGAAAGCTTTTTAATGGACGGTTAAAGAATGGTACTTTACGTCATCGACATAAAATAATAACTTTTCAATAAACACATAATATATTTATCAACTTATTAGACTTGAGTTTAAAATATGTTTTGTGAATTTTTACTAGAAAATTTTAATTATAGAAAAGTCGAAATCTTTTTTACAAAATATTTATTTGCTATTCCCACTTAGTAACAAGATATTAATTTCCCTGTAATTAAATGATCATTAAACCAACAGTACTGTGTATAGCTTTATGACCAGTTTAACCAAAAACATCAATTTCCTGTCATATATTTTTAGGGCCAGAAAAGGGCTGAAAACAACACACAACATATTATTATCTTCCGCAACTTTATAACTCAATGTGACGTCATAATTAATCTATATATATAAAACTCAAAGGTGACTGACTGATTGACATAGTGATCTATCAACGCACAGCCCAAACCACTGGACGGATTGGGCTGAAATTTGGCATGCAGGTAGATGTTATAACGTAGGCATCCGCTAAGAAAGGATTTTGATAAATTCCAACCCCAAGGGGTTCAAATAGGGGATGAAAGTTTGTATATAATAATACTTCTTAACGCGAGCGAAGCCGCGGGCAAAAGCTCGTAGCCCTATAAGGGGGATTATGGATATAGAGCAAAAAAGAGCAAAAAAACGTGTTTGTTGTATGAGACAACCGATTAATCATTTATTTTATTTTAGTTGGACTATTAGCTTTTATAGCAACAACAAAAGTAGGTACATAATTTGTAAAAAATTAAAATATCTAGCTATTGCGGTTCTCGAGATCTAGCCTCGTGACACACGGACGGATGACAGACAGACAGAGAAGTCTACACTCATTAGGAATAGGCTCCAGTTTTCATCCTTTGTGCAAGAAAACCTAAAAACTGAAAAGTATAATATAATTTCTGTAAATAAAAGAAAAGATTTTTATGTTTGTGGCTTTGCAAGAACATTAAAAATGAGTTTCGACTTCATAATAATTATTTTACGTACGAAAGGAAAAATAGTGGTAACAAAATTAACAATTAAACTATGATAATTAAATTCGATTAAAATATAAATGAAATCAGAACTGCGAATTACGATGTACACTCCTCATACTCGCTCGATAGATGGTGTAGCACTCCCTTTATATCGCGGTATTGCTTGTTTGCGGAGTATTATTATTATGGTTTAAAAAAATCCGGGATAGGTCGTAATACTCAATCGAAAGTAACATCGGTGCACGAATAACCTCCTGAAAGTTCAAAAGTTGTCATAAAACTTGTACTTTGTAGAAGTACCTACCTGTTATTATCAATTAATTTTATGACCTAGAATATAAATACCTAGAGATAGAGAATGTGTAAGTACAGAAAAGTTTAACCTGGAAAAGAAAAGAAAACTTAAAAAAGAAATGAAATCCCACCAAAACATTAAATGTAAAAAGGAGCCAAGCAAAATATTGCATAGCCATGCAATATATCTATCGTAAAAAGTTTTCAGATCACATTCAAGCCAAGCCTTCAACTTATTTTGTAATTTAAATCAACATTCAGTGAATTTATCAATAGTTTTTTTTATTTTATAATTATTATAGTGGCTTGGCAATGAGCACTAGAGAAATAATCAGCGACTTTAGCGGCGGCGGATTTATTGGGTACCATCGTCCACATGCGTCGTTACATACTAAAAAACACTTTACCCTTGCCGTTTGTGTATGTATGAACTATCCCAAATATGAAGTTTTATATTTGTTTTTCTTGTGCTCATTGCCGAGCCACTATTATAATTATAAAATAAAGAAAACGATTGATAAATTCACTAAATGTTGATTTAAATTACAAAATAAGTTGAAGGCTTGGCTTGAATGTGATCTAAAAACTTTTTACGATAGATATATTGCATGGCTATGCAATATTTTGCTTGGCTCCTTTTTACATTTAATGTTTTGGTGGGATTAAGGTCATTCTCTAATTTTTTCGAAAGAAAATAATTTCGTTCATACTTTGACGTTATACTGACTGTCAAACAATCCAACGCGTAAAGTTTACGTAAGATTGTAAGAAACCTGCATTTAGCCTCCCTTGCAACCCCCCTGGGTGGGGGAGGGGGTTGAATAAAATCTTACGAAATCTCACCAGGGCTGCAGGCGGGTCAGAAAATTAAAAAAAAACACCTCACGTAATTTGTGCCTCCTAATCCGCTGGTATAAATCATATCCATAACAAAATTTTACAAGCAGCTAATCAAATTTTACAACTTAAAACAAAACCGATTTATCTTACCCCCTCGCCTTCTCTCCTCGCTTTTCTTAAGCATAATGGATTAGTTTCACTAATATTGTTATTTATTTGAAAGGAAAATTATTATGGAAGTTATTATGGAACACTAAGTTTAATCTGATATTTAGCAATACTTAGGATTAGGATTGCTCTCTATTCTCTGAAAAAAAAACTCTACATACTGTGTCTCTCATTTTGGTGGGTATTATAGAATCTCATTTTGGTGGGTCAAATGGATAAAATTAGGATAAATATTTCAATTGGATGAAATTGTGGACGTAAGTAAATTCTTCCAAAGAAACTTGTACAAAATGCGCATATTGTATGTATGAAATATTTGAATTAAACAGTTGCTTCATTTTTAAAAACACTGTAGAGTTTTTAAAAATGAAGCAACTTATTTCAATCGAATTCAATGAAACTCAATTTATATAACCCAATTGTAGCTTAGAACAAACAGAAAATATAATTTGAAGGTTCTTAAATTCTATTTTCTACTTGTATTTAAGGTGATAAATTTCTAAAATGTATCGAACTCTGTCGAAAACGTTCGTAAAAATTTAATTTATGCTCGAGGTGACGACCTTTCTTTACAAATCTGAGAATTTAACCAATATTGAGTGAGAGATATTAGAATGAAGTCAGTATTTCTTTTTAATAATTCCATTGTCTGCTCTTGAATATCAAAGTGACTCAATAAATTCCGATATAGAATTAAACATTGTGCCCTCAATGTTTAAAGTGCTTTGAAAATGTTTTTAAATGTCATAGGACAGATAAGTTATCATCGTGATTTGCCACAATTTCACCTTTAATTTTGTATTTCAGAATTATATTTTTAGTTAGTTATTTTTAAATAGAAAAGAAATTGATAATGGAATAAAAAAATAATATTATGTACCATCGAGGAAATTGATTCCTATGCAATTGGCAGACCAACGTTATTTGGCCGAATATGTCAATTCAATGTTAAAATATGTGATCTGTCAGCTGGGTTTGACGTAAGGCAACCAAACTACTTAGGACCCCGATTTGCATAGGAATCAACTTCTCTGATAGTACAACTATAATTTTTGAAGCTGTCCTACATGACGTTCTGAAAGTGAATTTTTTAAACTAAATTTTGCATTTATATGAAACGTAATTAGCTTATAAATAAAGCCGTTATAATACTTAATTTATCAAACAATAATTGTTTTATCTCTGAAGTCTATTTTTTCCAAACATAATCTGCACAGGGATTAAGCTCTTAAGCGAGATGTTACAGTTGAGAGTGGGATTATAGTTTATGAACTACAAAATGCAAGGTTAAGTAGGACCTTATAACCGGAAAACATTTACATAAGGTAAAGTTAAACCCTCGTTAAACCCATTACTGTTATTTTGGACATAATGTAATCCAAAGCTTATGTGAAAACGTTTATTTTAAAAAATCAGGTAATCCTGCAAACTCTCATATAAACTGGGTAGATTTCCTAGGCTCAGCTAGGTACGTAGGTTGCTATCAGTTATCACGTTGTGTTTTGTCATGTCTTGAGAGTCTCTTATTTTAGGTGGTGTTTGATAATTCAACTGTCTCTGACCCTCAATTTCTAAAAGGCTCATTAAATTGTTGTTATCTATCATACAGTTCAAATTCTGCCGTCAAATCAATTTTTTCTCAATTAATTTATTTTCACAATGAGTAGATTATATAACAAAAGATACTTCTACCCACATTTGACAAATTAATTGTCGCCATTGGATGCCACAGGTAGGAGAGGTGCGACAATGGAAGTCGTTTCTCATTCACATGTATCCGTCCGCCCACACCGCCCAAAATAGCCCCTGCAGCTACATTGCACAGGTTTCGTCGCTCGATAATAGATATATCATTTAATATATCCGAAGATAATTTATCCCTCAAGAGTGAACCGGAAATAATAAAAATATATGTAACGTAAATCCTATCTACATTTTAATTCTACCTCTATGGTACATAGTTAAAAATGTCTAAATGAAAGCAACGCGGTATAGGTTTGCAATCGGCTATAATGCTATAAAATTAAATGTCGTGTGTAAATAAATAACTGCCATTGCCATTGTTAAAGTATTTTTTTTTTGCTTACAATAAAATGAATCGAAGCTTGAAAACGGTTTACATAAGCTCATGATTTGATTCTAACATGCGAAAACATTGTGTCGTTTAACCATGTTTGTGAGTTTGCGAAACATAGTAAGCGTCAGTATACATCGTAGTTAACTGGATGTTCTGGGAAACTCCAATAAAACTTAGTATATCAGAAAAATGGCGTCCTACATAGCGCAATGAAATTATCCAATTAATTAGTGCATGTTTTGAATATTATACGTAATTGCTTTACCTAGTGTCTGCGTGGGAAGGTAATTGAAAACACGTGCCGGTGCAGGGCCTAACTATAAATATCTCTGTTATTGAGAGAGAGCAGATATCGTTTATCAGTATGAATAAAATTGTGGATCTATACACATCTATAATCGGCTTACCGCCCACACGGTCTCTATATTTTCTAAGATGCTTGATAAGATTTAAGCTGGATATACACGAGCCGTTTATGAGTCCAACTCGTGTTTGCACTCCAAAATTGTTTCTGGTGATAGTTTTTATACGGTCCAATAATATAGAAACTTATTTTATTTGAATAGATGCACTCCTGTGCGACTAAAACAATTTCCATATAAGAAGATTCAGTCCTTTTATTTGGATTGCGAGGCGTGTATTAGAAAATTAAAGCTATAGATATAAAAATAGTTAAGTTTGTCAGATTTTCTTTTTTTTCTAAATAATAGGAAAATAAAACCATTTAAATTTCTAAATTCATTATTTATTTCATTAAGAGTCTTATACCCAAATTATTATTTTATTATTTAAATTATTTCCAACTCTTAATTAATACAAATAATAATATAATAATCAAACTTTTAAAATAAACCGTTTACTTATTTGCTTATACAATATAAACTTAAAACATAGCAACAAGTATCTAAATTAATCTAAATTAATAGAAAATAACAGTAAAGTACAATACTTAACTTATTTCTCTGGTTGCTCCTGTCTCTCGACGCAAACTGAACTTTTTCACTATTGACTCTCGTTTTTATACCATCCAAACGGATATTAACAGTTGACAGTCTCAATATTAAATAATTTCAGAATCAATAAAATATTTCCGGTATTCTACCGGAAATATTTTATTCCGGAAGTATTTTTAACAATACTATAAAAACTAATAAATATATCGGTAAAATATAAAAATATTTTATAATAATAATCTAATTTTATGTATATTAAATAAATTATTAAAATAATAATTAACTTTAGTAAAACATTAATCAGGCTAGCGGAAATATTTTATACCGGAAGTATTTTAAAACAATTTGTAAAACCTGGTAGAGAAATGAAACAGCTTAGTGAAATAATGCCACTTTAGATTTAACATTAATTAGACTAATCAAAATTATTATTCTTTACATTTACATTTAAATTTCTAACTGTAAATAAATTATTTCCGCTAACGTTTTAAAATATGGTTTTAGTACATAAATGTATTTATCATATTATTACTTTAATAATTATTTAACACGTGCATCTAATCCAAATGGATAGCTCGGGGTTTTATATTTTTGTCCAATGTTCAATTTAATATAGTATATTATATTATGTATCCACTAAAATGAAAGAAACAAAATATTTAACCACTTTCATTCAACCGTATTTCAAAGATTATAGTGATATGAGTATTGTTATTATCTGGTATTTACATTCTGTATGTCCTGCGTCTCGTCTAGACCTCAGAGATAATACTGTGTCTAGAGTCTAGACAGCTCTAGACACATCATAGATTAATTGACAAACTTTTGGAGGTGACAGTATTGTTTGTTTATACTCAAAAGTCAATGTTAATTTAAGCCATCGGTTTTAATAGCTCGCAGGTATTTCCAAAAGTTTAATTATTATTAAGTATTCGAAATAATTTGTCGCTCTTAATACCTTTTTGCGATCGAAAACTGAAGTGCTAATTAAAGTAACTACATCTACAAGGATCTCAATGTTATGGGGGTGTGGATCCAAGCAACTGTCACTTAAAATGACACCAGCGCTCGTTTTTTTTTTTTTTTTTTTTTTGCTGAAGGCAGGTCAAGTAGTCCTGATGTCACTGCGACCCTTGAGGATCTATTGTGACTCCTTGGCATTAGAGTACCGTCCCCAACCCATTGCTGCTCATAAATTGAACGATGTGGTTGGGGTTGGTGCCACGAATTTCCTCGGTGGATGTGTATTCGTAGCAACCAAGGTGTCTGTTCCTGCTCTGTAGTAGAGCAGGGCAGTCAAGGAGAAGGTGTATGGGTGTTTCATCCTCCTCCTCGCAGAATCTGCAAGTCATTGAGCTACTAATACCTATTCTGTTAAGGTGCTTATTGAGCTTGCAGTGCCCAGTTAGGCTTCTGGTAAGGATTCTTAATTGATTCCTACCCATGGTGAGCACTATTCCTGACAGTTTCTTGTTGAAGCCAGAAATTAGTGCCTTAGAGTGTTCAAGGCCAGGGGTCTCAACCCATTGCTTCCTGCTCAGTTTGCGAACCCATTCCTCGAGCACTTGCTTTGTGGTACTGGGAGATATTCCACAGACTGGTTCTGGGCCATATATGAGACTCTCAGCCCCAAGCCTAGCCAGTTCGTCCGCGGTTTCGTTACCGGGGACGTTACTGTGGCCCGGGACCCATACTAGGCGTATTTTGTTGTCCTTTCCTAGCATGTTCAACGTCTCAATGCATTCCAGAACCAATTTTGACGAAACTTCTGCAGCAGTCAGTGCTTTAAGTGCAGCTTGACTATCATAGAAGATAAAAATATTTTTGTTAACTAGTGCCATCTCTACGCTTTCTAGTAAGCAACCGATGATTGCGAAGACCTCAGCCTGAAACACGGTCGCAAACTCCCCCAAACTGGCATGTTTGCCTCTTGGGGGCCTGCCTCCGTAGAATCCGGCTCCCATGGCATCGTACAATGTGGTGGTAATTAGCCGCACGACAAAACATCCTTTGGGAGCTCTACATATTATAACTACAGCTAATAACATGATCCATGCGATTCAAAATCTGTCACTGTCACTTTTGACGAAATGACAAGATCTGTATGTTTTCAAAAAGAAGAAGAAGAAGGACTGTATGATTGACCTTTATCGTCATTTTCATATGCAATTTATTAAAGGAAAACAAAATAATTTGACTACGACAGTTGGTCGTAATTGGTGTTGCGTAAACCTATTGGCCAACCGCAAATTATTTATATAATTAACTTGCCTTGTGGTTGCTAGTCTGGAGCTGTGTATGCATTAACCACAAGTTATAGTTATTAGGGTATCTGGCTAAGGCCCAATTTCACCAACGTCTGTTAGTGTTAACACCTTGTTAAAGTGTCATGTCTTCTCTTTCATTCAAATGAAAAACGAAAGAGGTAACGTGATTCTAATGTCTAATTGGAGCATTAACTTTAACAGTCGTTGGTGAAATTGGTACTTAGGCTCGATGTATAATATGTGTACGCTCACTACGCGCGAATGAGCGGTTGGTGGTTATTGCTTGTGATCTCGCGCATTAGTGTCTAAACACACTAGGCCGAAGAAACGCGGCCGAAGTTCGGCATGATTACGCCTGCAATGTATTTTAAATTTTAGATGACACACCATACCGAAATTACGTCGCGTTATATTGTATGCGTAGCGCATTGCTGGCGTAATCATGCTGAACTTCGGCCGCGTATTTTCGTCCTAGTGTGCTTAGACACTTAATTGTATTGTACGTTACACACCATTACTCGTGTTCTCGCGGTGTAGCGGCCAAACCGCTTGTTTGTGCGGACACAGTTCAATCCAGTCTTATGTTAACTGTGATATAAGAGCCAAACCTATCCATTCTCTGCTTTAGCCTGTAATATTTATTACATATAGAATATACATAATATTACAAGAGGTTTTCAGTAAATCTGTATCATGCGCAAAATGAAATGATGCGTAGTTGACTGTATTTGTGCTTATCAAAATCGGCCCAGCACTTATATGAAGCCTATTCGATGCAAACGAACAGCGTTTTCCCTATATACATAAACCTATAGGTTTTTTTTATAAAATAAGGGGCAAATGAGCAAACGTGTCGCCTGATGGAAAGCAACTTCCGTCGCCCATGGACACTCGCAACATCAGAAGAGCAGTTTACTGCAGGTGCGTCGCAGTTCTTTTAAGGGTTGATTCAGACCACAACGCGACGCGTAGATGCATTTCTAAATTTATATGGATTTGACAGATTCGCCAGATGTCTTACGCAATTGAAATCTGTCAAATCCATACAAATGTATGCCGCGCCGCGCCTCGCCTCGTCGCGTTGCGGTCTGAATTGACCCTTAGAGGGAATAGTGTAATAGGATAGGGGAGGATAGGGAAGGGAATAAGGTAGGGGATTGGGCCTCCGGTAAATTCACTCACTTGGCGAAACCCAGGGCAAGCGCTGTTTCACGACGGTTTTCGTGAGCCTGTGGTAATTATCTGGTCGAGCCGGCCCATTCGTGCCGAATTATGGCTCTCCCACGGTAAAATTAGATGTTTGTGTTAAAAGTTCTTTTAATCAACAGTTCAAAGAACAATACAAAAAATACAAATATACTTTATTGTGCACAAAAGTTACAATTAAACTTAAAGATAAACAACAATATTCATTAATCAGACATGTACACAAAGGCGGCCTTATTACTTTGAATTTCTTCCAGGCCAGAACCAGAAAATGTTATCAATTATTTTAATAAAAATCAAAATATGTATGTACAATCAAAATTATTGATGTGTAGTTACAAACATGTAAACAGTCCTATCATTTTAGTTGAATGCAATTCAAGTACGCGATGCCCTAAATGCATGAATTGAAACACCGAAAGCCATATCTTATCATATCACAGTATGTAAACACGTAGCGTAGTAATTTAGTAATGTTATCTATGATAATATTATTGTGGCTCACGATTTCTCGTAATTGTACATGCGCACATTGCGGCCTTTTTATACAAATAGCCAAACGACCTAAGGCTGAATTTATCCGCTAGAAGTTAGAATGCGCGGTTTGGCGGCTGCACCGCGAGATGACAATATCAAAATATGTGTCTACCATACCAGATACAATTTGAAAAAAATATCCTTGATCATTGGATAAAATTTTATATTTCCATGTTTCACATACAGAATCAGCCGCTAAACAACGATATCAAAATTCTTAGATACGACGTATGCCGTCAAAACTGTAGCAATGTTTTTGCATGCAAAATGTGTATCGAGAAAATATTGTCGTCCTTTTTTGTCTTACAGTAATATCATATACTTACTACTTTCTCTTTCGCTCATTTTACGCTTCGCTTTGATTTTTCTCTTAAAATGGAAGACAATAATTTAAATATTAATAAAATCTTAGTACTTAATTACGTGTGAAATATTGCACCTTTGGCTTTATTTGTATTCCTCGTTTTGTTACTGCACTGTCGGAAGGCACATGACGGTATTCTGGAGCGAATTGTAGCGAAAAAAAAGGCGATAATTAATGAATTAAACACGTCCGGCTGTTACCGCGTCCTAAGGCACACTGCTCTCAGATGAGTGAGCTCACTCTTTTCGAGAGTGACACATTTTCGCGCTGACGATTGTATGGAATGCCTTTTCTAACGTTCTATGCCGCTAAAAGGACAAAAAAGGATCAAAATGTTTTAAGTATTCCAATTAATACCCCGGTATTACTAGAGTCAATTTCTTTTCTCACTTTTTGCCATCAGATTCTGGTAGACCTATACATACATATTTTGCTTCTGTTCTCGCGGTGTAACGGGCAAACTGCGCGTTCGTGCTGCGGCGTATAAATCCAGCCTAAGTGATCACCTGACCTAGGTAATCGCTATGGACTATGGTAGTGTCGGTCGGTAGGTGGATGGTAATCTTACTCTAAATCTCGTGACCACCCAAAAATTTCAGGCTTCAAACGTGAACTTGAACTTGAGAATCCATACTTAATACTTTATAGTATAAATGCGACGGTGTGTCTGTCTGTTTGTCCGTCTGTCTGTCTGTCTGTCTGTCTGTCTGTCTGTTACCTCTTCACGCCCAAACCGCTGAACCGATTTAGCTGAAATTTGGCATGGAGAGATTCCCGGAAAAGGACATATGTACGTTTGTCACATCAAAATGCACGCTTCCTGCGCGATAAACGAGTTTTGGCGCAACGGAGTTGCGAGCATTATCTAGTATCTTATAAATGCAATAGACATGGCATATCAATGCAAAACACTTGGTCATCTGAAAGGCCCCAGTTGGGGTTTGTTTAGGTCTATTTTGACGTAGATGGTGTAAGTATCGTGAACATACAGTACTTTCAGTAAGACAACAGCACAATGAGTGAAGAAAATATTTAGCGCTTATGACTTTGTCTTACCGAAGATGCGAATTATTTCGCAGTCAATATTTGTCGTGGCCTATCCTATCCTCGACATCTTGAGAGCTTGTTATTTTAAATACCATTTGGCTATTAGTATAATCATTTTAGTAATTGAGCTCTTTGTAAACATCTCGGGCTTTTGTCAAACTTAATTTTCTTTGTGATGAAAATTTTATGGTTGTTATTATATTCCGAAAGAAAAGCACTCTTACTACTAGAAAAAACGAGGCTGAAAATTTTATTCAATTTAGATTAATATTATTATAGTATAATATTATACTTTATAATACTCAATAAACATAAGCCCACGTTTATAGTGTAGAAATAAATCACCTTAATGAATATTACATGTAGAGGTAGGTGCATAATATATTCAAATAATAGTACAGCAATCTGCAAAGCGTTAAACGTCAACTATGCACAATCTTCTTGCAGCTCTGCCCTAGTAGACAAGTGGCAAGCGATTATCGTAAACGCTAACAAAATATATGCGAATTGACATAAGTCATCGCTTCGCTAGCGAATACTAATGTCAAGTCCCATATATATATATAGTATCCCATATATCCCATATATATAGTCCCAGATAATAAGTCTGGCTGTGGCTGAATCTTATTCTTGCGTTATATTGTAAAGCGTTAAAACCCATTGGAATTAAGACCTCTTTCTTTTTGAGGGTCGGTTAAAAAGTCCACGCCTTCGGACTATAGAAACGCACTCTATGTCAAAATAATAAAATGTACTTAAGCACATTAAGGCTATGCGCAACATATACATATATTTCATAGCCTGTGGTACCCAAGGGAGACAACTATATTGCTTTTACACTGTCGTCTGTGTATAATATTATGTTGCTTCGGTTCTGAATGTCATATTTAAATTTTGCTCTAGTTTTCATCATGTCAAAGCCATGTTGTGAGAAACTTTCAATGCAGTTTAATTATTATAGTTATGCGTATGTTGAGGTAGGTTAGGTACAGGTTATATTAAAACTTATAAAGGAACCTATTTCGATAACATTTTGGGCTAAAATATTATGTCGGCCACAAAAGGACCTCATTTATTATATTCCTAGTTTATTATATTACAGTTTGGCGCTTGGAAAATAAATTTCCTACGTCATTTGAAAAAAAATATCAGAAGTATAAAGTACGTAAGGTCAAGGGCGGAAACGGAAGCCTTAAGGGGAATAATCTTATTACCCTCCCCCCTCCTCCGTGTATCCGCCATATTCTAGTCGCGAGGAAATTATTTTTCTTTAGATTTCTAGATTTCTTCATGTACTTCAATGATTATAAAGTTGATAAAAATATTGATATATTAATAGTAAGTGATTACGAGTAATGCTCTATTTTAACTAAGCATAAGTTTAATTTACCTAATTCTTAATGATAACGAAATGTTATTAATAAGCAATTTATCAGCATTTTATTTGAAGCGACGTCATTAAAGCTTTCTACACGGCTTAAAATATGTTATAACAATCACAATATAGCTTTTTTTTATGAAATAAGGGGGCAAACGAGCAAACGGGTCACCTGATGGAAAGCAACTTCCGTCGCCCATGGACACTCGCAGCATCAGAAGAGCTGCAGGTGCATTGCCGGCCTTTTAAGAGGGAATAGGGTAATAGGGGAGGGTAGGGATGGGAAGGGAATAGGGGAGGGTAGGGAAGGGAATAGGGTAGGGGATTGGGCCTCCGGCAAACTCACTCGGCGAAACACAGCGCTAGCGCTGTTTCACGCCGGTTTTCTGTGAGAACGTGGTATTTCTCCGGTCGAGCCGGCCCATTCGTGCCGAAGCATGACTCTCCCACGTATTTACAATAAAAGCTATTTACAAGTAATAAGGCAATAGCGTTTCCCAAGGGAAATGTTTTTTCCATCTTCCACTATTTATTCTTCCGACTTATGAAAGCAAAACATTACTTCTATGGTGAGTTATTATAACGTTTATTAAAATAAACAGCCAGTTTACATGTTAATTAAAACATATTTTCAAGACTTTGATGACAGTAACAATAATTGACAAAAATAAGGTATTTGTAATGAATGAATCTTGTCAAAGAAATAGTACACGTATAAATCGTATAATATGTTTACTAAGCTACGAATAATAAAAACTAAGGAAACGTAACTCCCATACTTCAACCGTTTTAAATTTGGTTCCTTTTCGCACACTAAAATATGGCTATTGCCTATATTTTACACCTATAAAATGTCTACAAAAAGTAATCGATGCTACGTTATGTCTTCTTTACTCCGTCTCAAACGTATATGGGCTAAAAGATGGTTGTTGCGGTAACCATTTTTTATCCTTTACCCGTGCAAAGCCGGGCGTATCACTACTAAAGTAGGTATATAGGCACAGAATATATATTAATATAGGTAGTTTTGTCACGGATATTCTGCGTGAAACAGAATACAGGCAATTTGCGAAGGCTGGGAATATCCGATACCGGGATCATCCCCGCTACGTTTTATATTTGTCACCTCACACTTGTATTACGGATTTAGAATCATTTTTCCCCGGGCAAGTTTTCTTTTATAATTCAAAGGAGCAAGGATTCTAAGAGCCGTAGAATGTAGATTCTAAAGTGTAGGTGAAACTTTTAAGTTTGTCTAAAATGGTTTGTAGAGAATGTTACCTTTTAAGTTACGGTACCACAACATCCGAAACTTATATTAAAAATATGTAAACTGTGTATGAAAAAATAAAATAAAAACATCTTTATTAAACATACAAGGACAGAGCACAGCCAGAGCTTTTAACACAGAAGAATAACAACAAATTGACATGACAAATTAACATACAACTTTGAACTACTTAAAACTAATGGGTGTTCGGTTATGGCTGTGCAATGCACACATTTTGGTTGTGTTCCCGCAGTAAAATATGGTAAAATAATTCTATCTTAGTAGTACAATAATTATAGATGTGTGAAGTTTTTTTTTTTCAAATCATAAACAAAATTGAGCCGGGTAACTGCCGCTCGTGCCTATCGGTATAAAGTTGCCACGTACGACATACATTTTTTTTTAAATAACTTGCATGATTCGATGTACCTACTAATATAAGTAAATCGTTCTGCTGCGTGAAGAAAACCACTAAAATGTCACGTTGTAGAGATATTGGTAAATATAATAGTATAATATATATTGAGTTTCAGGATATAGGTTGGATAGTTTTATTCCGAAAAATATTGTGCTTCCCACGCGGTAGGAGATAACATCCCAACGTATTTGCGGAAAGCATATTATTTGTAATCTACCTACACGTAATTATTGTAAGGTGGATATAAAATAATAATATATTAGATCCAGGCTAACATTTTCTCCGGAAATAATAATTAGAAGATGTCGTCGTTGTTATGTCTTTTGAGGTCTCATTAGTCGCATAAGATGAGAGGAGGTTTTTCATGATCTCATTCTTTAACACTCGAGTCGTTTGCGTCATGCCAATTCAGCCGCTGTCGAAATATCGAGAACCACTCTGAAGTTCTTAAAAAATCGCGTAAATGTCGACCGAAGGTATTATGATTTAGATTCATAACACAAATCACTAAAAGTGAACATGGTCGGATGGACAGATGAACTTATTATAAAAATCTGCCCTACTCATTGGTTTGTGCGTTTCACTAGGTTATGAAGGTAATTGAACAGAGAGTAGTCTTTGTGTATTGCGCACACACTTGGGCAACATAAAAGAGTCCTGGTGGCTTGGTTTCGAAGTAACTAGCCACTATACCGAAGTATAGGAGCTTGAATCCTACTTGTAATTTTAAATACAAGTATTATTATATATCAACTGTCCTATTGTTCTGTCAGTTGTTGACCAATTTAATCTTTTGAAGTTGCAATCAAATTGTTAATTTGATTTTTTATTTTTTTGTGTGCTAATAAAGGCGGCCTTTTAGCCGCAGCATCCTTCGTTTATATTTGAAATGAGAATGACCAGGCTACATCAAACACTTCACTGTGTACTGAGCCTTGCCACGCGTATCGATTTTCTAGAATATTAAATTGCAGTTTACTCAGGACTTTTTCATGGAAACGCAGCAATGAACTTGAATTATCCAGTTCATCGTCATAAAAGCTGGTTATTTTTTTTATGTTTTGATCTAAGACTTCGGGTGTCTTTATACTATCCGGAATTTTCCATTCACTCCGAATAGATCACTTTATTAAAGGGCTACGGCTATTTATTTGCGACTATTCGCTACTCTAAGGGACGATTTCACCAAAGAAATGGAACGTGTTCAGTGCACACTAAAACAGTTCTAAATGTATAAACGCGTTTATAACACTGAATTCCATTTCACCAACTAAGGGCGCGTTCAGACGTACGCGTTTTCGTCGCATGCGGATTCAGTTTGCAAGTTTTCCTAAAAGGTGCAGCAGAAAGCGTGTAGAAAACACAGAGAAAACTAAAAACGCACACACCTGAACGCACCGTAAAAAATGTGTAATATGTTGTCAACGAAATTTAAACAAAATAGATGGAGATTAGGTGTATTTTGCAACAGTTCAGCATAGCATCATCTCAAGTTGGATTCGCCTAGATAGGAAAAGGTTGAGTATCTTTAACGTAGTATTGTAAGGTTTTCGGGAACGACAGCATCTATTATTGCCTTGAGCGCAGATAATTATTTTGGACCATTTCAATTGCGTTACTATATTTTTTATAATACGGGTTCCGAATTGCCACAGCATAGGTACATTATTCAAGTTGCGACCGAACAATATAATATTGATCCCTCAACGAAATAATTGGCAGAAAGGTAGGAGTAGGATTAAGGTATTAATGCGATGACGAAAAGATTTTGTGTAACCAACTAAACTGACATACTTCTCGATAGAGATTTGTATTCCTCCCCATGCGGTACACACCGTTCGTAGTTATTTTGCCTGTAACCTAGCTTTTATACCAACGACATAAGGATCATTCGTAAGTACTTTCAGTAAATAAGGTCAAAATAGATACAGGTTATATTCGTCCCTATCATAAAATATCACATGATAAATGATTGGATCGTATATTATATCCATTTCCAAAGAAATGAACCGCGAATATACATCCTTCCGATTTACATTTTGCCACAAAACGGTGTAATTTATACGTAAAAAAAATAATGTGAATCTAGATAGGTAGTATACCTATCTAGATTCACATTATATATTTTTTTTATATTGGATTTTATTTCATGAAATTTTGTTGTGATAGGAGACTACCTAGATTAAGAATCACAAGTTGATTATAATATTGTAAACTCATTAAGCCAGGCTTAGCATTTCATCAGTTGAAATGCAATAGAAAAGAGTTTATTTACAAAATATGACCGTTTATTTACGAAGCCGGGCTCTACAAGGAAAGACATCATTATAAACTCGACGTTCAAAAAGAGAACTTTAAAATGCTGAATTTAAATAATATTATGTAAGTATTTTAAATTTTGATTTTGATATTAGGGACAAAATGATGAAAATGCAGATTTCATTTTTATATTACTTTATGTACTCTTAATCTTCTGTAGAAAATAAAGATCTATTCTTAAGATATCCATGCTAAGCATGCAGTAATTCAGGTGCTCAAAAAAAAACCTCCACATATGCATGCAGATACTACCAAAACCATTATTACTATTTCGTTAGATCTTAAGTATAGATCCAAAATCGGATGACTTTAATTACGGGAAATCCGCTTCGAAATTTCAATTCAAATAATTTGACCCGATATTTTGTTTGGGATCTGAGAAAGGAAAGACAATATTTTGTGTAATAAAATCTTTTTTGTATGGCCTCCTTTATCGTACTTACGTTTCGATGTATAGACAGAAACCCAGAAGGTATCGAGGGACTACCTTGGCTATTATTAGAGATGCTAACCGTAATATAAGGAAGAGTATATGTGTCGTGTTTGCTTCACGAGTCTACAAAATGAGATACCAAATACATGCACACTTTCTGCATGTATTCGGTACACAATTTTATGTATTATACAAGTGACAATTATTGTCAACGGTTTTATTTCGTGAGATAAATCCCTTACTTACGTCCCCATTTCATAGAATTGTAGTTCGACTTTAAGCAATATTAACGTCATCCATTAAAGTTTGCTTTAAGATAATTCTATTTTGCTATTTGATAGAATCAGAACTAAATCGATACTGCATTAATGCTGGATTGACGCCTTCGTGGTCCAGCAGCTTAGAGCACGTGGCTCTTGACTTGGAGGTTGTGGGTTCGAATCCCGCGTTGGAAACATCTTATTTCCAAGTTTGGTTACAGGCGATGCAGGCTGATCACCTGATTGTCTGACAAGAAAGATGATCCATGCGACGGATGGGCATATAAAAAGTCGATCCTGCGCCTGATCTCTCGCCAGTCGTGTCGGTCGTCCGTCCCTCTGGGTTATGAGATTAAAGGAATAGAGAGTGTTCTTATACTGCGTACACACTTAGGCACTATAAAATTACTCCTGCGTAACTGACCTGGTTTCAATGAATCCAGCCACCGTCACCGAAACGGGTGTGGGAGTTATTAATGCTGGATTAAAGTTGTGGAATTATTGGGTACACGTTTCACTAATCTGTGGTACAAGTGAATTTCCTCGTCCTACGAATATCAAAGCGTAGAGCCTGAATTATAGTCGGCGAGCCCCGAATGTTGTGTCTGCTATTGGCATGTCGTACGGCGGTAAATAGTTTCACGGGACCCGGGAGATAGACACCTCATTTTACTGAAAATTGAGGTCTTTAGCACGTTTGCACTAAAGTTGGACCGTTGATACCAGAATTATTTATGTATGTTTTAGTTGTACTCGTGACGTTACTCTTATACTCTACACGTTTTTTTATAGATTACTTGTTTTAAAATCTTTTCATCATAAAATAAATAGTAGACCGTATAAAAAGAAAATAAAAATCCTTTATTTCATAGACGATCATTACATCATCACCATAATAATTAACATATTTAATTAATAAGAATTAAACTAATTTATCATCTAATAAATAAAAATAAATGAATATTTTACAAAAGTATATAAAAAAACTTTTATTTCACGTTCTACAAAAGTAGTAGAGGCGTAGTTATAGTTAAGGTTAAGACTTAAGACTTAAGCTTAAGTCTTAAGTCTTAACCTAGGTTGTCGTCAAATATGGCGTCCATTATGGACTTTTACTAGGGTATTGACAGTTCATTTGACATTTTGTTATGGTTAAAGTTAAAGTTATAGTTAAAGTAAGTTGGTGCAACCCGCCCTAAATATTAAAAAAAATAAGATAAAACGAAGTATCTTAAAGTTTTACGTTTTACACGTAATTAAAGTTACAACTTACGTGAGAGAGTCATGCTTCGGCACGAATAGGCCGGCTCGACCGGATAAATACCACGTTCTCACAGAAAACCGGCGTGAAACAGCGCTTGCGCTGTGTTTCGCCGAGTGAGTGAGTTTACCGGAGGCCCAATCCCCTTTCCTACCCTCCCCTATTCCCTTCCCTTCCCTACCCTCCCCTATTACCCTATTCCCTCTTAAAAGGCCGGCAACGCACATGCAGCTCTTCTGATGCTGCGAGTGTCCATGGGCGACGGAAGTTGCTTTCCATCAGGTGACCCGTTTGCTCGTTTGCCCCCTTATTTCATAAAAACTTACAACTATGTTAAATGTTTCACACTTAGAGAATTCATATTCGTTGAAGTTGAAGCATTTTGATAGTACTCGTAGTTGCAAAGTATGCGTCGATCGAGTTTCACATTAATCTGTTCAATAGTTATCAACTTGTTACAAAGTTACAGTGATACTAACTTACCTATAAGTTATACATACCTACTTAATACTTAATCGACTTGTTACAAAGTTACAGTGACACTAACTTACCTAGAACTTACACCTACCTACTTATGTTTAGAATGAAGTTTGTTTGCATTGAGTAGGCTCAGAGACTACATCGATTTTGAAGAAAGGCACATAATATTATTATTATTGGTAATTTACGGAGATTGAGCTAACTTGTTTTTTTAGACGAAAAATGTTTGGATACCGTGATCCGTGGGACAACAAATTTTGTTCTATGTTTTGTGACATCTTATATATAAAATTCTCGTGTCACAATATTATTTACCGTACTCCTCCGAAACGGCTTTACTGATTTTTACCAAATTGTATACGCATATTCAGTAGGTCTGAGAATCGGTTACTGGCTACTTTTTATATTGATAAGTGCATTTGTTGAATAAATAATAGTAAATTATTACAACTCGAGGCGACCATTGTTTGTGCGACGGGATAGCGATGGACGTTGGCATGGTGACATACTTATTTAGTCACTTCAATAAAATGATACGGGCGAAATACTTACTTTATATGGCAGAACAACATTTGCTTTAAACTTTTGATAAAGTTGAATTAATTTGTAATAATAATTTAACAATTATTTAGCCTTTACAAAAGTTTATATTGGTAATAAAATGTTTTCATACTCAGTCACACAATAGATTTCATACGAAATGTGTATGACGTTCGCCAATATGACAATATAAAGCGAATTATTCTGGAATCGCTTCATTTACACTCCATTATGCACTTTTACGACTTCATTATCTCTCTTTACGACGACACAATGTCAATGAATTCAAAATATTATGACTTTAAACTTCATTTTATAGTCGAGTTTTGTAGAGACATAGCAAAGATGACTTAAAAATTACATTTTCTTCTTGATAGTTCAAGATAATAAAGCCTCGATGTAACTCGTGTTCTAAATTAAGGAACACCTAATGATTCTCAAACTTAGTTATAAGCAGTGTTTTTCAACCTGTGGGTCGGAAGTCGGGGAGGTCCTGAGGAGAGGTCAAGAGAACTACATAATATTATTTCAGTAAAAAGCCAAAAAGGTTAATAATTAAAAAGCAAAGGTAGCGAAATATTTTTTTATACCTGGGGGTCATATCTGAAAACAGGTTGAAATACACTGGTTTTAAGCAATGCCTATTTTGATCCCGAGGAGTTAGCCATGACGAAACTCTTGGAAACCGCTCGGTATATAGCCTTTGGCTGTAAGATACCGAATACTGGCAAAAGTGTTTTTTGTTGTTCATTCAGTAAACTCCGCCTACGCGGTACTAATTACCTTCAGTCGTTTCTGGAGCGAACCCTTTAAAGTGCTCGAATTGGAAATATAAATTACAAGATAAACGAGTAATGTCTTGATGTAATTTTTAAGTAAAATAATATTATAATTTTAAATATCAAATGTTAGGAACATTTGGTATCTATTTTTTTTTTATTTCTCAATTACGTTCGACTGGAATTCGTTTATCGGAAACAGTTTGTTTTTCCAGGACAAGGACTATTCTATTTCTTTCCCCGGAACTCAATCTTTATCCCAATTTCATCACAAACATGTAAGTGGTTTTAGCATAAAATGGTAACAGATAGTAGCCGGGTTGCGCCTATAATTTCATACAGTTTCAGGATTCATTAGAAAGATTTTAAGGCAACTTGAAAGTGCCTTGAACGTCAACCACCCCCAAACCACCACACTGAAAATATTCACAGCTGAACAAAATTATAACCTCCTCCTTTTTGGAAGTCGGTTAAAAATAGAATAACGTCGTGTAATTTAATAGTATATAGTCGAAGCTGTTAAAAGGCGATAAGGCCACCAGCCAAGCGTTTGATTCCACACGTCCGACATATAAAAACATTATACTCTAACGTTATAGCCCTATAAAATGGATTAAAGCTGCGCTCGCAGAGCGATTTTGTATATCTGTTACGCTCAAAGATCGAAAACGATCAGTGACCGGAAAAACAGCTCACAAGTCACAACGCGTTGAGATCTCGCGAATAGCATATCGCTATTCGCTATTTGATCTTTCTGTGATTTCCACTACGCATCGTGCGCGTTTTCATTAGAGAACACGAATTGCGCCATGTGGATGTTTTACTGTGACCACAACGCGCTGCGAGTTATTTTTTCGCTCGCTGAGCGTTTTCGATCTTTGAGCGTAACATACACGTACTGTACACGCGCGGCACCATAAAATATTTGCAACAGATAGCGGTTATTGTGCAATATCTGCTGGCAAAATATGTCTGTTGCATAGCTGTTAAAAACAGCTCTTCTGTTGTTGCGAGTGTCCATGGGCGACGGTAGTTGCTTTCCATCACCGACCCGTTTGCTCGTTTGCCCCCTTATTTCATTAAAAAAAAACTTACAAGATAGATACAAACCCTGGCGTTTGACAACGTGATTGAAAATTCTCTATATTCTTCATGTTCATCTTACGGAGTACATTAAAAAATTACTAGCAGTGAATTAGCTTTGTGTTGTTAAAGATACCAGTAACAAATGTCTTATATAAGATTTCTTATCTAAATAAGGTAAAAGCACTAATGGTAGACTCGGAACTAATAGAAGACACTTATGACAAAAATACCATAAAAATAAGAATTGAATGACAGCATCGTTATAGAAGTAAATAGTAAATAGTTAGTACGTAAGTCAGGTTTAGCTTAGTGTGAACGCGGCCTAACACCGCATTCATATTGCCCCACAAGATTCAATTTAGATTCGAAGTCGGTACGTGATTTGGCACCTGTGCTCGTAATTAACGGCATAATTAAAATTTATTAACAAACACCACATATTTAACCCTTATGTAATACCGTAATCTCACCTACTTAATTAATATCTAAGATTATAATAATATTAATTTATAATTAGGTCCCTTTATTACGGAGTTAATACGCTTTTATTCTAACCTACTGAGGGGTTAGTGCGAGTTTTATTCGATCATACGCATCGAGCGCGTAAACGCGAATTTATATGGGATCAAAGCAGTATCCACGTTAGCCAGTAGATGGCGCTGCTCTGGTCCCATATAAATTCGCGTTTACGTGCTCGATGCGTATGATCGAATAAAACTCGCACTAACCTTTCTGGTTAGAATAAAAGCGTATCACGAACTCACTGGTTTTAGACCTCAGTATTATACGGGGAGTCGATACATCTGATCCTGGTGAGACTGACGCAGGCCGACATGACCTGAGTACAGACGCATTTCTTGCATTCTCATATAACATATTTTTTTTATATATTTATTTACCATTTAAAACAATACACTTTACAAAACATTACATAAAATATTATCAAGAAACTGCAAAGGCCTATTAGACGATATTACAATTTACAAGTAAGCAGCAAACACACACCGATCAGGTTGACCTGCGATCAATCCAACCCGATCAATCCGCCTCCCCGTAGGGGGTCTTTATTCTGAAGAAAAATTACGAAAGTTTTATTGTCCGTAACATACATTATTTAATGCCAAACGTCCAACCTCTAGCTAAAGAATATTTTCCTCTGATGTAGTTTTTCTATTTTTCAAATGAAATGCGGCCTTACAAATGCCAGGTTTCGACCCGAGTGAAAGGTTCTGAGGGCCTTAGCCCTTTGTGATGCTTTGTTGAGATTTTTTTTAATCTTGTGAAACTTTTTTGCGGCTTGATGCTGGGCACTTGTGTTTGTTGTAGAAATACGCCTTATTAGTAGGTACAAATACATACTTCGAAATCAATACTATAGTCTATAATGTATGTTGAATCGACCCATGTTTCTTACATTCATGAATAATGCCCAAAGGCTAAATAGTTGAATGGATTTGAATACTTGGCATACAATTTGTTTATATCTGGATAAGATACAATTACGTTATCTTGGCAATTGTGCGGCTTCCATGGCTTCTTATCTACAACTAGAGGTAGATTTAATAGTTACAGGTAAAGATGGGAAAATTTCGCATTTTGGGTTTTTAATGAATATAGACATTTTGCTCATCTCTAGTCACAGGTAATTTTAAGCCGTAAACATAGACAGGGGCATTGACTCCGTGGGTGTTTTGGAGTTCGGGAATCCATAACAAGTAAACAGTGGGTGCCGAGCACTCCTTAGAATAGACGTCAAGAAACAGATCAATAATAATCGCTTTTCAGGGATGGGCGTTTCATTTATGTTTATCAAACATTGTAACAACTTATGCCTTGCCGTGCCATGGGTACCCTATAAAACAATGTGTCTCGGGAAGTGAGTATCTTGCGACAAATAAGCAACAGGTATTTGACAGCAGATTTTGTGCAATATGCATCTTGTATTTGACAGCAGATTTCGTGCAATATGCCTGTTGCTTATCTGTTTACCTGTCGCAAGATCGATCGATCTACGGGAGACAGATAGCTTATATAGCCATTACAGGAGCAGAAGTAATTATTTCATGTTGCGAATTCGCAATTACAACACAAACGGACATCGGACAAAGGATGCGACATAATAGCGGGAGACAAGAGGCAATCGAGGGACGAGTGGCTCATAAAACACTCACAAATATCACCGGTACACTCCGAGTTAGGGCTCCCACACATGACTGCGAATATGGCTCGTATTGGAGTGATCTGCGGCAAAATATTCCAAAAAAAAAACTTGAGAGATGTCAAGGGACACCCGAATGGAACGAAGTTATTTCTTATGTTCAAAAAACCTGTATACATATTATACACTAAAAAAAATTATCTTACTATCAACGCCCTCTGCCCCTAACATGCAGGTACTAATAAAAAGTGTCGAGGTCAAATCAAGGTCAAATATCGTTCTGTCTAGCCTTCAGATTTACGCCGAACGTGCGATAAGGAACTTCGTTCCAAAAACCGCCGATTTCGGCGATGCCATGCCGCAAGTTGCAACGCTGTTATATGTTTAAGTCCAAGTGCGCGCACGTGCGTGGGAAATAATAGTTTTTAAGTCACGGAAAAAATCACGAGTTTTTCGTTACTAAATCAACGACGATATACTAATATGCAAATTGCAAACACACAGTCTCAAACTGAGAATCAATTTTTGAAATACAATAAATGCGTACTTAAAAAAGATTATATTTTCTAAGCTGCTATAAAAATAAATTATTATAGCAGTTTACATAAGCATTTTCATAACAGCAGCTAGGTATGAGGCAATGCAAAAATAAGTGAGTCATTTCATTCATAACACTCATACAAATATCGTTTTGGCCTAATTTTACAAGCGTGACTTTCTAGTTTCAAGTTCTTCTTCTTCTTCTTAAAAATTGTTAGAAAAGTAATTACGAACAAAATATCCACGGGTATAGACAGAGCAAAGTACTTTTTATTATTCTCGTCTTGTGTTTCTAACTTTGTATATTTTGCTCTTCGGTAAAACCAAATTAGAAATCTAAGATTAGAACACGTAATTACACACGGGGGAAAAATTTAATACAGAATAACTTTTAAAATAAACATTACCATAGTCCTTGAAGTTAATTTTCTCGCGTCTTCCTATGTATATTATGTTACGCTCAAAGACCGAAAACGTTCAGTGAGCAAAAAAATAGCTCTCAACGCGATGTGGTCTCAGTGAAACAGCCACGACGCGTTCTGGCAATTACAAAAATACCATAACGCGAAATTCGTGTCGTTCTTGATTGATTAATCGTCCGTAGGTATGGAAGATTATATTTGTATTACCACGCGTATTATAAAATATTTTTTCTTATACTAAATCACTGCATAACGTGTTTATCATTATTATTTATAAAATATCCATAGTTCCATACTATCCGTACTGCTCACTGAGCGTTTTCGGTCTTTGAGCGTATACATTATCCTACGTATAATGTGAGGAACCATACTTTGTGAGAGCAATGTTTAGTCTTTACAATGTACATTTTCAATAATTTTGTACATGCTCTGCTAAGCTTAAGGCTCTTACACATTTACTAGCAGCATGATAAATCCTGCTTAAAGGTTTTTGCTATTGCTGATTGATTTATGTTATGTAAATTTGACATTTCATGTAGGCACCTACGATTACAATTGTGCCGAAATAGGTATACAATGTATTGAATGGATATCGCATAACGTATTAACGTAATTCAATCATCCCAAAATACTCATTTGATTGATTGCTGCGGTTGATCTAACTGAAGGACCCACTTAACATTATCATAAAGGAGTATCGGTACCTAATAATTTAATTAAAAATAAAATTATGTAATTTGTTTTTATTATAATAATTATACAATTTACAAACTTCTAATTATACACATCAGAAAGTTTAATTAGAAAATAAAAATTAGCCATAACAAATTATACCTGACTTTTTATTCGGGCGTTACTGGTTTTACGCCTTCCTTTGCTAAAGATAAGAAAGTCCGAGCCCATTTTGTTATAAATTGTTATCATAATAACTGGACCTACATGGAATAAATACAGACTATAACTTTCCTTGTAAAAACTATACATTTTTTTAGAAAAGGGGGTTGTATAATAGTAATATAATAATAATAATATTAAGAAACCTTTGTATATTATAAAAGGAAATTTCAGGTAGGACGTACTTTTATAAGCTAATAATAATTGTAATCCTTCAAGTAGAACCTCGTAATTCTTAAAGGATTATTTCACTAAATACTTTGATGGGAAAGGGGAAACCCACTATTCTTAGCAATGTAGAGAAGCCATAACAATATCGGCTGTGGACTCCTTTGTCTATGACGACGATGGTAAAACTTATGTTAGAATATAATTTAATTTATTGTTACAGCTATTATTTCTCTTGTATGGACTATTTATTAGTACAGAATATGGGCATATTTAGTCTAGATATTAATTGTGTACATATAATATTATGTAGAATTTAATAATTTGACGTAGGACAATTATATTAGATTTTTCTTAATTAAAATATGTAGATTATTAAATAGAGATTATATACAATAATTAAGAAAATAAAATTTTGACATCTATAACTTTCCTAATTATTATTGTAAGACGTTAGACGACTTGAAAACAAAGTGTCAACTGCCAATTATCTTATCAATTATTTCGTCATCAATATTTATCGATGAATCTTGACGTTTATTTTATTATCTGTCGTTTGTCAAATTGCAAGTTAAAAAAATCGGCCAAGTGCAAGTCGAGCTCGCGCACGAAGGGTTCCATACCGATACAGTGCAAAAATAGGCTAAAATTGTGTATTTACAGACAGACGGACAGACAACGAAGTCTTAGTAATAGGGTCCAGTTTTTACCCTTCGGGTACGGAACCCTGGAAAGCGACAGACATACTGAATGTGTTCTGCTATTTAATTTTATACTGCTAAGTAGGTACCGAAAGTTTGTACAAAATGATCTAAACTTGATAAAAAAATAAAAATATACAGTGAGTTTGTGTAAACACCGTTATCCTTGAAACCATCAAATGAGACCGTCAAAATGAACAACTTTTTCTATGAGATGATTTCTTTTTCTATAGGAACTCAAAGAAATCCGTCTTCACCCATACAAATTACCGATCCGGGCATCCGTATGAGTAAGACGGCATTTTTTTTTTGAGTTCCCAGCATTGTTCTCATAAAAAAAGTTGTACATTGTGACGGTCTCATTTGATGGTTTCAAGAATAACGGTGTTTACACAAACACACTGCATACAGCTGAATATAAAATCTCCCCCTTCTTTTGGAAGTCGGTTAAAACCCCGCAACTTCCTTGCCTCTGGTCTCTGCTTGCGTCAAAGTTCGTTTATCGTGCACTAAACAAATTTTATTTCAATTTACAAACTATCATATATTATGTCCCATTACCGGGACTGAAATTGTCTACAAACTCATCAAAATCGGTTGAATTATTACTTGATGATTAAACAGAGTATTTGTATGGACCAATTCATGACGCTGAGGCACTTGCCCATACAAAACTCAAAAAAATTGCTCGTTCAGAGCAGCTGCTACATGCACAGTGGAAGTGTGATCACTTAGGTTTGTTACACCCTTATTTTGATTACAATATCTGTGACAATATTATGAAGTCCCAAAAGTTGTATTTTGTCAGAATCCCATTAGTTTTGGTAGAGCGGAGTTTAATCGAACGCGTCGTATCGCAGTGTATAATTGCCGTAAATTGATATTCGGCTCGCGTCCCGCACCAAATAATGCGGTTTCGTACTAAACATTAATTATATTTCATAGAGTATTATTAATATGAACACTGTTTAGATACGTAATACGATTATGTCAAATAAATTAATATTTTACCACTAGTTTCGGCTTTAGCCGGAATCCGGGAGGACGCTAATTTTTCAGCAGAAAAACTATCTTATAATACAAGATGTTAGTGTAAACACCGTTTTTCTTGAAACCATCAAATGAGCCCGTCAAAATGAACAACTTTTTTTATGAGAACAATGCTGGGAACTCAAAAAATCCGTCTTCATACCCATACAAATTGCCGATCCGGGCATCCGTATGGATATGAAGCGGCTTTTTTTTGGAGTTCCCAGCAATTAGTAATTAGTATCTATATTATGTCCTTTTGGGGCTCCAAGTTCCTCTATATATATCTTATACAACATTTTATAAAAACTGGCTGAGCTGTTTCAGTGTGAAGAAGTAACAGATCGATATAGTGACTGTTAGAGCGACAGACAAACGGAAGGATATAGAAGGAATCTGAATTTTTATTCGACTTAAACTGAAGCTATGACTTGTTATTAAAACAATCAAGATTATTCGATAGGAATTGGGAAAGTTCAACCTTACAAGTTCCAATGAAACGACAAACATAAACATAATTTTAATTTTATCAAGAAAGAAACAGAATATTTGTCACATTTTAATCAATTTTAATTAGCGGAGTGTCAAAATTCGCGTGACCGGGCACCGATCCAGCACAGTCATCGCATTGTCAGTCGCTTGCTGTGTCACGTGGTGTGACGTCATAGTAACTGTTACGTAACGGTGACGACAGGACCCGCCCACTTGTAAATATTTAGTCATTTAGTTAATAACGTTTAGTCATGCTATGTTGCGCGTATCGTATGCAATCAAAGATAAACGTATTCAAAAAGTAATGTATGCAAAAGCTGCAACTTCTACATCTATTTCTATTCATCTATAAATACCTATTTTATTCCAACTTAGACTTTTGTTTGGTTTCAAAGATTTTGTGACAGGAGTTTGTCTTTTGAATACCGCTTTTGATTAATCAAAGCTTTAACCAATCAACAACCAGTGACGTAACTATAGGGTAGCAAAAAAAGGATATGGGTGCAGAGCCCATAGACGGCCTCAAATTAAATAAATTAAAAAAAATAAAAAAAACTTTAGGGTAGCAGGGCTGGCAAAATGCCACGGGCCCCCGACCCAAAAGGGCCCCGGCCCAAGGGGCCGTGAGGTCAGAAATTTTTTAATACATTGTTTTATTATTAACGTGACGATTTTTACTGATAAGGCCCCATCAATTTGCCACGGGCCCGGATGTTATGGTTACGCCACTGTCAACAACGTGGTTAATTATATAATCTTCTGTCAAAAAACTTCAGAGACCGGACACGGAAAAGTATTCAATGGACTTTGGAGTAACCACAAACCACGTTACACGTAATAGTGGTGAAATGCGTCACGCCTATTTCATTTCCTTCCTTCGTAACGTTACTATCTCTACTGCTTGATTAATGAATATTAATAGGCGGGTCCACACCAAGCGAGCCGCCTCGGCCGCGGCCCGCCTCGGCCGCGGCCCGCCTCGGCCGCGGCCCGCCTCGGCCGCGGCCCGCCTCGGCCGCGGCCCGCCTCGGCCGCGGCCCGCCTCGGCCGCGGCCCGCCTCGGCCGCGGCCCGCCTCGGCCGCGGCCCGCCTCGGCCGCGGCCCGCCTCGGCCGCGGCCCGCCTCGCGCGGCATGCGCCGTACGCTCGCTTGGTGTGGACGTTGTTCGCCCGAGGCGGGCGCATGCTCACGCTTGGGCGAGCGCGCGCGCGGCTGAGCCGAGCGGTGTCGGTTTTTTTGAATGCTCAAAGGCGCCTCAGTCGTTTGCCGCGCGCAGTGTGGACGTCACATGTTTTGGTACCATCGTGTCTTTGTGCTCAACGCGGCTCAGGCTGTTCGAGCGAGGCAACCTTGCTGTGTACGCCCGTCCGCCTCGCCCTCGGCAAGCATGCCTCGGCCGCGGCTGCTCGCTTGCCGCGCGCGGCGGGCCTCGGCCGCGGCGGTTCGCTTGGTGTGGACCCGCCTAATAATAAATCCATAACTAATATAATAAATGCGAAAGTGTGTCTGTATATTACCTCTTCACGCCCAAATCGATTTTGTTGGTGGTATGAAGATACTTTGAGTCCTTCGAGTTTGATCGGAGTAGCGATAACTCATAACTCATAAGGATCCTATTAAAAAAGAAAATGTAAATTACCAAAAACATTTTTGACATTAATCAATTTTTTCTTTTAAATTTAACAATAACAGCATACTTCGTTAAACTCAAACATATCCATAACTAATTACTAAGGTATTACCTAAGGTATATAGTACAACAAGACTTTAAATTCCGGAATTTGTTATATTTCCGATATTTCGGTCAGAAGTCGTGTCCCACTTCCGCAGCACCATGGCAACCCTAATTTGTGAATCGGAGGGGAATTTTCGTGAACTTTACCCATTTTGAGCCGCGAGAACGAAACAGCTTTTACTTACTGGATATAAAATATTTTAATATGATTTCAAAACTTAAATTATTTTAACTAAAAGCTATTAGTAATAATTAATAATAATAATAATATCTATGGACGCTTCACACCACGTCAGTCTGGCCCCGTTCTAAGTACCTGAAGGACTTGTGTTACAGGTACCAGACAACGGAAATATATTCAATACTTTTATACTATACATAATATATTTAAGATTTTTTTATATGATACACACATTTAATACACATCCATGACCCAGGAACTTTTGAAAACTTTTTGTTCCGTCGGCGGGATTCGAACCCGCGACCCTCGGCTTAAGCTACCAACGTGCTTAACCATTGAGCCACAGAGGTCGTAGTAACTTCGTTGTGCCGAAAATCTTGTATCTCGCGGCCACAGTACATTTTTTCGGGCTATAACTTCCTTCCTTTCTCCTCCCTTCCTCGGGACTCTATGTTATAGTAAAGAGATACTACAAAAATAGAGGTAATATTGAAATCGGTTTGACTGTTAAAGCGTGATAGGTGCGTGCTCCGACAACGATGACCGAAAAACCGACAGATAGACAGACAGACAGTAATTTCGCGTTTATGATTTTAGTAACGATTCGTTATATACACATATCGTCCTATAGGTATTCATTATGTAGATTGAAACATTTAAATTCGTTTAGAAATAAGAGCTTTTATTTGCAATCTAAATTATGCATAGAATACTTTGAGCGGTCCCAATGCTTAGTCAAAATGTTTATCATTTAGGCGGATATTATTAACGAATAAAATAATCCTAGTTCATGAATCTATCACTTAAGCTGATAAGTCTGTACATAATAGGGTAGTTCCGGTGGTAGGCCTCATGTAGACATGACGTTCTAAAAGTGTTAACTTTGTTAACCTACTTTAAAATATATTTTTCATTTCATTTCATTTTATACACACTACACAGGTGTAACAAAACATATTGATAATATTATAATATTACTTTAGGGTGTGAATGTGTTCCTTATAATAAAAAGGGATAGTATTATTTGCTGATGATACATCTCTTACATTCAATATCAAACGGCTTAATGCGTGTTATGACGAAGTAAATAATGCTCTCTCAAAGATTGTACATTGGTTTAGTGTTAATAATCTTTTACTTAATAGTAAAAAAACAAAATGTATTAAATTCAAATTGCCCAATGTAAGGCAAACGGAAACCAATGTGCTTTTAAATGGTGATGTTATGGAGCTAGTGGATACAGCTGTATTTTTAGGTATTACACTAGACTCCAAGCTTCAGTGGGGCCCTCATATTGCTGGGTTGGCCGACAGACTCAGTTCAGCAGCATATGCAGTAAGTAAGATTAGACAATTTTCAGATGAAACAACAGCACGTCTAGTGTATTTTAGTTACTTTCATAGTATTATGTCCTACGGCATTTTGCTGTGGGGCAATGCTGCAGATATAAATACAATTTTTGTGCTGCAGAAGCGAGCTGTGCGGGCAATCTACAAGTTGGCCCGTAATACTTCACTTAGAGAAAAATTTAAGGAAACTGGAATCTTAACTGTTGCTTCTCAATATGTCCTATCAAATGTATTATATGTTAAAAAGAATATATATCAATTCACGAAAAAATGTGATACCCATGGGAGAAATACTCGTAATAAACATAAGCTTGAAATTCCGGTGACTAGACTTACTAAAGTCAAAAATTCTTTTAGAGGTCAATGTATACGCCTTTATAATAAGATCCCAGAAATCGTTCAAAATCTCTCAATTAATAGATTTAAAAAAGTTGTTAAAGAACGTTTGTGTACCAAAGCGTACTATAAAGTTACTGATTTCATGAATGATAGTACACCATGGGAATAAGGTCGCCCCCTGCAGAGCTGTTTCATTATAATATGTATAATAATTGTACACTCGTTGTATTTTATTTAGTCATAATGACACTGTTATTTTATAATATATTTTTTGTAATTTTCCATCTTTTTAGAAAAAGATGGCCCCGTGCGAGTTTCTTACGCCGGTTCTTCTCGCCGGGTTAGTTCCCGAACCGGTGGTAGGCATCTGTGTAGCCCCGACGTTCAGAGAATATTTGAAAAAATTTATTCTGAATAAAAAATTTTGAGTTTGAGTTTGAGTTTTTAAATAGGCACTATGGAATTCATAATATTATATTAAATGACTTAGTTTTGTTACACTCTATATACAAGTCAAAAAGAAAATAGGTGCGTCAAGATTATGCGTGACTACGAGTATGGGCCTGTCCAGTGTCCACATCTCCACGTCACGACGTCGTCAACGTGGAACGGTGCGGTAACGTAGCACGGTACCTTGACGTGACGTGTAAATTTACGTCAACGTAACGTAAAAATGCACGTATTTTTTATTCTCTTTCTCCGTTTTTAACAATAGCAAAAACAGAATACGTATTGTGCGGTCCACATCTAGATCAAGAGTGAAGAATGTAGCAGTTTTACAAGGCATGGCGAAGTACAATGTTGCTATATTGTGATGTGCATTTTACTTTACGTTAACGTAAATTTGCACGTCACGTCAACGTACCGTAATAATAATAATAATAGTGAAGATGGTGGACAGGCCCTAAGACCATGACATAATGTGTATGTACAATGTACATAGATATCATATGATTTATGTCACGAGTCACGAGTCACGACATACGAATTCTATGCGATCCATCCCGGGATCTCTTCTAGTCACTCGCTAATCCACAACCAAGAACCAAGACTGTTTAACATTCAAGCTTCTCGATAGAAGCTTCAATGTTAAACTGTCTTGGTCCGATGACCAAACAGATCCTGAAACGCGCTATCGCAGTTTCTGTGATCGACGGATTTTTTTATAAGGCTATATACTATATAATATGCTGTGGGATGTGGAAAACAACAAGCTATCCTATAGCTTAGAGAGAAAAGGTATGCTTAGAAGCCTTAAAGGAAAATTGCGACCGATCGAAGTGATATGCTTGGTTATTGATTCTACATACTAAAGCATATAGCCTTAATCCTTATACATAATATTTCCTAGTCATAAAACAGTCACTATTTCCTTTATGCAGCTGGTGCATATTTATGTCGTTTATGAGAATTAATAGGTATTTATTCTCATAAACGAATATAGAATATTCCCCTCCCATTCATTCTCCTTAAGCAAAAGCTCTCATATATTTAATACACCTACAACATTAGCATAACGGTATTACTATTTTTATATTCATATTTTTCTCATGAATAATAATATATTATACAACAATACCTAGCGTCCGTGTCTCTGAAATTGCTTGCCTCATATTTTAGCACTTTAGGTAAACAAGGCTGGGTCGCCTAATTATACAGGTGGCTCTTAGACTAGGTTAGAACAGTGTTTCTCAAACTTTGCGGTACGTGGGTATATACCTAACATATATCAAACTAGAAATCTGTGAGTTATTGAAAAATGTTACATATTTGTCAAGTTTATCATATGAAAACTTGGCACACAACTTTACAGGTGTTATGTAACTTAAAAAAAATATAATGTTACAAACAACTCTTTTAGATAAGTTATAACTTACCAAGTTTAACGTATGAAAGTTAATCCTGGTAAGTGACTAACTATAAAACGACACATCGTGTTGTAAAAATTTGTTTGATATGCTACTTGCATACATAAAGTTTATCTTACTGCAAGGTTTTTAACCGAGTTAAAAACTATTCGTTTTTAGGGTTCCGTACCCAAAGGGTAAAAATGGGACCCTATTACTGAGACTTCGATGTCTGTCCGTCTGTCCGTCTGTCTCCAGGCTATAACTCAAGAAGGGTTACTACCCAGCTAGTGAGTTGAAATTTTAAATTATATTTAGTAGATACAATGTATTTGTTAACTTCTGTTTTATAATAACGAGCATTCCGAGCATTACATGAGCATTCTATAAAGTTTGGGAAGCGCTGTTCAGGAGTGTTTTGAAATGTGGCCTCATAAAATCCCCTAGGGCGACGTAAATTTACGTTCTATTGTGTTTTTATTGGGCGGCCGATGCGGGACCGGGCCCTTTAGCCAAGACATTTTCTTTATCGCTTCTTTATAGAATCGCTGATCAAAGTGTATTGAATTGACATAGATAAAATTAAGTCGACATTCGACTCATGTTGCACATTTTGATCGGCGGTTATAAAGAAGCGATAAAGAAAAGGTTTTGGATAGGGGCTCTGTACGTACCCATAAAATATACTCCTAGCCTCAAAAGGCACAGACGTTCCCGCAATACAAATTGACCCTTTTAAAATTTATTGAACATGCTTAATTCTTTCCCTTTTTTGACCTTAGTATTAATTTTTGGAATTTCTCGAAAAGGTCACCAATCATTAAAAGTCAAAGCTTCGTTGAGCTTTTCTATTTACGGTATGAATATATTTTATTCCTTTTCTAGTCTTTGCAGAATGAAACACAAAAGTTATTCATTTTCATTCTGCTATGATTGATCTTATATTTATCTGAATATAAGATCAATTATAGCAGAATGAAAATGAATCCACTTTTGTGTATAATTCATTAGATCTTTTTCTATGGAATAGATACCATAGAAAAAGATCTTAGTATCTGCTCAGCTTGAGTAGTGGAACATAGTTTCGTGTAAACTCTGCTTTACAATTAATGTGACTCACATGAGTATAAAAATACAGGTATTTCACAAAAAGTTGAGCATGTTAGTCACAAGTACATTTTATTTGAAAATGGCTCATCTACTTTCCTACTTAAAAAATGGTTGTCATACAAATGTGCTTACTTTGAAGTTAAACAGTTGTTTTTAAGTAAAAAGTTGTTTTCTAACAAAGTATAACTATAACGAGTGTATTGATTTTATTATTAAGAGCAAGGAAAGCGCCATATTAGTTAAACGAAAAATATATAAACAAATAAACAATGTCAATAAATCATCGCTACAGTATAATATCATATTTGAGTATGATAATATTACCATAACAATTATGCCACCACGGCTCACAGATTGAGATTTATATATCAATATATTATCATCATCACTATGAGGTCAGCAT